>NC_035441.2:43330124-43958153 GCF_002127325.2 Helianthus annuus
TCCGAGTCGTGATATCGACTTTCGAATCGACCTCATTCCTGGAGCTAACCCTGTTGCCAAAGCCCCTTACCGACTCGCTCCCTCCAAAATGCGCGAGCTATCGAACCAACTCCAGGAATTACTCGAAAAAGGCTTTATTCGCCCGAGCACTTCTCCTTGGGGCGCCCCAGTGCTTTTCGTCAAAAAGAAGGATGGGTCGTTCCGGATGTGCATCGACTATCGGGAGCTGAATAAGCTAACCATCAAGAACCGATACCCCTTGCCCCGAATCGACGATTTGCTTGACCAACTACAAGGTGCTCAGTGCTTCTCAAAGATCGATCTACGCTCAGGTTATCATCAGTTGCGGATTCAAGAGGAAGATATACCTAAAACCGCTTTTCGAACCCGTTATGGCCATTACGAATTGGTTGTTATGCCTTTTGGTTTGACGAACGCACCCGCGGTTTTCATGGACCTGATGAATCGCGTATGTAAGCCCTTCCTAGACCGTTTTGTCATCGTATTCATCGACGATGTCTTGATCTATTCAAAGTCGAAGGCTGAACATGCGCAACATCTACGTTTGGTTCTCGAGCTACTTCAGGGGAATCAACTCTACGCCAAGTTCTCCAAGTGTGAATTTTGGTTGGAGGAGGTTCAATTTCGGGGGCACATCGTGAATAGTCAAGGCATACACGTCGATCCTGCGAAGATTGAAGCAGTTAAAGGTTGGATTACGCCTAAGAACCCGTCCGAAGTTCGCTCTTTTCTCGGACTAGCGGGTTATTACCGACGATTTGTCGAAGGATTCTCCAAAATCGCTGTGCCGCTTACCGCTCTTACTCAGAAAGACAAGCCTTTTGTGTGGGGAACCACGCAGGAGACTGCCTTTCAAACCCTCAAACATATGCTGTGCAACGCACCGATTCTTACACTGCCCGACGGAAGCAATGACTTCGTTATCTATTGTGATGCTTCAAACCTTGGTCTCGGCTGTGTTCTCATGCAGCGAGACAAGGTTATAGCCTACGCATCTCGACAACTCAAAATCCACGAGAAGAACTATACAACCCATGACCTCGAGCTAGGCGCAGTTGTCTTCGCATTAAAGATTTGGCGACACTACCTGTATGGTACCAAGTGTACGATCTTCACCGATCACAGGAGTTTACAACATATCTTTGATCAGAGGGAACTCAATATGCGTCAACGCCGATGGGTAGAACTCCTCAACGATTACGACTGTGAGATTCGCTATCACCCAGGCAAGGCGAATGTAGTTGCTGACGCGCTCAGCAGAAAGAATTATGTGCTAGGTGTCTGGAACATTCAAGCACAGTTTAACCTCGAAGCTCTCATCCGCGAAGCCCAACATGCTTGCTTTAATGAGCGTACATTGAAGAAAGAGAGGATCTATCACTATGGGGCTCATCTTATAAGCAAAGCCAATGGGATATTCTACTATCTAGACCGAATCTGGGTTCCGAGGAGGACAAATTTGCGAAAAATTATCGTGAATGAAGCCCACAAATCCCGATACTCCATTCATCCCGGTGCTGACAAGATGTACCAGGATCTTCGCTACAAGTACTGGTGGCCAGGGATGAAACGGGATATCGCTCTTTATGTCGGTAGCTACTTAACCTGTGCAAGAGTTAAGGCTGAACATCAAAGACCTTCCGGCTTACTCGAACAACCGTCGATACCTATATGAAAGTGGGAAAGCATAGCTATGGACTTCATAACTAAGCTTCCGACCACGCCATCAGGTCACGACAGTATTTGGGTTATAGTCGACCGTCTAACCAAATCAGCCCATTTTCTGCCGATACGAGAAGACTATAAGGTGGCCAAACTAGCCCAAATCTACACCGACAAGATCATCCGAAATCATGGTACGCCTCGAGACATCATCTCTGACCGTGACGCTAGGTTTACTTCGAGATTGTGGGAAACATTTCACGCGGCTCTTGGTACGACGATGAATTTGAGTACCGCATTCCATCCACAAACCGACGGGCAGACTGAAAGAACGATCCGTACCCTTGAAGACATGCTCCGTGCGTGTGTTATTGATTTTGGTGGTAGTTGGAGCAAACACCTGCCATTGGTCGAATTCTCGTACAACAATAGCTACCATTCCAGCATTCAGATGGCATCATTCGAAGCCTTATATGGTAGGAGATGTCGTTCGCCTATTGTGTGGCACGAGATCGGTCATTCCCAGTTAACCGGTCCCGAGATCCTGCAAGAAACGACTGACAAAATCCACTAGATAAGAGAAAACTTGGTGAAGGCTCGGGAAAGACAGAAAAGTTACGCCGATAACAGACGCAAGCCCCTTGAATTTGAAGTGGGTGACTACGTACTCCTAAAGGTATCACCTTGGAAGGGTGTAGTTCGATTCGGCAAAAGAGGGAAACTTGCGCCTCGATATGTTGGACCTTTTAGGATCCTGGAAAGGATCGGAAAAGTTGCCTACAGACTCGATTTACCGGAGGAACGAAGTAACGTCCACCCGACTTTCCATGTGTCCAACCTTCGGAAGTGCATAGCTGATCCGATACAGTCATACCACTTGACGATCTTTAGGTCAACGAAACGTTACACTTCGTGGAAAAGCCTGTCAAAATCATGGATCGCCAGACCAAGCAACTCAGACGCTCTCGCATTCCAATCGTGAAGGTCCGATGGGAAGGCAAACGAGGCGCAGAGTTCACTTGGGAACTCGAAAGCAATATGAAGGCCAAGTACCCGCAGCTGTTCAGTTAGATCTGAAGCATCAAATTGGTAAAATCACGGCGATGTACGGCTCTCAGCCTAATTTCGGGACGAAATTCCCTAAACAAGGGGAGGTTGTAACACCCCGTATTTTACAAATGTCAAAGTCAAAGTCAAATGTTGACTGTTATTGGAATTAAAGTTAATTTAATTTTTTATTTTCGTATTATGTTGAGTAAGTGTTGTACAATCAAACTAATCGATCGATAATCTAATCGCGAACCGACGATCGACTGTGAATAATAGGAAGTAACAATGCGATAAAGTCAATCAATCAATAATCAAGCTAACATAATCAATCATCGAGCTCGAATACGGAAATTTTGGTACTTTTATACGTGTGTGTGTGCCTTACGTGTTACTTGTGCATGTTTATTTTACGTCGTTATGTGTGGTGAATCAATCAAATCAAATCGAAACTCGAAGGATAATCGAACTCGATTGAAAGCGAACTCGAATTGTAAAGTAAGGATGATTGTATGTTAGATATAGTGATTAGGATTAAAAGTAATTTAATTTAGAACTCTATCATACTCAAATCATCATTCATCGGAATCGAAATCTCAAAAATCGTCGCGAAACTCTCAAAAAGGAACATCCTGATCGAACAGGATCACCAATCGAACAGGCTAGCCGATCGAACATGCTGTTCGATCGAGCAGCCCATTCGACCAGGTATCCTGGCCGATCAGTTGGGCATTTCCTCTTTTGGAAGCCTATAAATAGGGCTGTCATTGTCACCCTTTCTACTTTTGGAAAGCTCTGACCGACCAGCCCCTTGTTCTTCACTATTTCTCAGATTTCTCTCCGATCCGGTAAGTTTTCACTCTAAATCTTGTACGTTCTTGTTCATTTAACGATTCTACACCTTTCTATCTTTCAAAACTTGGATTTTAACCGTGAAATCACCAAGATCTAGGTGTTCTTGGGTGATGTCATCATGGTGTTCTTCAAGAACATCAAGTTTTGGCATCATTCCATCATGATTAGCTTAGATCTAACCAATTTCCACATAAACAACCTAAAATCTACCAAAGATCTTAACATTTCACGGTGGAAAAGGATTGAAAGACGGATTTTCAACTATCTTTCAACTCTTTTACACTCAACCGGTGAAAACGGAGCTTGAACCGACTTACAAACCATCCTAAACAAACACATGGTTCAAGATTCGGATGCTACCTATGAGGTTCACCGATTCCGGGTTAAACGTTAAGCTAAGGTCCCAAACCGTTCACTGACCGGACTTGGGTGATTCCTGCCCGAACTAGTGAACCAAGTAAGGACTTAGATTTTGTGGTTCAACTCGTTATCAAACTACCTCAAGATCACACCAAGTTAACAAAAACAAGCAAGTGTTAGAAGATAGGCTAACCAGGTCAGGAATACTGGCCGAATGGTTAGACTGTTCGACCGAACAGCCCAACCGAACGGACTACCCAGCCGATCGACCGGGCCAGCCGATCGGCTAACACATGGACCCACAATTCACCAAGTGTAGTATTGACGAGGTGATGTTCGATCGACTACGCCACTCGATTGTAACATTACTCATCGAATCATGAGATATTACACTTCAACACTTAGCCTTTTCGAAACATTGGAATGTCACTCGATCGAGCATGCCACCCGATCGAGTGGCACGTAGCCAAATTGATAACACTGAAGTTGCTAACCGATAGGTTGGGCTAACCTATCGAACAGCCCGTTCGATCGACCGACTTGAAAGGTAATGCTGCAAAAACTTCAAAAGTTTAAACCATCATACACAAACACATCCTTTCCTAAAGGAAGAAACAATCCACTCGAAAGGACCAGCCGATCGAGCATGCCGGCCGATCGAATGGGAAAGTTCAAACGGACTTTCAAGCCGAACGAACAGCCCGTCCGATCAAACCAGCTGTCCGATCGAACGGCCCAGTCGATCCATTATCACTTGTTTGCATTTCCACGTTACTCATCGTTGTACTATCGAACTATTCAGGCTAATTTACTCTCAGCGCTCCCTTCAATCCATACCAAATCACTGTGAGTATACTCGATCCCTTTTTGCTTTTAGCACTTTTGGGTGTTACATACGTTCAACTATTCAAAACACATCAATCACACGACTCAATACTATTTTATCGATAACCAATCTACGCATGCTATACGTGATCTAATAAGATGCTTGTTTGTTATGTGTGTACAATGAATGCTGTCTACCAGCCTTAACAATGATATTACTATAGTCTGGACTCGGCGCCCGTTCATTCGGGGGTTGTTAGAGACAAATCAATTTGCATGTGCGCAGTGGCGACCATGCATTCGAACTGCAGTAGCAGTCAACCCGAAGTCACTGGTATTGATAGAATTCATGTCGATTAGCGAACATGCTAAATTATATTACGTGAACATGCTGGTTATCCGTAAAAGATTCTAAACTCTATATGCTATATCAAACTTGTGTACTCACCTTTACATTATATGTATTGACTTTATTTTAACGTATGTAACAGGTGTTTAGGATGTCTGATTGCTCACTATTTGGAATTCAAGACCTAGGGGGAAGTCTAGAAACCAAAAAGACAATTATGATTTGTTTATTTGAAATCTGAGTTGTCGGAACAGTGCTATTTGTTTAGTTGTTTTCTGTAATAATTAATTTGAATATTTGGGATACGGTATGGGACGTATCTTTAACTAAATATTATAAATAGTTGTTGTGGAAACTTCTGAACAATCTATTTCGCTCAGTGCCATGCCCCGATGATTCCGCCATCGGTTGGGGTGTGACATAACTAGAGCCAATATTAACTTTTCTAGGTGAGAATATCTTGTTTCAGCATTTAACAAACTTTTGCTAACATAATAAACAGGATACTGCTGACCTTCGTGATCCTTTACAAGGACTGCACTTACTACATTCCCTAACACTGCAAGATACAGGGATAATGGTTCACCATCCTCAGGCTTCATCAATAGAGGTGCGGTTGAAAGATACTGCTTCAAATCCTGGAGGGCTGCTTCTTGCTTCTCACCCCATTCAGATTTCTTATTCTTTTTCGGGATATCATAGAACTCTTTTCACTTTTCTGAGGATCTTGAAATAAATCGGTTTAGTGTTGCCACTCTCCCTGTTAATCGCTGAACGTCTTTCATATTTGAAGGTGATTTAATATCCAAGATGGCTTTAATCTGCTCCGGGCTCGCCTCTATTCCCCTTTTGGTCACCATATATCCTAGGAATTTTCCTGCCCCTACTCCGAAATGGCACTTAGCAGGATTTAGCTTCATGTTATACTGGTCCAAGATATCAAATGCTCCCTTAATATCATGGAGGTGATCCTGGGCTTTCTTTGAATTTACCACCATATCATCAATGTATACTTCCATGGTGTCCCCCAGCTTGTCTTTAAACATCATATTTACCAATCTCTGGTATGCTGCACCTGCATTTTTCAAACCAAAAGGCATAGCCGTATAACAATAAATACCTGTTGATGGCATGAAGGCAGTATCCCCTTGGTCAGAAGGTTCCATTTGAATCTGGTGAAATCCTGAGGATGCATCCATGAAAGTCAACATTTCATGCCCGGCAGTAGCATCCACCATTGAGTCGATATGTGGAAGAGGGAACGGGTCTTTTGGACAAGCTTTGTTTAGGTCTGTGTAGTCTACACAAACTCTCCATTTCCCATTCTTCTTTTGGACCACTACCATAATTGCTAGCTGTTTTGGTCAAAAATCACACAAGGATAATGCAACCAAACTCCAAGTTACAGGGAATGACGCTTGAAATGAAGAACAATAATAAGGATCACTTCGATGTAAATTGCACAAATGACACAATGATTTATACGAGGAAAAAGCCCTTGATCAATGAATGATCTCCGGCAAAAAAAACGTCGGGTGATGGAAACTACCGATCACCAAGCTCAAATTAATCAATAAAAGTTTACAACGTTGGATAGTGACGAGCTAAGTACAAGGATCACTACGGTTAAACGTGTAAAAGTGTGAGAATTGTTAAGTGTTTGCTGAGAGCTTTGTGACTGCAATTGCACGAGAGTGTGTGTGTAACAGAAAATGGCTAAGTGTTCTAAATTTAGCTCGTCACCCTTTTAAATATGAAAGCTAACTAAGCTAACTAACTGTCCGACTTTTGTGCAATGCTCCCACGTCCTCCACAACGTCCATTTCTATTCAAATGTGTGCGAAATACCCGTGGAATATTCCATAGTAACGTTGCCAAGACCAAGTCAAGCTCAATACTCCTGTAAAACAATACGAAATACAAACAGCCAACCGTTAGTATGAGGATCCTTAAGGTGATCCATGATCCTGATCCTGAAGCTCTTCTGAGGATCACTATCTGTCACAGAAGTAAGGATCACTTATTAGGATAACAAGTAAGGATCACTAATTGTTAGAAAATCCTCCCTTAACAATTGCCCCCAAAATATAAGGAGTAAAATGTAAAATTAACGACTTATGTTTTCTTGATCTTATCTGCAACAAACTCAACGGATATATAGCCGTTGAATCCGAACTATCCGTTGCATTATGACGTCACAGAAGTGACACCCCTGCAGAATCATCATTATAAATAGGAGATATGGATATGATCGTATTCATTTAAATTCAAGAGCTACTCCCTTTATAACTGCACTCCGAAGATAAGTAGGTATTCATCTTCTTCCTTTCTTTGCTCTGTTTTCCTCCCCTTTCAATTATTCTACCAAAATGTTGCTCCGAAATTCCCCTTCCAAGGATCACACGAAGAACAGCCCTTTAAAAAGCCAAGGAATCATTGAAGATTCCATAAAAGAACGATGTTGCTACTCCGATCCACAAATCGATAGGATCCGCTACTGCTTCCCGGCGAACACGGTGTTCAAATCCTTTGATCCCAACGCCCTCAGTGATCACATCTCTGATAAATGGGTTGCGTTTCCTGTTACCCCGTTCACCATAGGTTACACATATCCCTTTCCAGCTTTCACCCAATCCTTCTTTTCCCTGACCGGCATATCTTACATCCAAGCCATGCCGATGATTTGGAGGGTTTTATACACCCTTGAAAGGATCATCGAGCAGGAGGGGATAGATTTAGGCATGGCTGAGTTGGGAGAACTGTATGACCTGACCACCTTTGGTTCCCATCGTTATCTGTTCAAACGAAAACCTGGGGAGGAGCATCCAATCTTCAAGGCTACCAAAAACGATACCAACTGGAAGCGGCGCTTCTTTTTTGTCAGGAGAGATTCTATCCCTGATGGGAAAGATCTACCCAAGAAGTGGGCTACCCATGGTAGGATGAAGGATCCTGGGGAGGATCACCAGAGAACCTTTCTTTTGATATAAGGATCACTGACATTCTATTATTCTTTTTATTATGCAGCGATCTCCGTTTCACATCTCAGATTGACTCCTGCTGCTAAAGAAAGACTCTCTGCCTTCAAGAGACTTGACCCTGAAACAAGAACTTTCAAGACTACCACCCAAGATTCTCAGGAAGTATCCTCTGGTTCTGTCACGATGTCAAGTAAGTATCCTTGTTTAATAATTCAAAGAAATAATGAAATGCAAGTGAGATTAAGATACTTATCTCGTTTTGGTTGTGTAGGTGCCGGAAAGTCCACCAAGTCTGCTTCAAAAATCAGCGTTACTGATCTCACCACCGTTAGATCCTCCAAGAGAAAGACTCCTGCCAGCCCTACTGCTTCAATCCCCAAGGCACCCCTCAAAGGGAAGGGAGCTAAGAAGAGAAAGGCCTCTAATGCTGAGGATTTGCAAGGTCTACCTCTGATCCGCCACCAATTCCTTGAATACTTCAACAACGTAAGGATCACTGTCTCTGCCCTTATATTCTGACCTTATCCTGACCTTATCCTCTTATGCAGAAATTTGCTGAAATCGAAGACTATGTCGGCCATGTTGAGGATCAAGATAGGAAGATTGCCAATCTCCAGCAGGTTGCATTGTTGAAGGATCTCAAAATTGCTGATCTTTAGGAGGAACTCCAGGATGCTAAGCACGAGACGGCCAAGGCACTGGTTAATGCTGACTATGAGAAGCACGAGATCACTGAAGACGCCAAGGTCTCTGTTGCCATAACAATGTACAAGACCAAGCTGCAAATGGCCCTGGAAGCTCAGGATCCTACCTTCGACAAGAGCATCTGGGACATGGAAGGCTGGAAAGCGAGGCTGGCCGAGCTGGAGGATGATGATGAAGCTGAGGAGACTGAGGAGGTTTTGGCGCTGGAGGCTGGAGGCAGTGGAAAGGATAATGGTGGACAAGCTGGTGGAGCTGGAGGTGATGATGCAGCAAAGGCTTAGGCTGTAGGATTGGGCAATGATGGAAATTTTGAGACTTAGCCGGAGCCCAATTTTTTAAATTTGGTAGTGGTTTTTTGTGGTTGTTATGTCTTAAACAATGATGGTCTGTACTCTTGAACAATGGCTTTAGGTTTAAGGATCAAGGATCCTTCAGACAATAGGCAGGATTGCATATGGTGGAGGGATCCTCTGTTTGGGGGATGAAACCATTGTGATCCTGCCGCCTTTATATTCCTGCACAACTTCAAACCTATTATCATGGACACCCTTTACCTACCCCAGCGGACGGGCCACGTATTGCTGGTAGATGCTTGGGGTAGGTAATTTTGACAACCTTTTAAGGGTAAGATTTTTTTGTTAATAAATAAAATCCTAATCTTTTGTCGCTTATCTTGTGTTGTTTTCATTTTAGTTCCTTTGATTCTCAATTGTTTTGGTATACACTTATTAAATCAGCAGTTTTAAATAAGCCAGATTGAAAACATTTAGGATATGATCCTTGATCAAATATCCTACAGTTGAGAAATCCCAAAAAGGTAGTATACATTTTAAGGATTACAAAATTAGTTGTCAAATTTTAAGGGTTGTTCAAGAAAAGAATGAATAGAATTAAAAACAATTAAGGATCATACCTGAGGATCCAAGTTAGGATCCTAACCCTTAGTACTATAATCAGGATAATTACAAGATAAACCTTAGAGATAAATAAGGATCAAGGATCCTTAGTTGTTTAACTTCAAGGACCTGAAATAGAGCACAACTTGGGACTAAGCCAACATAAGATAAAAGTTAGCAACTGGGGACAAGCCCAAGGATAACTGGGGACAAGCCCAAGGATAACTGGGGACAAGCCCAAAGATTGTATGTAAACTGGAGTATGGCCCTAACTGGCGACTATCCAAACTTAGTGACATGATAATGCCAAAACCTTAGCTAACGTGAAAACGTTAGAAACCTTAGGAACGGATGTATGGTACGTCTACCATTATACGTAGGATCCTAGGTATAGCCAGTACAATGGAATTATCAGCCCCTAAAGCGAGTACTTGTCCCACTGCCTTGAACTACACCAGGATCATCATGCGCTACAGGCGGAACTGGGGTCAAGCCCAAATAACTGGGGTTAAACCCAAGGAACGGATTGCTTCTGTAGACAGTAATTGCTTTGCTAAGAATTCCTGAACTTTCAAAACTCAAAATCATGTGAGAGAAGGATAAAGGACACGTTATCCTTATCCTTATATGAAAAAATAAGGAAATGAAATAGTTCAAGATTAGCATGTTACCTGAGTAAGGATCATTGACGCTTTGAGGATCCTTCAAGGATACCCCTAATATGAGGATCATTTATGCCACGAGGATCCTGCTCACATAAAATATTTCTTCAGATGAACAGCATTCCAAGCTCTTGGTAGCAAATCTCCTTCCATGGTCAGCAATCTATATGCCCCCTTTCCTGCTTCAGCTTCAATTAAATAAGGGCCTTCCCACTTTGGTGCCAATTTTCCATCAGCAGGATTGGTGGTATTCTGAAATGCTTTCCTTAACACCATATCACCAATTTGAAACTTCCTGATCCTGACATTTTTGTTGTAAGCACCAGCCATTCTTTGTTGATAGCTAGTCATCCTTATCCTAGCCAGATCCCTGATTTCCTCAATAGTATCCAAATCTTGGGCCAAATTCTCATCATTTTTCTCAGGATCAAGGATACTTGTTCTAGCAGTTGGACCCACCATTTCTGTTGGGATCACTGATTCTGCCCCAAATACCAAAGAGAATGGTGTTTGACCAGTAGCATTCTTAGGGGTTTTCCTATCAGCCCAAAGCACATAAGGTGGTTCTTCTGCCCATTTCCCTTTCTTGGATCCAAGCTTCTTCTTCAAATTGTTGATAATGATCTTGTTGGATGATTCTGCTTGACCATTAGCTTGTGGGTGAACTGGTGTCGATGTTATCATCTTAATTCCCCAGCTGTCACAAAAGTTAGTAGTTCTACCCCCAATAAATTGGGAACCATTATCACATATAATTTCAGAAGGAATACCAAATCTAGTTATAATATTTCTTTTAATGAAGGATATAACTTCCTTTTCTCTGACTTGGGCAAAAGCTTCAGCTTCTATCCACTTGGGGAAATAATCAGTCATAGCTAGTGTTAGGGCTGGATTTTTATAATACATGATCCTTACATGTGATCCTAACCGGTGATCCTTGTTTCTTTGGCAGATAGTGATCCTCAGCAGAGTTCCAGGATCAGGATCACGGACCATCATAGGATCCTTATGCTAACAGTTGCTTTCATTAACTTTAATGTTGTTTTGCAGGAATGTCTAGCAGGATCCGCTCTTAGCATCACAATCAAGGGACGCGTCTTTACAACTTTGGCACATGCTCAATCAGAGATGAACGTTGCAAAGGATATGGAAACTTGGCATGATTTAAGGGCGATAATTTAGGCTAGATTTACTTTTATTTCTAAAGGGGTAATGAGCTGATTATTAGTTCGTTTACCTAAAATAGGCCACCTACACTTGTATATATAACACTCTTCCCCATTCGGAAGACACACAACACAATTCTCACACGCTTAGACACTCGAAACCATAGTGATCCTTGTACTCAGCTCATTATCATCCGAAGTTGTAACCATTTTTCTTATATTGAAGTTTGGTGATCGGTAGTTGCCATCACCCGAGGTTTTTTATGCCGGAGATCATACATTGATCAAGGGCTTTTTCCTCGTATAAATCATTATGTCATTTGCATATTTCTTACAAAAGTGATCCTTTACTTTTCCAACTAACCAAGCATCATACCCCGTTTACATAAAGTTTGGTTGCATTATCCTTGTGTGATTTTTGACCAAAACAGTTTGGCGCCCACCGTGGGGCAATTGGTGCTTCATTCATAAGAAAACTTTCTGTTCAAAATCATTTCAAAGCGTTGCATGGCTTCATCATTGAAGAATACGTCCACGGCGATGTCTGCAGTCACCTCCTCTCAGAACACTTTGCCTCCTTCACCGGCAGGATCTCAGAAGAATGCTGAGAAGAGACCAACTCCTACTTTCTCTAAACCTCCATCTTCTTCTGCTATGAATTCTTCTGTTCCCAGTACTAGTGATGTATTTACTTTAATTTTGCAGATGAAGGATCGTATGCAGTGGCAGGATGAAACTAATGACAGGATCCTCAGGGAAATTGGAGATCTCAAAAGACAAAAGAAAGCGGCAGAGGATCATTCCCCACTGATATCCAAATCCTTGAGCTTTGATACTCCAATGATCACTTCTCAGCCATCGGGAGTCCCAGACGTTCAAATTATGGGAGAATCAAAAGGACTACACCTCAGATCGGCAGCAATGACTCAGGCATCAGGCTCGCATTTTCAGCCGGCAGGATCCTATCCTCAGCATACGGGATCCTTCATGAATTCAGGAGCCTATCCGGGAGCACACCAGTTTCAAGGATCCTACTTTGTTCCAGGATCATCCCAGGTTCAAGGATCCTCCTTTGCTCCAGGATCATCCCAGGTTCAAGGATCATGCTTTGTTCCAGGATCATCCCAGGTCCAAGGATCCTCCTTCCTTCCAGGATCGTCTCAGATACCAGGATCCTTCCAAATGCCAGGATCCCTAAAGAGTTTGCAAACAGGAAATCTAGATGTTCATCAAGGGGACTTCATTCCAATGCAGACCATTGCTTCCACTGGTCCCTCCATCATCCCAGAATCCCAGCAATTTGGATTCACACCCAGTGTTCCTAACTTGAACCCAATGGGAGGTAACACTTTAAATAATTATCTTACCACTAACCATGGATTCATGTAGGATACAGGTATCAATCATGCTATGGCCAGGGAGTTGCAGAAGCTGAAAGATATGATCTCAAGTGTTCCAGGGGTAGTCAAGCCTATCCCGGAGATTGTAGATGGAAGCCATAAGGTATCTCGTTTTGCACCACCAATTTGTGATGCAGAGGTACCCAGAAGGTTCCATATCCCTACTATCAAGCTGTATGATGGTACAACGGATCCAGAGGAACACATAGCACAATACAGGGAGAGGATGGAGATCAATCCAATCCCAGAAAAGTTAAAAGAAGCATGCCTATGTAAAGGATTTGGATCCACTCTTACTGGATCAGCTCTTAAATGGCTGGTAAGTCTTCCCCCTTACTCTATCACTTCATTTGCTAATTTAGTTAATTTATTCAATAACCAATTCTCTTGTAGTAGAAAATTTGAAAGATTAACTAGTGATTTATATAGGGTAACTCAAAGTCATAATGAATCTTAAGGGATTATATAACTAAATTCAGTAAAGAATCCTTGGACATTCCCAACTTAGATATGGCCACGGCTGTTGAGGCCTTCAAAATGGGACTGCTTAAGGATTCATTGTTCTATGATGATCTTGTTATGACACCATGCAGGAACCTAGATGAAGTAAGAACTCGGGCACTCAGGTTCATCCGGCTAGAGGATGACAAGAGGATCCAGGAAAGGCAAGTAGGATCCTCAAAACAGGAAAAACAAGGATCCTATTTCAAGAACAATAAGTTCAAATCCTACCATAGAAATGACAACCAGAACGTGCATGTTGTTGACCAAGAAGAGGATGATGAAAATTATCCTCCAATCTCCGAATATTGTTTTTCCGTTGATAATCATGAACTAATCCTTGCAATGCAGAATCTAGGAGAAAAAGCTAGGTGGCCCAGGAAGAATGATAAACCATCCGGGACTAAAGACAAGTCAAAGTGGTGTGCATACCACGAGGATTTCGGGCATCTAACTGAAGAATGCATAGCATTAAGAAAAGAAATTGGATATCTGTTAAGCAAGGGGCATCTAAAAGAGTTGTTGGGAAGAAAAAATCAAAGGACTCAGGATCCTGAAAGGATCCCTGAAAAGGCTCCAGCCCCTCCAGCGAATGCACAAGTGATCAACTTTATTTCCGGAGGATCAGACATTTGTGGTACATCTTTCTCAGCGGCTAAAAGGCATGCAAAGGAAGCTAAAATGGATAATGGAGAAAGACCTATTCGAACATCAAGGTCTCGGAAGGAAAGACGATAACATTTGATGAGGATGATCGCATTAACATCCAGGATCCTCATCATGATAGTTTAGTTATTACCCTCTTTATCTCTAACCATTTTGTCCGCAGGATCCTTATCGACGGAGGAAGCTCAGTAAACATTATCCAGCTTGATGTTCTAAAGAAAATGGGTATCCCAGAATCAGACATCACATCAAGATCCTCCGTGCTTATGGGATTCAGTGGAGAAACTAAGAAAACTCTGGGGGACATTAAACTCCCAATCTACGTGGAAGGATTACATAATTATCAAAAATTTTGTGTTATTGACTGTTTATCTTGTTGTAATGTTATCCTCGGCAGGCCCTGGATACATGATATGAAAGCAGTCCCATCCACCTACCATCAATGTGTGAAACTCCCTAGCCCATGGGGGATAATCAAGATCGACAGTGATCAGCAGGAGGCTAAGGATTGTTATACCTCATCCATGAAGCCAACCTCGAAGCCAAGGGAGCAATAGCAATTACAGTATCCTCCAAGGAATGTCTTGGAGGCAAGGGAACAGGATGTGGATGAAATCCTCTTGGATCCTCAGGATCCTGAATCAAAAATCTATATCGGATCAGGGATCCTTGGCAAGTTGAAAGAAGATATAATATCCTTCCTCAAAAGAAGAAAATCTACCTTTGCATGGAAACACGAAGATATGACAGGTATATCTAAGGATATTATCACTCATAAACTTGGCATTGACAGGTCTATCAAACCAATTCATCAAAAAAGGAGGAAGTTTGCACCAGAAAGGAATGCCATTATCCAGGAAGAGGTAGAAAGACTACTTCGAGCAGGTATGATCAGAGAGGTAAAATATCCAAAATGGCTAGCCAATGTGGTCGTTGTCCAAAAGAAAAACGGAAAGTGGAGGGTATGTGTCGATTTCACTGATTTGAATAAGGCATGTCCCAAGGATCCTTTCCCATTACCCCACATTGACTCCATGGTGGATGCAACGGCGGGGCATGAACTGTTAACCTTTATGGATGCATCATCTGGATTCCAATAAATTCAGATGGAACCATCTGACCAAGAGGATACAACCTTTATGACCACAACCGGTTTGTATTGTTATATTGCCATGCCTTTTGGACTAAGAAATGCAGGTGCAACATATCAAAGGCTGGTGAATATGATGTTCAAAGATCAAATTGGACAAACTATGGAAGTATACATAGATGATATGGTAGTCAAGTCAAAGAAAGCTGAGGATCACCTAAGGGATTTGGAAGAAGCATTTGATATCCTTGATAATTATAACATGAAGCTTAATCCTTCAAAATGCCACTTTGGTGTTAAGGCAGGTAAATTCCTAGGATATATGGTAACTCAGAGGGGCATTGAAGCAAGCCCGGAGCAAATTAAAGCACTAGTGAATATCAAGTCCCCTGCCAATGCTAAGGATGTGCAAAGGCTAACAGGCAGGATAGCAGCTCTAAACAGGTTCATATCAAAATCCTCAGAAAGATGTAAAGAATTTTACGATATCCTAAGGAAGAACAAGAAGTTTGAATGGACTGAGAAGCACGAGAATGCTTTACAAGCCCTTAAAGAATATATGTCCTCAGCACCAGCATTAATGAAACCCGGAAAAGGAGATGTGTTATCCTTATATCTGGCGGTATCCTCAACCGCTGTAAGTGCAGTCCTTGTTAAGGATCACGAAGGTACACAACATCCTATCTATTATGTAAGTAAGAGTTTACTTGATGCCGAATCCAGGTACTCACACCTTGAAAAACTTATTCTTGCATTAATCATGGCATCTACTAAGTTAAGACATTATTTTGAAACTCGTACTATCATTGTTAGAACTAATTTCCCAATCAAGAATGTCCTCAGGAAACTAGAGATGTCCGGAAGAATGGCTAAGTGGGCAGTAAAGCTTAGTGCCCATGATATAAGATATGAGCCGAGAACAGCTAGCCGACTTTGTGGCTGATTTCAGTAGTGATCTACAAAAGGAAGCGGAATTGGAAGGCCAGCAGCTGGATGAGACCAAGGATCCTTGGATACTACACACTGATGGATCCTCAAATGTCAAGGGCACAGGGCTCGGGATACTACTAAAATCACCACAGGGGGACATAATACCCCACTCCATAGCCTGTGAGTTCCAAGCAACTAACAATGAGGCTGAATATGAAGCCTTAATTGCTGGCTTGCAAATTGCTAAGGATATGGGGGTGAAATATCTTAAAGTATATGTAGACTCATTATTGATCACCAATCACTTTAATGGATCCTATGCTGTTAAAGGTGAAAAACTAACCAAATATTTAGAGATAGTCAAAAAATTGGCACTCTCTTTTGTCTCTTTTAGCTTAACACAGGTACCAAGGGAGGAAAACACAGAAGCTGATGCATTGGCCAACCTAGGATCATCCTTGAAGATTCCAGAAGATATAAGTATCCCCATAATCCATATCCTGGCTCCTTCTATTGAAAATCAGGTGGCCATGGAAATAGAAGAGGATACTGCAGTGATCCCTAGTGAAGAAGCTCAAACTTATTCAGGATCATGGATTTCACCAATCATGAGATACTTACAAAGCGGGGAGATTCCTGCAGGAGAAAATCCTAGAGCTTTCAGGATCAAGTTATCTCAATTCACAATCTTAAAAAATGTATTACATAAGCGATCTCTTGCAGGACCATATTTAAGATGTATCGAGGATCCTGAAATTGAAGAAGTATTGAGAGACTTCCATGAAGGAGATTGTGGAAACCACACTGGGGGCAGGGCATTATTCTCAAGGATCCTTAGAACAGGATACTACTGGCCAATTATGAAAAGGGATGCTGTAGAATATGCTAAGAAGTGTGATCCTTGCCAAAGACACAGCAATATCCTTCATCAGCCAGCTGAATTTCTACATCCAATACCATCCTCTTGGCCATTCATGAGATGGGGGATGGATATAGTTGGCAAGCTCCCTAAAGCACCTGGTGGAAAAGTATTTATGCTTGCCATGACCGACTACTTCTCCAAATGGATAGAAGCTGAAGCCTTTGCTCAAGTCAGAGAAAAGGAAGTTATATCCTTCATCAAAAGAAACATTATAACCAGATTTGGCATTCCCTCTGAAATTGTATGTGATAATGGTTCCCAATTCATTGGGAGCAGAACCACTAACTTTTGTGACAGTTGGGGAATTAAGATGATAACATCAACACCAGTTCATCCACAAGCCAATGGTCAAGCAGAATCATCCAATAAGATCATCATCAACAATCTGAAGAAGAAGCTAGGATCCAAGAAGGGGAAATGGGCAGAGGAATTACCTTATGTGCTATGGGCTGATAGGACAACTCCCAAGAATACCACTGGTCAAACACCCTTCTCTTTAGTATTTGGGGCAGAAGCAGTGATCCCAACAGAAATGGTGGTCCCAACTGCTAGAACAAGTACTCGTGATCCTGAAGAGAATGCTGCAATCCTAGCTCAAGACTTGGATACTATTGAGGAAATCAGGGATCTGGCTAGGATAAGGATGGCAAGCTACCAACAAAGAATGGCCGGTGCTTACAACAAAAACGTCAGGCTAAGGAAGTTCCAAGTCGGGGATATGGTGTTAAGAAAAGCATTCCAAAACACTGTCAATCCTGCTGACGGGAAGTTAGCACCAAAATGGGAAGGCCCTTACATGATCGAAGCCGAAGCAGGAAAGGGGACATACAGATTGCTAACCATGGAAGGAAACTTGTTACCAAGAGCCTGGAATGCTATACACTTAAAAAAATATTTCATGTGAACAGGATCCTCCAAGCATATGATCCTTACATTAGAAGCATCCTCGAAGGATCCCGGCGATATCAGTTATCCTTACTCTGGTAAAGTCCTTATCTCAGAACTTTTCCGCTTTCTTATTTTTACCTAAGGATAAGGATCATGCATCCTTCATCCTCTTCTCACGGACCATTTGAGTTATGATAGTCCAGGTATCTTCAGCATAGCGTTAAAGATCTCCAAAAGCACCTCAGATTCTTGGGTTCAACCCCAGTTATCCTTGGGCTTGTCCCCAGTTTTCGCCAGTAGCGCACGATGATCCTGATATAGTTCACGTCTTTGGGACCAGTACCCACTTTCGGGGCTGACAACCTCATCGTACTGGCTATACCCAGGATCCTACGTATAATGGTAGACGTACCATACATCCGCTCCTAAGGTTTCTAACGTTGTCACGTTAGCTAAGGTTTTGACATTTTCATGTCACTAAGCTTGGATAGTCGCCAGTAAGGGCCATACTCCAGTTTACATACGATCCTTGGGCTTGTCCCCAGTTATCCTTTGGGCTTGTCTCCAGTGATCCTTTGGGATCATCCTCAGTTATCCTTTGGGCTTGTCCCCAGTTACTAACTTATCTTTTACATTGGCTTAGTCCCAAGTTATGTTCCACTTTTTCAGGTTTTCGAAGTTAAACGATTAAGGATCCTTAATCCTTAATATCCATTAAAATTTTAATTACGGTTATCTTGATTGAAGTTTAGGATCCTAACTTGGATCCTCAGGTATGATCCTTAACTGTTTCGGTTATACTCATTATCCTGAACAACCCTTACACTTTGACAACTAAGCCTATGATCCTTAAAACAAACGGCTTTGAAAATTTTCAATGATAGGATATTTGATCTAGGATCATATCCTAAATTTCTTAAACATGATTTGCTCAACTTTTGTTACTCTAACAAATATGTTTCTCAAATAACTGGACAATAAGAGGATAAATAAAGGATAACAAAACAAGATAAGCCAGAAAGATTACAGTTATTTTATTAACAAAAGGATCTTAAACCCTTTCAAAAAAGTTGTCAAAATTGCCAACCCACGTTTCTACCAGCAAAACGTGGCCCGTCCACATGGGTTGGCAAAGGGTGTCCATTGTCTATGCGGTCACAGCAGGTGCAAGAAATTAAAGGCGGCAGGATCACAAAGGCTTCATCCCCCAAACAGAGGATCCCTCCACCAGTTGCGATCCTACCTATTGTCCAAAGGATCCAGGATCCTTAACCCTAAAAACTATTGTTTAAATTACAGACCATAATTGTTTCAAAACATCAACAACCACAAAAAACTACTACCATGCTTAAAAAATTGGGCTCCGGCCTAGTCTTGAAATATCCATCATCGCCCAATCCAGCAGCTCAAACCTTCGCTGCTCCATCACCACCAGCTTCTCCACCCTGATCCTTGTCAGCATCACCACCTTCGAGCATTGGGATCTCCTCAGCTTCGTCCTCATCCTCCAACTCTGCCAACCTTGCCTTCCAGCCCTCCACATCCCATGTGCTCTTGTCAAAGGCAGGATCCTAAGCCTCTGTAGCCATCTGCAATTGGATCTTATACATAGCTATTGCGGCAGAGACCTTAGCATCCTGGGTGATATCATGCTTCTCGTAGTCAAAGTTGATCAGTGCTTTGACAGCTTCATCCTTGGTAGCCCGGAGCTCCTTCTCAAGATCAGCAATCTTGAGATCCTTCAGCACACCCATCTGTTGGAGGTCGGCAATTTGGCGATCTTGATCTTCAACGTGGTTTACATAAGTTTCTATTTCGGTAAATTTCTACAAGAAAAGCAAGATGTAACATCAGAGACAAGTGATCCTCAAAACTGTCAGGATAACCAACAGGGGCAGTGATCCTAACCTCGTTGAAATAATCAAGAAACTGTTGGCGGAGCAAAGGAAATCCTTGAAGATCCTCAGAAGCCTTTCTCTTCTTTCCCTTACCCCTAATGGGTGCTTTAGGGGCTGAAGCAGAGGGACTAGCAGCAGGGGTCTTCTTCCTCGTAGACTTGACGTTGGCAAGATCATCAATCCCAAATTTGGAGGCGGACTTGACAGATTTCCCAGCACCTACACAATCAAAATAAGATAAGTACCCTAACTAATTTAACAGTCTTACATATAACTACTTTTTAACGAGGATACTTACTTGACATTGTGGCAGATGCGGAGGATACTTCCTGTGAATCTTGGATGGTGACTTGAAAACTTCTGGTTTCAGGATCAAGCTTTCTGAAGGCTAGAACTCTCTCTCTCGCAGCAGGGGTTAACTTGAGATGAGCAACGGATATAGCTGCACAAAAGACAAAAAAGGCATTAGTGATCCTTATCATAAGGGACAAGTCTGATGGTGATCCTTCCAGGATCCTCTATCCTACCATGAGTGGCCCACTCCTTGGGCAGATCCTTCCCATTAGGGATAGTATCCCTCCTAACAAAGAAAAATCGTCGCTTCCAATTTGTATCATTCTTGGTGACCTTAAGAACAGGGTGATCCTCCCCAGCTTTCCGTTTCAACAAATAACGACAGGAACCAAACGTGGTAAGATCATAAAGCTCAGCCAGCTCCGCAATCCCCAAATCAATCCCTTCCTGCTCAATGATCCTCTCAAGGGTATACAAAACCCTCCAGATCATCGGCATGGCTTGAATATAAGATATGCCGGTCAGGGAAAAGAAAGATTTGGTGAAAGCTGGAAAGGGATATGAATATCCTATGGTGAACGGAGTTGCAGGAAAAGCTACCCAGGTGTCGGAAACAAAATCGCTTAAAACGGTAGAAGAGAAAGACTTGAAGATAGCATCCGCCGGAAAATAATGACGGATCCTATCGATGTGAGCATCGGTGAAGCAGCATCTCTTAGTAGGAGAGTCTTTAATGATCCCTTGGCTTTTTAAGGGGCTGTTCTTCTTGTGATCCTTGTGAGGAGAATTCCGGAGCAACATATTCACAGAAGAATAGAAACAGAGGAGCAGAAAAGTAGAGTAAGAGAAGGAAGAAAGAAGAGAGGAGAATACCTGATCGATCTTCGGACGAGATTATAAAGGGAGTATATCTTGAATTTAAATGCAAATTGATCCTAACTCTATCTCCTATTTATAATCATGATCTGCAGGGTTGTCACTTCAATGACGCAAGGGATGCAACGGCTAGTCCGACTATAACGGCTAGTTATCCGAGTCGCCCGTTGCAGATAAGATCAAAGCAAAATATAACTCGTTAATTTACAATAAACTCCTTATATTTTGGGGGCAATTGTTAGGGCTGGATTTTTATAATACATGATCCTTACATGTGATCCTAACCGGTGATCCTTGTTTCTTTGGCAGATAGTGATCCTCAGCAGAGTTCCAGGATTAGGATCACGGACCATCATAGGATCCTTATGCTAACAGTTGCTTTCATTAACTTTAATGTTGTTTTGCAGGAATGTCTAGCAGGATCCGCTCTTAGCATCACAATCAAAGGACGCGTCTTTACAACTTTGGCACATGCTCAATCAGAGATGAACGTTGCAAAGGATATGGAAACTTGGCATGATTTAAGGGCGATAATTTAGGCTAGATTTACTTTTATTTCTAAAGGGGTAATGAGCTGATTATTAGTTCGTTTACCTAAAATAAACCACCTACACTTGTATATATAACACTCTTCCCCATTCGGAAGACACACAACACAATTCTCACACGCTTAGACACTCGAAACCATAGTGATCCTTGTACTCAGCTCATTATCATCCGAAGTTGTAACCATTTTTCTTATATTGAAGTTTGGTGATCGGTAGTTGCCATCACCCGAGGTTTTTTATGCCGGAGATCATACATTGATCAAGGGCTTTTTCCTCGTATAAATCATTGTGTCATTTGCATATTTCTTACAAAAGTGATCCTTTACTTTTCCAACTAACCAAGCATCATACCCCGTTTACATAAAGTTTGGTTGCATTATCCTTGTGTGATTTTTGACCAAAACAGCTAGCATGAACACCTTTCCACCAGGTGCCTTAGGGAGCTTACCAACTATATTCATGCCCCATCTCATAAATGGCCAAGAGGAGGATATAGGATGTAGAAATTCAACCGGCTGATGAAGGATATTGCTGTGTCTCTGACAAGGATCACACTTCTTAGCATATTCCACAGCATCCCTCTTCATTGTTTGGCCAGTAGTATCCTGTCCTTAGGATCCTAGAGAACAATGCCCTGCCCCCAGTGTGGTTTCCACAATCTCCTTCATGGAAGTCTTTTAAAACTTCTTGAACTTCAGGATCCTCAATGCATCTTAAATATGGTCCTGCAAGAGATCGCTTATATAACATATTATTTAAGATTGTAAATTGAGATACCTTAATTTTGAAAGCCCTAGGATTTTCTCCCATAGGAATCTCTCCTTGTTGTAAGTATCTCATGATTGGTGAGATCCATGACCCTGATCCTGAATGGGATGGAGTATCCTCACTAGGGATAATCGCAGAATCCTCCCTTGTTTCCATGGCCACATGATCCTCAATGGCAGGAGCCAAGACATGGATAATGGGGATACTTATATCCTCCGGGATCTTCAAGGATGATCCTAAGTTAGCCAATGCATCAGCTTTTGTATTTTCTTCCCTTGGCACCTGTGTCAAACTAAAGGAAACAAAAGAGAGTGCCAACTCTTTGACTATCCCTAAATATTTGGTTAGCTTTTCACCTTTAACAGTATAGGATCCATTAAAGTGATTTGTAATTAACAAAGAATCAACATGTACCTCAAGATACTTGATCCCCATATGCTTAGCAATTTGCAAACCAGCAATCAAGGCTTCATACTCAGCCTCATTATTAGTGGTTTGGAACTCACAAGCTATAGAGTGGGGTATTATGTCCCCTTGTGGCGATTTTAGTAGTATACCAAGCCCTGTGCCTTTAACGTTTGAAAATCCATCAGTATAGAGTATCCAAGGATCCTTGGTCTCTTCTAGCTGCTGGACTTCCAACTCAGCTTCTTTTTGTAGATCACTACTGAAATCAGCCACAAAGTCTGCCAATGCTTGGGATTTAATGGCTGTCCTGGGCTCATATCTTATATCATAGGCACTAAGCTTCACTGCCCATTTAGCCATCCTTCCTGACATCTCTGGTTTTCTGAGGACATTCTTAATTGGAAAATTAGTTTTAACAACGATAATATGAGTTTCAAAATAATGTCTCAACTTAGTAGATGCCATAATTAATGCAAGAATAAGCTTTTCAAGGTGTGAATACCTGGATTCGGCATCAAGTAAACTCTTACTTACATAATAGACAGGATGTTGTGTACCTTCGTGATCCTTAACAAGGACCGCACTTATTGCTTTTGAGGATACTTCCAGGTACAAGGATAGCACATCGCCTTTTTCTGGTTTCATCAAGGCCGGGGCTGAGGATAGGTAATCTTTGAGAGCTCTTAAGGCATTTTCATGCTTCTCAGTCCACTCAAATTTCTTGGTCTTCCTTAGGATATCATAGAATTTTTTGCACTTTTCGGAGGATTTGGATACAAATCTGTTTAAAGCTGCTATCCTTTGGCAGGAGATTTGATATTCACTAAGGCTTTAATCTGTTCCGGGCTTGCTTCAATGCCTCTCTTGGTCACCATGTATCCTAAGAACTTACCTGCTTTAACACCAAAGTGACATTTTGAAGGATTAAGTTTCATGTTATATCTGTCAAGGATATCAAATGCTTCCTCCAAGTCCCTTAGGTGATCCTCAGCTTTTATGGATTTCACCACCATATCGTCTATGTAAACCTCCATTGTTTGTCCAATCTGATCCTTGAACATCATATTCACCAGCCTTTGATATGTGGCACCTGCATTCCTTAATCCAAACGGCATAGCAATATAACAATATATACCGGTTGGAGTCATAAAAGCCGTATCCTCTTGATCAGATGTTCCATCTGAATTTGTTGAAATCCAGATGAAGCATCCATAAAAGTCAACAGTTCATGACCCGTCGTTGCATCCACC
This sequence comes from Helianthus annuus, assembly GCF_002127325.2. Lineage (NCBI taxonomy): Eukaryota > Viridiplantae > Streptophyta > Magnoliopsida > Asterales > Asteraceae > Helianthus > Helianthus annuus. Next base: position 43,354,093 of record NC_035441.2, read on the forward strand.
ATGGAGTCAATGTGGGGTAATGGGAAAGGATCCTTGGGACATGCCTTATTTAAATCTGTAAAATCGATACATACCCTCCACTTTCCATTTTTCTTTTGAACAACTACCACATTGGCTAACCATCTTGGATACTTGACCTCTCTAATCATACCTGCCCGGAGCAATTTCTCTACCTCTTCCTGGATAATGGCATTTCTTTCCGGTGCAAACTTCCTCCTTTTTTGATGGATCGGTTTGAATGACCTGTCAATGCCAAGTTTATGAGTTATAATATCCTTAGATATACCTATCATATCCTCATGCTTCCATGCAAAGGTATTTTTCCTCCTCTTGAGGAAGGATACGAGGTCTTCTTTCATTTTGCCAAGGATCCCTGATCCGATATAGATTTTGGATTCAGGATCATCAGGATCCATGAGGATTTCTACCACAACCTGCTCTCTTGCCTCCAAGACATCCCTTGGAGGATACTTTGATTGCTATTGCTCCCTTGACTTCGAGGCTGGTTTCATCGATGAAGTGTAGCAGTTCTTAGCCTCCTGCTGGTCACTGTCAATCTTGACTATTCCCCAAGGACTAGTGAGCTTCACACATTGGTGGTAGGTAGATGGGACTGCCTTCATATCGTGTATCCAGGGCCTGCCAAGGATAACATTACAACAAGATAAACAGTCAATAACACAAAATTTCTGATAAGAATGTAGGCCTTCTATGTATATTGGGAGTTTAATGTCCCCCAGGGTATTCTTTATTTCGCCACTAAATCCCACGAGCACGGAGGATCTTGGTATGATATCTGATTCAGGAATACCCATCTTCTTTAGAACATCAAGCTGGATAATGTTTACTGAGCTTCCTCCGTCAATAAGGATCCTGCGGACAAAATGGTTAGAAATGAAAAGGGTAATAACTAAACCATTGTGATGAGGATCCTGGATATCAACACGATCATCCTCGTCAAAGGTTATAACTTTTCCTTCGGAGACACTTGATGTTCGAAATGGTCTTTCTCCATTATCCATTTTAGTTTCCTTTGCATGCCTTTTAGCTGCTGAGAAGGATGTGCCACAAATATCTGATCCTCCAGAAATAAAGTTTATCACTTGTGCATCTGCTGGAGGGGCCGGAGCTTTCTCAGGGATCCTTTCAGGATCCTGAGTCCTTGACTTTTTTCTACCCAGCAATTCTTTTAGATGCGCCTTGCTCAACAAGTATCCAATTTCCTTTCTCAATGCAATGCATTCTTCTGTTAGATGCCCAAAATCTTCATGGTATGCACACCACTTGGAATTATCTTTGGTTGCAGCTGGTCTGTCATTTTTTCTTGGCCATCTGGCTTTATCACCTAGATTCTGCATTGCAAGTATTAGTTCATTGTTATCAACGGAAAAACAATATTCAGAAATTGGAGGATAATCTTCATCATCATCTTCTTGATCAACAGCATGCACGTTCTGGTTATCAGATCTGTTATAGGGTCTGAACTTGTTATTCTTGAACGAGGATCCTTGCTTCTCTTGCTTTGAGGATCCTGCTGGTCTCTCCTGGATCCTCTTGTCATCCTCTAGCCGGATGAACCTGAGTGCCCGGGTTCTTACCTCATCTAGGTTCCTGCAAGGTGTCATAACAAGATCATCATAGAACAATGATCCCTAAGCAATCCCATTGTGAAGGCCTCAACAGCCGTGGCTATATCCAGGTTGGGAATGTCTAAGGATTCTTTACTGCATTTGGTTATGTAATCCCTTAATGATTCATTATGACCCTGGGTTATCCTATATAAATCACTAGTTAATCGCTCTAATTTTCTACTACAAGAAAACTGATTATTGAATAAGTTAACTAGATTAGCAAATGAGGTAATAGAGTAAGGGGGAAGACTTAGCAGCCATTTGAGGGCTGATCCAGTAAGAGTGGATCCGAATCCTTTGCACAGGCACGCTTCCTTTAACCTTTCTGGGATTGGATTGATCTCCATCCTCTCCCTGTATTGTGCTATGTGCTCCTCAGGATCCGTCGAACCATCATACAGCTTCATAGTTGGAAAATGAAACCTTTTGGGTATCTCAGCATCACAGATTGGTGGTGCAAAACGAGATATCCTGTGGCTTCCATCTGCAATCTCCAGGATAGGCTTGACCACTTCTGGAACACTTGATATCATATCCTTCAGTTTTTGCAACTCTCTGGCCATAACATGGTTGATACCTGTATCCTGCATGAATCCATGGTTAGCGGTAAGAGAATTATTAAAAGTGTTACCTCCCATCAGGTTCAAATTAGGAGCACCAGATGTGAATCCATATTGCTGGGACTCTGGGATGATGGAGGGACCAGCGGAAGCAATGGTCTGCATCGGAATAAAATCTCCCTGATGAACATCTGAACTTCCAGTTTGCAAACTCCTCAAGGATCCTGGCATCTGGAAGGATCCCTGAAACTGGGACGATCCTGGAACGAAGGAGGGTCCTTGAACCTGGGATGATCCTGGAACAAAGGAGGATCCTTGAACCTGGGATGATCCTGGAACAAAGGAGGATCCTTGAACCTGGGATGATCCTGGAACAAAGGAGGATCCTTGAAACTGAGATGATCCTGGAACAAAGGAGGATCCTTGAACCTGGGATGATCCTGGAACAAAGGAGGATCCTTGAATCTGCTGCGCTCCTGAGTAAGCTCCTGAATTCATGAAGGATCCCATATGCTGAGGATAGGATCCTGCCGGCTGGAAATATGAGCCTGATGCTTGAGTCACTATTGCTGAACCGTAGTGCACTCCTTTTGGTCCACCCACATACTGAACATCTGGAATCATCGATGGCTGAGAAGTAATCACCGGAGTATCAAAATTCAAAGATCTGGGCACCAATGGGGAATGATCCTCTGTTGCTTTCTTTTGTTTCTTGAGATCTCCGATTTCTTTGAGGATCCTATCATTGGTTTTATCATATTGCTGTATATGATCCCTCATCTGCAAAATCAAGGTAAACATGTCATTAGTAGTGGGAGTAGAAGAAGCAGAAGAAGTTAGAGGTTTAGAGAAAATGGGAGTTGGTTTCTTCTCAGCATTTTTCTGAGATCCAGCAGGAGGTGGAGGCAGAGGTGGAATGCCCTGAGACGAATTGACTGCAGACATTGCAGTAGAGGTATTCTTTAATGATGAAGCCATATATTCGTATGCAATGAACCAGAATGAACACCAACAGAAAACTTTCTTAGAAATGAAGCACCAATTGCCCCACGGTGGGCGCCAAACTGTTTTGGTCAAAAATCACACAAGGATAATGCAACCAAACTCCAAGTTACGGGGAATGATGCTTGAAATGAAGAACAATAATAAGGATCACTTCGATGTAAATTGCACAAATGACACAAGGATTTATACGAGGAAAAAGCCCTTGATCAATGAATGATCTCCGGCATAAAAAACCTCGAGTGATGGAAACTACCGATCACCAAGCTCAAATTAATCAATAAAAGTTTACAACTTCGGATAGTGACGAGCTAAGTACAAGGATCACTATGGTTAAACGTGTAAAAGTGTGAGAATTGTTAAGTGTTTGCTGAGAGCTTTGTGACTGCAATTGCACGAGAGTGTGTGTGTAACAGAAAATGGCTAAGTGTTCTAAATTTAGCTCGTCACCCCTTAAAATATGAAAGCTAACTAAGCTAACTAACTGTCCGAATTTTGTGCCATGCTCCCACGTTCTCCACAACGTCCATTCCTATTCAAATGTGTGCGAAATACCCGTGGAATATTCCATAGTAACGTTGCCAAGACCAAGTCAAGCTCAATACTCCAGCAAAACAATACGAAATACAAACAGCCAATCGTTAGTATGAGGATCCTTAAGGTGATCCATGATCCTGATCCTGAAGCTCTTCTGAGGATCACTATCTGTCACAGAAGTAAGGATCACTTATTAGGATAACAAGTAAGGATCACTAATTGTTAGAAAATCCTCCCCTAACACTAGCCATCTAGGAAATTTGACTTCTCTAATCATCTTGGACTTCAATAATCTCTCAACTTCCTCTTGGATAATTGCATTTGGTTCAGGGGCGAACTTCCTTCTCTTTTGTTGTATAGGCTTGAATGACCTGTCAATTCCAAGCTTGTGAGTGATAATGTCTTTGGATATACCTGTCATATCCTCATGCTTCCATGCAAAAGTTGACATCCTGCATTTCAAAAAGTTAGTTAACTGCTCCTCAATATCCTGAGGGATATTGGTTCCTACGAGCACCGAGATATCAGGATTATCCTGATTCAGGGTAATTTTCTTCACATCCTGCTCCGGATCCTCCACGATATCCTGGGCCCGCATCTTTAATTGCTATGCTGCACTTGGCTTGGTCGAGGATTTCATCGAGGATGAGTAACATTCTTTCGCTTCCTGTTGATCACTGTCAACTTTCACAACTCCCCCAAGGAGTAGGGATCTTGATGCATTGGTGATATGTTGATGGTACAGTCTTCATATGAATCCATAGTCTCCCCAGTATGATGTTATAGCAGGATAGAGAATCCATCACACAGAAACGTTGTATCGAGTTGACTCCTTCAACATATACCGGTAACTTTATCTCACCCACTGTGTTCCTAGCCTCTCCACTGAACCCAACAAGCACGGTGGACTTTGAAGTGATGTCCATTGGAGACACATTCATTCTCTTCAGAGTCTCTAGTTGGATTATATTGACGGAGCTGCCATTATCTACCAATATCCTGCGTACAAAATGGTTAGCCACATATAACGTTATTACTAGAGCATCATGATGAGGATCTTGGACAGTATCCCTGTCATCAGCATCAAATGTGATCATTTTGTCAGTAGTGAGGGTAGTCATCCTGACAGGTTTGTCTCCCCTCTCAGCCTTAGCTTCTTTTGCATGTCTTTTTGCCGCTGAATACGAAGTCCCACAAATGTCGGATCCTCCCGAAATGAAGTTGATTATCTTGGCATTTGCGGGAGGTGAGGCTGCTCGTTCGGGATCCTTCTCAGTATCCTGGCCTTTATTCTTCTTTCTTCCCAAGAGATCTTTCAGATAACCCTTGCTCAGAAGATAGCTTATTTCTTTCCTTAGCGCAATGCAATCCTCGGTCACATGTCCGAAATCTTCGTGGAAGGCACACCATTTTGACTTATCTTTCCAATCAGCTTTTTGTTGATTCTTTCGAGGCCACCTAGCCTTGTCTCCTAAACCCTGCATGGCATACATCAATTCAGGAATGTTAACAGAAAAGAAATATTCAGATAACTCAGGATATTCTTCAGGATCCTCGTCTTCAACAGCGTTCACTCTCTTGTTATCATTTCTACCATACGGCTTAGAGCGGTATGGTTTGTGCGAGGATTCTGACTTCCTGTTAGTTGATTCATATGTTGAGGATGCATTCATCCTCTCTTGCATCTTTCTGTCATCCTCCAATCGAATATATCTTAGGGCCCTATTTCGAGCTTCGTCCAAGTTCCTGCATGGTTTCATTACAGGGTCTTGGTAAAATTGAGAATCCTTTTGCAGCCCCATCTTGAAAGCTTGCACAGCTGTTGCAACATCAAGATCCGGGATGTCTAAGGATTCCCGACTGAACTTGTTCACATAATCCCTCAGGGACTCTTGAGGCCCCTGTGTTATCCTGTAAAGGTCACTTGTTAGTTTTTCAAAGCTCCGGCTGCAAGAAAATTGATTATTAAATAAGTTAACCAAATGAGCAAAAGAAGTAATTGAGTGAGGAGGAACGTTTAACAGCCATTTCAAGGCTGATCCTGTTAAGGTAGAGCCGAAACCCTTGCATAAGCATGCTTCCTTGAGCTCCGGAGTGATAGGGTTGATCTCCATTCTCTCCCTATACTGGGCAATATGCTCTTCAGGATCCGTGGTTCCATCATAAAGCTTCATATTTGGAGTTTGAAATCTTTTTGGGATTTTAGCATCACAAATAGGACGTACGAACCGAGATATCCTGTGGCTATCCTGGGATACTTCAAGAATTGGCTGAACCACCCCAGGTACACTGGATATCATATCCTTTAGCTTCTGAAGCTCCCTAGATAATGCTGATGTCACAGCTGTATCCTGCAAAGATCCAACATTGTTAGTAGCAAGTGTATTATTATTATTAGATACGTTACCAGCCTGAGGATTCTGCCCATATCCTGAAGCATATCCTGAGCTCCTCATGGTTGACATCCTAACCGAGGAGGGTATTTCAGGACTATGATTCTGAGGAAGGCTGGGAACAATATTCCCCCTATTATCCTCAGTATACACAGCCGAACTAAAGTTCAAAGCTCTGGGTTGTAGAGGAGTGACGATATCTTCGGTGGATCTGCTTGAGCCAGCTTTTAAGAGTTGTATCTCTCTTAACAGCATTTGGTTTCTTTCCTGTTGCTGCCTCATTTGTTCCTGCACACTTCCAAATTGGGTTAGAATTTCATCATTAGAAGCTAAGATCAGAGCAAATTCCTGAATATTCCGAGTAGGGATAATATCCTGAGGTTACGAAGAAGCTGGCATCCTTGGGGGAGGTGGTGGAAGCACCGGACCAGTAGTAGCAGAAGTCATAGCAGACACAGTGGAAGAGCTCATGCTTGATCTTGAGGCCATTGCAGATAATGTGGCAAAAAGTTTTGAAAACAGAAAACCGATTAATGATTTCACAAAGATTTTTAGTAAAGATAGCACCACTTGCCCCACGGTGGGCGCCAAATTGTTTTGGTCAAAAATTACCGAAGCAATTAAGTGATCAAATTAGTTAAGTGAGGTAGTGTGCTAAAAAGAGTGTAGAAAATATGTTAGTTAAGTTGTTTGGAAAAACAGTGTTCAGGATACGGCTCAGGATATTGAGCTGTATCTACGATCAAACAATGAGCAAAAAGTAAAGGGGTTAACACGAGATGTACGAGGAAAGCCCTTGATCAATCTAGATCGCCGACATAAAACCTCGGGAGCTGACAATCGCAGCTACCTAGTTCTTCTTATTGCTTCAAACTTCAGGATACAGTGCAGGATATTGACCAGATCGCTAATGTTACAATGCTTTGTGTGAAAGTGCAAGTTGCGAGAGAACAAGTGTGTAAGTGTAGTGAGTGTAGTTGTGATGTCCTATTCGATCTGGTATACCCATCTATTTATAGTAACGAAATGTAAACTAAAATTCCTATAAACATGGGATGCTCCGAATATTCCAATGTGAACGTTGAAGACCGAGTAAAGCGGCTTCAACGGCTTCTTGTGAACGACTTGGACTGAGTCTTCAGTAGAAAAGGTCTTCACTAACGTTGCTAGCTTCTAACCCACGTGCCTGCACATAATCCGTTAGTGACCCTAAGGATACCATTCAGGATGTTACCAATATCCTGAATCAGCATCCCGGATGTAAACAGATATCATATAAGCAAGATATAATTCAAGATAACTCTCAGGATATGGGCTCAGAATTTCACCCATAACAAATACATATAGATGCACATGTGCATTTCTAATATTGTTAACGTAAAAAGTAGTGTATTACACGTGGTAGTGTAAATGAAAGTGCAATTGTCTAATATTTGTAACGAATTACGGAATTTGTCAAAGAAATGATACAAATGCGCATGTGCCTGGATAACTGTGACTCGATTTTTTTTTTTGAATTTTTTTTTTATTGTAAACAAAATATAACGATTTTTACAAAAAAATGGTAAAAAAATTTTGGTTTTTTTCAGATTTTTTAGATATTACTGTTTGTGTTCACACTGGTTCTCGCAATAATGGATGGTTCCTAACAGATCCTTTTCCTATATATATATATACATATATATATACATATATATATATATATAGGGAGAAGATCATGCGAGAACCACCTCTTATTGTGAGAACCGCGAGAACCAATGTGAACACACCAAAAAATGCCTAAAAATAGCTAAAAATCACACAGTTTTTTTTTTTGAATTTTTTGATATTTTTTATAAAAAAATCGTTACTTTTCGAAGCCAAAATTTTTTTTTTTTTTTTTTTGGCTTCTAAAAGTAGCGATTTTAACATAAAAAATAGATTTAATTGCCTGGATGGTCCCTGTGGTTTCACGTTTTTTCACGTTTAGTCCCCACCTTTTGAAAATAGCAGGGTATGGTTTGTCATTTTGTTACTCGGATAGTCCCTGAGTAGATGTCAGTTAGTTTAGAAATAGCATGTATGCTCCCAATGGTTTGTCATTTTGTTTCTCGGATAGTCCCCAGAGTAAATGTTGGGGGACTATCCGAGTAACAAAATGACATACCACAAGGAGCATACCTGCTATTTTCAAAAGTTGGGGACTAAACGTGAAAAAATGTGAAACCACAGGGACCATCCGGGCAATTAACTCTAAAAAATATTAAAAAATTCAAAAAAAAATTTAGAACCGCGAGAACCAATGTGAACACACCAAAAATGACTAAAAATAGCTAAAAATCACACAAAAAAGTTTTTTTTGAATTTTTTAATATTTTTTATAAAAAAATCGCTACTTTTCGAAGCCAAAAATTTTTTTTTATTTTTAATTTTTTTTTTTTTTTTGCTTCTAAAAGTAGCTATTTTAACATAAAAAATATTAAAAAATTCAAAAAAAAATTTAGATTTTTTTTAGGTTTTTTGGGGGTTTAGTTTTTAGCATTTTAGCTTGGGGTGGGGGGGTTAGGTTTTTTTGGGGGGGGGGGGGGGTGGGGGTTAGTTTTTTTTAGGTTTTTTTTTAGCTATTTTAGGTTGTGTTCACATTGGTTCTCAAGGTTCTCACAATAAGGGTGGTTCTCGCATGAGCCCCTCCCTATATATATATAGGGTTGGGCTATATAGAAAACCCTATCTATATAAAAAACCCTAGAAAACTCAACCTCCCGACATTTTTTTTTTTTTTTTGAAAAAAATAACACATGTAATATACATGTTTTTAAGACTTTTGAGCAAAAAAAAAAATCAAAAAAGCGCCGAAGGGATAATGTCAAACCCGACACCAACCCATATTTTTACCCAAACGAGACCCATTTAACCTGAATAAAAATATAGCTTTATTCTTTTTTGCTTGTTAATACGCCGAACATTACAAATTTTCAACACAAAATACAGAAAGGGGGAAAAGGTGCTAGGCAGAATGTTACCTCCCATCTTGAAGCAGGAAATATGTGCTTGTTCTTCGCGTACCAGTGCCTCTCAACAACTCTACGAGTGTGCGAATGTAAAACGAGGACAACATAAAGTCAAAATTCAGGTGCAAGTTGCCGCAAAACAGCACGTAGGAACTCGCAAATAGTATCTCCCTTTCGAACCTTAGTGTTTGAAGCTACTTAGCACTCGCTTAGTCACCACTTAAACAAGACTCTTTAGTCTAACATAGTGTAGTTTAGGGTTTCAAAAAGAAACACCTAAGCTCGTAAAGGTACGATTAACTTTAAACCACAAGCCATAACGTTCTTCCCAGATTGAGCTCTAAACCAAAAGCTTTCTGTGTACAAACTATCTAAGCAAATACAACTTTCAATAAATATGACAAACTCACCATTTATATAGAGATAAAACAAAAATATTCTTCACTGGTAGAAAACTACTCTCTTTGTGCAAAACAATAGCAAAATCCCAACAAAAAAATTGAGGAGAAATGATATATTACCTACAGAGACTCCGATTTTTAGTGTCTGCAACTTGTTGAAGGTAAATGATGGTAGAATCACATCGACATAATAAGAATACAACCCCTATCTTCTGAAATAAACGACATCTGGCTAGCGGTAGCGACCTGTAGCTTCGGCGGCGGCAGTGGTCTTCTCAAACGCAGCAGCATGGGGTGTTACATGTCATTTTCACATGCCTACTCATAAGGACCAAAATCTCATTTCTTCCTATTTATAAGGAGTGTCACGTGTCATTATCACAATCATTCTTAAGCTACTTAGGCAAAAACCACTTTTTAGTGGATCCTTCCCCTATAAACATATACTTGAATGTAATTACCTAGCATATCATATAAGCTATTTATAAGATAAGACGCGAAGAATTATTTCAAAAACATGGTTTGTTTAAAACATGTTATTTTAACAACTCACAGCTTGATGAATTCACTACAGATATTTTTTTAACTAATCACACCATCGTCTTTAATGTTGGGTCAAGCTAATCTGACTTCTCATCATCCTCTTCCTCTTGATCATCGTCTTCTTGTTCAACATCAGGTACAAGAATGAATTTTGCAATATCTATCGGCTCTGAATCTTTCTCTATCACTCTTTCAGGAGATTTTTCTTTAACAGGTTCTAACACGATCTCAGGCGTAGCATCTACAGTTTTCTTGCCTTTGTCAATAATAACAACCGCTGGTTCTGACTCAGCAGCTTTTCTTGCCCATTCAACAGCTTTTCTTGCCTTTTCAGCAGCTCTAGCTTCAGCTATTTTAATTCTATTTTTATCAAATTCAGCTTCTAGTCCCTGCTTCTTCCAATATGATCTTATTATCAAATTCATCTTCAATTTTATATTCAAACTATTCTCCCTTATCTCCCGCATTCTATCTTTAAAGAATAATCTTTTGAGTTTCTTGTCTTCTTCCAAATCTTTTGTCACCTTCAGACACTTTATCTTCTTATCATTTGTATCTCTAAACAAATCATATTCCATTGTTTCACCATTAAGGAACGGTTGACCATCAAACATAAAATCTCTGTCGGAAGTAGCAGATGAAGGACCAGTTTGTTCAGGTTGTTGACGTTGTTGTGCTTGTGGTTGTGGTGAGATTGGTGGTGTAGGCGTTTGTTGAGATGCAGGAGTAATCATCTCTTCTTCAATAATCAGTGCACTCTTTTTTGTAACTGCTGGTTCAGCTCCAGCGGTTGTTTCGATCGAAAGTTCCTCAACCGCCTTCCTTGCCTTCTTAGCCATAAAAGATCCCGTCTTTTTCACATTCGTCAAAGCTTTGCTTTTCTTACGACCTGTCATCTTTCTCACTGGAATAGGATCATCATCATCATCTCCTAATTGTTTCTTCTTTGATTTTGCAGCCTTTTTCTCAGCTCTCGTTCTTGAATCATGCATAACAGAATATGGCTTATTGAGTGTTAATACATCCATTTCTTCACTTTCAGTTGTTTCATTGTCAGCTTCTTCACCCGATCCACTTCTCTGCAAAACTTCATCTTCTATGTCTTTCGCTATTTCAGAAATTGCACATATTAAATCATCTTCTTCACTTTCGTCTCTAAGCATTATTCGTGAAGCTCTTTTTCTTTTGGTTTGTTTCTTCGCTTTCTTCGGTTTCTCATCCTTTATGAACCATTTGCTTCTTCTCTCTTTAAAACCTTCCATTTGTTTATCCTCGTTGTCAGAGTCACTACCATCGTTTCTCCATTTATCTTTCGGTGGAGCCACATAGTTTTCATTACCTAATGCCCCGATCAATCTCTTGAATTTAGGAATATCTACCTCAGCTTGCTTCTTGTAACGGTTGATCCGAGATAAATCGTTCATGTGTTCCAGCTTCAGTAGATCGTCATCTTTCTTTTCCAGATTGGGTAAAAGATGATTTAACAGCATTTGTACAAACCTCGGATACATCAACAACCATCCATTCGGTGTAAGATTATCCTTCATTTGAGTAAAAATGACTTTTGAAAAGTTGTAAGGAAGATTCAATGTCAGGGCAACAATCATGCACATTATGTAGTCAAGAGCTATATCATATCCACTTTTTCTAGTATGCCCAAATGCATGTATGACAACATGCATCAAAAACTTGTATGGTCTGGAGATACTGCTCTTTAAAAAGTTTGGTGTGTTCACATGCCCCTTGTATCCCATGCGCATAAAACATCCCTTAACCATTCTTTCCGAATAACCTGTCGGATCTTCTGGCTTGTCTCCGAAAGCAAGTACTTCTCTGATCAAGGCTTCGGTAATTACAACCTCCTTATCCACATTTCCGTCTTTGACAACCGAGTGTATTCTCGGAGGACTGTCCACAAACTTTGCATTCATCCAGAAAGTTTCAATGTGAGTTCTATATGCCGGGCACTGATCAGTAACTGCCTTCTTAATTCTGGACCGTTCAATAAACGGCACCATTTCAACAAACGGCTTCATCTTTGGTGACTCTTTATCAAGCACACAGCAAATGTTGTGCTTCGGATCAAAATTAGTAGCTGTTGGCTGAAAAATCAACACACACAAAATATTAAGATATTTACAATAAACAACACCTGGTGCGGATGAAAAGTTTACAAACAGATGAACATTTTAAGAACGAATAAAACTTTGGAGCGAATGGCCTTTATTCGTGCGAAGGAAACCATTTACAACAAATGACCAATTAGTTAGTTAAATATAATCTATTTTCATAATATATATTTATTATAATTTTAATTGAATTTTTCTTTTTTTTTTTGTGAAAACTCGGTAGTTTTGTATATTTAAAGATAGGGGTATTGTTGTCATTTCCAATGAATTGTATTCCATTCATTCGTATATTTTCGCATACCTAACAACACACGGTAATGTATCATTTCATTCTCATAGGGTAACCAAACAACACATGGTAAAAGGAGTAATATCAATAGAAAAAGAAAGACCTGATTCACATTGGCAGCCCTAACCTCTTCCGACATCTCATCACTAGACCTACCACTGTTGGCGTATGGGACAGCTCGGGTTGAGTTAAACTGGGTTAACAGCTGTGGAGCACACTTCCGTAAGTGTCTCCTCAGAGTCGATGTACCTGAACGCAGAGCAATAGCGTACACCTTGTTACAAGTGGTGCACCTTTGTTTTGGTAACCCGTCTTCCCCGGTTATCCTCTCGAAATAAGCCCACACGTGAGCTCTCGGACGTCGTCTCCAATTAGATGAAGTTTCATCATGTCCTTGATCAGAAGGAACCAAATTCTTATCGTTTCCTTCGTCTAGAGTCGACATACCTAAAAAAAACAAACAGAAATTCATCATCCATAACTAGAGAATTCAATGTCTGCAATTTGCTTAACCTAACCAGCAATTATTATTTCAAATAATCATAAAGTGAACAACTAGGTCTAGCATTGGAAAAACAGATGATTCCTACTCTTCTGACTAAAAATTGCTTGCTTCAATTAACAATTACATATAATGAATTCATTCGAACATTTTACACGTTTAATCGGAGTTGAAAGTAAAAACAAGCCCTAAAGAGTAGAAAAACACAAAATTGGGGGTTACAGTGAAGAAGAGTTAATACCTCAATTTGTCGATCGAAGAAGACGAAATATTGTCCGGTGAAGAAAGTAGGTGCGTGATCGGAGGTGGGTGGTCATGCGACGAGGGAGCCAGCAAAATGGTGTTTCGGGGTAGGTAGGAACTAGGAATATGGTCAAAGCTGGTGCAGCGCGTGTGTTGCTTCTTGCCTAGTTATAACCGTGTATAACACATGTTAACTAAATAAAATATCAAATAGTTAACAACGAAAATTTAACAATTATAAAACGATATTTTAAGACATTTTTCTGATATTCGAACAAAATTTTGTTTTATGTATGATCAAAAATGATAAATGTAGTTATTATTTTTCTTGTATTTTAAATATATTAAATAAATAAATTATTTGTTAACCAAGAAAATCGTTCCCTTCATCCTCGTTATGAGAATGCTCGATTTGTTAAGCAAAAAAATCGTTCCCTTCATCCTCGTTATGAGAATGCTCGATATTTGTTTCAATTATTAAGACATAATTTCTAACCTAGTAATTAATATAAATAAATAATAAGATAATTTATGGAACTTTATCCGTAATTTTTTAAATGTTTGAAACATATATTAAATTTAATTATTTACATTAAATAATAATTATTTACAATTAAGTAATAATAGATGGTCTAGAAAATGACAAGTGTCCTTTTATTATATAGTATAGATATAGATATAGATTTGAGTAAATTACAAATTTGGTCGTTTATATTTGTAGCGGGTTACAATGAATAACCTTTAACTTTAATAATTACAGTCATAGTCATTTATTTGCAAAACTTGTTACATCTTAGGTCCTTTGACCCTGACCTGGTTAAAACTTTCAGTTAAGTAAGGTCATGTGCAACCCATGTGAAGGCAAAACCGTTATTTAATAAAGAAAAGAATGACAAAATTTAAAAATTATATACATAGACCATCATCATCTCCCATGCCTTTTCTCTCTCTCTCTCTCTCTCTCTCTCTTTCTCTCTCTCTCTCTCTCTCTCTCTACATACCACTTCTACAACCATCATCATCAGGCCACCACCACCTACACCACAAACACCATCACCATCACCACTGACCTCAATAGTCTCGCCACCATCAAGATCCAGTTGTAATAAATATATAAACAACAAAGTAGTTGGATTGGCAATATTATGCAGGCCCGGCATCTGTTTCTTCGCCATTCTCATCTTCAATCTCTAAACTCACAGGTCTTGGCACCAATAATCCCCACCCCTTTGACACCAATTCCAAGATCTCAAAAAACCAACCAATCCCACAACATGACTGAACTTCAACTACCCACTTACGACATCATCATTTTCGAAGCATCCGGTTTCATCGGCAAGTACGTAGTCCGAGAAGAAAGTTCCTCAACTCCCCAAATTCCCCCATCAAAATCCTAGCATTAGCAGGTCGAACTTATGGGCTTCCGGTTCCAAAACCCACCCCACCATCCCCCTCATCGTCGCCGACACATCTGACCTATCATTTCTCTGGTGCATGGCTTCTCAAACAAAGCTTGTCCTCAACTGCGTTGACCCGTATCGCGAGTATGGTGACCTTGTTGTTAGTGTTTGTGTTGAAGTGGGCTGTGATTACTTAGATATTTGTGTTGAAGGCGGTTTATTATATAAACATTTTGGAGAACCCTTTTCTACTCTTACGAAGAACTCGAGAGGTCTGCAAGGTGTGAATGGGGATCCTAAACATTTTGGATTTGATCGTGAATCAGATTGCGGATGGAGAGTTCGAGATACAACGAGAAAGAGAAAGTGAAGTTACCGGGTGGGTGTATTCCAGCCACTCGAAAGGGGATTTCTTTGAGAAATTCGGTTGGATCTTGATGGTGGCGGGACTATGGAGGTCAATGGTGATTGTGATGGTGATGTTGTCGATGGTCGACGGTCTTGGTGGGCGGTGGTGTAGGTGGTGGTGGCATGATGATAATGGTTGTAGAAGTGGTATGTAGAGAGAGAGTACAAGAGAGAGAGAGAGTACAGGTGAGAGAGAGAGAGAGAGAGAGAGAGAGTACAGGGGAGATGATGATGGTTTAAGTATATAATTTTTGAATTTTGACATTCTTTTTTTGTATTAAATGATTGTTTTGCCCCCACATGGGTTGCACGTGACCTCACTTAATTGAAAGTTTTAACCAGATTAGGGTCAAAGGACCTAAGGTGTAACAGGTTTTGCAAATAAAGGACTATGACTGTAATTATTAAAGTTAATGAACTTTACATAAAGGACGAAAAATGTAATTTACCCTTATTATTTTAGAGTAAATTGTAGTCCTGAGGTTTTTCCTAAATTGTCACTTTAGTACAAATAGGTTTTTTTTCTCCTCTGGGTCGCTGAGTTTTTTTATTTTTGGCCATTTTGGTCCAACCCACTAACTTCGTGAAAAAATATACCAATTAATTCACATTAAATAGTTTGGTAGTTGCCATTTTCATCCAAAAACCATTTTTGATGTATATTAACTAATATTCTGTTTTTAAAAAATAAAGGTTTTTTATATATTAATATGTATTTTTATCTTTTTAGTTTAAGGGTTTTTTTAATTTTATATATGGCACTCCTAATAAGTAGGAATTAAGGACAGTTTGGTCCTTATAAATAGGAGTGGAAATGACATGTGCACCCCTTTTGTTTTTTAAAAATACAACCAAAAAAATCTAGTACAAAAAAATATAGCACGAAAAAATTTAGTACAAAAAAATCCAGCACAAAAAAATTGAGAAAAAAATATTTAAGACAAAAAAATTCAGCACAAAAAATTTAGCACAAAATATAGTACAAAAATCAAGCACAAAAAATGTTATACAACATAGAAATACAACACATTTTAGTGGGTTTTTTAAGTATTCATATTTTATATAGTAATATGGTACTTAAATTAAAGATAAAAAGACCCTCGATTTTACGGTGAAATTTTTATAAAAAAATAATGTCACATAAAAAGTTATGAACGTTTAAAAAATGAGGGTGAAATATGCATGTGCCTTGCATGTGGAGAGAAAAAGTCTATAAATTGGATTTTCCCAAGACACCCTTACACTCCTCATTTCTCCTACACTTTCATCTTAACCCTTGATTTAAAAATAAATGATTAAAATTCCTTCTCATCCTACTTAGGCAAAATAAACTTTTTATTTGATCTTACCCATATATATATATATATATATATATATATATATATATATATATATATATATATATAGGATAAAGATCCGTTAGGAACCACCCTTTATTGCGAGAACCGCGAGAACCAGTGTGAACACATGGCATTTTTGTGATTATGTTATGTTTATACAAAAAAACACGCGTTCCTTTTCTTTCCAGCGTTCCTGTTGTCTCCATTTTTAGGGTTTCAGTAGTTCACCAGTTTATGGTCTCCACACTCGGCTGAGAGGCATTCACGGCGATCTCACGGTGGCGGAGAGTCGTGCACAGTGGTTTTCACCGCATATGGATAGCCAATGTTCACGTATTTCACGGTGGTTACAGTTGGCACGGTGCTTATGACGGCGGCCGACGACGATCACGTAATTCACCAGATTTCACTGCGGCGGCAGCCAGAAACGGTGTTTACGGCATCCTCTACATCACCATTTACATCTGATGTTCCTTCTCATACATTGTCTGATAATCCTCTGTTTACGTCATCCTCTACATCACCATTTACATCTGATGTTCCTCCTCATACATTCTCTGATAATCCTCCTCATACATCTGATGTGGACATTGTTGGTGACATTGTTGGTCTATCTGCTGATAATACAGTTGACAGTCACAATACACCTACAAATACAGAACATCAAGAGTTGCAATTCATTCAATTTGTGACTAAAGGTATTATGTTGACTAATGTATATACTTTGTAAATGATATTGTATTAACTGATATGCACATGTGCATTATACTTACTGTAATGATGTTGTATTAAATTATATGCACATGTGCATTATGTTGATTGTAAATGATATTGTATTAAATCATATGCACATATGCATTATGTTGCAAATTAGATTAAAAGTCTACTTTTTGGTAAATTTTAATAAGTGTAAGCCTCTAATCATGCAAAAGAATGTTTCGGTACTAATCTGCGAAAACTCAGATGGTTTTATCCTTTTATCAGGTATTAAACCGTGATTGATTGATTGCTTAAAGTTCTGTTTTTTTTTTTCAGTTTCTCGAGGATTTTATCAACGGGACGGAAGTTTCATCTCTTTTGGACTGCATTCGTCTGACAGCAGGACCTTTGCATGCTCTTGCTGCTGCAACACATCCTGCATGGGCTGCTCCGGTTTCTGCAGTTTCTGGTGCGGCTTCATCTGTCCCGACACTATCAAGAGCAAATGTTAATGGGCAAATGCCAAATGGTACAAACCCAAATGTTGGTCATGTCTTTGGTCCCGGTACAGGTCCTGGTGGAAACCCTGGTGCATCTGCCATGTTAACTGCTGCTACTGTGGCTAGCGGAGGTGGCATGGGAATCGTTCCTATTTCTCTGTTACCGATTGATGTGTCGTTTGTTCTTCGTGGCCCGTATTGGATTCGGATAATATACCGGAAATATTTTGCGGTTAACATGAGGTGCTTTGCGGGTGATCAAGTTTGGTTGCAACCTGCAACGCCACCGAAAGGCGGTCCTACAGTTGGAGGTTCTTTACCCTGTCTACAGTTTCGGCCCTTCATCATGGAACATGTTGCTCAGGATTTGAACGGTTTAGACCCGAATTTCGATGGTGGTCAACCATCAACCGGACCAACTAATTCCAACAATTCGGCTGCGTCTCCTGGTCCGCAACTCTCAGCCCCAAATGTCACCCGAGCGGGCCCGAAACCAACCCGTGGGATTTAACCGTTCTACAATGCCATGTCAGCATCACCAAATTCACTCTTAGTGCGCAGAGCTACTGTGACAGTTCCTGCTCATGTTAGAGGATAGCTGAATACCGCCATTATCGGGCATGGGGACAATGGTGGTTACGGTGGTGGTTGGTCCATCTGCTAATAATACAGTTGACAGTCACAATACACCTACAAATACAGAAAATCAAGAGTTGCAATTCATTCGATTTATGACTAAAGGTATTATGTTGATAACACCCATACTCGTCACTGATCATGCACATGTGCATTATGTTGATAACACCCATACTCGTCATCCGTAAACTGTTAACCATCATTAACATGAACATGCACATGTGCCAACAATCCATAATCATCACATATAAACTGTTAACCATCAGTACATAATTATGCACATGTGCATCACATTACCAACACCCCATACTCATCACCAAAAAAAAAATGTTAAACATTTATACATCGTGCGTATACACACCATCTACCATATACCATATTAATCACAATCTTATATGCTTTTCTCTTTTTTTCTTTTATACAGGAACAATTACGACTTCTACACCTAATAGCACACCATATTGGATACCCGATGTTGATGCTGAATACATCCCTATTATAAACAGTACGTTTAACAGTTGGGAGTACGTTGAATCCAATGATACTGATGAAGATGTTGATGATGATGCTAAAGACCCTGCATATATATATGAACCTGAGTAACCTCGTAGACATTCATCCAGGCGTCATAAAACATTCAACGATTCTTGATTATCCTATATATAATGACAAATAGTTTCTAAGCATTATTCTTTTGTTTACAAACATTTTGCACTGTCTGTATACGTATTCATATGTTATGATTGTGATCATGATACTTTGATATCAATTACTTATTATACATAAGCGTATGTAATTTCATTATTGACCACCTAACAAATATTACCAACATGGTTAATGTTTTGAAAAATGCACATGTGCATACATGTTTACTGTTTCTCCCCACATGGTAATTGTTTCAAACAATGCACATGTGCATACATGTTTAATGTTTCACTACATATTGTTATTGTTTCGACCGATGCACATGTGCATACATGAATATCTTAACTACATGTAATCCGTTTTCCTTTACATATACATAATCATATGCAATGTGGTACCCCATACGTAATAGGGTACCACATCCGTAATATGATATGCTATATCAAACTTTGCACATGTGCAATACCAACATTTTCTATACCAAACAACATAATACATCGAATATTAACAAACATACCAATATACCTGAACAATCAAATAGAGTTTTAACCCATCAACCACCATATAAGACATCGTATACGTCAAACTTCTTATATCAACCGTTATCGTAAAAAACTACCCACATATTACAATCAAAAGACATCAATAAAACAAAAAAATGTCTTTATAAATTGCATATCCACAAACTACCTACATAACATTCGCATTAGTTCACAACCTCACACCTTCTGATCTTCTTTCCATTTCATAACTATCTTCCAACACTCCTCCTGTTTCAGCGCTTCTCCGTCCATCATTTTCCCTGGTATTTTTCATCCGTTAACCTATTAATCATAATGCGTCTTTGTTGTCAATCCATGAGCAGTTTCGGATAATTTTTTCCTGCATACATTACATATATTACATCAATTATTTCATGTATGCACATGTGAAATAAACATATTACATACAATATGTACAATGTTTATGTTTTAAGGTAATAATGCACGTGTACATATGCCTTAATACATTCATATTAACTTAATCTGACAAAATATGCATATGTGCATAACTATGCACATGTGCATTAACATGACTGACCTTATCAACAGGTTTATTTCAATAACAAAACTTAACCCTTACCAATCAAATTTCGTAATACCACCAATCATATTTAACATTAACTAGCAACAAAACCATTATGACAAACTATGCACATGTGCATAAGTTTTTTTTTTAAATGTAAATGTTATTCACAGAAGCCAACCTCCAAAATAGAGGCGGCCGAACAAACCACCACATCAAAACGTAAAACAACTCAACACAAGAACCTAAAGACCGGAGACTAGCAGCTACCTTATATCGAAACTACACCATTTTTCCCAACTTACAGACCTATTTTCGGACCGATTCTTATACCATAAAAACCGATGGGCTTAATATTACGGATAATCTCTCCGGGTTTAACTTGAGTTTCCAAGAACCTTTTATTATTCCTGGCTAACCATATACACCAACTTGTCACGAACATAATGCCATGTAAAGCTTCTTTCACTTCTCTATCCAGATTGCAAAACTCAGAGGCAATTATGATATCTTTAACCAAAAACAGGATAAAAGGACTCACCTTGCACCACTGACTGATGTGATACCAGACCCTGCATGAACAAAGAATGTGTTCAGCTGTTTCATCGCCACCTTCACACAGACAGCATTTCACATATCCGCCCCAACAGTTCCGACCCCGAAGTGCAGTCAGCGTGGGAATACGATCTAAAACCGCCCTCCAAACAAAAATATTGCATTTTTGAGACCCATTTCGACCATTTCACAACGTGCCTGCTGCTGAAATCGGAGCCGCTATACAGGAAGTTTTTGACAGTCTTGACCGAAAAAATCAGAGTCATTACGTCCCAACCATTCCCAACCATCTTTGCCATCGGACAAAGTGACATTATCGAGGAGCCCAATCAAGTCATGCCCATTCCAGTAATTCTTCGGCCGAGCTTGGGCTTCTCGACCAATTCCAAACCCACATAAAGTTTCTATTATCCTGATTGTACCGGTCCGACACCAGGCATCGTTTATCTTGTTCCATTCTAAATATATATGGGAAACGGGTTTTGTGCATAATTGACCTTATTAACCTATTCTATCAAATTATGCACATGTGCATAATTATACGCATTTTCATCAATATGACTGACCTTGTTAAACTAATATGGCAAAATATGCATATGTGCATAACTATGCACATGTGCATTAACATGACTGACCTTATCTACAGGTTTGCTTCAATAAAAAAACCCTAACCCTTGACAGATTGAATTTCGTATTACCACCAATCATATTTAACGTTAATCAGTATCAAAACTACATACAAAAAACACATAAATACCACATTACAGATCGTGATATCACAACAATCGCCCCTAATCCCTCAAAAATTATATAAATCATACCATTTTCACTAATGCATATATGAAACTAAAATTTAAGCCTCATATTCACATATAAAAGATCTGAATCAACCATTAAGCGTCATTTTAACATATAAACGTGCAAAACAGAGTGTATAAACTTACAAATTCACAGAATGGTGTAATGACACTGGATATTCTGACAACAAGCGAGTTCATTGGACTTTTATTCTTCAAATTCTCCCTAATTATGCCACAATCTTCAATGATTTTATTCTTATTGCCCTAATTTCGCATATATGATCGATGATTCTTTTATTTGTGCCCTAATTTCGAACATATTACGAATAAAGGATGAATGGTAAGATCGAGATGACAGATGATGAATTTTGGAGAATCTGGAGTGACGGAAGTGAACTGAGATGACGAATTTTGAAGTCCATGAGTGTCAGACGTGGGTGTTTATGAGGAGGATGTCAGGTGTTTAGGAGGAGATGTTTAGGAGGAGACGCCTAATCTCAATTTTATTATGTATTTACAGTATTGCCCCTGTTCACATTGGTTCTCGCGGTTCTCGTAATAAAGGTGGTTCTCGCATGAACCCTACCCTATATATATATATATATATATATACATATGGGACCGCTAAAATGAAAACCACCTCCAGTTGTAAGAACCATGAGAACTACACCGTACGGGGCGAGTTGGACCAAAATTTTTTTCATAAACATAGATGCATGTATTATAAACACATTTGTAAAAAAAATTTAAAAAAAAAGTCGTGCGTGTAGTTTTGAGCACCACAAGTTTGTGTTTACGGGTACCGTAATTTTACGGTACCCGTAAACACAAACTTGTGGTACTCAAAACTACACACATGACAATTTTTTTGGAGTTTTTTTTACAAATGTGTTTATAATACACGCATCTACGTTTATGAAAAAAAAATTTTGGTCAAACTCGCCCCGGATCAAAAACTTCTCATGGTTCTTATAATTGGAGGTGCTTTTTATTTTAGCGGTCCCCTATATATATATATATATATATATATATATATATATATATATATATAGGGGACCGCTAGAATGAGAACCACCTCGAGTTGTAAGAACCGCGAGAACTACACCCCACGGAGGGGCGTTCGGCGCGATTTTTTTTTTACAAGTAGATGTGTGCATTATAAACACGGCCGTAAAAAATCACGGCGAACGCCCCTCCGTGGGGTGTAGTTTTTTACACCTCAAGTTTGGTGTTTTTTAATTTTTTTTTCTTTTTTCTTTTTTTTTCACCAAACTTGAGGTGTAAAAAACTACACCCCACGGAGGGGCGTTCGCCGTGATTTTTTACGGCCGTGTTTATAATGCACACATCTACTTGTAAAAAAAAATCGCGGCGAACGCCCCTCCGTGGGGTGTAGTTCTCGCGGTTCTTACAACTCGAGGTGGTTCTCATTCTAGCGGCTCCCTATATATATATATATATATATATATATATATATATATATATATATATATATATATATAGGGAGGGGCTCATGCGAGACTCCATTTATTGCGAGAACCGCGAGAACCAATGTGAACACAACCTAAAATAGCTAAAAAAAACCTAAAAAAACCTAACCCCCACCCCTTCCCCCCCAAAAAAACCTAACCCCCCCCCCCAAGCTAAATGTTAAAAACTAAAACCCCCAAAAAACCTAAAAAAAACTAACCCCCCCCCCAAAAAAAAAAAAAAAACCCTAAACCCCCCTCCCCCACCCCCCAAAAACCTAACCCCCCCCCCCCAAGCTAAAATGCTAAAAACTAAACCCCCAAAAAACCTAAAAAAATCTAAAAAAATAAAAAAAAAATCTAAATTTTTTTTATATTTTTTATGCTCAAATCGCTACTTTTAGTGGCTAAAAATTTTTTTGTTTTTTTTTAAAATTTTAATTCTTTTTTTGCTTCGAAAAGTAGCGATTTTTATATAAAAATATTTAAAAAAAATGTGTGATTTTAGCTATTTTTAGGCATTTTTGGTTGTGTTCACATTAGTTCTCGCGGTTCTCGCAATAAGAGGTGGTTCTCGCATGATCTTCTCCCTATATATATATATATATATATATATATATATATATATATATACATACAGGGTCAAGATTTAGTGAAAACGGTGAAAAGTGTGAGAACAGTCAGAACGGTTATGGATCGTCCGATCAAAACAATATATGGACTAGATTGGCGCGGTGGTGTTTTCGTAAATAACAACAATTTTATTATGTGTACGCGCTTCATTAAGGGTAAAAATGTCTTTTACTGGTGTGTGTGTCACACCCTCAAAAAATCCACAAGCAAAGTATTACCGCGAGGCGTGTGACTAACCAAGATCAAACCACCAATCATACTGAACATTTAATTAAAGTAAAGTAATGTAAAATAAAACCATAGCAAACCAAACGTTTAAAATTCACCAAACTAAAAAGACCAAAACCAAATTTAAAAGTTAGCGGAAGCATAAGATCAAAACCAAAGTATAAGTTTAAAGTTTCATAAAGTTTCTCATGAACACACAGCGGTTCATATCCCACAAGGACTCCTTCTCCAATGCAAGCTCCAGCAAAAACCTAACGACCTGCAAAGCATGTGGTAACGTGTCAACAAAAGGTTGGCGAGTTCACAGTTGGTTGTCTGTTTTAATGTTGTTCCAAAACTCCATAAGTTGTTAAGTTGTTTCGAAAACCAAAAGTTATCCAGTTCCATGTTCCCATAACCATATACCGTGGGGGCTACCCCATGTTGTAAACCACTAGACCTGTTACCATATCGACTACTGACTTAAGTCATGATTTGCTAGATTCTGCGAATCTTAGCGTTGACCACGGCCCGTGTTGAGCTGGGCACGCCCCCATGTTGGGAATAGAAGCTTCTACAACTTTGTCTTTTCTGCAGATACCTGGCCACGCCCCCGTGTCCGCGGGGCACGGGGCCGTGGTCAGCCTTCTGTTTCTTTGTTTTTGCTTGGGATGATGCTGTCGAGGGGTCGGGCATGCCACGTTTCTTCCTTTTCTTGTATTTATGTTAGTTTTTGCTACATATTTGTCCCTTTTGTTCATTTAAGCTCATTTGGTCCTGAAAAAACAAAAGGAAGACAAAAGCACACTTTTTCCAACATTAGTACTAAAAAAGGGTTAGTTTTATGCCTCATTTGATATAATTTAGATGTTGCATTTTACACACATTAGTATGGCACGAGATCGGAGATGCGGAAATTACCGGTCCTGATGTCACGGCCCGACCAGTTGTCTGGTCTGGATACTGCGGGACAGAAACACGTGGTATTAGTGGTTGATTTGGCAGCGGGAATTTTTAACAGGATCGTTTAAACTGAAAACACCCAATTATTTTATTTCAAGTTTCGGGACAATGCCCGTAATTTACAATAAAGGAATTTCACTGGGAAACCCCCTTATTACAAAAACATGTTTATTTATCTACTGAGCCACTTCATTCAAGCTGGAGTGCTACGCGTCACTTTTCCTTGTTCACAATAAATCACCTGAAACATGTTTTAAAAATATTTGATCAGCGGGAAATACTGGCGAGTCATCTAATTTACACAAAACGACACAGTGTTATAAATTACAGTATTAAGAGTTTTTACATTTGCCCATATCTAATAATTATCTGGTCCAGGTGTCACTCGACCAGATCTATGACTGTGGCCATATCACTAATTAGGCTCGCCCAACTAAGAGTGATAAAACAGTAGTAATGTGCACAATACCCCTACTTACTGCCAGTAATTAAAGATTTGCAAAGACTTAATCCCTGTAATTATAACTGGAAAACATTTTGGGTTTTACAAGGTAACTTTGATAAAGACAGAATGACTCACATTGCAAGTTCAGATGGACAGAGTCTGCCTACGGATTAAGCCGGTAACCTAGTTAAATAATGCAAACGAAACTAGGTTAGTAACTTAATATAGCGTTTACGATAACTCACGAGATCGAAACCCTCACGACGAATGACAAAGTATAACCCAAGATTCGGGCAACACTTAAACATCCATCGGATACGTTTTAATCGATCGGACATTGTATCGTAGCAGTGATCGAGTTATTATCCTGTTGTCGTAATAGCGTTTTACTATTCTAAATCTTGATTTCTAACAGAAAGTAGTTTGAGTGGAATTTTTCGAGCAAATTGAACTGGCCATGCAACGTCGAATTTATAGCTGAATTTTGAGTCCCTCACGGCCCGCGTAAGCCTGAAGGGAGATCCTTCGCGGCCCGCGAGGGCCACCCTAGCTACGACTAGGGATGCCGTGTCACACCCTAGACCTGCCACGTGTACGACACGTGGCCCTGATGCTTATCCGGGGATTCATCAAGCTGTCGTGCCCCACGAAGACTTTTCTTAACTCCTCCGCGGCCCGCGACCGAGTAATGAAACTTGTTTTTCTTGATTTTTCATAAAATTAGGGTTTCAGGGGTTCAGGTTTTCTACTTACGGAGTGTTTTTAAGACATTTCCGTGCAGGTCCTTACATCCTCCCCACCTTATTTAAAATCTCGTCCTCGAGATTTATTGGAACAAGTAAGGATATTTTCGCTTCATCTCCGATTTCCAGCTCCCATGTTTACTCAGGTCATCTTTTCGAATCCCACTTTACTTTGACTAGCACCAATCTCTTGTGTTTGAGGTGTTTAACTTTTCTGTCTTCTATTTGAAGAGGTTTCTCAACAAATTTTAACTTTTCATTCACCTCTATATCTTGAAGAGGTACTACCATTGATTCATCAGATAAACACTTTTTAAGATTAGATACATGAAACACATCATGTACCCCGGCTAGCTCTTCTGGTAGTTGCAGTTGATAGGCAACTGGTCCTATTCGTTGGATAACGGTAAATGGTCCTGTGTACCTTGGACTCAGCTTTCCTTTCTTACCAAATCGAACTACCCCTTTACAAGGAGAAACTTTCAATAGTACTTTGTCCCCAACTTGGAATTCTAGCGGTTTACGTCGATTTTCTGCATAACTCTTCTGGCGGTCTCGAGCCGTTTTAAGTCTTTCCTTGATTTGAGTTATCTTGTCGGTGGTTTCTTGCACAATCTCGGGACCTGATAATTGACTTTCTCCTATTTCTGCCCAGCATACCGGAGTTCGGCACTTTCGTCCATAAAGTGCTTCGAATGGGGCAGCATTGATGCTTGTGTGATAACTATTGTTATAGGAGAATTCTATTAATGGTAAGTGGTCATCCCAATTTCCACCGAAATCTATTACACATGCCCTGAGCATGTCTTCTAGGGTTTGGATTGTCCTTTCACTTTGTCCATCTGTTTGGGGATGGTATGCAGTACTTAAATTTAATCGTGTCCCCATTGCTTCTTGGAAACTTTTCCAGAAATGCGAAGTGAAACGACTATCCCTATCTGACACAATGGAGAGTGGGCCTCCATGTATACTACCTCGTCTACGTATAACTTAGCCAATCTTTCCATGCTAAAGGTTTCTTTCATTGGTAGGAAATGAGCTGATTTGGTTAATCGATCTACAATTACCCACATTGCATCGTTACCTTTCCTAGTTTTGGGCAGCTTAGTAACGAAATCAATTGTTATTAATTCCCATTTCCATACATGCATTTATAATTGTTGAAGTAAACCTGAAGGTTTCTGCTGTTCTGCCTTAACTTGCGAACAAGTTAGACACTTAGAGACGTATCTAGCTATGTCCTTTTTCATTCCTATTCACCAGAAGTTATTTCTTAGATCTTGATACATCTTGTTATTACCAGGGTGCATCATATACCTAGATTTATGAGCTTCCTCTAATATCTTATCTCTTAAGTTTCCTTGTCTAGGTACCCAAATCCTTTTCTTATGGAATCTCCAAATTCCATCAGTCACTTGTTCTAATTCCTTTATTCGTCCTTTCATTCCTTCAGCATCATCCTGAATTGCTGTCCCTTGAACGTTTTTCAATTGTTCCATTAAATCTAATTGTAGATTTAATCTAAGAGTACGAACTCACCTTTGCTTTTCATGGTACTTACGACTTAGGGCATCGGCTATCACATTTGCCTTTCCTTCGTGATATAGGATATCACAGTCGTAATCACTTAAAATTTCCATCCATCTTCTTTGCCTCATGTTTAATTCTTTTTGCCCAAATATATACCTTGAACTCTTATGATCTGTATAGACAGTAAACTTACTTCCATACAGATAGTGTCTCCAAATTTTAAGGGCCAAAATTATTGCTCCTAATTCTAGGTCATGAGTGGTATAATGTTCCTCGTGCTTCTTCAATTGTCTTGAAGCATACGCAATTACCTTGTTGCGTTGCATTAACACACAACCTAATCCTAGCTTAGAAGCACCACAATAGACTTCAAAATCTTCTGTTCCTTCAGGTAATGCAAGAATTGGGGCATTTGTTAACCTTTGTTTCGGAATTCTAAAGGCTTCCTCTTGCATGGTTCCCCATTCAAACTTAACAGTTTTACATGTTAGCTTTGTTAATGGAACAACTATCTTAGAAAAGTCTCTTATGAAGCGCCTATAATATCCAGCTAATCCTAGAAAACTTCTAACTTCAGTAGCTGATTGCGGGACCTTCCAATTTGTGATCGCTTCTACCTTGGAGGGATCCACGTGAATGCCTTCGTGATTCACCATGTATCCTAAAAATTGCACTTCTTGTAGCCAAAATTCACACTTTGAGAATTTTGCGTAAAGCTTTTCTTTTCTTAACAAGGTTAAGAGTGCATGCAAATGCTTACAATGTCCGTCCTGGCTTTTGGTTAATAAATAAGTATATCGTCGATGAAGACAATTACAAATTTATCCAGATACGGGTTACAGATCCTATTCATCATGTCCATGAATGCTGCAGGAGCATTTGTTAATCCAAAAGGCATGACTGTAAACTCGTAGTGACCATACCTAGTCCTGAAGGCAGTTTTAGGTATGTCTTCTTCCTGTACTTTCAGCTGATGGTATCCGGATCGCAAATCTATCTTAGAGAAATACCTAGCTCCTTGAAGTTGATCAAAAAGATCATCAATCCTAGGTAGTGGGTATCATTCTTAATGGTAACCTTATTCAATTCTCTATAATCAATACACATCCGCATCGAACCATCCTTCTTTTTTCACGAACAACACAGGTGCTCCCCAAGGGGATGAACTAGGTTGTATGAATCCTTTGCCTAACAGTTCATCTAACTGCTTTTTCAGTTCTAACATTTATGTGGGTGCTAACCGAGAAGGTGCCTTAGCTATTGGTGCAGTTCCAGGAATTAAATGAATTCTAAACTCTACTTCTCTATCGGGTGGTAATCTAGGTAGCTCTTCTGGGAATACATTCGGGTATTCTCATACTGGAATCTCTTTAAGTTCTTTGCTTTTAGTGTTAAGGATTACCGAAATCATATACACTATTCCTTGTTTGCGTTCATAACTAGCAACTTTCATTACTGAAATGCACTTTATTGGTTTACATGGCTTGTCTCCTGTAACCAAAATTACTTCTCCTGTGGGTGTATGGATTTCTATGGAATTTTGATCACATAGGATTCGAACATGGTTGGCTGCAAACCAATCCATTCCTAACACGGCATAGAATCCTGCTAAATTCAAGGTAGAAGGTTTGCAGAAAATTTATGGCCTGAGAGTTCTATTTTTCCTTCTTGAAGTACCTTATCTATATTAACAGAATTCCCTTCTGCCGTTTCTACCGTATAAATTTGCCTAAGCTTGGTTAAAGGTTGCCTAAGAGCTTGGCAGAATGAAGTATTTAAAAAACTTTGGTTTGCACCAGAATCAAATAATACTTTTGCGTAAACGTCATGAACTAGGAACGTACCAGCTATTACATCAAGAATTAGATCTGCTTCTTGCGTCGTCAGCTGAAAGGCTCTTGCGTTATTTTTAGTAGCTCCATCAACCTCTTTGGTCTTGTTGTCAGCTGGCTTGACCAGTTTAGGGCACTCTGGCTTAAAATGTCCAACTTCTTCGCAGTTGTAGCAGACCATGGATTTCTTTCTGCATTCCTCCTCTAGGTGTCCCGATCTATTGCAGAAATTGCAATTTTCCTTGCATTTCCGAAGATGCTTCTTTTTACAGTTACTACAAAACGGAGCGGTGGAGGATTGCCCGGTTCCCTTTTTCTTGAAGTTACTACTATTATTACCCCCACGGAAACCTTGGGTAATCTTTTGGGCCAATTCCTTCTTACTGGTTTCTTCTCTTGTGCGCACCAGTCCGCTAGTCAAAGTGTTGGCCAATTCGACCGCATCGTCTATCGTTCGGGGTCTTGCAGCCTTGACTATGTCGCGAATCTCACTAATTAGTCCCCAAATGTAGCGAGAAATAAGCACCAGTTCTGGCGAGGCCAGAGTTGGCACAATTCTAGCAACTTTCTCTCCACCAATTCCTTAAATTCCTCCCAACTCATGGCACAAGTCACGTCACTTCCCTTAGCTTGCAGCACCGTGTTCCACCATTCTAACGTTTCTTCCTTGAAAAGGTGGGATGCATACATCACCTGGTCTTCTTCTGCGCACTTACTTATTTTAATCACAGCTTCGGTCTTTTCCAACCAACGTAGGGTGGCAGTCGCCCCTTCATTGCCTACATATTCGACTGGCTTACAGGCGAAAAATTCTTTGTAAGTGCAACCCGCTATTGCCACTTTCATTTTCTTAAGTAATGGGGCTTGAATCACATTATTATTATCACCGCCCCCATTCACACTGTTACTGAAATTATCGTCACGGGTGCGTTTGCTATGGTTGGCTTGGGAATGTTCAACAACATTCTTAATAGCAGCGACGATTGCTGGGATAGCATTGGCTATTCCCTTAGCAACGATATTTTCTATATCTTGACTATTAAGATAATGATCTTCATTATTGGGTTCAGATTGGTTATCTTCATTTGCCGGTTGGTTCACTGCGTTTTCCATCTGAATAATTAACAATATATATAAATTATTGTCACAAAATGGATAGCAACTAAACACAATAGGGCAATCACAAATACAATTAAGTCAACACATATAGCCAAAATCGTCGACATTGTGACATTTATATTTATATAAAATATTATGTGTCCGTACAAGCCAGATATTTTACAAATGTTTAATTTTAGTATTATTATACAATATTATATTGTTACTATTATTAATATATATATATATATATATAGTGGAAGGATCCACTAAAAAGTGGATTTTGCCTAAGTAGCCTAAGAATGATTGTGATGATGACATTTGGCACTCCTAAAAAGTAGGAATCAAGGGCATTTTGGTCCTTATAAATAGGAGTGAAAATGATATGTGGCACCCCTTTTGTTTTTGAAAAATACAAAAAAAATCTAGTACAAAAAAATCTAACACAAAAAATCTAGTACAAAAAAAATATAGCACAAAAAATCTAGTACAAAAAATATAGTACAAAAAATGTAGTACAAAAAATATAGTACAAAAAATATAGCACAAAAAAATCTAGTACAAAAAATATAGCACAAAAAAAATTAGTAAAAAAATGTATTACAAAAAAATCCAGTACAAAAAATTAAGAAAAAAAAATTTAAGATAAAAAAATCCAGCATAAAAAATTTAGTACAAAAATATAGTACAAAAATCCAGCACAAAAAAATGTTATACAACATAGAAATACAACACATTTTAGTGGGGTTTTTTAGTCTTCATATTTTATATAGCAATAAGGTACTCAAATTAAAGATAAAAAGATGCTCGATTTTATGGTGAAATTTTTATGAAAAAATAAGGTTGTATAAAAAAGTTATGAACGTTTAAAAAATGGGGGTGAAATATGCATGTGCCTTGCATGTGGAGAGAGGAAGTCCATAAATAGGATTTTCCCAAGATACCCCTGCACTCCTCCTTTCTCCTACACTTTCATCTTATCCATTGATTTGAAAAATGAATAGTTAAGATTCCTTCTCATCCTACTTAGGCAAAATAAACTTTTTATTTGATCTTACCCCTATATATATATATATATATATATATATATATATATGTATGTATTTCACATATTATTATTATTAAAAATATTTAACTATTGTTATCCGGCTTCTCAAAAACGACACTCCCTCGCGTCGTACTTCCATGTGATGTTCTCCCCCACTTCTCGAATCCGATTTCCCGCATCCACCAGTTCCTCGCCGTAGCGGCCTAATTCGGCAACATTCTCCGGGTTCATGGGTGGAAAAGGAGCAGGTTCATGTTCAAACTGGGGAAAGTACACATTGGGGTTATTCATAAAGTTCTGAAAGTGCTAGTCACTAGTCCACCATTTTTCCAACTGCCATGAAAAAGGTTAAGGGTTGACAATTGGGTCCGTAATAGCAGGTTCCAAATTGATAGGAAGTTCTAATTGAGCGGGAAAATTGAAAAGGGTTTCATCAGCAGGTCCAATGAGGTCACAGTTTGCCAGTTTTCTTTCGAGTTCTTCCCAAGGTGGCAATTCCTGGGCTTGACCAGAGCTCTTCCCTACTTCTTTTCCTTTTCCTTTTGGATCCTCCGTCTTTTTCACCCTTTGGGCAACGGGCTTCTTCTTTCGTCCTCGTTTCCAGTCCAGAAGCCTTCTCCTCTGTTTAAGTTTGGGATTCTCCTGTGACTTGGCCTGAAACACTAGTGGCTCCTTGGTGTCAGCCTGATAACCGTACTGGGTTCCGGTTGTATCCATATCAGTAGTATGGATTGTGAAATTTCGGAGGGCTTCCGATAGTTCATTCCTGCTATTAGTCACACATAAGGAAACACACAAAAATTCAAATTATTTTTTTTATTGTAAAATTAAATTTTCACAGAATCACAAAATGGCAAATTTGAAAACTTAAGTATTTTCAAATACTTAATTGGCTTAAAACAGTGGTTCTGATACCACCTTTTCTGTCACGGCCCCCGACCCAGTTGCCTGGTCCGGAAGCCGCGGGACAGAAACCCGTGGTATTGGTGGTTGATTTGGCAGCGGAAAATTTTTAACGGGATCGTTTAAACTGAAAACACCCAATTATTTTATTTCAAGTTTTGGGACAATGCCCGTAATTTACAATAAAGGAATTTCACTGGGAAACCCCCTGATTACAAAAACATGTTTATTTATTTACTGAGCCACTTCATTCAAGCTGGAGTGCTACGCGACACTTTTCCTTGTTCACAGTAAATCACCTGAAACATGTTTTAAAAAGATTTTATCAGCGGGAAATACTGGCGAGTCATCCAATTTGTACAAAACGACACATGGTTATAAATTATAGTATTAAGAGTTTTTACATTTGCCCCTATCTTATAATTATCTAGTCCAGTTGTCACTCGATCGGATCTATGACTGTGGCCATATCACTAATTAGGCCCGCCCACCTAAGAGTGATAAAACAGTAGTAATGTGCACAATACCCTCACTTACTGCTAGTAATTAAAGATTTTCAAAGACTTAATCCCTGTAATTACAACTGGAAAACATTTAGGTTTTACAAGGTAACTTTGATAAAAACAGAATGATTCACATTGCAAGTTTAGATGGACAGAGTCTGCATACTGATTAAGCCGGTAACCTAGTTAAATAATGCAAACGAAACTAGGTTAGTAACTTAATACAACATTTACGATAACTCACGAGATCGAAACCCTCACGACGAATGACAAAGTATAGCCCAAGATTCGGGCAGCACTTAAACATCCATCGGATACGTTTTAATCGATCGGACATTGTATCGTAGCAGTGATCGAGTTATTACCCTGTTGTCATAGCAGCGTTTTACTATTCTGAATCTTGATTTCAAATAGAAAGAAAGCGGTTTTAGTGGAATTTTTCGAGCAAATTGAACTGGCCATGCAACGTCGAATTTATAGCTGAATTTTGAGTCCCTCGTGGCCCGCGTGAGCCTGAAGGGAGATCCTTCGCGGCCCGCGAGGGCCACCCTAGCTACGGCTAGGGCTGCCGTGTCAAACCCTAGACCTGCCACATGTACGACACGTGGCGCTGATGCTTATCCGGAGATTCATCAAGCTGTCGCGCCCCGCGAAGACTTTGCTTAACTCCTTCGCGGCCCGCGACCGAGTAATGAAACTTGTTTTTCTTGATTTTTCATAAAATTAGGGTTTTAGGGGTTCAGGTTTTCAACTTACGGAGTGTTTTTAGGACATTTCCGTGCAGGTCCTTACACCTGAGTTATTACAAGAAACGACTGACAAGATCCTCCAGATACGAGACAATCTCTTGAAAGCTCGGAGTCGTCAAAAGGGTTACGCCGATAAATGCCGCAAGCCCCTTGAGTTCGAAGTTGGCGATCACGTACTCCTAAAGGTTTCACCTTGGAAGGGGGTGATCCGATTGGCAAGAAAGGAAAGCTAGCGCCTATGTTGTACCCTTAAAGATTCAGGAAAGAATTGGCAAGGTGGCCTACAGACTCGAATTACCGGAGGAACTCAGCAACGTACATCCAACTTTCCACGTTTCGAACCTCAAAAAGTGCCTAGCCGAGCAGAATTTACATGTTCCTCTTGAGGATTTACAAGTGAACGAAACATTACACTTTGTGGAAAAGCCAGTAGAGATCATGGATCGAGAGACAAAGAAACTTCGACGCTCATGCATTCCTATAGTGAAGGTTTGCTGGGAAGGCAAACGCGGCGCCGAGTTCACTTGGGAACTCGAAAGTGATATGAAAGCTAAATATTCACATCTATTTGTTACGCCTGGGCGTTAATTTCGGGACGAAATTCCCTAAAGTAGGGGAGGTTGTAACAATCCGACTTTCCGAAGTCAAAGTCAAGGTACAAGTCAAAGTAAAAGTCAGGTTGTTATTCAGATCTGTCTTTTCTTGCTTAATATTGCTTGTACTCTCGAGATTCGACAAACGATATATTGATTAACGCTATTTTAAACTTTGATTTATTACTAAGTGAAGTAATAATGCGATAAACGCAGGAATCACAACTAAACGTTATTTTACTAAACGCTATCACACCGCAATCGCATCGCAATCTCATCGCAAACTATTGGTATTGTTCTGTGTGTTATTATGTGATTTACTTGTGTGTGCCTCGTATATGTTTTGGGATATTAAACGCAATTGCAACTCTATCACAACGCAATCTCGTCGCAACCTCGAAACGTAGATTACTTTTATGCTTGTTATGAGTTATGTTATTTGTGTAACTATTATTTAATACTATCACGCCGCTTACTTGCAACTCGCTTAAACGCAACGCAACGCTTAACGCACGAAACGAAAGTCGGAAAACTAACCCGCACAAGCCAACCGATCGGATGGCCATCCGACCCACTTAACCCTCCACCGCCTTTCACACCTCTCACCTATAAATACCCCCTGTCACATCAACTGTTCATTGATGTGACAGCCCTATCCGACCAACACGCTCTCAAGCTCTTTTCTCTTGATTCCAAATGATTCTCGTAAGTTTTCATCTTAAATTTTGTACTTCCATCTTCATTACACACATCTCCATCATCTTCTCCATAAGAATCGTACATTTTCACCACGAAATCACCTGATTTGGGCTGTTTTAAGATGACGTCACCTCGGGTTCTTATGAACATTGAAGTGTGGCCTCATCTCACCAAGAACGGTCCAGACCTAAAGGATTTCCACATGATTTTACACAAAACTAAACTAGATCCAAACACTTTCAACTCTTTTACACTCTTCTATCCAAAACCGATGAAATCTAGGCTCGTTCAGGCTCTCCACTCATACTCTAGTTGAGAACCGGTCTGAGAACGGATTTCCACCGAAGAGGACAACCGATTCATGGGTTGAACATGAAGCTCCATCTTGAACAGTTGAGTCTGATCGAATAGGGTGGTTCCCATCCCATCGACTAAGCTGGACTTGGTGCGATTTCCGTTGTTTGACACGTCGTCACGCCGTCTCCGTTAAACCGCAAAACTTTTAACTTAACTGATTTTACAAACATCCGATCGGATGACCATCCGATCGCATGACTATTCGACAGGTGGCACGCCTTTTTCATTTAAGTTCAACACTTAAACAATTTTGCAAAACTTCAAAGAATATCAGCCTTTCAATCGAATAGCCATCCGATCGAATGGCCATTCGTCCGGATGACCATCCGATCGAATGACTTGATCTATACTTCAATGAAAACTTCAAAAGTTCAAACATTTTACAAACACACTACTCCAATCGAATGACCAGCCGACCGAATGATCATCCGTCCGGATGACCATCCGTCCAGATGATCATCCGATCGACTTATCATCCGACACTCTTTCTGTTATGCACCGTTCAACGCTTACGCTATCATTTTGTGCTCAGGCTGATCTCCCACGCGCTCCCTTCAATCCAGAGTTGTGTTTATTTACTAAACACGAACTGGGAATATACTCGAACCCTTTTTGTTTAACACATTTTTGGGTGTTATATACGCTATCTATATCAAATCACATCAACACACAACGCAAACACTTTTATACGCTAACCGCTCTCGCATGTTATACGTGTTATCGATGAATGCTTGTATGTTATGTTTACACAGTGATTGTTGCCTGACACCTTAACAACGATAGTACTATAGTTTGGACTCAGCACCTGTCGTGGACAGGGGTTGTTAAGGGTTTTACATCACATAGTCACAGTGGTGATAATGTGTTGCGCATTCTACACTCGCAGTCATGTCAGTTGCATATGTCATTGTGATAGCTTACTTGCTTCACATTTCTACGTGTTACATGCTGGTTATGCGTAAACGCTTTCGCTATACTATATGCTATTAAACTTGTGTGCTAACCTTTACACTCTGTGTTTTGACTTTATTTTAACGTATATGACAGGCGTTTAGGATGCTATGCTTTGCTGTGATGAATCAAGTTAGGAGGTCTAGAAACCCACAAATAAAATATGAGTTGTCGGAACTGTTATTTGTCTTTGAGAACAATATCTGTAATAACTATTTTTACTTTATATGTTGATGGTATATGACGTTAACGATTAATATATTGTCATTAATAGTGTTATGGATTCTCTAGGACAATCTGTTTCGCTCAGTGTCGCGCCCGATGATTCCGCCATCGGTTGGGGTGTGGCAGCTGGGGCATTGGTTAAACCAAATGGCATGACGGTAAATTCATAATGACCATATCTCGTTCTGAAAGCAGTTTTAAGAATGTCCTCTTCCTGTACTTTCAGTTGATGATATCCTGAGCGTAAATCGATCCTAGAAAAGAATCAAGCTCCTTGAAGTTGATCGAACAAATCATTGATTCTCGGTAGTGGGTACCGATTCTTAATCGTAACCTTGTTTAATTCTCGATAATCAATGCACATACGCATCGATCCGTCTTTCTTCTTAACAAACTACACCGGTGCTCCCAACGGTGATGAGCTTGGTTGTATAAAACCTTTGTCAAGAAGTCCGTCTAATTGGTTCTTCAGTTCCTGCATTTCTGTTGGTGCTAATCGATATGGTGCTTTGGCCATTGGTGCCGTTCCTGGTATTAGGTGAATTCTAAATTCAACCTCTCTATCAGGCGGTAATCCAGGTAATTCTTCTGGAAAAACGTCTGAGAATTTAGATATTACAGGAATATCTTTTAATTCTTTTCCTTTAATATTAATGATTATAGAAATCATATATACTAATCCTCCTTTCCTTTCAAAACTTGCAGCTTTCATCACCGAGATGAATTTTGTCAATCTGGTTGGCTTATCTCCTTTAATTGTGATCTTTTCACCACTTGGTGTACTTACTTATACTGACTTTTGATCACATAAAATACTGGCACGATTGGCTACCAACCAATCCATTCCTAATACAACATCAAAACTGGCCAGATTCATTGGGTAAAGGTTAGCAAACAAATGATGGTTCAGGATTTCTATTCTTGCTTCCTGCAAGATTTCACTTATCTTAATAGATACTCCGTTTGCTATCTCTACCAGACAATCTTGTTGATGTTTGGCTAAGGGTTGGTCAAGAAGTTTGTAGAAAGAAGTATTGATAAAACTTTTGTTTGCACCAGAGTCAAACAATACTTTGGCAAATATATTGTTAACTAAGAACGTACTAGCAATCACATCCGGAATCATCTTTCCTTCCTCAGCTGTCTTATGGCATTCTTCTTAGGCGCTTCAGTTGTCTTAGCCTTGTTGGTTGTGGCTAGAGCTAGTTTCGGACAGTTCGGTCTGATGTGCCCACTTTCTCCACAACTAAAACATATTCCATTACTAGGTTTCCTCCTACAGTTTTCTTCCTTGTGTCCCGGCATTTTGCAAAAGTTGTAGTATATAGAGCATTTTCCAGAATGCTTTCTTTTGCAATATCTACAATAGGGTGTAGAGGAAGAACCTGTTCCTTTCCCACGGTTGGAATTACTGTAGCGAAATTCCTGGGTAAGCTTTTGAGCTAGGTTCTTTCTCTGGTTTTCCTCTTGTGTACGCACCAATTCATCAGTCAGGGTATTGGCTAGTTCTACTGCTTCTTTTATGGTTTGTGGTCTAGCTGCCTTGACTACGTGTCTAATCTCACTAATTAATCCACAAATATAGCAGGAGATTAACACTGGTTCAGGTGAGGCTAAGGTTGGCACTATCCTAGCATATTCGAAGAATATGGTAGTGTAACCTTTGCAGTCTATTGCAGTCATTTTGAGATTTAGGAACTTATTGGAGATTTCTTCCTTCTCATTAGGAGGACATGATTTTCTTTCAACCATTTCCTTAAAGTTGATCCATTCCATATTATAAACTCTGTCACTTCCCCTAGACTGGAGAATAGTATTCCACCATTCTAAGGCTGCATTTTTGAAAAGATTAGAAGCAAACATAATCTTATCTTCATCTGCACATTTACTTATGTTCATGACTGCTTCTGTCTTTTCTATCCAACGAAGGCTGCAATGGCTCCTTCATTGACTGAGAATTCTATTGGTTTGCAGGCCAATAATTCTTTATAAGAACAACCGTAAGAAACGGTTCTTCTTTTTTAGGAATTGGAGCTTGGATAATAGGTCCGTTATCATTATTCACACTGTGACTTGGTTCAGTGTGTTGGCGTTTACTTCCATTATTTTCTGCTTCTTTAACAGTCTTGATAATATAAGGCATAACATCTATAATTCCTTGTGCTACTATGTCACGGCCCCCGCGCCCGGTTTGACCCGGTCCAGGAGCCGCGGGACAGGAAACCTGCGGTAATCATGTTTACAGCGGAAGTCTTAA
This sequence comes from Helianthus annuus, assembly GCF_002127325.2. Taxonomy (NCBI): domain Eukaryota; kingdom Viridiplantae; phylum Streptophyta; class Magnoliopsida; order Asterales; family Asteraceae; genus Helianthus; species Helianthus annuus. The sequence continues at coordinate 43,392,566 of NC_035441.2, forward strand.
CAGGATCGTTTTAAATTTTGAAAATGCCCGAGTATTATTTATTTACATTTCGGGATAACCCAGTAAATTTCATCATTTCATTATTTTACAAACATATTTATTTATTTATATGAGCCACTACTTCAAGCTTGATGGTGCTCCGTAGCACGTGTACTGAATTCACAGTATGTCACCTGAAACATGTTGTAAAAAGGTTTTGTCAGCGGGGAAATACTGAGTGAATCATTCAGTTTGCTAAAACGACACATAGTTATTAATTACAGCATAAGAGCGATTACGATGGCAGTATCTTATTTTATATCTGGTCTTGCCACCCGTGTGACGATGGTCATACCACTATTGGGTCCAGTCACCCAATTAGTGACGTTTTGTCACTGTTAGGTCTTGTAGCCTAACCCCTGTTAGGGCTTATTGCCTAACCGTGAGAAATTAGTAATGTGCACAATACCCCACTAACCAGCGGTCAAGATAACCACGACTTAATCCCTGTAATTATAACATTTTGAAGATAACTTGGAGTATTGTAAAACAGTTTATAAAAAGAAGAATGACTCACATTGCAGATTTAACGGGCAAGATATAAGCCTACTGATTAGCCTTAATTATCCTAATTCAAATAATAAGGCATACACGCAAACGGGTTAGTGATCAATACAACATTTACGATAACTCACGAGATCAAATTCTTACAACGAACGACAAAGTGCAATACTTAAATATCCATCGATTTAACGACGAACGACAAAGTATAATACTTAAACTCATTCATCGGATTAACGACGAACGACAAAGTATGACCCTATGTGGGCGGCACTTAAACATTCTTTGGATATATTGATCTCGGAAAATGAATCGTAATAGCGATCGAGTAATTACCCTGATTGCGGCCGCACTTCGTGATTCGTGTGTGTTTAATTGGATTGTAACTATTCTAACTCGACGTATGTTCAGAGAATTTCCGTCGTTTTAACACCAGAAATCAAGTGCCAAGGTCGGCTATTTATAGCCAAAAGTTAGCCTCGCTTACGGACCGTATGACATAACCCTTACGGTCCGTAAGGAAACCTGGTCGGCTTATGGTCCGTAAGGACCAACCCTTACGGTCCGTAAAGGGACACCTAAAATTCTTTGGCTTGCCCCCCACGGGACTAGCCCTGATAAGTCAAAAATTTGGTCCAATTAAATTTTAACAACGTTTTAAGTAGATAATCGTCAACTGGGGTTTACCCCCCTTGAGTTTTAGGGGTCCTGATCCTGATTCCGATTGTTCCGGAAATTTCAGGGTTTGTGCTAAATCACTTGGGTGTCTCAATTAGGGTTTTCTTATTGACTAATTATCATCCTAATTATTGGTTTTAGTAACAGTTGTTACATACTATATGTTGGATGGCACTGTTTCTATTTGGTTTCTGTTATTCTCATTATTATGGTTTTCCTGATTTACTTCGTTGTCCATCTGAATTGGGAATATTCAGCAAGTATTAATGTAACAACTCTCACTAAAATCCATAATTAGGACGATAATTATCTATTAAGGAAACCCTAATTAAGACACCCAAGTAATTCTGCATTAAACCTAAAATTTCCGGAATAATCGGAATTAGGATCAGGGCCCCTAATACTCAAGGGGGGCAAACCCTAGTTGAACGTTTATCTAAATAAAACGTTGGTAATATCTGATTTGTCAATTTAGTTGAATCAGCCAAGCTAGTCCCAAGCCTAGGCAGCCTATAATTAGACTGCTTAGCTTACGGACCGTAAGGGGTATAGCATGCGGTCCGTAAGCGAGTCTCAAAAATTGCTATAAATAGCCGACCTTGGCACTTACCTTCTGAAGTTGAAACGACGTAGAAACATTCTGTGTACGTCGAGTTATTTCGAAATCAGTCCAAAACACACACAATTCACGAAGTGCTGCCGCAATCAGGGTAATAACTCGATCGCTTTTACGATGCAACGTCCGATCGATTATAACTATCCAACGATTGTCCGAGTGCTGCTCAATTTGAGCTTGTACTTTGATTATTCGTCGTGATTTCGACTCGAATATTTGAGTGCTGTTCGAATTCGGACTATGCTCTGTTATTCGTTGTGAATCCGATTGAATTATTAAGTATTGCACTTGTTAATCGTTGTGAGGGTTTAATCTCGTGAATTGACGTAACTGCTGTATTAGTTACTAACCCGTTTGTGTGTGCATTGTGTTAAATTAGGTTTAATCAAAGCTAATCAGTAGGCTTATATCTTGCTCGTTAAATCTGCAATGTGAGTCGTTCTCTTTTTATCAATTGTTTTACAAAACTCCAAATTATTTTCAAAGTTATAATTACAGGGATTAAGTCTTTGTAATCACCATATTACAGCCGGTATGTGGGGTTTTGTATACATTACTTGATAACCATCACTATTGGACAACGAGTTAGCCAATGAGTGATATGACCATAGTCACAGACACCATCGGGCAAAGAGGCTACCGATGGATGTTCGAGTGACAAGTACTGTGGGTAGTTGGTTTTGATATTAGAAACATTGTAATCGCTCTTAATACTGTAAATTATAACAAAGGTGTCGTTTTCAGTAAAATGAATGATTCACTCAGTATTTCCCCGCTGACAAAACCTTTTTCAAACATGTTTCAGGTGATCTATTGTGATCCAAGAAAAGTGCCGTGAAGCACTACAAGCTCTGTGAAGTGGCTCATTGTGAATAACTAAATAAACATGTTTTGAGAAATAAAGATTTCCTTGGGAAATCATCTTATTGTAAATTTGGGATTTTTATCCCTAAACTTGATGTAATATATTAAACGAGCATTTTCAATATTAAAAGATCCTGTATTAAAAGACTTCCGCTGTCGCCTAAATTTGTTACCGCAGGTTTCCTGTCCCGCGGCTCTGGAACCGGGTCAAACCGGGGCCGAGGGCCGTGACAGGAAAAAGGTGGTATCAGAGCTACTAATAAGAGCCACTGATCGAGCCACTGATTTAAGCCTATAAATTAAGTATTTAACAAAATACTTAATTCCATTAATTGCTATTCTGTGATTCTGTGTTTTATTAACTAATTATTTGTTAGATACAGTATGGGTAAACAAAAGCTTTCTGCTATCTACCACAAATTAGATATTGCTTCCTAGGAAAAAGAAACCTCTTCCAAACACCCAACAACCCTAGAAGAAGGAATTTTTGTCCGAAAAGCACAATATGAAAATCCTCTTACCCCAGAGAAAAGAAATTCGATTATTAAGAAAAGTCAGAAACCCCAAGTCAAGAAAGTGAGGTTTAATCCAGAAATTCAGGAATTAGGCAATAATCCACCTTGGGAAGATAAACTAGACGAAAAATGGGCAAATCTTTATATGCTAGCTACCGTAGCAGAAAATGTAAACCTCTAAAAATCCAATAAGTCAGGTTTAGTAGAAAATCACTATCCAGTAAATAAATAAAAATCCCAGTGTGTTTATTTTTGTTGTCCTCTGTACAAATTAGTATGCAATAAAACTTCAGTGTTTGTTTGTTAAACTTTGTTCCAAAGTTTTAACATTGCATTCTTGTATTTTGCATATATGCTATGCAGCATGAATGAGATATCGGAAGCATTTCAGAATCTCAACTTATATCCAGTTCCTATTGAAGTCTCCCACGACTTTACTGGTTATATTGCTGACATAGAAGAACCCCTGGAATTCCAAGCTCCACCGCTGGAAAAAGCCAAACCTAAAAAGAGAAGAAGATATGTAGGTTGGAGGAAAGTGCGCAGAAGGAAACCAACAAATAGGAGACTCCCTAAAATAGAAAATCCTGTGAGTAAAGGAAAAGAAATAGAGACTGGAGAGAGTTCAAAACAATCAGAAATAGAAATAAGGGAAGACATTAAGAAAAAGGGAATAGAGATCGGAGGGAGCTCGAAACAACCGGGAGAAATCACATTCCAAGACGAAATAGATCGTCTACTAGCCAATTGTGATGTTATAAGCCCTATCCGCAATAATCTGTACCCTTACCCGGCCACAGTCTAATTTCCTTTAAACTTAGAACCAGCTATTCCGGAACCGTTAATCCACACCCGACCATTTGGCGAAATGGAAGAATGGTGGACAAATGACTGGCAATTCCAAAGCATAGTTAATAATCCCTACACCTTCCTTCCACAATTTGATCCAGAACCTATCCCCAATCCTCCAATGAGCGATGAAAACTTAGCCGAACTTCGTCAGTTTGGTGAAGAACTGATAGGTACCGGGAATAGGATTAGGGAGATGGGGGAACAACTATCCTGGAAGTACGATGAAAGGGAGCATCGTTACTAGAACTGCCAGTTAAACAACCGAGAGAGGGTGGAGTCAAGGAAGTAGGTTTGTATAATAGCCGTAATAGTAAAAACCAGAACTCTGTAAAATGGGCAATAAAACCTTGTAAGATACAGTGTGTATGGATGCATATACAATATATATAAACACAAAATAGAAGTCGAGAAATCGACAATTTTGGTTATAAATGTGTTGTGATAGGATTATGTGATTATGTGCAATTATTTTACCGAATTTGCAATTACTTGACACTGATGTGTGTAAAATGCAACATATAAATCACATCAATTAAGGCATAAAACTAACCCTTTTTAAGTACTAATGTTGGAAAAAGAGTGTTTTTGTCTTCCTTTTGTATTTTCAGGATGAAATGAGCTCAAAATCACAAAAGAAGCAAAAAAGACAACTAATTCTAGCATAAATACAAGAAAAGGAACAAAAGTAGACTGCCCGGACCCTCAACAGCACCTCCCAAGGCAAAGAAGAGAAAACAGAGTCTGAACACGCCCCGTGTCCAGCGAACACGGGGGCGTGCCCAGGAAGCAGCAGAAAAGACAAACCAGTAGAAGCTTCCATTGCCCACCACGGGGCCGTGTCCAGCGGGCACGGGGGCGTGGTGCAAGTACAGTAGGCGCATTAATTGTAATTGCGAATTACAATTAATGAAGAGAGAGAATGTCAGATGGGCACGGGGCCGTGTCCAGCGGACACGGGGCCGTGTCCAGCCTTCTGTTCAGCCTATAAATAGAGGAGCTTGGTTTCATTCTCTCTCATCCCTTGGCACACCACCTCTCTCACACTTCATCCACCACCCACCACCACCATAACACCATCATCCACCACCATCATCCATTGTCCATCGTAGAGTGTGTGAGTCGTCTCGGGATCCAAGATTGATCGTAAGAGTTCTTGACAATCAAGGCCATGTTTGCCTAAGTCTCTTACATCACTTGGTGAAGACAAGTGTTTAGTATATTACTTTTTATTTTTAATCTTTTGCACTTTTTATTTGGTTTTGTATTAATGACTTTATAACTAGTTACTTATGTTGAAGGTGATCTTTCCTTATCGTTTGTCCATGGTGTCTTGGCATTATTTTACTGTCTATATAAAATAAAAGATTTTCACCATTCATATCTCCACGGTCTATATGGAGGTATGTTGGCTACCTGGTCGGGGGTTAAGGGAACGGTTTGGTAAGGGTCTTGCCCTTGTTCAGCGTTTAGAGGTCCTGCTTGGGACCTGGGTCAAATTTAGTAGGATCTCCTTCAATGCCCACAGGTATTGGATGGCGGGGATCCAAACTCTTTGACCCCCTCATAAGTTAACTACTATTAATACTATAACCCGGCTATTTAGGACTGTATCCCTGCTGACTCAGACTACTTAGCCGAGGGTAACGTCACCGCCAAAAGCGGGGCCTACCACAATTTGCATTAATAACTTAACCCATTATCTTTCAATAATCCGACCCTTTAGGATTGTATCCTTGCTGACTCAAACTACTGGGTTGAGGGTAACGTCGCCTTCAAAAGAGGGGCCTACTACAATAACTAAGATAATCTCTTAAACAAGTGCAAAAATGAGAAAATAATCAAAGGTTATACTAATACACGTGTCGGATCTAAGTGATTCATCTTGTCTATCTGTTTTTATTTTTATTTTATTTTTCAGCATTTAGTTAGTTTTTATTTTTCTTAGTTTAAAACATTTTTCTCACTTTTTGATTTGATTAGACGTTTAGGATAAACCGGTATTAAAAGCTTTTGTGTCCTTGGACGACCTCGGTATCTTACCAACACTATACTACGTCCACGATGGGTGCACTTGCCCATATGTGTGTTTAGTGTTAGTAAATATCGTGTTTTATAAATTTAAAACTTGGCTAAAAGTGTAAAAAGGGCTTAAATACTCATCAAAATTATAACACACTTCACGCACATCAAGTTTTTGGCGCCGTTGCCGGGGACACAAGGATTTTAAGAAAGCTTAAAATCGACGGCCTAATCAGTTTTTCAAAACCTTTTCAAAACGCGCACATTTTTCTGCATTTTAGTTTAGTTTTGCATTTACAGTAGCCTGAACACGGGGCCGTGCTCACTGAACACGCCCCGTGCTGCATATTTTTAGTTAGATACCCAGATACAGAGTCTGAACACGGGGCCGTGTTCACTCAACACGGGGCCGTGTCCAACGTGACCAGTAACTTTAATTAAAACGCCCAGATACAGACCCTGAACACGGGGCCGTGTTCACTCAACACGGGGCCGTGTCCAGCTTCTGTTTCCGTCTTTATTTTTTGTTTTCTGGTCCCGAGACTCAGTTGTGATCTGTTGAGTGATTCTTATGGATCAATACTCAAGAGGTTACAACTACACCTATGATGAGGATGATTATAGGGGTAATTATTGCACTAATTGTCGTAACGCACGCTCGGTTCAATATAATACTTCATATCAACCATCCAATTCATACAACCATTATGAGGAGCCCAGGTACGAGCCATCAACTTCATACACATCCTATGAAGACCAAAGGTATGAACCTCCTCCCTCATACTCATATTTTGACGAACCAAGGTATGAGCCTTCATACTCATACTTTGAAGACTCAAGATATGAGCCACCACCTTCATACTCTTATTATGAGGAACCATGGCGTGAACAACCGACCTCATATGAGTACTATGAAGAACAAAGTTTCGACCCTTATCCATCATACACTTACAATGAAGAACAATGGTGTGAACCATCTACTTCATATGAGTATTATGAGGAACCAAGGATCGAACAACCGGATTCAAGCTTTGAGGATCCAAATTCTTTTTCTCTCACCGAAGTAACTAATAGGATATTGGAACAACTTAAAACTATCGAACGTTATATAAAAGAATCTCGCGCAAGGGAAGAGGAATCCCGCGCAAGAGAAGAGTTAAAAATGATAATAACGTAGAGGTAGTTGAAAGTGTAAAAATGGAAGAACAAGAAAGTGAAAAACCGACACATGAGTTAAACAACGAAAAAGGTGAGTCCGATAATGTTAAAATTCAAGAAGAGTCTAATTTTGAGGAAATTATTCTCTTGTCACCTACTTTCGAAAATCATTGTTTAATAACCCCTCATGCCAAGTTTTTAAAAGAGTTAAACACTAGTGCTAAAATCAAAGACTTAGTAAGCGTTAAGTTAACTAATGATCAAACCTCGCTAATAAAAGAAGACCCTTTTGAAATTAACATTACACCGGTTCCATGTTTCTTTCAAAATTCATTTATTAGTAATATCACCATTGATAAAGATCTTTGTGTTAACATAATGCCTAACTACATTTTTGAAAAATTAAGTGTTAGTGATTTTACTCCACTCCAAATACCCATTTTTCTATCCGATCGAAAAGTAATGAAATCAATCGGTGTAGTTGAAGATGTTTTGGTTCAAACAAATCAAATGGTAATCCCAACCGACTTCGTCATCTTAGATGACGCCCCTTTAGTCTTGGGAAAACCTTTTGTACAAACTCATAAAGCTTTGAAAAACCGGAAATTCAACAATCTACCTCTTCAATTAGGGGCATTCAAAAGGAGCATAGATCTTGAGCGTTCAATGAAATATCCTTTTGGCAACAATGACCCCCTAATTGAAGATGAAGCTGAACCACCCGATACAACCAACGAAGAAGACCACTTTGTCGAAGAAGAGATAGCCATAGAACAAACCTTTAAGATTCTTAATCTAGATGAGCCACAAAATAAGGTGTCTTCTAAAGACCCACCCGTTGAGCTCAAAGAACTTCCTAAAGGTTTGGAATATGCTTTTCTAGGCAAAGATGGTAGTTTACCTGTAATTATTTCATCTAAGTTAAGTAATATAGAAAAAGAAAAATTAATTAGCCTACTTAAAAAAAACACAAAAACGCGATCGCTTGGAAGCTTGTAGATATTAAAGGAATAAGCCCTTCCATGTGCACGCACAAAATTTTAATGAACGATGACTACAAAACGGTAATTCAACCACAACGAAGAGTGAACCCCAATGTTCAAGAAGTGGTTAAGAATGAAGTCATCAAACTACTCGACGCCGGACTAATCTACCCTATCTCCGATAGCCCGTGGGTAAGTCCCGTTCAAGTAGTCCCAAAGAAAGGAGGTATGACGGTAATAACTAACGAGAAAAATGAACTAATACCAACAAGAACCGTCACATGATGGAGAGTTTGTATAGATTATAGGCGATTAAATGAAGCGACAAGGAAAGACCACTTCCCTTTACCCTTCATTGATCAAATGTTAGAAAGATTATCCGGTCATAAATTTTATTGTTTCTTAGATGGTTTTTCAGGTTACTTTCAAATACCGATAGCACCAGAAGACCAAGAGAAAACAACTTTCACATGTCCCTACGGAACTTTTGCATATCGACGCATGCCATTCGGTCTATGTAATGCGCCTGCAACATTCCAACGTTGTATGGTCGCCATTTTCCATGATATGATCGAAAAGACAATGGAAGTCTTCATGGATGACTTTTCCATCTTTGGAGACTCATATGACCAATGCCTCGATAATCTTGAACGAATGCTATCCCGATGTGAGGAAACTAACCTCGCCCTTAACTGGGAAAAATGCCATTTCATGGTGACAGAGGGAATAGTACTCGGTCATAAAATCTCAAGCGAAGGAATGGAAGTTGATCGAGCAAAAATAGAAACTATTTCTCGACTACCTCCTCCATCCTCCGTACGAGCAATCAGAAGTTTCCTAGGACATGCCGGATTTTATAGAAGGTTTATCAAAGACTTTTCAAAAATCTCAAGACCTCTAACCAAATTACTTGAAAAAGATGCACCCTTCATCTTTGACAAGGAATGCAATCAAGCATTTCTAACCCTCAAGGAAATGCTAGTCAATGCACCTATCATGATAGCGCCAGATTGGAAATTTCCTTTCGAAATCATGTGTGATGCAAGTGACTTTGCTGTTGGAGCAGTCTTGGGACAAAGAAAAGAAAAGCATTTCCACCCAATTTATTATGCTAGTAAAACTCTTAATGAAGCACAAGAAAATTATACAACTACAGAAAAAGAATTACTAGCAGTGGTATTTGCTTTTGATAAATTTCGTTCTTATCTTGTTCTTTCTAAAACAGTAGTCTATACAGACCATGCAGCCATCAGGTACCTCTTCAAGAAGCAAGACGCAAAACCCCGTTTGATCAGATGGATTCTACTCCTCCAAGAATTCGACATTGAAATCAAGGACAAAAGAGGAGCAGAAAACACTGCTGCAGATCATCTCTCACGCTTAGAAGACCCAGCTTTGGAGACAACCAGAGACGAGCAAATCAACGAGAAATTTCCCACGGAATCCTTGGAAATGATGGAAAGTAGACAAGAACCATGGTACGCCGACTACGCTAATTTCTTAGCTAGCGGTATAGTCACCAAAGGATGGCCACATCATCAAAGAAAGAAATTCTTTGCTGATGTAAAGCATTACTTTTGGGAAGACCCCTATCTTTTCAAAATGTGTGCCGACCAGCTCATCCGAAGGTGTGTCCATGGTAATGAAGCACGAAGAATTCTCCGTCATTGTCATGAAGGTCCATACGGAGGACATCATGGTGCCGCAAGTACCGCACGAAAGGTATTTGACTCGGGATTTTACTGGCCAACCATTTACAAGGATGCACAAAACTTTGTAAAGACATGTGATGCCTGCCAGAGATCAGGTAATATTTCTTCCAAAAACGAAATGCCTCAAAATGGCATTCTCGTCTGTGAAATCTTTGATGTGTGGGGACTCGATTTCATGGGACCTTTCCCACCTTCAAAGGGAAACAAATATATACTTGTGGCAGTCGATTACTTGTCTAAATGGGCAGAGGCCGAGGCTCTTCCAACAAATGATGGGAGAGTAGTGGTAAAATTTCTAAAAAAGCTGTTTTCTCGCTTCGGGACACCAAAAGCTTTAATAAGTGATAGAGGTACCCATTTTTGCAATCATCAACTCGAAAAAATATTAACAAGGTATGGGGTCTATCACAGGGTCTCGACAGCATATCACCCTCAAACAAATGGGCAAGCCGAAGTGACTAATCGAGGTTTAAAACGAATACTTGAAAAAACCGTAGGAATAAATAAAAAAGAATGGGCCGACAAATTAGACGACGCTTTATGGGCTTTTCAAACTGCTTATAAAACCACTATAGGCACAACCCCATATAAACTCGTCTATGGAAAAAGTTGTCACTTGCCAGTAGAAATAGCTCACAAAGCCTACTGGGCAATAAAAAACGTAAACTTAGATTTGGAAAATGCCGGTAAAAATCGATTTTGTCAAATAAACGAATTAGACGAGCTAAGGAATTATGCATATTCTAACTCCGAAATTTATAAGGAAAGAATGAAAAATATACACGATAAATATATTAAATCCAATGAATTTCGGGTAGGAGATCAAGTTCTATTGTTTAATTCACGACTTCGATTATTTCCTGGTAAGTTAAAATCTAGGTGGTCAGGACCTTTTTCCGTCACCCATGTTTTTCCACACGGTGCAGTAGAAATTAAAACTCGAAATGGGACACCATTTAAAGTCAATGGCCAACGGCTGAAACTCTACCGAGGATCCATTGAGGATGAGGAAGAGGAGATCTCACTTCAGACGGTTAACGAATAAACTCATACCCGACATGTTACAGGTAAGTGTACGTTTAAAAAAAAACTGGTAAATCTTCTAACCATTTTTCGGAAATAAGGGGCATGCACACGAGCACATAAAAAAAATTTTAAAACTTTGCTCGACACGGGGCCGTGTCCGCTGGACACGGGGCCGTGTCGAGGCGACTGTCGGGATAAAACCCTCTTTTCCTATCAGTTACACCATTCCACACGCCCCGTTTAGCCGAAAACGCTCTGGTTTGAGGCGATTTTCTGCAGTTTTTCAACGTCACCACCGAATCTAACAACGTCAAGGTATGATTCTATCCTCATTAGTAGTTAGATTAGTTACTTGCATGTAGTTAAAACATCAAAAATTGGGGAAAATCCTAGGGTTCTTCATGTTCATCCGGATCGAACTCAAAATTTTTGATGAAATTTGTTAGTAGTAGTTTAGATTAGAGTAGTAGAAAGTAAATAGACAAGTATTGTTGACAGATTCGTTTGATTTCCAACTAAAAACCCCAAACCCTTGTTCTTGAACCGAAAAACACGAAATTGAAAGGGTAAACGGTTTGTTTTGGGAAAAATGACACTTAGGGTTTCATTTTCGGGGGAAACCGCTACTATTGGGCTAAAAATTTTCAGGTTTTCGAAACCGGGACGAAAAATGGAATTTTTGGGTTACAGACGCTTGGACACGGGGCCGTGTCCAGCCCACTGTTTGCAGTTTCGCTCTGATTTTTCTTGTTTCGTACTAACTTTTTATGTATTCTTTTCAGATGTCGAAATTCACGAGGTTTAACGCAAATGAACTGGACGCTAGGGCATGATACGAGGTTCTACAAACAAGACCGGAAGAGTACCCAAGGCGGGCGTGTACCGACTTGCTAACCATGGTGAATCAACTTGACCGCTTCAACAACATTGTGAGGGGTCCACTGCATGTCGCATTGACCACCCGACTTCGGTCGGTACATCAATGCACGATGGAATTCTACAGCACCTTCATTTTCAACTCAAGATGTGAACCGTTTGACCATGAGGCGGTCGAATTCTGATGTGGAGGGACCACGTTCAGAACCTCCATGGCACAGTTTGGATCTATCATTGGGCTATATAGTGAAGAGGAAGCGGGGAATGAAGAGAATACTGGGGGATTACGAGACTTGGATGCAACTGAATGCCAAGCCGCATGGGCTCAAATAGGTGAAGGAATCTACAACCCGAGCAGCACCAAAAGCACCAAACCGAGGGACCCGCTATACCGATACATCCACAGGCTCCTCACGTACTCGCTGAACCAACGCCACGACAGTAGTGGCGTTGTTGGGTTGAAAGATTTGGTTGTCCTTCACTGCATCCACAACCAGAAGCCTCTCGATGTTCCGTACCTCCTACTGCGAAACATGCACCTAAACCGCCTTGCTCATGCTCCTACACCGATCTTCTTCGGAGGATGGGTGTACCGTCTTTTCAAGCACTTCACAAATATCCCAAGGTCCTTCGAAAGGAGTCCATGGTCGGGACAGGTCGATTACCACATTTGCCGAGCCATGAACTTGCTTTATGAAGCGGAGGACGGGACGGTGAGCTTTCAGAGGACGCAAGGCTATGCATGGAACCCGCAGGAGGTTCTAGTTCTTCATGCACCACCTCCCCATTTTCAGTACCAACCCCAAGGCGATCCGGGTCAATCCTCCTCTCAAGGAGGCGGTTTTCCTAACTTTCAAAGTTTACATGATCTTTTGCAGGAAAACCTTATGTGCACCAGGAACACCTACAATCTCGCCAACAACACATACCACCGGGTTGGAGCTATCGAGCGCAACGTTAACGATATACAAGATGATATCGGTAGCATCCGGGAGTACATGGCGAGGCATGGGGGCGGAGGTGATGGTAGTGATGAAGACATGGAGTAGAAGGCTTGGAGGAACAAGGGGCTGGTTGGTGATGAGCCCACAGGTTTAAGTGCCCTTCTATCTATCAAACAATTCATGGCCTGCGTGCCATTTGTCGAACAATTTACTTTCCCTAACTACTTTTTATCTTTGTTTTATTTTTACTTTATGTTTGGATAATGCTTGACGATGGTAATTTAGGTTGGTTTATGCTTGTTTGGTTGGTATTGAGTGTTTAAACAGGTGCAATGCAAGGGTTAGAGTGCTAAACATTAGCACTTGCAGCCCCGAAATGGAGAAACCGGGAGAAAAAAACCTATTTTTCAGGCTAACAGACTGTCCACACGGGGACGTGTCAAGCCGACACGCCCCCCTGTTCATCTCCCAGATCTGCTGTTTGGCTACTGACCTGCAATTTTTTGCCAGACACGAGGCCGTGTCCAGCCGACACGCCCCCGTGTTCACCTTCTGTAAGTTTTCGTTACTGGCAGTTCACCACGGGGCCGTGTCCAATGGACACGGGGCCGTGTCCAGACTGCCAGTAACATAAATCTTTGCTTTTAAACCCACTTTTACACATTCTAATCAACCAAAAACATTATTTTTGGACACATTGAGGACAATGTGTAATTTAAGTGTGGGGGGGGGATGCTAAAACCTTGAAATTTTGCAAAATCCTAAACACAAGCCTTACACAAAACTCTATTGGAACCGCTAAACACCCCAAATTTTTTCAAAAACTTTTTCATTTTTTTTATTATTATTTACTTGTCTTAGTTTAAGTTGGGAATAACAAGTTCTAAAAAGGTTATATTTTTACAAGTTTACAACCGATAGCGTCGTGATAAAAAAAGAACCAACATAAGAAAATTATGAAACGGCATAACAAGTCTAGTTAAAAATTCGATTATATATACTTGGTCACATTAAAAACCCATTCCCACAAAAGTGAGTTTTGAGCCTTTATTGAGCATAAAAATATACATATTTAGACTAAATGCTCATTTTTCGTTTCTTGTGTGAATAGCCGCTTGGTTCTTGCAAATCTAGAACTTGCCACGACGATACATTCCCGGTCCTTACCAACTTAAACCCAAGTAAGTAAATGATGGAGGCATTAGGACTAACCATTTTCTTTCAAAACCATTATTTTTCATTTTTTTTATCACCTACCCAAAATCCCCCTAGATAGCCCCTTTGAGCCTAAACATTTCATTTCATTACCCCAAAAACCCTTTTTACCCACCAAAAACCTTTTTATTTTTCACCCCTTTATTTTAGTAACAAGCTCGGTTTTTCGTAAACTCGCCTTTTTATGTGATGAAAAAAAAATGATGAAGTCAAAAACAAACAAAAGCTATATAAAAGCTTGTTTGGAGAAATACTTCAAAATAATAAGTCACTAACAACAAGGTATTTTACGAAAACCGACGCTTTTTACGATTTTAGCCCTTTTTACTAACCACTAACCCAACCACCCACCTTTAACCCAAGCCTAACCCTTCACCCAAAAGTCCTCTTGATATTTACAAAGGTAAAAAGTTAAAAAGGAGGAGGATTGATTACTTGGCAAGCCTATAGAAGGCGTAAGTTCCGTGCCGCTCTCGAGTGATTCACTAAAATATACACCTTCGGCCGAGTGTTGAGTGATCTCCCGTGAGGTATGTGAACTTGTATATAAATGGAATTTTAATAAGGCATGCTATGCCCAAATAAGTAATTTATCTTATGAAACGTTCAAAATAAATCATAACGAATAGGATTGTAAATAAATAAAAATAAAACTTACAAAGACCTTGGATTCCCGACACTCTAGGACAAGCTAAAAACTTCTCTTCTACCTATTCCATTTGGGAGTGTAAGCCACATTTAAAGAGTTTTGCTTGAGGACAAGCAAAAGTTCAAGTGTGGGGGTATTTGATGTGTGTAAAATGCAACATATAAATCACATCAATTAAGGCATAAAACTAACCCTTTTTAAGTACTAATGTTGGAAAAAGAGTGTTTTTGTCTTCCTTTTGTATTTTCAGGATGAAATGAGCTCAAAATCACAAAAGAAGCAAAAAGACAACTAATTCTAGCATAAATACAAGAAAAGGGACAAAAGTAGACTGCCCGGACCCTCAACGGCACCTCCCAAGGCAAAGAAGAGAAAACAGAGTCTGAACACGCCCCGTGTCCAGCGAACACGGGGGCGTGCCCAGGAAGCAGCAGAAAAGACAAACCAGTAGAAGCTTCCATTGCCCACCACGGGGCCGTGTCCAGCGGGCACGGGGGCGTGGTGAAAGTACAGCAGGCGCATTAATTGTAATTGCGAATTACAATTAATGAAGAGAGAGAATGTCAGACGGGCACGGGGCCGTGTCCAGCCTTCTGTTCAGCCTATAAATAGAGGAGCTTGGTTTCATTCTCTCTCATCCCTTGGCACACCACCTCTCTCACACTTCATCCACCACCCACCACCACCATAACACCATCATCCACCACCATCATCCATTGTCCATCGTAGAGTGTGTGAGTCGTCTCGGGATCCAAGATTGATCGTAAGAGTTCTTGACAATCAAGGCCATGTTTGCCTAAGTCTCTTACATCACTTGGTGAAGACAAGTGTTTAGTATAATACTTTTTATTTTTAATCTTTTGCACTTTTTATTTGGTTTTGTATTAATGACTTTAATAACTAGTTACTTATGTTGAAGGTGATCTTTCCTTATCGTTTGTCCGTGGTGTCTTGGCATTATTTTACTGTCTATATAAAATAAAAGATTTTCACCATTCATATCTCCACAGTCTATATGGAGGTATGTTGGCTACCTGGTCGGGGGTTAAGGGAACGGTTTGGTAAGGGTCTTGCCCTTGTTCAGCGTTTAGAGGTCCTGCTTGGGACCTGGGTCAAATTTAGTAGGATCTCCTTTAATGCCCATAGGTATTGGATGGCGGGGATCCAAACTCTTTGACCCCCTCATAAGTTAACTACTATTAATACTATAACCCGGCTATTTAGGACTGTATCCCTGCTGACTCAGACTACTTAGCCGAGGGTAACGTCACCGCCAAAAGCGGGGCCTACCACAATTTGCATTAATAACTTAATTCATTATCTTTCAATAATCCGACCCTTTAGGATTGTATCCTTGCTGACTCAAACTACTGGGTTGAGGGTAACGTCGCCTTCAAAAGAGGGGCCTACTACAATAACTAAGATAATCTCTTAAACAAGTGCAAAAGTGCGAAAATAATCAAAGGTTATACTAATACACGTGTCGGATCCAAGTGATTCATCTTGTCTATCTGTTTTTATTTTTATTTTATTTTTCAGCATTTAGTTAGTTTTTATTTTTCTTAGTTTAAAACATTTTTCTCACTTTTTGATTTGATTAGACGCTGAGGATAAACCGGTATTAAAAGCTCTTGTGTGCTTGGACGACCTCGGTATCTTACCAACACTATACTACGTCCACGATGGGTGCACTTGCCTATATGTGTGTTTAGTGTTAGTAAATATCGTGTTTTATAAATTTAAAACTTGGCTAAAAGTGTAAAAAGGGCTTAAATACTCATCAAAATTATAACACACTTCACGCACATCAATACTAATAAGTTTATATCTATAAAAATCATCAGATGGAAAATGTTAATAATGAGCCAGTCAATTAAGAGAATCAATCTAAGCAAAACCAGGAAAATCAGTATATGACTAGACAAGATATTGAAAATATCATTACCCAAGGGATAGCCAATGCTATTCCAGCAATCATGGCTGCTGCTAGGAACCCTGTTGAACCACAACAAATTATTCCTAGTAAACGTACTCAGGAAGACAATTTTAGCCATAGTGTAAATGGAGGAAGCAATCATGACAATCATGATAATGATCTACGAGAAGCCCCACTTCCTAAGAGAATGAAAGCTGCAACGCCTGGTTGCACTTACAAAGAATTTCTTGCTTGCAAACCCACTGAATTTGAAGGTAATGAAGGGGCAACTGCAACACTGCGTTGGTTAGAGAAAACCGAAGCAGTAATTGCAATAAGCAAATGTGCCGAAGAAGATCAGGTCATGTATGCTTCAAATCTGTTTAAAGAAGGGGCACTAGAATGGTGGAATACAGTGTTACAGGCAAAAGGAAGAAGAATAGCCTATGCCATGAGCTGCGAAGAATTTAAGAGTCTTGTAGAAAGAAAATTCTGTCCTGAATATGAGAAAGATCAAATGGCAAATAAATTCCTAAATCATCGCATGACGGGTGTAGATTGTCGTGGTTATACTTCGACATTCTTTGAATACGCAAGAGTGGTGCCAACACTGGCTTCGCCAGAACCGGTACTCATTTCCCGTTACATTTGGGGTTTAATTAGTGACATCCCTGTAGTCTCAGAATACCCAGATGTTTTTCCAGAAGAATTACCTGGATTACCACCCGATAGAGAAGTAGAGTTTAGAATTCATTTAATTCCAGGTACTGTACCAATAGCCAAAGCACCTTATAGATTAGCACCTACCGAGATGTTTGAATTGAAAAAGCAATTAGATGAATTACTAAGCAAAGGATTTATACAGCCTAGTTCATCCCCTTGGGGAGCACCAGTGTTGTTTGTGAAAAAGAAAGACGGATCAATGAGAATGTGTATCGATTATAGAGAAATAAATAAGGTTACCATTAAGAATCGATACCCATTACCTAGGATTGACGATCTTTTTGATCAACTTCAAGGAGCAAGGTATTTCTCTAAAATAGATCTCAGATCCGGATATCACCAACTGAAAGTACAAGAAGAAGACATACCCAAAACTGCTTTCAGAACTAGATACGATCATTATGAGTTTACGGTCATGCCATTTGGATTAACGAATGCACCAGCAGCATTCATGGACATGATGAATCGAATCTGTAAACCATACTTGGATAAATTTGTGATCGTTTTCATCGACGATATACTTATTTACTCCAAAAGTCAAAAGGAACATTGTGAACACTTACACGCACTCTTAACTTTGTTAAGAAAAGAAAAGCTTTATGCTAAATTCTCAAAATGTGAATTTTGGCTGCAAGAAGTGCAATTCTTTAGCCATGTGGTAAATCACAAAGGAATTCATGTAGATCCTGCTAAGATAGAAGCAATCATGAAATGGAAAGTCCCACAAACAGTTATGGAAATTAGAAGTTTTCTAGGCTTAGCTGGATACTACAGAAGATTTATTAAGGATTTTTCTAAGATAGTTGTACCTTTAACTAAGCTAACCTGTAAAACCGTTAAGTTTGAATGGGGACCTAGACAAGAAGAAGCTTTTAAGATTTTAAAGCATAGATTGACGAATGCACCAATTTTAGCCTTACCTGAAGGAACAGAAGATTTTGAAGTATATTGTGATGCTTCAAAATTAGGATACAGATGTGTGTTAATGCAACGCAAGAAGGTAATTGCGTATGCCTCTAGGCAATTGAAAAGGCACGAAGAAAATTATACGACTCATGATTTAGAATTAGGAGCCATAATTTTTGCCCTTAAGATCTGGAGACATTATCTGTATGGAAGTAAGTTTACTGTTTATACAGATCATAAAAGTTTAAGATACATATTTGGGCAAAAAGAATTGAATATGAGGCAAAGAAGATGGATGGAAATCCTGAGCGATTACGACTGTGATATTCAATATCATGAAGGAAAAGCGAATGTAGTCGCAGATGCCTTAAGCCGTAAATATCACGAGAAGCAAAAGCGAGTCCGTGCTCTTAGATTAAATCTACAAGTAGATTTAATTGAGCAATATAAAAAGGTACAGGAAACAGCAATCAAGGATGATGCTGAAGGAATGAAAGGTTATATGAAAGAAATAGAACAGGGAAACGATGGAATTTGGAGATTCCATAAGAAACGAATTTGGGTACCTAAGCAGGGAGAATTAAGAAATAAGATTTTAGAAGAAGCCCACAAATCTAGATATACCATGCACCCAGGAAATAATAAGATGTACCAAGATTTAAGAAACAATTTCTGGTGGATAGGTATGAAAAAGGATATAGCTGAATACGTATCTAAGTGCCTAACCTGTTCACAAGTAAAAGCCGAACATCAAAAACCTTCCGGACTACTACAGCAATTGGAAATGCCTGTATGGAAATGGGAACTTATAACAATGGATTTTGTTACTAAGTTACCCAAAACCCAAAAAGGTAATGATGTAATTTGGGTAATTGTGGATCGATTAACCAAACCAACTCATTTTCTACCAATGAAAGAAACCTTTAGCATGGAAAGGTTAGCTCAGCTGTACGTAGACGAAGTGGTATCCTTACATGGAGTTCCGCTCTCCATTGTATCAGACAGAGATAGTCGTTTTACTTCTCATTTCTGGACTAGTTTCCAGAAAGCAATGGGAACTCGACTGAATCTAAGTACTGCATATCATCCGCAAACAGATGGACAAAGTGAAAGGACGATACAAACTCTGGAAGACATGCTCCGAGCATGTGTGATAGATTTTGGTGGAAACTGGGATAGTCACCTACCTCTAATTGAATTCTCCTATAACAATAGCTATCTTTCAAGCATTGAAACTGCTCCATTCGAGGCACTGTATGGACGTAAGTGCAGAACACCAGTTTGTTGGGCAGAAATAGGAGAAAGTCAATTATCAGGTCCTGAAATTGTACAAGAAACTACTGACAAGATAACTCAGATCAAGGAAAGACTTAAAACAGCTCGAGATCGCCAGAAGAGCTATGCAGACAATCGCCGTAAGCCGTTAGAATTTCAAGCCGGAGATAAAGTACTTTTGAAAGTTTCTCCTTGGAAAGGAGTAGTACGATTCGGTAAGAAAGGAAAGCTGAGTCCTAGATACGTAGGACCATTCCCAGTAGTCCAACGAATAGGACCAGTTGCTTATCGTCTCCAACTACCAGAAGAATTATCTAGAGTACATGATGTATTTCATGCATCCAACCTCAAGAAATGTTTATCCGACGAATCCCTGGTAGTACCTCTTCAAGATGTAGAGGTGAACGAAAAATTGAAGTTCGTAGAGAAACCACTGCAAATCGAAGATAGAAAAGTCAAGTTTCTCAAACACAAACGACTAGTACTGGTCAAGGTCAAATGGAATTCAAAGAGAGGACCAGAATACACTTGGGAACTGGAATCAGAAATGAAGCGCAAATATCCTCATTTATTCCAGTAAATCTCGAGGACGAGATTTTTCTTAAGGTGGGGAGGATGTAACAACTCTCACTAAAATCCATAATTAGGACGATAATTATCTATTAAGGAAACCCTAATTAAGACACCCAAGTAATTCTGCATTAAACCTAAAATTTCCGGAACAATCGAAATCAGGATCAGGGCCCCTAAAACTCAAGGGGGGCAAACCCTAGTTGAACGTTTATCTAAATAAAACGTTGGTAATATCTGATTTGTCAATTTAGTTGAATCAGCCAAGCTAGTCCCAAGCCTAGGCAGCCTATAATTAGACTGCTTAGCTTACGGACCGTAAGGGGTATAGCATACGGTCCGTAAGCGAGTCTCAAAATTGCTATAAATAGCCGACCTTGGCACATACCTTCTGAAGTTGAAACGACGTAGAAACATTCTGTGTATGTTGAGTTATTTCGAAATCAGTCCAAAACACACACAATTCACGAAGTGCTGCCGCAATCAGGGTAATAACTCGATCGCTATTACGATGCAACGTCCGATCGATTATAACTATCCAACGATTGTCCGAGTGCTGCTCAAATTGAGCTTGTACTTTGATTATTCGTCGTGATTTCGACTCGAATATTTGAGTGATGTTCGAATTCGGACTATGCTCTGTTATTCGTTGTGAATCCAATTGAATTATTAAGTATTGCACTTGTTAATCGTTGTGAGGGTTTAATCTCGTGAATTGACGTAACTGCTGTATTAGTTACTAACCCGTTTGTGTGTGCATTGTGTTAAATTAGGTTTAATCAAAGCTAATCAGTAGGCTTATATCTTGCTCGTTAAATCTGCAATGTGAGTCATTCTCTTTTTATCAATTGTTTTACAACACTCCAAATTATTTTCAAAGTTATAATTACAGGGATTAAGTCTTTGTAATCACCATATTACAGCCGGTATGTGGGGTTTTGTATACATTACTTGATAACCGTCACTATTGGACAACGAGTTAGCCAATGAGTGATATGACCATAGTCACAGACACCATCGGGCAAAGAGGCTACCGATGGATGTTCGAGTGACAAGTACTGTGGGTAGTTGGTTTTGATATTAGAAACATTGTAATCGCTCTTAATACTGTAAATTATAACAAAGGTGTCGTTTTCAGTAAAATGAATGATTCACTCAGTATTTCCCCGCTGACAAAACCTTTTTCAAACATGTTTCAGGTGATCTATTGTGATCCAAGAAAAGTGCCGTGAAGCACTACAAGCTCTGTGAAGTGGCTCATTGTGAATAAATAAAATAAACATGTTTTGAGAAATAAAGATTTCCTTGGGAAATCATCTTATTGTAAATTTGGGATTTTTATCCCTAAACTTGATGTAATATATTAAACGAGCATTTTCAGTATTAAAAGATCATGTATTAAAAGACTTCCGCTGTCGCCTAAATTTGTTACCGCAGGTTTCCTGTCCCGCGGCTCTGGAACCGGGTCAAACCGGGGCCGAGGGCCGTGACAATTAATTATCACGGAATAAGGATAAAACAATTACTTATACACAATCACACAAACAAGTTGGTCAAAAGCGTCGATCATTGCGACTTTTACTCTTTTCTATATATACATATATGCATTGGTTGCATACTACAACTAGAAATCAAATATACTAGTAGTTATGCATCTGTATCTATTTCTCTCTCTCTCTCTCTCTATATATATATATATATATATATATTCAAAATAAAAAATTACACATATATCTAGGCATTATCCTAAGTGCCGTTCATCCAGTATTACATTTCTCGCTCATCATATTTCCAAACTAGTTTCTCTATGAGTGCAGATATGTCTATCGCCTCCGTCAATCCAGTTCGTAGCAGAAATTAGAAGAAAACATGATTTTTTAGTGTAATATGTAGGGAAAAGGCAAGGTGGCAAACTTGTAAATAAGAGGAAATCCCTTATGCCTTTGCCTATAATAGGAGGCTTATGTCTTCATTTAGGAACTTTTGCCATTTTGCATACTTTGGAGAGCTTGGAGCTTAGAGAGAGAGAGAGAGAGAGAGAGAGAGTCTAGAGAGAGAAAGTTGCAAAAAAGTGATTCAAGGTGCTTGTATATTGTCGAATATACAGTCCTACAACGCGCTCACAAGTGGTATGAGAGCAGGAGCTCGATTGCACGGATCAAACTCACAAGAATTCACGAGAATTCATCAGATTCAGATTGAAATTCGCATAAGATTTGTGAAATTTCTTCCTCTACTCATTTTCTTCACTTTTGGTCACAAAAACGCAAAATTAACAAGGTTTTCACGGTTAATATTTGCTGAAATTTTGATATATTGTGCGAAAATCATCATCTTACAAGCCTACAAATTTTCAGATCAAAACTCGAAGTATTTTGTGAGAAATTGTGATTTTCTTTTACCAAAAAAATGGTGTTCGCTGCTGTTAGTTGTTCATATTTTTCACCCGGATGGCCATCCGTTCGGGTGATGATGGGGTATGGTATCAGACCCAACCCGAATGACCGGACATATCTGTTACTTATCGCCTTTTATTATAATATTTATTATTGTTGCGTACTAACCCGTGAAGCCTAGCGCGTTGTAGTGTACACTACACTAGGTTGTGGGCTTGTAGAGATAACCCCTAACTGGGCCTGGCCCATTGAGGTTAGGGGAGGCCCATGTCTCCTATATAAAGAGGAGTTCACCTCATTATTAGGGCACAAGATATGGAGCCGCCACACTTTTATAGCTGGAAATAGGGATTCTTCTCCTACCGGCCATCTCTACATCCCCTTTTTCTCTCTACTTCTTTGCAAATCTAGGTTCAAGAGGAAGAACAAGGTGTGATTCTCCATCCATTCAAAGAAAGCGGTCCAATCATCCCGGCGGTGATTCCGTGTTTCAACATTGGCGCCCACCGTATCTATCTAGATCCAAAAAATCACACCTCGTTTTTTCTCTACCCGGCTCCCGATCTTGTTCTTCACACATGTTTTTATAGAATCTGTTTCCAGCTCTGTTCGATGGGGACTCAAAAAGAAGATTTGTGGATAAAAATATTAGTGGTCTCTGCAGTTCAAAAGCTTTTTACTTACGGGACCTATATGTGGTTTCAATCTTCAACAACCAGGTGAGCTTTTATCCAGGTTTGATGAGTAATTTTTAGAAAAAATCCTTCTTCAGATCTGGTACACAATATTTTAATTATTATGATAATAATGAAAACAAGTCACAGTCGTTTCACAATCTTATGTCCAACATTGTGAGGTGGTACAAGATGTGTTACATGAAGCACAACTCACACACATTTTTCAAAAAAAAAAGAATAAAAAGAAAAAAGGAAAGAAGGAATACGCTTCTTTACAGCCGTAAACAACTAGAAAATTTTCTGACATATATGGTACACATTTTTGTCTTCATCCGGAAAATGAGAGCATCACCTCTCTCTTCTTCATTACAAAATACGAGCATCACATTTTTGTCCTCACCCTTAAAAAACCTCTAAAGCAACCATATTTTCAGAACCAGTTTTTGTTAAGTTTCAAATTGTTCTACATACGATCCGCAGCCGCACGAGTACAACAATTCTGCCGGTCCCACTCCGCTGCCGCGCGAGTGCACTCTGTCTGCCGGACACAACCCGCCACTACGCGAGTCCATCCCGCCTGCTGGTCCCACTCCGCCGCTGCGCGAGGGCACTCCGTCTGCCGGACACAATCTGCCGCCGAACGAGGGCACTTCGTCTGCCGGACACAATCCGCCGCCGCGCGAGGGCACTCCCTCTACCGGACACAACCCGCCGCCGCGTGAGTGCACCTCTACTTGCGAGACACAATCCGCCGCCGCGCGAGTGCACCCCGCTGCCGGACAAGCTCCACCACCGACATGCTACTCACCCCGCGCATGGTGAACAAGCTCTACCGACATGCCTTACACCTCGCACGAGGTGAACAAGCTCCACCAACTCACGCGCACCAGACATGCTACCAACCCATCCTCTGAGAAGACATGGGCTCGACTTCTGCGCAACCTACCGGAGCATGAGTTTAGCCCACCATAACGTACTCTGATTGGCGCGCAACCACCAGCGCATGACTGTTTCCTCCACCATGCACACAGTTCGCCACAAGGCTCGTCGGGGTGTGAGGCATGGTTCGCCGGAGTGCTTGACCATCGCCGCGCAGCCCATTTCGTGGTTGATATTTAGAGGTTGATATTGTGAAAGGAAGATTAAAGCTTTAAGACTACCACATACTACTTTATTCGAATGTGATAAAGATGATTACTTTTTTTAGCAGCTGCAATAAACAAAAGGACTAGCATAGTTCAACACCATTTCAAAGTTCGAAGTTGCTTTCACATATTGTGAAGTATGGATGCATAACAAGAACTCCTCCTAAGGACAACGTTTCGGTACAATATTTTTCATATATCCAACCATTTATTATAATTTACCTTGTCAGGTTTTATGTAGGAATGGCAATATATTCAATCGGTAAAATGAGACGCTTAGTCCTCATGCACACCGATGAAAGCCGAAAAAGATGTTCCTTTACTTACGAGCGAGCACACATGCGCTAGCTGTCGCATGCTCTTCTACATACGAGCACGTAAGTCGCCATCCGTGCATGCTCCTTTACATACGAGCACGTAAGTCGCCATCCGCGCATGCTCCGTTACATATGAGCACGTAAGTCGCCAGCAGGCGCATGCTCTTCTACATACGAGCACGCAGGTCTCCATACGAGTCTGCTGCTCTACGTATGAGCACGTAAGTCGCCATACGCCCAGACTCCTTTACTTATGAGCACGTAAGTCGCCATATGCGCATGCTCTTTTACATACGAGCACGTAAGTCGCCACGCGCGCATGCTCCTTTATTTACGAGCGAGCACACATGCGCTAGCTGTCGCATGCTCCTCTACATACGAGCACATAAGTCGCCATACGCACATGCTACTTTACATACGAGCATGCTAGTCTCCATGCGAGACTGCTGCTCTACATATGAGCACTTAAGTCGCCATACGCACATGCTCCTTTACTTATGAGCACGTAGTCGCCATACGTGCATGCTCTTTTACATACGAGCACGTAAGTCGCCACGCGCGCATGCTCCTTTAATTACGAGCGAGCACACATGCGCTAGCTGTCGCATGCTCTTCTACATACGAGCACGTAAGTCGCCATACACGCATGCTCCTTTACATACGAGCACGCTAGTCTCCGTCCGAGACTGCTGCTCTACATATGAGCACGTAAGTCGCCATACGCGCATGCTCCTTTACTTATGAGCACGTAAGTCGCTGGCAGGCGCATGCTCTTCTACATACGAGCACGCAGGTATCCATACGAGTCTGCTGCTCTACATACGAGCATCTTAGTCTCCATGCGAGCGTGCTGCTCCACATACGAACGCGTAAATCGTCAGACGCGCATACTCCTTACATAAAAGCACGCCACTCTCCATGAGAGTCTACTACTCTACATACGAGCACGAAAGTCGTTATACGCTCATGCTACATTACTTATGAGCACGTAAGTCGCCCACGCGCGCGTATGCTCTTTTACTTCAAGCACGTATGTCGCCCACGCGCGCATTCTGCTTTACATACGAGCGCGTAAGTCGCCCACGCACACATTCTTAGTTACTTATAAAATATAAACTGCACTACAAATGCATGCACCACTTTGGGTATACGCAAAGACACATTGGCTTCCACATCATTACCCTGACACGACTTTACGCCAATTCTCATTCGCGATAACCTGCACAAAGTGGATTAACACGTGCAAATATTGTAGACAACAGTTCATAAAGATTTAAATGCCAGGTATACGTATTCCTAAAGGCTTGAGAGACGCACACTCAAAAATCATCCGAAGGGAAGGCACTCATCTAGTCCAGAATTCCACCCACTTGCCATTCGCGCATGGGAGCAACACTGGACTGGGGGACCTGAAGGGCTATGGTCCCAAATGCTGCATAAGTCATATGCGTGTTGGGCCCTAACCACACTCAACCGCCAAAACTCAGCCTGTTCCAAGACTCACGCACGAGACCTAACACATACGCGCAACCTTGACAAGCTCATGGTAATGCGCTAGTACAAATGACAACTGACTGCAACCAATCAGCGTGTGCCAGGTTTGTACAACCAATTTCCACGATGAACAATCGTGGGATATTCACTGCTCCATTATCTCTACTCACAACTAAAGACAGACGCAACAAGCGTGGCCAACAACTTTCACGCACCCGGGCGACAGGTAAGCCTAAAACTCAATCTTTACTTTCGAGCACTCCTAACAAGTCTAGTACTCCTCCCACGCTTGCACGCGGGAGCAGCACTAGACTGGGGGACATGATGGGGTATGGTATTAGACCCAACCTGAATGACCGGACATATCTGTTACTTATCGCCTTTTATTATAATATTTATTATTGTTGCGTACTAATCCGCGAAGCCTAGCGCGTTGTAGTGTACACTACACTAGGTTGTGGGCTTGTAGAGATAACCCCTAACTGGGCCTGACCCATTGAGGTTACGGGAAGCCTATGTCTCCTATATAAAGAGGTGTTCACCTCATTATTAGGGCACAAGATATGGAGGCGCCACAATTTTGTAGCTGGAAATAGAAGATTCTTGTCCTACCGGCCATCTCTACATCCCGTTTTCTCTCTACTTCTTTGCAGATCTATGTTCAAGAAGAAGACCAAGATGTGACAAGAAAGCGGTCCAATCATCCTAACGGTGATTCCGTGTATCAACAGATGACCATCCGGACATAAGTGTCTTTGAGCTAGTCACCCGGATTATCATTCGTTCAAAGAAAAGGGTGGTCCGTTCGGAGGACTTATAATTAGCCATTAACATGTAATTGAGTTGTCGGTTGCGTGATTCAAAGTGTGCATGTGAAATATTAATAGTGTCTGTCCATTTAATGAGTTTGCATGTGAAGTGTATTGAAAGTGTCGGCCCAGTTCAATATCAATTGTCATAACCGTCCAAGAGGCCCAATAGTGTTTCAGACATCACGTGTAGGGATGGCAATGGGTCGGGTTTGGGACGGGTTTAGGTAATCCCAAACCCAAACCCGGTTAGATAAGCTTGTCCCAAACCCGTCCCAAAACCCGTCGGGTTTCTAGCGGGTAAATACCCATCGGGTATCGGGTATACCCGCGGGTTTTGGGTAAACCCGTTAATTTAAAAAAATTACTCGTTGGGTATACTTATCTCAAAACTCACTTGGTATCTATCGGGTAACTACTAACCGATTACATTTTGTATTGTTATTATAAAAAATATATATCAAATAACTACAAGGTATACGGAATAGAATACTTATATGTGTAAAAAAATGGATGTATCATATATATAAATGTTTAATAATATAAAAAGAAATTATATCGGGTAAACGGGTACACCTTATCGGGTAATTGGGTCGGGTAAACGGGTATATCACTAAATCCCAAATCCGTCCCAAACCCGCGAAAAAAATAAAAACTATTCCCAAACCCGTCCCAAACCCGATTATCCGACCCTAAACCCGTCCCAAATGTGTCGGGTTTCGGGTTTACCCAGCGGGTTCGGGTTTGATTGCCATCCCTAATCACGTGATACTGCTCGGCCCAAATTTAAATTTGAGTTTGATTATCTCGAGATATGCGGCATTATTAAAACAATTAATTAATTAATTAAATATTTACTAAAATATCCAAAACATAAGTATTTTATAATTTTGAAAAACACAAGTATTTTATAACTTCGGTATAAAAGCTTTACTGAGTAAATATTATAAAGTCTTTTGTATTTATCGAATGTAACATTTTTTGCGTGAAAAAATATAAATAAGTTCGTTCTATTTTTGTTTTACCTACTTCTATTCTTTACATTTTAAACTACCTAAATTTAAAAAATTAAATTACTGTTCACAAGGTTTGTGATTTAATATATATTAAAGGTTTGTGATTTAATATATAGATAATAGAGTGAATTTCAAGGATTGTTTTTATCTTTATATCCATTTTCATACGCTGTCCTTTATGTTCAAAATTGACGAGTTTTGTTCTTTATGTTTTCATATCATACACGTCTTGTCCTTTAGGCCTAACCCAGTTAGTTTTTTTTAGTTAAATTCGGTTATGTGCTTTGCACATAAGAGCATTTTTGTCAATTCAAAGGTTGCAGAAGCTTTGAGCTGTAAATCTGCTGTTGACTTTACCTTTGAATTGACAAAAATGCCCTCATGTGCAAAAGCATATGACCAAATTTAACTTAAATAACTAACTGGGGCCTAAAGGATAAAACGTGTATGATATGAAAACATAAAGGACAAAACTTGTCAATTTTGAACATAAAGAACAACAACAGAAAATAAGTATATAACAATAAAGGACAATCCTTGAAATTCACTCTAGATAATAATTACATTTTGTTTGTTTTTAGTTCACGTGAACTTTTGAGTCAATATTCAAAGACAGATTTAGTGGACCAATAAAATAAGATTGGCGGTTCATATGTGAGTTTATTGCGGTTCAATTGAAATCAAATATTCATTGTGGTGATCACATGTTCTAGTGAGAGTTGCATTGATGCATTAAATGTTCATGTTGACAATCAGTCAAATTCACATGCATCGGAGTAAATGAATAGCACACAAAGAATCATTCAAAGAAGACAAAGTTCAGAAGGTGTATTGAAGGCACAATTTTTTTTAAAAGGTAAAATTCATTACAGAAAAACGACGATACAAGCCGGACCGTCAAAAAACAACTACAAAATTACATATTTACAAATGAACTCAAATCCCTTCACTCTAAACCTTTATACCTCGATTTATTAGAGAACCAAAGAAAACTTAAACCCTTAATTTCGCTAATAATACTTTCAATTCTCACCGGCGCATTCGAAAATTTGACATTATTCTTAGCTCGCCAAATGCTCCAGCAAGTAATCATAATGATGCCAGGAACCGCATCCTTTTTCTTTTCCGACAACCCGAGATCTTTGTGAAAAGAGAAGAGATCACGAAGAGAAAAAGCAAAGATGCTGGGGATATTGCATCAAGATCTTACACTACTCCAAACAGTCGACGAGATGAAGTAAGCAATGAATAAGTGATCGGCCGATTCGTTATCAGAATGACAAAGGGGCCACGCCATATCGCTAATACCCACATTTCTTTTCCTTGATGCTTTGGCAGTGGCCACTTTATTCATCTCCAACCTCCAGGCGTGGATGTTAACTTTGGTAGGAATCCAATAACACCAATCCAAAACAAAGTTGTCTTCCTGCATTTGATCCCCATTCAGCAATTTTTTAACCGCTTTGACCGAGAAAGACCCATCCGAGACTGAGGTCCACTTCCATCGGGCCTTACCAGACGATAAGTGGACATTATTAAGCAGGCCCATAAGCTGATCAAGCCTGGAACGTAGAACAGAGTTCGACATATGCGAAATCCAGCTCCAAGAATACCGGCCACCACTACTTTGAATATTGAACCTTTTGGCAACCGAGGCCCTTTTGTCAGCTTCCTTACTAAATAAATCTGGAAATACCATCTTGAGTGGTTCATCAAAAAGCCAAGAATCAAGCCAAAATGCCACGTCCTCGCCGTTTCCGATAGTTCCTCTCATGAAGTACCCTAAAGGGCGGCCATCCACCTTCATGTTAACAAAATTCTTAGCTATATTGTTCCAAACTCCAGGAAGAGATTTTTTAAAAGGAATACATTCCCATCCCGTCCTACTTGAATGAAGATCATCGATAACTTTTTTCCATAAGTTACTATCTTCCGTCTTGTATCTCCATCCCCATTTTGCTAGTAAAGACTTGTTTACCACTTCTAATTTACTTAAGCCCAAACCTCTATTTTTTATGACAAGTTACCTTATCCCATGCTACCCAATGCATCTTTTTTTCTTCCGCGGATCCGCCACATAAAAACTTCTTTATCATGGCTTCTAAATCTTAGATGATGTTCTTATGAGCTTTATAAAGAGATAAATAATAAGATGGGGGACTTTCCATGACCGATTTAATTAACGCCACTCTACCCCTAATCGAGACAATGTGAGACTTCCATTTAGAAAGACGAGCCCGAAAACTCTCGATGACCGAGTGCCAGTTTGAGACCCTATTCATGTTAGCTCCAACTTTGAGCCCAAGGTGTTTGAAAGGAGGACAATCATGTCTACACCCAACTACATTCGCCATTTCCCCTATTTCCCCCAAACCCACTCCAATGCCATAATGGTAAGACTTGTCAATATTTATTTTAAGACCTGAACAGAGAAAAAACATGGGAGAATTCTCACTATGTTTAATACTTCATCTCTAGACCAATATCCCATAACAATTGTGTCATCCGCGTATAGGAGATGGGCAATATTCGGCCTGTTGTTTGGAGTCAAAATCCCTTTAATAACCCCGTTCTCTTAGCGTTGTCAATCATACAGGAGAGAGCCTCCATCACAACCAAGAAATGAAAAGGTGATACCGGGTCACCTTGTCTCATACCTTTTTCACATCTAAATGTGAAAGTAGGCGATCCATTGACCAACACCGAAGAGTTAGCCGACTTCAGAATTCCTATAATCCAAGAGCACCATTTATTATGAAAACCCATCCGTTGAAGAATGTCCACAACGAAGTTCCAATTCACATTATCGCATGCTTTGTCGAAATCAATTTTTAAGATGAATTCCTTGGATTTTTTCTTTTATCCACGAGATAAGCTCATTAACTATCATAGGACCATCCAAAATATATCTACCTTTAAGAAAAGCCGACTGATTCTCCGAAATAACACCATCAAGAACTATCATCAAGCGGTTGGCTAACACTTTTGAGATAACCTTACTAATGACTCCCACCAAATTTATTGGCCTATAGTTAACAAGTGAAACTGGGTCTTTTACTTTAGGCACAAGCGCAATAAACGAGGCCCCACTATCTAACGTAATCTCGCCAGTATTATAAAACCATTCGAAAATTCTCCCAAAGTCATCCTTGAAGAGATTCCAGAAGTGCTTAATGAATCTAAAATTCATCCCGTTAGGACGCGGGGCTCTCTCGTCTCCACATTCGAAAACTGCCTCTTTAATTTCTTGCTCCAAGAAAGGTCTATCAAAAGGTTACGATCCAATTCTGAAATCTTCTTTATATTCAAGCAGTCCAACTCCGGACGATTAGGAGAA
Source organism: Helianthus annuus (assembly GCF_002127325.2). Lineage (NCBI taxonomy): Eukaryota > Viridiplantae > Streptophyta > Magnoliopsida > Asterales > Asteraceae > Helianthus > Helianthus annuus. The sequence goes on from NC_035441.2 coordinate 43,423,793, forward strand.
AATTCTCTAAATTTATCACGAAAAAATGAGAGGACCTGTTTCTTAATTAACGCCGGTTTGGAGCACCAAACACCATCAATATTGAGGCCGTGAATTGAATTTGAAGCTTTCCTATTGTTAATCAAGGCATGGAAGAATTTAGAGTTCTCGTCACCGTATAAAGCTCACCTCGACTGAGCTCTTTGTTTGAGATCCAAATTTTTTCTATAGTCTGATTCTCTTAGAATTTTTCTATTCTCCGCCAACATCCATTCTTCTTCTTCTTCTTCTTCTTCTTCTTCTTCTTCTTCTGTGAGGTCCCTATTTTCCATATCATTCTCCAATGTCTCTAATTCCTGCAGAGCCAAGTTAACACTTTCTTTTTCTTTAGACAAGAACTCGTCCCTCCATACTTTAAGACGAGCTCTAATATGAGCGAATTTGGAAGTAAGACTAATGTCCGGAGGATCAAATGCCTCAAAGCTCTCCGAGGCCTCAACGACACCTTCCTCAAAACCCGGTTGACCAATCCACGAACTAAACACCCGAAACGGACGCGGACCAAACCTGAGATCAACGACCTCTATAATAATTGGACAATGGTCCGAATGCCTACCGGGAAGCACCCGCACACAAGTTTGAGGCCAAGAATTAAAAAACTCTGAACAGACCAGGAAACGGTCCAGTTTACTAAGTTTCCTTCCATTGTCTCTGATACAAGTGAACTTCCGGCCTTGCAGGGGGAATTCCAACAACCCATTCTCAAATATAAATTTGTTAAAATTCTCAGCACACGCGGCTTTGAACTTAGAATGTTTCCTTTCTTCCAAATAACGGACAACATTGAAGTCACCCGCTAAAACCCATCTACCGTCGAACTTCTCAATCTGAGCAGAGATTTCCTCCCAAAGTTGGCGCGCCACGACACTTTGGGGAACATAAACGTTCATTAAATTCATAGAAACCCCACTACCCACCAATGAACCTCTGACTATTAAGAAGCACCTGTTCTGAATGGTCTCTTCGACTTTAAAAATATTAGGATCCCATATCCAAATCAACCCACCTGACAGACCCACTGAAGCCACAAATGTGTATTCAAAATTGTTATTTCCCCCAAATCCCACCAGAACCGCTTTAGAAACATACTCCATTTTAGTTTCTTGAAGAGTAACAGCCTCGATTTAGTTTGAAATCCTTATATCCTTCACCCAGTTTGCTTTAACACCCCCATTTAAACCTCTGACATTTAAGGAAAGAATATTCATTGATGCACAGCGTACATACCTTCGCTTTTAATTGCGTCTTTAACAAGATCGTTGTGATTACTGAGGTTAACTCCAATGAGGTTCCCAATTCTAAGCGTTGCTTCGACCTCACTTGTGGCCTGAACATTGAAGGTGTCTGCGATTTCTTCCCCTTCATCATCAGCCACAGGAGCGACGTCGACAGCCGGAGATTCAACTTCTGGAATGAAATAATCTTCTACGTGCATGCTCCCTGTTGATTGTAATATCGAACACCTGACTCGGATCCTCTGAATCTTTATTTCCCTGATCTTGGTTAAATTCCTTGGAATTATCGCTTATGTCAACATTCAGGTCAAAATTAAAGGCCCCATTATCACTGGTCCGCTTCCTGGGTCTTTCGTCCGATGAAGGACTTGTCATCCTCCCTTGACTTTGGGCTTTTGTTCTAGGCCTCAGAGTTGCTAGTCTCTTTTTGGCCCTCACAAGTTGGACCGAAAAGTTGAAAATAATAATGTCCTTACTAAGGGAATTGTCCACATTATTAAATACCTGGGACCCACAGGGGGTAAAAGCGGCTCCGTATTAAATAGCTGAGAATCAACTCTTCCATTTCCCAGAATATTACCGTTCAAAACATTATGATTATTGGGTTCCCTACGTGCGGCTTCATTTATCTCCTCCGACCTTCCATTCTCCTCTCCCGCCCTTTGGTTTTCTAACCTTGGACCCTGTGAACTGTTGGCATGCTGAGTATCTCCAGAACCGGACTTTTCCAGTGACATCGAAACATTTTCCGGGATGGTCGCCCTCCCAACTGAATCCGGGAACCAATCACTCATTTCCTCTTCAATCCATACACGATACTGTTTATCCTTCCATTTCAACGTAACATGATTATGGATTCTATTTCCTTCTCCAACAAGCAAACCGATCCAACTAACCGATAAATCATGGTCATTTGCCTCCAACTGAGATCCATGAACAATCTTACCGAAATGTTCCGTGATGTTGTTAAGAACATCGTTATCAGCTAAATGAATAGGAACTCCAAGAATCCTGACCCATGCAAGACGTTTGAACGGGAGAGATTGACAATTCCACGAGTCTAGGTTATAAAACCATTCCCTCCAAACATTATGATCTAGCAAGAAGCTAGTGCATACTTCTTCTTCCTCGAACTTCAATAACATTGAGAGACCTCCCAAATAGCTTAACGTTACCCCCTTAGTTCTGCTTTCTGCCAATAATATGTTCAGACTCCTCATGATCCTGAGATCCTTGCACCTACCGATTAAGGCATAACCAATCAAATCATTAAACGCTGATGTCTCATCCGATATTTCGATACTGCAGTTGGTTTCCAACACCGGTTCGGAAACGGGAGCTGAAGAGATATGATCCTTAGTGAACAAATCACTGAAGAGTTTGCCATTCCCTTGATTAATGAATGCATTGTTGTGAGTCTTAACTTCCTGATGAGGTATACGGGAGCCCTTACTATTCCCAGCAGTGTTGACAGTCCTCTTACCACTGATTCCTTCGTTCTCCTTTGCAAATCTAGCTAAGTTGGCGATGAGTTTGAACCCTCCCATTTTGGTTCCATTGAGAGCACGCTCCATTTCCTTTATGTCAGTCACATTTTTAAATCTCATAAAACCGAATCTTCTACCTTCCTTGTCTTTTTTCATAGCAATATAAACCCCGGAAACTTCTCCGAAGACCTTGACAAAGTCTGCAACATCCCAGGTGTTACAACAATGCGGAAGATTAGTGATGTAGAATTTAGTTATATTTCCTCCGCGGCTCCTGTCATCTGAGTTTCATTTGTTCTTGTTTTTCATCTTCGAAGGCACGTCGTTCCATCTCTCTCCTTCATCCCCCACGTCCATGATTGAAGAGCGAGATCTAAGAACAGTGTGAAGAGCGAATGGATGAGATCTAATCTAATTAGGATGAACGGACTACTCTAGATAGCTCCAATGAACATATCGATAAGTCCCCGCATGCTAATCAGAATTATTTCTGCCTCGTCGAGCAGCCTCACCACTATCTTAGAGAGAGATAGAGAGAGAGCAGTTTAATACGCGTTATATTGAAGGCACAATTGATTTGACCAAATAGACTTTGCAAGTTATCGGATTATCATCCGACCAAGAAATAGTATCATCCGATCGGACGACGTATAGTAACATAACATCAGTCGGACGGTCGTCCGAACGACTATCCGGACCATTATCACATCTCATCTGAACATATAGTTAACGGCCCAATAGTATTAAAGTCTAATTAGTTGGCGGCCCATTTAAAACAATTAGTGTTTCTCGGTCCATCTATTACATATGGCGGCCCAAGTTTAAAGAAATATGTTAGATTTCTTTTAATGGCAACATATTAAATGAAGTGAGCTTTGTTGAGTCAGACTTCACGTGATTCAATCCAAACAAGTTTCAAGTGATTTCATTTGATCATTTTAGCTCATTTGACAAGAGTTGTTTAGTCATTGACGAGATTTATACATTCGAAAAATCACATTGTTTGGATCATTCGCACGAGTCGCAGATTTACGGACTTTCAAATACGTTTAAACTGATCGATTGTTTGTTGTGTTTGCAGGTGATACACGAGGTGAAAATTCAAAGTGCTTTACGCGAAAAAGAAAAACGAAGAGTTGTACGTCATGGCTGAAGAGTTTTACAACACGTTCTACAAGGCGTTCACTTCCGAATCTTCTGAAACAAAGTCGGAGACAAGAAGCATTTCGAAAACGATTTCGGATAGTCTGAATTACGATAACGTGTACGGAAAACAATAGAAGCCACCGAGATTAATGAATATCGAGGACTATAATTGGTGGAAAAACCGATTTGAGGGCTAGGTAAAAGCATTCGCTTATGATAGTTGGTTAATGTTGAAGTTAGGATATAAAGAACCAACAAAACAAGGTGGAATTTTATTAACAATTGAAGAATTAACTGATCAAGAAGTAAAAAAACATGTGTGCTGAACAAAAGATGATTGCATTGTTATATCAATATGTTCAAGACGATATTATTTCACTACATGATAATGAAAACACTTCAAAAGGTTTGTGGGAAGCCTTAGAGAAAAAATGTATGGGTGGTGATGAAATTGTCAAAAACAAACGATCATTATTGAAAAAAGAATTTGATTTGTTTACATGCATGAAAGGTGAAACCGTCCGTCAAATGATTAAAAGATTTTGCCATCTTAAACTCAAACTGGAGAGGTTTGGTGTTTCCAAAGATAATGAAGAGATCATTGACAGGTTGATCGAAGCACGTCCAAATGAAAACGATTGCTCACACTATGTCATGATACTCAAAAACAACAACGATATGAATAAAATGACCCTTGATTGGTTAATCGAGAAGCTTGAAGGCCATGAACTGGAACTACAAAAGTAGAACAAAATGGCAAATCAACAATATCAGCAAAATGTCGATCTATACTACAGAAGAAGCATGATTAATCAAGCGCCAAAGACGACATTTAGTGCTGGAAGTTCAAAGGATTCATCTCAATACAGTTTTTCAAAAGATTCGGGTTATCATTCATTTGTTTCAAATCCGTCAAGTCCCAACATAGTTCAATGCAACATCGCCATAGATCTGAAAAATTCTCAAAGCCTGAATGCAGAAGCTGCCAAGCAACAAATGGTGTTTTTAGCATCTATCCTGGAATCGTACGAAAGCCTGGCCGCAGGTAAGGTTGGAAACCCGAATATGACGAAGGAAGATTATGACCAGAGCGATCTAGAGGAGATGGAGCTGATAGATATAAAATGGTGCATGGCTAGCGCTATGAGGAGAGCTCAACGGTTTATGGAAATCACCGGAAGATCTTGTTTGGGTGCTGCAGATACAAAACTGGGATTCGATAAGTCGAAAGTTACCTGTTTCAAGTGCAAACAGAAAGGGAACTTCAAGAGAGAGTGCACAAACAGGCAAACTGATGAAGTTGTGAATCCATTCAAAGATGATTATTATCAGAAAGCAATCTATCATCGCATTAGTGAGTCATCAAAGGTGAATCAAAAGCAAATCGATGAAGGTTCATCAAAAGAAAAGTCGAGGGCTCTAGTAGTTATTCAGGACAACGAGGGTTTTGACTGGAGCAATGTTCTTCTGGAAGAAGATTATGTTGGATCCGCTTTCATAGCTGAAGTTTTAGATGATAAACGATGGCAGAGAGAGTATGCTTGATTTGAAATTAAAAAGTTGTATACTCCTTTTAAGGAAGCACAAAGAGCAAAAAGATGGGATGTTGAAAGAGAATGCTATTTGGATCCACAAGGTAATCTAGTGGTTGATCCTAAGAAGGTGGATATCGATGCAGCGACAGATGTATTTCCACACTGTGACACGTTTCATATAAGGAGGTTATCAGAGAAAGATTATGAAGCTAATATGTTTAAACGTTTAAAGGAAGTTTTTTATGCAAGTCTACCAAAAGTGATGGAGTTGAAAAAGAAGAAGAGATTGAGAAGTTGGTTGGAGAGGTGAAGAAAACCGCAGGGGATGCTGATGAGAACTAACAAAAGAATGATGAAGATCAGAAGTTGAAAACAGAAGAATCAAAGGTGCCAGATGAAACTGAGGTAAAAATTCTAATTGAATCTTCTGAGTCATTAAATAATGATGAAAATGTTGATAAAACCGAAGACAGGTGCAGGAAATGCATGGAAACATGCAGAGCCTGTACTGAGAAAGACGAAAATTTAAAATCAAGAGATATTGAATTTACAAAAATAAAAACTGTTTTCAAAATAAAATGTAAAGAAATGCTTGATAATGAAGATGTTTTGAAACAAAAAATTGAAAAGCTGACAGATTTTGAAAAAGAAAATGAAATATTAAAACAAAAGTGTTTAGCAAAATGTAATGATTGTGTTCAAAAGGATAATAGTTTTCAAGATTTACAGAAAGAGTATGATAAAATGAAATGGTCAAGTCATAGAGTACAAGAAGCTTATGATACTTTGAAGAAACAAGTCAAATGTATGGATGAAAGATTGTTTGAAAACTTAAAAACAACAAGACTTTATGAGATCAAGTATGAAGAAAAGCAACAGGAGTTAAACAAATGTATTGATGAAGCTGCTAAACTCAAACAAGTTTTTGGCTGAAAAAGAAAAGATTGTTACAAAACTTCAAAGTTATCATAGTTCTTCGTACATTCACGAACGTATTTTCAACATCACACCAGATGACAAAGATTCTGAAAAGAATAAAAAAAGGTATTGGTTCAGAATATCATCAGGTGCCACCACCGTTGAGAGGTAATTACACGTTTTATGATGAAGAAAAGGTGGCAAAAGGTCTGAATATGGTTGACCAATTACCTGAAAATATCGATGTGATTTACACCAAATCTGATGATGCTGATGATTCAGAGGTGGTAAGTAAGGTTGTTGAAAGCGTTTTGAGAGATGAATCTACCAAAGGTAATCCGAATCACAGAATGAAAATGAGGAAAGTTTTCACAAAAATTATTTGAAAAATTCTAAATCTGAGAAAGATGCGAATGATGATCCAAAAGGATTAGCTTATACCATGATTGGATTGGACAAATTATTCTCAGATAACGAGTTCTCGATTCAGAATGTGATTGCGGATAAAATTGACAAAGTTTTTAAACTGGTAGAAATTGAAAAGTCAGAAATTTCAAAGTATATTGGGAAGAACAAGAAAACTTTTTATAACAAACCAAGCTATAAAAAGAAGAACATGAAGGCTGAGTTGGGTTATAAAAAGAAACAAAATCAAAATAAAAAGTTTGAAAAGCAAAATTTTCAAAAGAAAATGAATTTCGTTCACGGGAAAAGTTTAGAAGAAGAGAAAGAACTCCAATTTAGACGACAGTCTAATGAAGAGTTCTATGCTCTGAAAAAGCAACAACAGCAGACCAAAGATGTCTCAAAGAGAACTTGTGTTTAAATGTGATCAAACTGGACATCTTGCATGCATGTGTCCGAACTCAAAGCCTGTTGATGTTGAAAAACAGAAATCTGAGGATATGAAACACAGGTCAACCAGATTTGATTCAAAACAAACTTGAAGGTACAACACAAACAAGTTTGCTTCGAATCAAACTTGGAAATCAAATAAACCAGACTAGATTTGATTCAATACAAACCTGGAATTCTCACACACCCAGATTTACGATAACACAAAGTTGGAAAACAACGATCGATATGACAAAACCAAACCAATTTTGGAAACGAAAAGTTGTTGTTCAAAATCAAAACACTCAGAATGATTCACATTTTTACAAAAGAAGTGCTTCAAAAGGACAAAACTGGATGGTTAAGACACAACCTATTTCTAAAACAGAAAACTGATTCAATAAAAAAGGATGAAGTAAAAGATGAAAAGTTGTTTGTACCAAACGAAGATAATTTTCCAAGATTAAATGAAGCTTATTGTGTCGAAATGCCTAAGGTCAAACAGGCCTGGGATGAATTCTTCAAGTAATTGAGTTGTGTATATATGCAGGTGCTCCCGAAGAAAATTGAAAGTCAACTAAAGGAGTATCGGAGAAGCCTGGCACGAGAGGAGGAGGCTGCTGTGTGACAACTGTCAAATTTGCATGCTTCCGTACAATTATTAAATAATGATTTATGCTTAATGGATGTGCATAATTACAATTAATTACTTGAATTGCTTTCTGATTATTACCACATACATACATGGTGCATCATATATTGCAAACGACATATCATTACTGCATGAAAACTCTATTGACTCAAATGATGCACGAAACACAGTTAGCACAGTTATCCGGCAAATCAGAAAAATGCTGACAGAGTTCAATAGATAGACAAACATTGTTTATTGAGACACAAAATGAGCCAAAAACCAAGTATTACACTAGTATAGTGTGTAGGAAAGTGAGGATCACAAAACTGCCTTCCTAGAGATAGTTTAAGTGACGGAAAGTGCCTAAAACTTACATAAACTGCAAAATTCTGCAGAAAATCAGCACAATTCAGCTATAACCGGCTATTTAACACAATAATATCATGCAAAATTTATGTTTTGATGTTCAAAACAACTTACAAAGTGTCGGGAATTAAAACTGCCACAAAAGGGGCTTTATACTTAGTGAAACTGCGTAACTCAGCACTTTAACGAACTGTAACGAACCGAACAACCAGAAAATAACCGGGACATCAATTTTTTACTAGAAGTAATGTTTTTATGATATTAAGCTAGTATTGGTGGTAGAACACCTTAAAAAATCATGAAAACACTTAAACACACTTAAACATACTTAAACCTTCTAGGTTGCACTTTAAACCCCCAACTTCCAAGATTTTACACTTTACCCCCCCCCCCAGCAAAATCCGGCCCAAGTGGCCCGCACATGGGATTTAATGTGTATATTTTATAAGATTATGTTGGGGAATATACCAACAAATATGCTATATGCTATCTTAATTTGGAAGGAACATGAATATAAGATTTATAAAATTCACAACACTTCAACATCACAAAACCTCTCCTTCTTCTCCTTGCTAACACACGGCCACCACCTCATCTCCATACATCTTCATTTTCAATCCAATCTCAAGTAATCCAAGGTGATTCTAAGGTGTCTCGGGCCTATCTAAGAAGGGTGCAAGCAACGGAACTTGAAGGACCTCTCTCTAGTGCTTTTATCCACTTTATTTCTTCCATTGATCATCCCTTGCCTTGAGCTAGTGGTAAGAACCATGATCTTTCTATTTTACTTCTATTTTTGATGGTTAAAAGATTATACATAAAGTTAATCATGAAGAACACTAAGAAACTTGAAGATGAAACATGAACATAAGCATAAAACTATAAGAAATCTTAAAGAAATCATGTTTTATAGTGTTGTTATGATGCTTGATGATTGATGGTTTGTGTAAATGATGTAGATCATTATATGATATTGCTAGATCATGATTAAAAACACAATCTAGCAAGATGAGAGGATGAAATATTAGAGATTTATAAATCATCCTCATGCAAGACATGAACTTGAAAGAATATATTGTTTTCTTGAAAAATAATGATTAATGTGAGTAATAATACTTATAGATCTAAAGATTTATGGAGGATTTCTAAAGGAACCAAGCTAAAAATATAAGTTTTGCTAAAACTTGGTCCTTACATAAACAAATCTTATTTTTAGTGGTTAAACAAGTGTAGAAACACTTGTGTAACAAGAAGAATACATAAAGAAATATTTTTGTAAAACATGATTACAAGTTGTAAACATCCAAATTCTTCAAGAATGATGTTTTCAAGTAAACAACCACACTTTAAAGGATAACTAAACTCACTAAACACACTACCAAGTTACTACAAATTTTCATAAACTTTCAAGTTCATGAAGTAGTAGAATATGCATGATTTTGGCAAGAATGTTAAGTAAAGGTTGTTTAGTGTTGATTGTGGATTGCTTGTGATGATTTTTACAAAAGAAAATGATATGCTTAAAAGCATGGAAACCTCCATTTTTAGGGGAAAATATGGCAAAATTTTCTAAAAAAATTAACACTTAGAAAAATATTTTAAACAAATATTTACAACTGTATTTTAAACCACGAATTTCTCACATAAACTTTGCCATAATTTTTGTTACAAAAATATAAATATTGGAGGTTGGTTTTCATAAATAAAAGTAACTAAACATGTATTTAGAAAAATATATATATTTAGAAGTCACCACATGTGTGATTACTTGCATGTTATGTGTATTAGTTATATTATTTTGGTGCTTGAAATAATATATCTCATTAAAATACCAAAAATAACAATCCGAAATATTACCAAAATTCCAAGGACTAAATATACAAAGAATACCCAAAATACCGGTAGAACCGAACAAAGGAATATAACTCACAAAATATTCCGGAAATATTATTCATGTGTATATTTTGGTAATTGGTATTTTGAACACCAAGAGAATGAAAATGGGATTTTCGTGATTACTACAAAGTTATATCATATTTCTTGACAAGGGAAAAAATATGTTAGTTTTGGCCTGTATGAATACGTATTTTTCTTGAAATTTTTAGAAGATATATTATTTTTAAAAAATATATATTTTCTTACACACGAAATACAATATTTTGAGCCGAAATATATAATTTCCCGAATAAATATGAAATATGTCATTTTTGGAGAAAAATGACTTTATATGTATATTTTCCAAGTTAGACATGAAAATATATTATCTTTGAAACTTATGAGAAAACACAAATGTTTTTGCCAAAAGAAAAATTATAAATAATTTTTCTAGATAATATTTACTACAATATATATTCTGGAAATATATATTGACGGGTTTTTATTAAAGATAATATTTCGGAATAATTAATATGAAATTAAGGATAAAGAATACTTAATGAATACACTAAAAATACGTATCCTCGTACGTATGAACACACACCGGAATACGAGCCTAATACATGGCAAGACTATACAAGTGAAAGATACCCACATCCTTGGGAAGAAGATACAAGTATAAATACTTGGGAAGTATTAAGTTGATATATATTGTTTTAACAATTATTCCAAAATTTAATAAATATGATTTAAGTTAAAATGTTTATTATTTTGACAAATAATTATATAACTTGGAATAATGATGAAGACACTTGAAAACGTAACTCAAGGGCACTAATTAATACTAAGTCAAGGCACGACCCGCTCGTCTAATAAGACCATAGTACATTGTAGGTAGTCGTGTACGCCAGAGGAAACTTTGAGTTACTGGCGGATTTGAAGAACGCAAAACAGTGAGTTCATGTCCCCCATTTTCTTTTAACTGTTTTCAGTTTTATAACTTCGGGGGTGAAGTAGATGTTACAAAATGATTACAAACAATTACAATTGGTATGTTTAGCTTTGGAAAGTACAGTAGATCATGTGAATGGGTAGGCGCACTCTTAAGGCCATTAATCCTCGTTGTAGGACCGACAGACATGAGTGATAGATCTATTCGGGTGTAGCGAGCCCCACCTATGTGCCCGCCGAATGAGCCATGTGGGGACTACGTCTTACAGCAGTAAGCCCGGTGCGAAGTTTGCTAGGTTTGAGTCTTCCTGCACCATGTCACGTTTATTAATGTATTAGCTACACATTAATTGATCTATTTCCTTGTTGCTTTCATACCGGATTTCAATTACATACAAACATACTTACAAAGGTTTCAAAGGTTTATTCACAAACACACACTTGAACTCGCTCAACTTTTGTTGATGTTTTCAAACTACATGTATTTCAGGAAACTAAGTATGGATCTGGCGGGCGTTAAAGTTTCAAGTGTTGTCTGGAATAAAAGATGTCATCCAGTGTCGAATGACTTAGAGTGTGTATCCTATCTTGGATAGGATACATGTTTCAAAGATTGGTTATCATTAGTGTCTTTTGAAAAGTCCTTATGGAACTTAAAACCTGTTGGTGTTGTATTCTGAATGCAAAGTCTGTGTTTTTGGGGTTAGATCAATGTTGTTGTAATGTTTCAAAACTTAATCAATGCATGAACATCTTGAATTTATCATATAGTTGTTTGTTATGGTTGAATGTAATGATATTAAGCAAGTCACACCAAATCACGCTTCCGCAAAAGTCAGGGTGCGACAGTTTGGTATCAGAGCTTCGATTGTAGAGAACTAGGATTCCTTCTCGAGTCTAGACTACAATCATTAGGGCTCTCACGAAAATATTTCTACAACATGTTTTCATTGCATACCCGAAACGCCCAAATCCAGGGAAACAAACATTTTACAAACAAAAAGACACGAAACACATTTCAAGGTTATTGTTTATGGTTCAGTCTGAGAGACTGGGTGTTTCAGTCCTTGAGACTGGTTGGTTTAGTCCGAGAGACTGGTTGGTCTAGTCTGAGAGACTGGTTGGTTTAGTCTGGGAGACTAGGTGGTTTAGCCTGGGAGACTGGGAAAGATAAAAAGTTTCATGAAGAATAATGTGAATACATGATTACATGATGAATTGTCTTTGCTTGCAATACACTAAGTGTTAGTGATTACTATGGATATACATGCTATGATTATTATGTACCGGCACACATGTCACCTTCTTCAGAGAGCGAGTTGTCAGACATTGACGACCCTATGGCCACCGCCACAGATAATGAGATTGCACCTGCGCCGGAGATGTATAAGTCAGACACTGAGAGTGACCCTGACATGCTAACCAAGGATGAGGACGACTTCTAGCCGTTCGCGCTACCAGACTTGGGCGATGATTTACCCCCTTCCTGATGGCTTCCCTGACGAGGACCCTTTTTGACATCCCTGTTCCAGTCCATGGCCACCTCGTCATTTGGACACCCCGATGGCAAGCACCTCGTAGCTCCAATCCTCGATGCCGTACCTCTCGTGGTCATTCCTCCTAAGGATCTGTCCTTTCGATGATTTGTTTGATGATGGCGTTGATTTGTTAGTTGATGATCCTCCTGTTGACGCCCAGGGTGATGGGGAGATAGCTGAGGATGTCGTTGCTATTCTACCTCCTGAGATTACTGCCATTGAAGTATCCTCTGCTTCCATTTTACACTCGATTTCAGACTCCTTTGAGTCTGTGACATCTGTAGCCTTACAGACGGCCGGATTACAGCTTTCTACTACTGATTCAGATGACGACACCGCTATGACTGCTGCACTATCACCTACTTGAGATCCCAAACCTCCTAAGTCTCATTCGTTAAGTAGATGCTTTTATGCTTGTGTCTTTAATGAGACCTGACCTATCCGATCTTCTTCTTAGAAAATGTCGATTCAAGGGAACACTGATACCAACAACCCTCTGCCAACGACAAAGGCATAATTACAAGAGCGTATTTCACAGGCCATCGTACAGCACGAGGCCCTTCGCTCCAAACGCAACGGAGGTACCTCAGGAAATAACCTACCCTACGGTAATGTTTAGTCACTTAAGACACATTACAAAACGTTTGGACATTTCCAAGAGTGCTTTGCTAATGCCTTATGTGAATGATGTTGCTTATGTCGCAGGCTGCACCTACAAGCAGTTCTTGAGCTGCAAGCCCCGAGATTTCGACGGCACTGGGGTGCCGTAGCTTTTGTGCGTTGGGTTGAGAAGACGGATTCTGTTTTGAGTTTGAGCAAATGTACCCCAGAGCAACAAGTCATGTACATATGTGGATTGTTTCTAGATGGGGCTCTGTCATGGTGGAACCTTCATGTTCGGACGTTGGGTAAGACTGTTGCGTTTGCTTTGACGTGGGATGAATTGAAAGAACTGATGCATAAGAGATATTACTCGAGGGTAGAAGTCCAGAAGTTGGAGACTGAACTGTGGAACTTGAAAATGGAAGGTTCAAAGATAGCTAAGTATGTGCAGAAATTTCACGATATATCACAAGTTGCTTCGCGTCTAGTGGAACAAGAGTTTAAGAGGATCGAATGCTTCATCGGGGGATTGGCACCTCAGATTCTAAGCCTGGTGACAACATCTAAACCTCCAACAATCACCGATGCTATCGACTTAAGTGTGGCGCTCACTGAAGAAGCGATTAGACTAGGAAAATTTTCCGCTTCGAAAGAGAAAAAGGAGACTCCTGTAGAGCCATCTGGAGATAACAAGAGAAAGTTCGCAAACTTCAAGAAGAGTACTCGGGCGAATAGCAAGAACGAGGCCAAAAAGGGAAAAGAGTACATGGGTATCCTACCTAAGTGCGACAATTGTCGACGTTATCATATCGGGCGATGCAGATATGGAAAATGTGAAAACTGTGGCAAAGTGGGGCATGTCAAGGAGACTTGTAGGCAAGGTACTGAACGTGGAAATGGAGGCCAAGATGGTAGCAAGAATCTCGAAGGAAACAACGATAACAACGAACATCAAGACAGGAAGAGTGACAAACGAAAGCGTGCTCAATGTTGTTTCAACTGTGGAAGCAAGACGCATTTCAGAAAGTATTGCCCTCAAAACAATCAGGCACAAGGATGAAGGCTCAACACCGGAGATAGGGAAACACGCCAGTATCCAAGCGTGGACATCGATACGTCCCATATTAGTCAACGTTATGCATCTGTGCTGCTAAATACTGTTGCCAATTTTTAGCTTCGCATCTCTAGAATTTGAAAGTATACTTGGCTTAGTAGCAAGTAAGTAGATAACCCGTACTCGATAGAACTAGCTAAAGGGAAGCTTCGACGTGGTAATTGGGATGGATTGGTTGTCGAGCAATCAAGCGGAAATTGTTATCCGCATCCAGATGGTGAACGAAGAAACGATCGTGATTCACGAAGCAGGATACAACCCTACGGATTATCAGTTGTTTAAAGGTACAAAGGTTTTTGCGCAAAGGATGCAACACCTTCTTGCCTCATGTCGTGGACAAGAAGCCAAAGAACCTAAGCTCGAGGACATCCCTGTGGTAAGGGAATATCCTGAAGTCTTCCCCAGAGACTTGTCAGGATTACCTCCTCAACGCAAGTCGACTTCCACATTGGCTGGGTACCAGGCGCCACGCCTGTAGCCAAGGCACCCTATCGACTTGCACTTCCTGAGATACAAGATTTATCAACGCAACTTCAGAAGTTGCAAGTTTGGGGAATTATAAGGCAAGCTTTTTGCCTTAAGGAGTTTCAGTACTGTTCGTTAAAGAGAAGGACGATGATTCTCAAATGAGCATCAAATCCCAGGATCTGAACGAGCTAACCAACAAGAGTCGGTAACTCTTGCTGAGGATTAACGAATTATTTATTTAACTAACTGTGAGGATTCCACTACTATTCTAAGATTGATCGTTGATCGAGTATCATTAGTTGTGAATTCAGGAAGAAAGTATACTGAAGTATAGTGAGCCGACAACTTGTTTTGAACCTACACTAATATTGTATGTTTTCTACACGGTGCACGAAACAGTTATACACAGTGTGCAAAACTTTGAGAACCTAGAAAACAGGTACTTAGGACCTTTGGGAACTGAGGTCAAAACTCATTAAAGGTTATCACATGGAAACTACGTCTATTAACTAGAGCAAACCCCATATTTCTGACATATATAGTCTTTCAGTTAACCAAACAGATAAATCACTCAAATTTCTATTGAAACTTCCACTTTTGCTTCTAACAAGTAGAATTTTGCATCTCTACTTCTCCTAATGATGGTTGCATCATAACATTTTTCTTCATTAAAGCGAACACTTCTTTGGCTCGATACTTGATCATTCCTTCATTATAGCGAATACTCATTGTTTCATTCCTTGGAATTCATATGTCACGCATGCACCATTTGATACGCATGTGGTTTCGTTTCGGAAAAAGCATTTCGTCAAAGTTCAAATATTAATTGCTAAAGCTAATTATCGATTTCTGATTCGAATGACCTACATTGTTGTAATTGTTGGCTCCTTTGCTATCAAGTCAACACACTTTCTTGAAACTTCTTTTCTTTCAAGTTACATTCATGGTTTATCTTTGTAACCATGCCGAGATTCCCTTTTGTCGATACATACGTTTATTGTCAGATTGGCTAAAAACAAGTTCAATTGCTTGGACCTGACCATTTCCCATATTCAATTCAAGACGCCATATGATGTATTGAGAGCATCATATCCAAATTTATTTTAGAAAAAGCTCTTTTGTTTCGAGTCGTAGTAGACTTGTTTGGTCTACGACTCCACTAAGTCGTTTGTTGGTTTCGACACCTTGTGGTGATGCTTTCACAAAATTGAAGCTTGCGCTAATTTGGTTACGCACCTCATACACGGATTTAATTGTTTATTTATTGACGTGCTCTAAATCCGTTTTATTTATCACGATTAAAGCGGTCTCAACACAGTTGTGTGTTAAGACAATGGTACATAGATTCATTTCATACCCCGATGTACCTCCTAACGATTCTTCCATTATCGATCGAATGCCTTGCGGTACTTATTTCTTTTTCATCTTCGATTGGAAACAATGGCTCTTTGATGTTCTATATTCAACTGAAAGGTCCTACTATGCCATTTGAATCAAATCCTCAGGATTGCTTCATTACACTTTCATAGATCTCAAGCACGGTGAACTTGTTCGGTCACCGCTATTATTGAATTATGCCAATTACGACACCTTGCGGTGTCATTATAAACTTGTAGCTTGTGCTAGTTATGGTCAACCGTTTCACACAAAACTACACACACACTTCTGTTTGACTTGGTATCTAAACGTTCTTAATGCAACTACACCAGATTCATTTGCATTTCATTTCGGTGAATTTTCGCGATTAAGTGCTGTCGACACACAAATTCTATTCATTTATTTGCTCAAAAAGTTGGTAAATCATTTTCATATCACTATTACGTTCGAGTTGTTGAATTTGAGTTCATGTAATGGATGCTATTAATTCTAAAAACTCATTTGCATATTGTGACCAATTGTTTGAAAATCCATTGGTCAAAAGTCCCTTGTTGCACCCCTGTTAACTAAGTTACACTAGATTATACATCTATACATCTCTTGTCCTTTAACATCAAATTCTAGAACACATACCTTTTAACCATTAGGTTCTTGTTGTTGTAAGTTTTGTGGTTATCTACCTCAGTATTATTCACATACATGCACGCATATTGTAACCCTAAGGAGTTAAGGTAGTATAAATTTCGAGGACGAAATTTTCTTAACAGGGGGAGAATGTGACAACTGTCAAATTTGCATGCTTCCGTATAATTATTAAATAATGATTTGTGCTTAATGACTGTGCTGAATTACAATTAATTACTTGAATTGCTTTCTGATTATTACCACATACATACATGTGCATCATATATTGCAAACGACATATCATTATTGCATGAAAACTCTATTGACTCAAATGATGCACGAAACACAGTTAGCACAGTTATCCGGCAAACCAGAAAAATGCTGACAGAGTTCAGTAGATAGACAGACATTGTATTGAGACACAAAATGAGCCAGAAACCAAGTATTACACTAGTATAGTGTGTAGGAAAGTGAGGATCACAAAACTGCCTTCCTAGAGATAGTTTAAGTGACGGAAAGTGTCTAAAACTTACATAAACTGCAAAATTCTGCAGAAAATCAGCACAATTCAGCTATAACCAGCTATTTAACACAATAATATCATGCAAAATTTACGTTTTTGATGTCCAAAACAACTTACAAAGTTTCGGGAATTAAAACTGCCATAAAAGGGGCTTCATACTTAGTGAAACTGCGCAATTCAACACTTTAACGAACCGTAACGAACCGAATAACCGGACAATAACCGGGACATCAAAATTTTACTAGAAGTGATGTTTTATGATATTAAGCTAGTATTGTGGTAGAACACCTTAAAAATCATGAAAACACCTAAACACACTTAAACATACTTATGTGTATATTTTATAAGATTATGTTGGGGAATATACCAACAAATATGCTATATGCTATCTTAATTTGGAAGGAACATGAATATAAGATTTATAAATTTCACAACACTTCAACATCACAAAACCTCTCCTTCTTCTCCTTGCTAACTCACGGCCACCACCTCATCTCCATACATCTTCATTTTCAATCCAATCTCAAGTAATCCAAGGTGATTCTAAGGTGTCACGGGCCTATCTAAGAAGGGTGCAAGCAACGGAACTTGAAGGACCTCTCTCTAGTGCTATTATCCACTCTATTTCTTCCATTGATCATCCATAGCCTTGAGCTAGTGGTAAGAACCATGATCTTTCCATTTTACTTCTATTTTTCGTGGTTAAAAGATGTTACATAAAGTTAATCATGAAGAACACTAAGAAACTTGAAGATGAAACATGAACATAAGCATAAAACTATTAGAAATCTTAAGGAAATCATGTTTTTTAGTGTTGTTATGATGCTTGATGATTGATGGTTTGTGTAAATGATGTAGATCATTATATGATATTACTAGATCATGATTAAAAACACAATCTAGCAAGATGAGATGATGAAAATTTTAGAGATTTATAAATCATCCTCATGCAAGACATGAACTTGAAAGAATATATTGTTTTCTTGAAAAATAATGATTAATGTGAGTACTAATACTTATAGATCTAAAGATTTGTGGAGGATTTCTAACGGAACCAAGCTAAAAATATAAGTTTTGCTAAAACTAGGTCCTTACATAAACAAATCTTATTTTTAGTGGTTAAACAAGTGTAGAAACACTTGTGTAACAAGAAGAATACATAAAGAAATATTTTTGTAAAACATGATTACATGTTGTAAACATCTAAATTCTTCAAGAATGATGTTTTTAAGTAAATAACCACACTTTAAAGGATAACTAAACTCACTAAACACACTACCAAGTTACTACAAATTATCATAAACTTTCAAGTTCATGAAGTAGTAGAATATGCATGATTTTGGCAAGATTGTTAAGTAAAGGTTGTTTAGCATTGATTGTGGATTGCTTGTGATGATTTTTACAAAAGAAAATGATATGCTTGAAAGCATGGAAACCTCCATTTTTAGGGGAAACTATGGCAAAATTTTCTAAAAATATTAACACTTAGAAAAATATTTTAAACAAATATTTACAAGTGTATTTATGTAATACAATTAAAATTACTGTTTGTATATAACCATAATAATTTACATCGAGATAGTTGGTAAACGGGCTACAAGCTGCGCCGCTACCCCTTTTTGAATAGCAAAACTAAGCCTTTTAAAAACTACGTCCATAGATCTCGGGGTCATAACATTACTATGCATGACCCTTTGAACTCGATTAAGTAGGTCCACAGCCTCTGGCGCCAGAAAACCAAAAGTATCAAAAGCAAATGGGATAAACACGTGCTGGTTGTCAAGGCATGCTTTCTCATGCTTGATCACCTTACCCGAAGCAGCCTTTAAAGCAGCCTGACCCACTGTGAAAGCACTACTCCCTAAGCCCACAAGCGGAGAAACCCCTGTTAGATCCACACATGCGTGTTTTCCTCCTACCCATCCAAAGACCAGAATGTCTGCTGGTCGAAGGGTAGATCTCCCTTCCAACGGGTCTGTTAAGAAATTAACGGGTGCCTCTTTCTTAGCAGAAATGCCAGCGCACCTGAATATGTCAAAAAGGACATCCCTAACCAAATCATGTCGGTATTTGAACCCCGGGAGCTCTTTACAATGAACGGCATGCTCACCAAAAGAATCCAAACACGCCTTATGACAAACCGAGCATACCTCATCAACTGGGAATAAAGGAATCATGAGGCGATACTTAAGAATAGTACGGTACTCCACCGGCGACATATGCTGGCCTAACCCATCTATAGGTATAGCAAGAAGAAAATCTTGTGCATGTGGTGCTCGGAGACACTCAAAAACGGCTCTTTGTCTAACGGTCAAGTCAAACTGTACTTCAATTTCGTGGACAATTTTACTAAAAAGAGCACTCGCCAATGCATGTTGGGCTTCAGGGGGGGCGGTGTCCTTATTAGTGAAACCGCTGAAGTCAAAGCTTGGAATCGTATCACGAAGACAGGCCAAAGCACAAACATAATCAGAATCCATACCGCATATGCCACTGTCTCTTAAAATGTGGTCCTGTAGCACCCACGATTGGGCCCTCGAGGCCACAAAAGCATAGGATGAAGCCTCTACAGCCGAATACAACCCCAAACCTCCAAACCTAATAGGTAAAGAAGCCAGTCGCCACTGGAGGTCTCCAAAGAAAGGACCTCCACAAACCACCAATTCCTCAATCGCCTCACGCAAACCTTTATCAAAGAACAACGCTGCGTCTTCCATGTGTACAGGTTGGCATGTCCTTAGGCCAAAGAAAAGTTTGGCAATGCCCATACAGGATCGAAGCAAGAGTAGTTCACTCTGCGGGTCACCTAATTTCGGTAGAAGACGCATCAAATCTACTGCCTTAGCAGCTCTTTTCTTTGCCAACCCACTAATAAAGCTTGCGTCTCTACTAACAGCCCCCCCAAGAAGCTTCACCCCCACTAATGGCCTCCCGATGTCCTTAGGAAATAACCCTTCACGAAACTTGCTACCATCACAAGAAGGCCAAAACAGCTCAGTTTTCTTAATATTAAGTTCAAGACCCAATGCTGGACCCGATACCTTAATGATGTCCAACACTCTAGCCACCTCTTCTGAACCTCCAATGACAGTCCCATCATCAAGATACCAAGCATGAAGGAGAAGCTTGCATTTGTATCTAATCTGATGCACAAGGGGGAGCAAAACAAGCGCGAAAAGAAGTGGTCCCAATGGGTCCCCTTGCTGAACTCCCGTGGTAGACCAAATGTGCCCATCTCCAAGATACAATCTTGCTGGCTGCCCATATAGGAATTCCACCCACAAAGAAATAGAAGGGCACCTCATCCTGACCTCACGAAGTAAGGCTGATCTATCCACCTGGTTAAAAGCATTAGAAAAATCTACCGTAAGCATTGCAAGAGACCCATCAGTGTGACGTTCACTTAGAACCCTATTAACGCTGTGCAAAATGGCCTCAGCGCCACCCGACACACCGACTCCAAACTGAAAATCATTAAGGTATTTGGTCATTTCTTTACCAACACCCTTCATAGCAACCTTAGAAACCAAACGCCTCCATATAGTACCCACTGCAATAGGTCTAATTCCATTGTCGGGTTTTAAAAGCGGTGTAAGCGGAGCAGACGCGACAAACTCTGCCAAACACGATGGACATTTCCCCCTAGCCATAAGTTGACTACCGCAGTGATAGCGCATAAGAGATCAGTGGCAATAGCAGACCCCTCTCCACAAAAAGCATCCAAAATGTGTTGTGCCCTCAAGCCATCCCTCCCACATGAGGTTCCTTTAGGAAACGATTTAATGCAGCAAAGAACACTATCCACCTCTGCTACAAGGGGAGGCGCAGAATATATAGTACCTGGTATAGATGGAGGTTCTCTGTACGGGTGTTTAGCCTCTAAAGCCTGTATGGTATTATCATTGTACGGAGCAACACCGGATGAACATAACACCTTCACTGCAGCTGTAAAGTGGCCATCAGCAACCTTTCGAAGACACTGCCTAACATTGGTATTACTAACAGAACTCTCCTCAGGATTATCAACACCTCTTGGACCTAGAGACCCCACCGTAGGACTATCAAATATATTTTTAACTAACATAAAAATACCATATTCTTTCCCCCATGTGGCTAAAGAATTCAGAATTGATCTTTGTTGCAATGCCTTCCTATTCCCAGACCTTATTTCTTGCCTGACAACTTGCAAAGTGCACCGAGGAAGAAGGAACAACCTAACCCACGCTTCAACGGATCTAGGTTGGGCAACCACTTTGTAAAGAGCGGTTTTCAACGCCTGAGAGAAAGCCAACCGACAGCTATGAGGGATGCTCTTTACGGTGACAATGGGTACTTTAAAGACACGATCTAGTAGAACGGTATCCAACAAGATCGACTCATGAACGTTGCTCACGTGCGCCTTGGGAGAGGGCCTCGAAATCCCTATAATGTAGCTATCTATGCCATTATCACGATTGGTAAAACGGACAAGCCCATCGGGGTGATGGCATGCACGACTCAATGCATGTATACTCAAACACTTCCCACACATCCATTGGCCAAAAAACTTCAAAGTACCTTCGACGTTCTTGAACAGCCCATGGTCCGTAGAAATAGCCTCACGCAACGCACTTCTACGTTCATCACTAGAAAGGTGCAACCTCTTGAGATGAGAGATCAACCGAGAAATCCCCTTATTTCCCACTTCACCATCCAGGCAACAATGAAACATACGAAAAGGACATGGCCAGGAGCCACTCAAAGGCGTAGAAGGAGTTGTCATTAAGGCTAAATAAATCACGATTCAAGTTGAGACGAAATTTGGATGTAAAAACCAAAAATAAAACACAGGCATTTCATCAAACACTTGGAGGGCATCCATGAAAAAACGAATTAGTGAGTGGTAAAGAGGTTCGATTTTGAATAGATAAAAAAGGTTTGCAAAGTAACGTTAATGAATTAATGGAACGGAATTCAGAAGTTGAAAAACAAAAATTGAATGAGTGAATCGAGAAAGCATATTATCGAATTCAGTGACTTTTAAATTTTGAATTGGATGATTTATTTATCGGTGGATGATATTGAAATTGGGAGATAGATTTAGTGGGTGGTGGTTGAAATTGAGCATGTATTTTAAACCACGAATTTCTCACTTAAACTTTACCATAATTTTTGTTACAAAAATATAAGTATTGGAGGTTGGTTTTCATAAATAAAAGTAACTAAGCATGTATTTAGAAAAATATATATATTTAGAAGTCACCACATGTGTGATTACTTGCATATTATGTGTATTAGTTATATTATTTTGGTGCTTGAAATAATATATCTCATCAAAATACCAAACATTACAATCCGAAATATTACCAAAATTCGAAGGAATAAATATACCAAGAATACCCAAAATACCGGTAGAACCGAACAAAGGAATATAACTCACAAAATACTCCGGAAATATTATTCATGTGTATATTTTGGTAATTGGTATTTTTAACACCAAGAGAATGAAAATGGGATTTTCGTGATTACTACAAAGTTATATCATATTTTTGACAAGGGAAAAATATATTATTTTTGGCATGTATGAATACGTATTTTCTTGAAATTTTTAGAAGATATATTATTTTTAAGAAATATGTATTTTCTTACATACACGAAATACAATATTTTGAGGCGAAAGATATAATTTCCCGAATAAATATGAAATATGCCATTTTTGGAGAAAAATGAGTTTATATGTATATTTTCCAAATTAGACATGAAAATATATTATCTTTGAAACTTATGAGAAAATACAAATGTTTTTGCCAAAAGAAAAATTATAAATAATTTTTCTAGATAATATTTACTACAATATATATTCTGGAAATATATATTGGTGGGCTTTTATTAAAGATAATATTCCGGAATAATTAATATGAAATTAAGTATAAAGAACACTTAATGAATACAATAAAAATACGTATGAACACACACCAGAATACGACCCTAATACATGGCAAGACTATACAAGTGAAAGATACCCCCATCCTTGGGAAGTAGATACAAGTATAAATACTTGGGAAGTATTAAGTTGATATATATTGTTTTAACAATTATTCCAAAATTTCATAAATATAATTTAAGTTAAAATATTTATTATTTTCACAAATAATTATATAACTTGAATAATGATGAAGACACTTGGAAACGTAACTCAAAGGCACCAATTAATACTAAGTCAAGGCACGACCCGCTCGTCTAATAAGACTATAGTACATTGTAGGTAGTCGTGTACGCAAGAGGAAACTTTGAGTTACAGGCGGATTCGAAGAACGTAAAACAGTGAGTTCATGTCCCCCTTTTCTTTTAACTGTTTTCAGTTTTATAACTTCGGGGTGAAGTACATGTTACAAAATGATTACAAAAAATTATAATTGCTATGGTTAGCTTTGGAAAGTACAGTAGATCATGTGAATGGGTAGGCGCACTCTTAAGGCCATTAATTCTCGTTGTAGGACCGAGGGACATAAGTGATAGATCTATTCGGGTGTAGCGAGCCCCACCCATGCGCCCGCCGAATGAGCCATGTGGTGACTATGTCTTACAGCCGGAAGCCCGGTGCAGAGTTTGCTAGGTCTGAGTCTTCCTGCACCATGTCACGTTTATTAATGTATTAGCTACACATTAATTGATCTGTTTCCTTGTTGCTTTAATACCGGATTTCAATTACATACAAACATACTTACAAAGGTTTCAAAGGTTTATTCACAAACACACACATGAACTCGCTCAACTTTTGTTGATGTTTTCAAACTACATGTATTTCAGGAAACTAAGTATGGATCTGGCGGGCGTTAAAGTTTCAAGTGTTGTCTGGAATAAAAGATGTCATCCAGTGTCGAATGATTTAGAGTGTGTATCCTATCTTGGATAGAATACATGTTTCAAAGCTTGGTTATCATTAGTGTCTTTTGAAAAGTCCTTATGGAACTTAAAGCCTATTGGTGTTGTATTCTGAATTCGAAGTTTGTGTTTTTGGGGTTAGATCAATGTTGTTGTAATGTTTCAATACTTAATCAATGGATGAACATCTTGGATCTATCATATAGTTTTTTGTTATGGTTGAATGCAATGATATTAAGAAAGTCACACCAAATCACGCTTCCGCAAAAGTTAGGGTGTGACATGCTGGTCCTGCGATTGTTAAACCGGGAGTTTGTTTATTTTTGTACATAAATAAACCATATTCCAAAAAACCTAAAAATTGAAAATTTTAAAAACCAAAAATATGTTTTTATTCTGTCAAATATTGAAAATAAAAGAAAATAAAATAGATATGTTTTTAAATTTTGTCAAAAATAAAAAATTCCAAAAATATGTTAATTGAATATGCCGAAACCCTCACGGTTGAACAAACACGATTAATTTCACAAGATTGAAAAACGGTTTCAAACTGTAAAATATCAATGTGTTGTAAATCATGGGGGTATATTTTCTGCAAAACAAAGCATGAGAAGCAGAAAGTTGATGGCGAGATAAAGCTATCGACATCGGTTATCAAATTTTCTTTAAATGTTTTGAATTTTAGGGGGAGTAAGCGTTGTCAGAAAATCCAAAAACATTTGAAAATTTGAAAAAGCCAAAAACATGAGAAAATTCAAAAATGAGTTTTGTGTAAAAAGAGAAAATGATAGTACATCAGTAGACAATCACAGTACGCTAGAGAAATGGAAAGTCAAATGTGATAAACGGTCTCACTGACGATATGCCAGTAGGTTTTTACACGCCTAGTAGATTGATTTCGAGATATAAACCTAAATATCAAATACTTACTTATATTGTGGGTAACATCTCTCGGATATATGGGTAACCCCCGAAATCTTGTTTGAGAGATTGCCTGATTCTGAGATACTAGGTCTTTATACTGTTTGATATCTGGGGTGTTATACCTGGTCTTCTGATATTGCGGAAGCAATGGCCTAGACCTCGTATAATACTTTACGCGCTTTTAAAAGCTTACCCTCTTCATAAAAATTGAGAAAATATCAAAAGATACGAATCAAGTGCAACTGTAAAGAAGATCCCCAAGGGGGACACACCTAAAGTCGAGCCTTCATCTCTTTGACTGAACGGAAGTTCATACCTGAGCTCTCAAGGTCTTGCACTAACCCAGAATACAAATATCATTATGGTATACTCACCTGTAAGACCGAATATAGGGAATTTTGATACGGGGGTATATTCTGAGGTGGGACACGCGGATAAGTTAAGTCCTTAAAACACTAATCTCGTATCTCGAATCGATTGAACTTTGTGTGAAAATTTAAGTGGATCAGTATACTGGCAATCTAAGTGAATCGTTTAGAACTTAAAGTGTTTAAAGCTCAACTGTCACACCCCAACCGATGACGGAAACATCAAGGCGCGGCACCGAGTGAAACAGATTGTCCAAGAGAAATTCCATAACAACTAAATTACTGGATAGTTAATATTATGTCCCATACCATAACCCATCAAGCAAATCAATCATTACAGACATAGATATCTCTAGGCAAATCATTGTTTCGACAACTCAGATTAAACAAATAAATTGTCTTTGTTTCTAGACTCTCCTACTTGATTCCATGAAAGCAAGCAGCATCCTATCATTTCAAACACATGTCGCATACGTTAAAATAGAGGTCAATACACATAGTGTAAAGGTGAGCATACAAGTTTGATACTATAATAGAATTTGAAATCGTTTACGCACAACTAGCATGTAACATGTAGCAAAGTGAAGGCTAGTAGGTTATCGACAATGAAATATGCACAGACGTGACTGCGAGTTGTAGAATGTGCAACACATATCCCCACTGGGACATGTGAAGTAAAGCCCTTAACAACCTCTGTCCACGACAGGTGCTGAGTCCAAACTATAGTACTATCGTTGCTAAGGTGTCAGGCAACAATCACTGTGTTAACATAACATACAAGCATTCATCGAATAACACGTAACATGCAATAACGGTCAGCGTATAAATAGTGTTTGCGTTGTGTGTCGATTGTGATTTGAATAAGTAACGTATGTAACAGCCAAAAGTGCGTAAAGCAAAAAGGGATCGAGTATACTCACAGATAGCGTTTAACTAGTAAACACTCTCTTGGATTGAAGGGAGCGCTAAGGGATTAGCCTGAACAGTTAACGATAGCATAAGCGATTGAACGGTGCGAAGAGTACCATGTGTCAAACGGTAATCCGATCGGATGGCAATCCGATCGGATGGCCGTTCGGTCGGATTGACATTCGTTTGCTAAGGATGTGTTTTTGTATGATGGCTTTGAAGTTTTTGTTGTAGCATTTTGAAAACAAAGAAGTATCTCTTCCTTTTAGGTCGTCGATCGAACGGTCGTTCGATCGGATAGCGATCCGATTGGCGAGACATTTCAGTTTGAGAACAAGTTCACAGCAGGATGGTCATTCGATCGGATGGTCTTCCGATCGGATGGCAATCCGTTAGAAACTAATGATCTTTGAAAATTATGAAAATGTTCAAGTGTTGAAGATCCAATTGTCAACCAATCGGATTGTCGTTAGATCGGATGGCAATCCGATCGGACGACAGTTCGATCGACATCCAGATCTTTTGGAAAATTTGAAAATGTTTAAGTATTGGAACCAAGTACAATCCGATTGGATTGTTGTTCAATCGGATGGCAATCCGATCGGATGGCAATCCGTCCCAATGATCTGATCGTCTTGAAACTTGATTATTTTGAAAAGTTTTGTGGTTTAATCGAGATAGTATGTGTAACATTCCTATTTTTATCATATAAAAATTATAGGTTTGGTTAAATTTATTGACCACTAGTAACTAGTAACTAGTTTATTATTAATATAAATAGTCAACCCAAATAGTTTTAAACACTATTTTATATAATTGGTTGAAATATTATACCAATTAATTGGCCTATGTATGGGTAACCTGTCTAATAAAAATAAAAAGTTATATTATTAAGACAGGTATATTACGGGTAGGTTAAATGTTAGAAATATAAAGTACCTGGACGGGCCCAAGAACCATTTAATAATTAAATTATATTACTACATTGTATTTTGAACCTACTCTATTTTTAATGAAACTTAGACCCAAATGTAGACAAAAATATTCTCTTTCTAAAGACATATTCATTATTTTCTAGAACATCATATTTTAAAAGTTATACGCGCCAAATAAGTGAAACAGTTGTTTTAAATATAATATATATAAATTAATAAATAATAATAATAATAATAATAATAATAATAATAATAATAAAAGAAGAAGTTACGTATGATATGAAAAAAAATAAAATAAAATAATCAAAAATAAAAAATTGAATACATGTAATATTGGGGTACGTGTATAAGAATTCATGTGGGCATGTGTAATATTTAGATGAAAACTAGTTAATATAAAAACTATACGTGGCCTAAAGAGATGCCATACTTGTTCCCTAAGTCTCGCATTTGCACTATATATAGGTATAGAAGGATTCAATTAGAGTCATGTCTTTCTGATCTTTCTCACTCGCCCTTTTCCCTATTATATATATATATATATATATATATATATATATATATATATATATATATATATATATATATATATATATATATTTATCTTTAGTAATAATAATAGCAACCAAGCCTTGGCTCGTTTTAAGTATTGTAACTCCCGATCACCGCTACCCTTTCCGATTCATCTGAGTCCCATAACGCATGCCAGGGCTCTGCCCGACTAAGTTCGTTGAGATTCTGTCTCGGGACTTCAGGACAAGGTTGAATTAGGGGTACTATACTTACCACGAGTGCATTATATATTTTTATATAGCTCAGAAGTTATACCCAAAATTTATACCAGGAGGTTTTCTAGTTGAACCTAAAGTTACACAGTGGGTCCATTCCTTTTCTCACCATTTTATTCTCTTTTTGTAATTTACCCAAAACTATTATTTATTATTCTATTTTGTAAACAACTCTCATCAAAAGTCATACCTATTATTTTATTTACTCAATAAGAAACCCTAGTTGAGATACCCAAGTAAACCTGCACAAATCCTAAAATTTTCATAGCAATCAGAAACAGGATCAGGGCCCCTAAAACCCAGGGGGGGTAAACCCTAGTGGACGATTATCCTCAAATCTCGTTGTCGAATTCGAATTTAAAGAAATCATCAACTCAGGAGGCCTAGTCCCACACGTGGCCAGCCTATAACCCTTTCGTGTCCCTTACGGACCGTAAGGTATAAGGCTTACGGTCCGTAAGCCAGATCAAATTCGTGTATAAATAGAGGGCAGTGGCACTTGATTTCTGGTTTTATTACGACGATCAAATTCAATTGGTACGTCGAGATATAGCCGAAACAGTCTCCAAAATCACTAACTAGTAGAGAGGGTGCTGCTACGATACAGGGTATTAACTCGATCGCTATTACGATTCATTTTCCGACCGATCAATATATCCAATGGATGTTTAAGTGCCACCCACATTAGGGTTATACTTTGACGTTCGTCGTTAATTCGATGGATGTTTAAGTATCGCACTTTGTCGTTCGTTGTGAGAATTTGATCTCGTGAGTTATCGTAATTGTTGTATTAAGTTACCTACCTAGTTCGTATGCACTAGGTTACAAGGCTAAATCAATAGGCTAAGCTCTGCCTGTATAAATCTGCAATATATCAAGGCTTATCTGTAGACTAAACTTTGGCCGTATGAATCTGCATGATTATAATGTGAGTCATTCCTCTTTATAAACTCTTTTCTCACAGTTTGTGAGTCATTCTCTTTTTATCAACTGTTTTACAATACTCCAAATTATTTTCAGAATTATAACTTACAGTGATTAAGTTGATGTAATCACCAAATTACAGCCAGTATGTGGGGTATTGTGCACATTACTACAGTTTAAATCATTTTAGGTGGGCGAACCTAATTTTAATTGATTTACGCCATTCATTGGGGCAGCCAATGGTGATATGACCACTGTCACAGATCCGGTCGAGTGACAAATACTGTGGGTAGTTGGTTGATATCAGAAACATGCGTAAAAGATCTTAACACTGTGAATTATAACAAATGTGTCGTTTTCAGTAAAATGAATGATTCACTCAGTATTTCCCGCTGACAAAACCTTTTTAAAACGCGTTTCAGGTAATTACAGTAGATTGGAGTAAGGATTGGATCCGGCACTAAAAGACTTCAAGAAGTGGCTTATTTTATTAATTAAATCAAATTAAGAAATGTTATTTTTATTAAAAGCTACCTTTGTAAAACATAGAATTTATTCCATCTATTTAAATAAAATCCGGTGTTTCTAAACTCTGATATTTTCCTAACTCACGGTCCTGATGAAATTTCCGCTGCAATGTTTTTCAAAATAATCACCGGTACCACTGGACTGCTCGCGGCTTCCGATTCCGGCTAGGATGGGGTCGGGGGTCGTGACAGTATGGCAACGTGTTGAACAACGGAACCTCGTCAAGTCCAAGTCGTCCGATCGAACATGAATCACCCTAATCCGACCAGTTAACTGTTCTTGACGGTTGTTCATGTTCACCCCGAAATTGGTTATCTCGTTGATAGGATACAGATGTCAAACCGACACGTCACTAGAGAAGAGTAGAAGGCCCGAATGAGCTCCGTTTCTAACGGTTTTGAGTGCACTGAGTGTAAAAGAGTTGAAAGAAAGTTGGAAAAGTATCTTTCAATCCTTTTAACTCTGAAAATGTGTAGATCTAGGCGAAAACATTGTTTAATCATACGGAAATCCTTCAGATCTGAGCTATTATTGGTGGAATGAGGTCAAAACTTGAAGTTCATAAGAACTCCATGATGACATCACCCTAGAACACCTCAAATCCGCTGATTTCATGGTTAAAAGTTAAGATTCAAAGGAGTAAATGATGAAGAAGTGTGTATAGATCATAGAAGTACAAGATTTGAGTTGAAAAATTACAAGAATCGCGAGAAATCGAGAGAAAGGATCGCTTGAGCGCGCTGGTCGAATGAGAGAGCTGTCACATCACGGGGTATTTATAGGTTGCCAAAAGAGGAAAGCGTGCACATGGAACGAATCGGATGGCACTTCGATCGGATGGCCATCTGATCGGATGGTCATCCGTTCGGATGACCATTCGATCGAGTGGCTCCGGCGAGTTGCGTTTCGACGTTTCGTTTCGCTTTTTAAGCGTTGCGATGCGTTTAAGCGGGTATCGATTAAGCGATGCGATAAATTAATAATAACCACACAAATACTATATCTAATATACAATCTTCCTAAATAACTTGCGTTTAGCGTTTGCGATTGAATAGAGTTGCGATTGCATTTCGATTATTCACCACAAAACATAAACATAAATGATCATGCACAAGTAACACATAAATAGCACACACACATGTAAAACAATATCCAGAACACATAGTTCGAGTTGCGAATGCGATTACGATTCGATTAGCGGTAAAGCGATAAAACATGCGATTAAACCTCGATTATTTAATAGATACTCCACATAATACAACTAAAGCAAATAAAATACAGGATTCGATTACAACTCAAGAAGCACAAATCAGTAATTAAGCAAGGAGTGACAGATCGCACTTAGCAATCTTTTCTTTCTTTGACTTTGATTTGACTTGTACTTTGACTTTCGAAACATGGGGTGTTACATCAACGGTGCTAGTGATTTATCAAAAACTGATATGATCCTCTAACGCAAACTCAACAAAAATACTGTCTGTAAATATTTCTTTACTACTTTATGTTTCAGAAAATTCCAAACTATTTTGATTTCTACTTTATTTTCGACAACCGATGTCCGAGAGCTGAGTTTCAAAATCTAAATATGCTGAACGTGTTTTTGAAAATAAAACAAGTTCATTAACTTGAAACTTGAAATTTTTAAAATCAAAATTCAAAAACAGTTTGTGAAATCTCCAAGGTCATTAATTTGGACTTGGATGATTAACTATGAGGGATTTGGGTTCTTAAACTGTAAACTTCATAAAATCATTTGATAGGGGGAGAAAGTCAAGTAATCCTGGATATATTCATATTCTTATATTTGTGTAATAGAGCCAGGTTTTTTATTAGAAGATTTTTCGAGCCAGGTTTTCAATCCTGGATGTTCAAAATTCTTTCACTTATAAATGTTTGAGAAATTGCAGATGTTATACCAGATTACGATCCCGATAGCCGAGTCTAAGGCGGAGTCTGAAGACAAGCTCATTGCAAGGGGAAGCTTATAACCAGAAAGCCAGGTGTCGATCCCAAAAGCACGGAAGATTGACGAAAGGGGGAGCCTGAAGAAAAGGAGTCTAAATGAAAGGGGGAGCAACGGAAGCTGAAGACAGATCCACGGGGAATCTATTCGAGCAAGAGGGAGTCTATGGTTGCTGAAGAAGTTAAACTTTCAAGAAGACTCAGAGAGAGAGAGAGAGAGAGAGAGAGAGAGAGAGAGAGAGAGAGAGAAAAGACTAGATGCTACGAGATTGAGTGCGGCAATATCCAAGGGGGAGTCTGTGAGTACAGATATGTCTATCGCCTCCGTCAATCCAGTTCGTAGCAGGAATTAGAAGAAAACATGATTTTATAGTGTAATATGTAGGGAAAAAGGCAAGGTGGCAAACTTATAAATAAGGGGAAATCCCTTATGCCTTTGCCTATAAATAGGAGGCTTATGTCTTCATTTTGGAACTTTTTCCATTTTTCATACTTTGGAGAGCTTGGAGCTTAGAGAGAGAGTCTAGAGAGAGAAATTTGCAAAAGGTGATTCAAGGTGCTTGTATATTGTTGAATATTCAATATAATCACGATTATATTACGTTCTTGTGTTCGGTCCACACACGTGCACGGATTCCGCATGTCGCACGTGTCATTTCGCAATCTTACGGTAGTCGTAAACGGTCCTACAACGCGCTCACATTCTCCCCTATTTCTCGAATTCTATTTCCTTCATTTACTAAATCTTCTCCATACTAATGGAGTTCCTGCACCTGTTTTCCACTCATTGGTGGGTCTAATGGTTCAGGATGAGGTACGGATTCCTCGTAAGGGTTTGCGCTATGCATCTCGAAAAATGTTCTATCATTATCCCTCCACGGATCACGTTCTAAAGGCATTGGTTCGTTGGAAGTATATAGGGTAGAGTATGACCTATTGTCGTCAAACCATGGATCATATTGTAAAGGCTGTGGGGTTGGGATTCTAAGTAACTCGTTGGGGTCAAATGCAAGTATTAGGAATTGTTTTGCTTGGTTGGGTTCTAGCATCTGTTGGTCTGGGAACAAAGGTAACAGTGGCGGTTCGACTACTTGGTTTAGGTTAGCATCTACTACTGTAGTGGCTAACATGTGAAAATTGGCCAGCTGTCTATCTAGTTCCTCTTCCCAAGGTGGCCTATTGACTATCTCCTGAATCTGTGCATTTGCTTCCCTATTAGCCTTGACTATGGCCCTCTGTTGTTGTAACTTCTTCATTCTTTTCCTTCTCTCATGTGCTCCTTTATTAAACCCACCTCTCTTTTTAGTAGTAAAAGGTTCCTTAGACTGTGCCTTAAATATAAATATCCCTTCCTCAGTATCGGCTGAGTATCCTGAGGGATTAGGTTGAGAGGATGTTCCCTCATCTTTTGGTGAACTATCTAAATGACGATAAGCTTCCGAAGTTCCTTGCTCACTCATACTGTAAACTAACAAATAGTCAAATAACACAAAACAATATTTACACATAAGTTATTCCTAACACGGAATTTAGGTGTCAGCAGAACACTTCTTTGGCTTAAACCAGTGGCTGTAGCCCCGATACCACTCTCTATCGCAGCCCCCGACCCCTACCCCGGGAGCGAGCGCTGCGATGGGGCAGTATCAGTGGTATCGGTGTTTATTAATTTAGCAGCGTAATACATCAGGACCGTAGTAAGGAAATATGTTTATCAGAGTAAAACACCAAACTTTAATAATAATAATTTATTGGGATAAAACCCAAGTTCATTTGACAATACATTTGTAGGGATAAACCCTAATTATTGAACAAAAACTTCTTCTTTATTTAGGTAACTTTTATAGCCACTTTTCCAAGCGTTCAGTGCTCTCCAGCTGGCTTCTATGGGCATTCACACTATGTTACCTGAAACGCGTTTTGAAAACATTTTATCAGCAAGAAATACTGGTGAATGCATCCCAGTTTAATCAAGACAATTTTTATCACTTTACAGTATTGAGGGCATCCGCAATTACATTTGTTTATATCTACTCAATTACTCATTCAGTACTATCAACCTGACCTGTAGGTCATTTTACCCATTGGCTAACTCTTTGTCCAATTGTAACGTCTTTCTTATGTTGTATCCAAGACACCAACATATCGGCAGTAATTGTAGAATCACAAATACTCAATTACTGTTAAGTGGAAATTAAACATTTGAGGTTTTGGTAAAACATTTTGACTCACAAAAGATTTACAAAAAAGTGGCAAAAAGCAGATGTACTCACATTGTAGATTTAGGTGATACTACTATAGTTTCGTGATGATTTTCCTGATTATTACCTATTAAATTTAAACAATGCACACGTGTTAGTAAAATAACACAATTCACATTAACCGTACAACTCGAGACAGAATTCCAATGACTGAGTCGGGCAGAGCCGACATGCATTACGAAATCCTAGATCAATCGGGTGTACACATGAGACAGAATTCCAATGAATGAGTCAGGCAGAGCCGACATGCATTACGGAATCCTAGATCAATCGTGTAGGGTAATAGCAGGGTTATAGTACTTACAACGAGGCAGAGCTTCGCTTTATAGTGTGTATTATGCCCGGGTATTATTTCTACTATATAGAAATTTGAGAGAGAAAACAAAAATGAACGGTTTGAACAAATGAGCTCGTTGATCTATTTATAGAGCTAGTCGACCACTCCGTCGCGCCCCGCGACCAAGTAGTCCTTGGCCGTTGCGGGCCGCGAGAGCCCTATAAATAGATCAACGAGTCAGGGGGTAGCCTTGCTGTGTCATCGGACACGTGGCAACATTGTGTGCCGGCCAAGTAAATGTTGTCGCGCCCCGCAAAGGATTACCCTTCGTCTGTCGAGAGCCGCGAGCGACACAAAATTCTTGTTTTTTTCTTGATTTTTATGAGTATAGGGTAAATCGGGCTCGTTTCTCGCATACGAGGTATATTTTAGGACATTTAGGGGTGTCCCAATATATTTTTAGGAGGGTTGTTATACATTGATACCTATAGTGTATTTGTTTTGTGACGTTCATGATGACCCCTTAGTAAGAAAAGAAGCAAAGACATTGTGGCAACCATATGCAATATTAAATATTAAGATATTTTCCAAAAAAAAGATACAAGTTTGGGATAATATGTTTCAAAGAATATTTGAAACAAAACAACTATACACATAAACAAATAACTATGCAAATAAACATAAGTACATCGGTAAAAAATCACAAAAATAAAATGTAATGATGATCTTATTTTACATGAAGAATATGTAGTTAGTTATGGAAGCTTGGAAACACTTGATGAACACTTGTAGCCGTTGGGTTCTGATTTAGGGCTGATCTTAGATGGAATCCAGCCTTTGTATATGTGTGTTTAGAATTTAAGTGTGTGTATTTTGATGTTTCTTGAAAGGAGAGTGTAAATTTGAAAGGGAAAGGGTGGAGTGTTAAAGATAGAAGTGATGGTGGTGAAGAGACAAAAGATGATGTGATATTTCTCAGTTTTCTTCAAACATAGGAATGGCGGAAAGATTAAATTGTTGCTTAAAGTGCGGACTTTTTTTTAACAGCAAATTTGGACCACTTGAGTATCATTGTGTCACTAGCGGAACCACCTGATCATATCCATCTTCACTAGGCATAATGCCTATACACCAATTCAGGAGGAAACCCAATAAATATGAGAAAAACCTACTTGTGAGAATCGAATCCAGAACCTATTACTCCAAAGTATTATCTCACCTCAAGATACCACTAGGCTATAAAGTCATGGGTTGCGGACTTTCTTTTACTATCCTTCTTTCAAAAGTAACATATGAAAAAAAAAAAAAACATGTAATTAGAATCCTTTTTAGCTTACAAATGCATCTTGCCTAATCTTACCAAATAAATAGAAGACCTCACCTTAGCTGCCAAAAACTAACCCATTCAGTAACAAATTCCACAGGTACAACTCCAAAGGAATACACATCAGCTTTCTCAGTGATTTGACCACTTTGGGCATACTCGAAAGCCAGGTATCTAAACACCTTATTCCTGTTGCCAATATGACGGAGATGGTGCAAACCATAATCCCATCAAAGACTAACCTAAATGTTCCTATTACTCTTGTTTCTTCTCTAGTGTCACCATCAAAGTCCCCTACCTTCAAGAATATTAAAAAAGATAGTTTTTCTTTTTTAAAACTCCATATTGCAAGTTTTAACACCTAGTCGAACTCATAAAAACTCACCATAACACTGTAATAATGTGGTTTTCGTAATCATATTTACGCAATGATCGTTTTGGAAAGATTTGACAAAAAGTGTTTATCAGCCGAAGTGAACCATTTTGAGCCATTATAAATATCATCCATTCAGGACCAACCCTATTTAGACATGTGTTGCATTGTTTCCACTTTGAAAAATGTATTCAGTATTGCATATGCTCACTTCACTTTATTTTTTTTTAGAGAAAATTACAAAATTAGCCAAGAAAAAAGTCAAATTACCAATCCAGCCACCTCATGCGTTCTTGGAAGGCCACTCACAGATCCCAAGTCTTCTGGTGCGTCTGCATGGCCAAGTATTGCGTCCGCCAATCCCCAACTGACACGTGGAAAGACTCATCCCATCCCACACATGAAAGACTCATCCCATGCGTCCGCGGCTCATCCCATGCGTCAGCGGACTCATCCCATGCTTGAAAGACTCATCCCATGTTTGAAAGACTCATCCCATGCGTCCGCGGCCATGCGTCCGCAGACTCATCCCATGCGTCTGTGGCCACGTGTCTATTTTTTATTGGGTTTCTCCCCAAGGACTCATCTCATGCTTGAAAGACTCATCCCATACATGTGAGTGGCCTTTCAAGAGAGCGTGAGGTGGCTAGATTGGTAATTTGATTAAAGTCTTGGCTAGATTGGTAATTTTCTCTTTTTTAT
Organism: Helianthus annuus; assembly: GCF_002127325.2. NCBI lineage: Eukaryota > Viridiplantae > Streptophyta > Magnoliopsida > Asterales > Asteraceae > Helianthus > Helianthus annuus. Next base: position 43,460,196 of record NC_035441.2, read on the forward strand.
TATTTTGCAAAATTACATCCAATGATCTTATACCATAATAACCTTGTAAACAACATAAATTAAGTTATGTTTAAAGCCTTAAAGGTCTTATAATCTTATATAGAAAAGTAATACAGCAAACCTGGATTATGTTTAGTTGAAAAGCCTTCATTTCTGAATATTCTTCGTATATCATATACTCTTTCAAATCCCCCAACCTATAATGCAATCAGAACTCCAAATTATATATTAACCGAATCAAGTTTATATATTTGCTTCTTAGAAGTGCAATGTTTAGAATCTCACCAACATTCTCTTCAAATGGAGTTCGGTACTCGGTAGCAATTTTCACGTAGTCAAACCAGTGCCCTCCATCCACGTACGAATGAGATTTCCATCGCCGACTCACCAGATAACATCAATGCATCAGCACACCGTCTAACCGTAGAAACATCAACAACCTTATAAAAAATAGAATAATGATCTCTGAAAACTTTGGCCTTAGTGCCAAATCTGGATACCAACATTGAATCTACAAAAAAATAGAATAATAAATGAGTTAATAAAGTTTTTTAACCATAACTTATAAAAATGATGAAGGATATGTTACCTCTAAGATACCGGGGCTACATAAGTTTTTCTCATGTTAGTTTGTCATAAGAGGCGGTTAGTGATGCTATAGCTTTGAACATGAAAAAAACGACCTCCACCACTGTGACAACCCGTACTCTCGACCTTAATCGTCGAGAGAAGGATATTTTAGTAATATTCGTATTCACTATTATTATTATCATATCGTTATTATTGTTGTTATTATTATTATTCTTATGGTTTACTAATTAATAATAATAACGTGCGACAGAAGATTGATTTAATCATTTATTCATTACCGTTATGAATTGAAGTGTTACGATAAACGGGTCGGTCAGTTAAACGTGATACCCGATATATTACGGATCCATTCGCACGAGCCCAACCCACACCTTCCCACTTGTAATATCGGCCCAAACACTCCACCCAAACCCCCCCTAAATCCCCCTAATATGTATATACGTACATGCATGGGAAAAAAATCAAAAACCCTAAATACTCTTGCATCAGCCGCACCTTGTATCCCCTTTGCCAAAACCCCAACCGAAATTGCTCTCTGTAGACACCTTCAAACACAAACACCAGAATCCCAAGCACACCCTTCATCTGCCTCACCCCCATCTTCTAAATCATTGGCCGACCACCACCAATTCTTGGTGGCAACGAACATGAGACGACACCGCCGTGTACGAGCACGAGAGAGAGAGCAGTGAGAGAGACGGGTTTCGGGCGGGGCAACCGGAGACGACACTGCTGTGTACGGCAGAGGTAACGACGGATCGGGTTTTAGTTACGGGTCTCGGATCAGTCGCGGTTTGAAAGTTTCGGGTCTTGTTTGGTTCAGTCTCAGGTCCGTCTCAGGTCAGAAGCAGAGGCAGGTCGTGTATTCCTTTCGTCCCCTCATCTCTGGGTCAGTAACGTGTCTCCTTGAATATTTGTGTTTTTTTTGAAACTTGGTTAGGGATACATGTGTGCTAACTGATTTGTATTCATCCGATTTGATAGTTGTGTTAACTGTTTGGTATAAATGATTGGTTGACTTGTGTTATGTGATTCGAAACTTGATACTTATTTGATAGTGGTGTTGGATCGAATTAAAGAAGGAAATAATAATTTTAGTATTATTATGTTTGTTAATTACGGCTATATCCAACTGTTTTGAGAAGTTACAAGTCCAATTTCATGTGTCAAGCAATTGTTTGCAAAGTGGTTTTGGTTGTATAATTAAATGAAACAGATCTGTTAGAATCGTTGTGTGGTTATAAGTTACAACTAATATTTGAGTTAAGTGATATTTTGTTGCTTTGTACGATAGATATGAGGCTGTGAATATATTGTTGTATGCATCTTTCGTTGGGCACATATTACATCTTGTTTTGTGAAATAATAAGCATTTTATTACAAACTATGTATGTTTGTAAACGTATTGATTTGGAGACCTTTTATACATGCCATGAATTCATGATATGAATTGCCGATAATGATTTAAGATAAGATAAATTGATGTAAACTGTTTGATTCGCGTATAAAATAAGGAATGTTATAATGCTAGGACAAATGCTAGATTATGATGAATAATTTAGATAAGTATAGGTATAAGTTGAATTGTTTGTGTTTCATGATAAAGTTAGGTCGCACATTGGGTAGTGGGCCGCACAATCCTGTTGGGCTTAACTTAACGGGCCGCACACTAAAATAAACCCAAATGACCTTATAAGGCGCACAAATTTCATGACCGCACACTTGGAACATGTGATTACCTTGTAATATATATTACTATGTTATAAATTATGTACGGTCCATGTGCTTATATGTGATGTTACGAGTGGTATGCCGTGTGTTAAATACGTGTACTTATGTGATGTGTGGTACTTGTATGCTGCTTGAATTGTAACGTGTGCCAACACGTGAAATACTTGCATTGAAAACTGATTGTTATCGGTAACCATGTTAGGACGTTTGTGACCGACTGTTAATCAAGTAACTGGTCTTACCGGGCAAACCAAGGTGAGTTCACACTTTCTACAAGGCATGGATTCCCATGGGTTGGGAATGGGTAAAGGATTTGAACTGAAACTGCGTGATCTCCTGGTTTGGGACACGTACACACCCTCTTTATTGAAGGGTGACAACACGTGATAAGAATACAATTGGAATCTGCGTGATCTCCTGGTTTGGGGATTACGTACACACCCTCTTTATTGAAGGGTGACAACACGGATACTAGACCAAAACTTTCTATCATGAAGTCCCTCCTTTTATATCGACTTAATCGCCGGGCCAATGGCGAGCAGGTCATTAGTTAGATAGCGCTATTTAGGTCTGACAAGCCTCACACCGTGCCGCAGAGGACGGGCGTGAACTAATGGATCTGGGCACTAGTCAATGATGATAGACATTGACGTCAGGGCACCAACTTACTTTAGTCAGTGGTCGATATGGTAAACAGGTCTAGTGGTTAACATGGGGAAACCCCCCACTGATTATGGATATGTTTGGGAACCACGGTAAACGGATTAACTTACAACTTACAAATGAACTCCTGGTTTTGAAACACTTAATAATGAACACCAAATGTGAACTCGCTCAACTTTGTTGTTGATTCGTTGTTACATGCCTTGCAGGTCTTTAGGTGCATATTGACTGGAACTTGCTGTCTGGGAGGCTGGAGTGGTCATGGGTCGAGTTACATGGAACGCAACATGAGACTAAGAGCTTTTACATGTGGTTTATAAACACTTAACGAATTAAATATGCTTCCGCTGTAAACTGTGAAATATTGTAACGTTATAACACTTATTGTTAATAAATGAAAGTTTTATTTAAATATACTCATGAGTTCAATGTGATTGGTGGCTAAGATCCTGGTCAGTCACGCCTCCAAGCGGTGGTACTCCGCATGTGGATTTTGGGGGTGTCACAGATTGGTATCAGAGCCATTGGTTATAGTGAACTTGGTTTTAAAAAGGTGGAAAACGTTTTTATAAAACCAGACTATAACCGAACAGTTCTGAAAACGTGAATACGACCATGACACTCAGCTCCAGATTGCAAGGTTCGTCTCTCATATACTCATTGTACTACATAACTAGTGAACACCTACATATGATATTGCCTTTGATTACACGTTTAGCACAACAATATGAATTCATGTACACTTGCACGTGTTATGTAACTGATAGGGTGGTATTTCCCTAAACCTTCATGACTTACGCTTCGTGATACTCTTTGTTTGCTACTCGAGTTTAAGGAACCATTTGACATGAGTTAAGAGGAGCTGAGATGAGCATGCAAATCACAATATTATTGTGGGTGCACACATAATAATAATGTGGGGTGCATGCGAGTCCCAGTGATGCTTAACAAGTGAAAAAGGGGTTCCATTCCGTTATTTGATCGATGTGAACACATAACAAACCTATAGGGGTCATAGCAGTAATTGTCCCCTACTCGAACGTGAACTTTTCATTCATCTCTAGATCCCATCGAATCTCGATGTTATCGAGTATTACCCAAGCACCCATTTGAATACCTAGCGAACCGTGTAGAATGTTAGGTGCTTATACGAACATCCCTGAGTTGGATGTCCCCGCGTCGAATGATTGATCGATACCTTTCTTACTCCTCCTCGTTTGATGAAACTCATGTATTGACGTCATAGATCCTAGAGTGTGATCACTCCTGCAACACTCTCGTAACAGACCGTGAATTACTCAAACAACTTGCAACATTGATGGACAGGAGGATGAGCGTGATACTCTACCGACCTCAGTACTTTGACGACCCTGATTACCGGCAACGAGCACCAGCGAATTGGCTTCAATCAAATCCTTAACCCTTGTCAGCGACTCATGGGAGTCAACTCTCACGAATCAATCGAGAGAGTGATGACATACATGGTGGAGTTTCAAAGAGGAACTGCGCGACACACGACTGGCGGTGAAAACCGGGGCCTTGGGATTTTGGATGGAGGCATTACTTGGACGGTACCAGATACGTTATTTTGACCGATCACAAGGGCCTCCCGTGTACCTTGACTTCGACAGAACTAAATCAGTTAATGGCATCCTTGGAGGGAACTTTAGGATGATTACAACTATGAAACCTGAACGTGTACGAGCTTTGCAGCTCACTATCGACTCTAACTTACCTGAATAGACTCGCTCTTTTCAAACTGGAGAACTGAAGGAAGAGGATTTTCAAGTTGAATCCATGCGGGGCATGGGTTAGTAACTCAACCTCAAGGATGGCATCGGTTGAGTAGTGATGGAATTACCTGACTAAAACCGAACGTTTTCTCGTGGTCAAGGAAACCAACAAGTTTTCAATATCTTGCAAACAACTACTTGAAGGAAGTAACTGCTAGGCGCAGGGCGCCGATTCCCATCGTCTCTAAATATGACTTACGTTTCACGTCCGATTTGTGGCATGGCATGCACAAATCCTTCGGCTCACGATCATGCATGAGTACTACTTAACACCCACGAACGAATGGTCGAACCAAACAATCTACTGAAGACATGCTGCAGGCATGTGCTACCGATTTTGTCCACGGCTGGAAACGACACCTACATCGTTTACAGTTGATGGAACTCAACCTTATGTGAAACAACCGTACACTAGTCCTGGTTACTCAGGACGTGCAACCATTATTAAGAGTGTTTTGGTGATTGTTTGCCTACTATACTAGTTCGTGTCGTCGACATAAGACTTTTGATACAACGCGCACTCTAAAGTGAGTTAACAACTCTCGCTAAAGGCATATGCCCATAGTTTGGGACAACACACTATTTCCCCGGTTTTGGAAATACATACGGTACCTCTAGCTTGAAGTTACACGCGCGTCCTTAGAAAAGTACATATTCCTGGATTGGAATACCACTATCCTTGGATTGGGACTGCTTTACATTTCTGAATTAGAGTACTGCTATCCCCGGATTGGGGAGGAATACTTTTAAACATATTGGTTTAATTCCGATAGTTAGTTGATAAGCTCAACTTTATCACTTCGTTGGGGAACCGGTTGAGACCACCCCCCCCCCCAGCGTTGTAAGTTACCTATAGATCGAGTTCATTGGAACTCACTTCAAGCCATCGTTTTATCACAATTTTCGGGACGAAAATTCTTTCAACTAGGGGATAATGTGACACCCGGCCTTCACAGTGTAAACACAAACCCTGTTAACTTAGATATTCACTTGGACATCTCGCTTAAGTCCAGGAAAACCAAGTGTCTCGAAAATTTCGCAAAACACTCACGGAATCGTATTACAAGTGAATAATTAATTGCGTGAAATTTTTTGCAATGTGAAGTGAGTATGGACTACGTGAATTTTTGTGTTATGAGAATTACCTGAACTTGCATGCTACATGACTTTATGTGCTATGTGATTTGTATGTTTGTTTTGGGAACTTTCGTGAAACTACATGTAAATGCATATGACAATAGATAATCGGGGAATCTAAAAATAAAAGCGTATCGTATGACTTAGCTTAAATTTCGAGGACGAAATTCCTGTAACACGGGGAGAATGTGACAACCCGTACTCTCGACCTTAATCGTCGAGAGAAGGATATTTTAGTAATATTCGTATTCACTATTATTATCATCATATCGTTATTATTGTTGTTATTATTATTATTATTCTTATGGTTTACTAATTAATAATAATAACGTGCGACAGAAGATTGATTTAATCATTTATTCATTACCGTTATGAATTGAAGTGTTACGATAAACGGGTCGGTCAGTTAAACGTGATACCCGATATATTACGGATCCATTCGCACGAGCCCAACCCACACCTTCCCACTTGTAATATCGGCCCAAACACTCCATCCAAACCCCCCCTAAATCCCCCTAATATGTATATACGTACATGCATGGGAAAAAAAATCAAAAACCCTAAATACTCTTGCATCAGCCGCACCTTGTATCCCCTTTGCCAAAACCCCCACCGAAATTGCTCTCTGTAGACACCTTCAAACACAAACACCAGAATCCCAAGCACACCCTTCATCTGCCTCACCCCCATCTTCTAAATCATTGGCCGACCACCACCAATTCTTGGTGGCAACGAACATGAGACGACACCGCCGTGTACGAGCACGAGAGAGAGAGTGGTGAGAGAGACGGGTTTCGGGCGCGCCAACCGGAGACGACACTGCTGTGTACGGCAGAGGTAACGACGGATCGGGTTTTAGTTACGGGTCTCGGATCAGTCGCGGTTTGAAAGTTTCGGGTCTTGTTTGGTTCAGTCTCAGGTCCGTCTCAGGTCAGAAGCAGAGGCAGCTCGTGTATTCCTTTCGTCCCCTCATCTCTGGGTCAGTAACGTGTCTCCTTGAATATTTGTGTTTTTTTTTGAAACTTGGTTAGGGATACATGTGTGCTAACTGATTTGTATTCATCCGATTTGATAGTTGTGTTAACTGTTTAGTATAAATGATTGGTTGACTTGTGTTATGTGATTCGAAACTTGATACTTATTTGATAGTGGTGTTGGATCGAATTAAAGAATGAAATAATTATTTTAGTATTATTATGTTTGTTAATTACGGCTATATCCAACTGTTTTGAGAAGTTACAAGTCCAATTTCATGTGTCAAGCAATTGTTTGCAAAGTGGTTTTGGTTGTATAATTAAATGAAACAGATCTGTTAGAATCGTTGTGTGGTTATAAGTTACAACTAATATTTGAGTTAAGTGATATTTTGTTGCTTTGTACGATAGATATGAGGCTGTGAATATATTGTTGTATGCATCTTTCGTTGGGCACATATTACATCTTGTTTTGTGAAATAATAAGCATTTTATTACAAACTATGTATGTTTGTAAACGTATTGATTTGGAGACCTTTTATACATGCCATGAATTCATGATATGAATTGCCGATAATGATTTAAGATAAGATAAATTGATGTAAACTGTTTGATTCGCGTATAAAATAAGGAATGTTATAATGCTAGGACAAATGCTAGATTATGATGAATAATTTAGATAAGTATAGGTATAAGTTGAATTGTTTGTGTTTCATGATAAAGTTAGGTCGCACATTGGGTAGTGGGCCGCACAATCCTGTTGGGCTTAACTTAACGGGCCGCACACTAAAATAAACCCAAATGACCTTATAAGGCGCACAAATTTCATGACCGCACACTTGGAACATGTGATTACCTTGTAATATATATTACTATGTTATAAATTATGTACGGTCCATGTGCTTATATGTGATGTTACGAGTGGTATGCCGTGTGTTAAATACGTGTACTTATGTGATGTGTGGTACTTGTATGCTGCTTGAATTGTAACGTGTGCCAACACGTGAAATACTTGCATTGAAAACTGATTGTTATCGGTAACCATGTTAGGACGTTTGTGACCGACTGTTAATCAAGTAACTGGTCTTACCGGGCAAACCAAGGTGAGTTCACACTTTCTACAAGGCATGGATTCCCATGGGTTGGGAATGGGTAAAGGATTTGAACTGAAACTGCGTGATCTCCTGGTTTGGGACACGTACACACCCTCTTTATTGAAGGGTGACAACACGTGATAAGAATACAATTGGAATCTGCGCGATCTCCTGGTTTGGGGATTACGTACACACCCTCTTTATTGAAGGGTGACAACACGGATACTAGACCAAAACTTTCTATCATGAAGTCCCTCCTTTTATATCGACTTAATCGCCGGGCCAATGGCGAGCAGGTCATTAGTTAGATAGCGCTATTTAGGTCTGACAAGCCTCACACCGTGCCGCAGAGGACGGGCGTGAACTAATGGATCTGGGCACTAGTCAATGATGATAGACATTGACGTCAGGGCACCAACTTACTTTAGTCAGTGGTCGATATGGTAAACAGGTCTACTGGTTAACATGGGGAAACCCCCCACTAATTATGGATATGTTTGGGAAACAGGGTAAACGGATTAACTTACAACTTACAAATGAACTCCTGGTTTTGAAACACTTAATAATGAACACCAACTGTGAACTCGCTCAACTTTGTTGTTGATTCGTTGTTACATGCCTTGCAGGTCTTTAGGTGCATATTGACTGGAACTTGCTGTCTGGGAGGCTGGAGTGGTCATGGGTCGAGTTACATGGAACGCAACATGAGACTAAGAGCTTTTACATGTGGTTTATAAACACTTAACGAATTAAATATGCTTCCGCTGTAAACTGTGAAATATTGTAACGTTATAACACTTATTGTTAATAAATGAAAGTTTTATTTAAATATACTCATGAGTTCAATGTGATTGGTTGCTAAGATCCTGGTCAGTCACGCCTCCAAGCGGTGGTACTCCGCATGTGGATTTTGGGGGTGTCACAGATTGGTATCAGAGCCATTGGTTATAGTGAACTTGGTTTTAAAAAGGTGGAAAACGTTTTTATAAAACCAGACTATAACCGAACAGTTCTGAAAACGTGAATACGACCATGACACTCAGCTCCAGATTGCAAGGTTCGTCTCTCATATACTCATTGTACTACATAACTAGTGAACACCTACATATGATATTGCCTTTGATTACACGTTTAGCACAACAATATGAATTCATGTACACTTGCACGTGTTATGTAACTGATAGGGTGGTATTTCCCTAAACCTTCATGACTTACGCTTCGTGATACTCTTTGTTTGCTACTCGAGTTTAAGGAACCATTTGACATGAGTTAAGAGGAGCTGAGATGAGCATGCAAATCACAATATTATTATGGGTGCACACATAATAATAATGTGGGGTGCATGCGAGTCCCAGTGATGCTTAATAAGTGAAAAAGGGGTTCCATTCCGTTATTTGATCGATGTGAACACATAACAAACCTATAGGGGTCATAGCAGTAATTGTCCCCTACTCGAATGTGAACTTTTCATTCATCTCTAGATCCCATCGAATCTCGATGTTATCGAGTATTACCCAAGCACCCATTTGAACACCTAGCGAACCGTGTAGAATGTTAGGTGCTTATACGAACATCCCTGAGTTGGATGTCCCCGCGTCGAATGATTGATCGATACCTTTCTTACTCCTCCTCGTTTGATGAAACTCATGTATTGACGTCATAGATCCTAGAGTGTGATCACTCCTGCAACACTCTCGTAACAGACCGTGAATTACTCAAACAACTTGCAACATTGATGGACAGGAGGATGAGCGTGATACTCTACCGACCTCAGTACTTTGACGACCCTGATTACCGGCAACGAGCACCAGCGAATTGGCTTCAATCAAATCCTTAACCCTTGTCTGCACTACACCCTATTATTATTATTATCTTTTTTTAATCAATGGTCATCCTGAAAAGTCAAAACCCACATCTCACTCTATTTTCTCTCTCTCTCTCTCTCTCTCTCTTATAATTAGACCAATACAAGTCTCAAACTTGCAGCTTTATGTTGTTCAATCCACAATTAAACAAGATTTATTAAAGTAAAAGGACACTAGGTTTAAGATTATAAATGCATAACTGATTGGAGTAGTGCCAACAAGAAGAACAGAGCCATGAGAATGGTGACAAAAGGAGTTATTGCTAAGCTTGATGCAGTGTAACAGAATTCACATGGAACGGAAGTATAGAAGGGCCGCCGCCGAGCAACTGCCGTCTCCGGCGGCTCCACGGAGCAATCAGGGCTGCTTTTGATTGTACAGTTAATGATTGAGAGGAATGTGAATTTGGTTTGCAGGTGTGGGGGTGGTCTATGGTGGTGGCGATTACGTGTGGCGGAAGTGACGATGAAGTTGTGTAGGGGTGGGGTTTCAGCCGGCAATAATGAAGGTGTGTGGTGGCTTCTCGAAAACGCAGATGGTCGTCTTCATCATCTCCGGTGAAGGTGTGTGGTGGTTTAATGAAGAGAGAGAGAGAGAGAGAGAGAGAGAAAATAGTGTGGTGGCTTCTGGAAAACGCAGTTGGTGGGGCCCATGCATCTGCACATCTCTTCCATGCGTCTGTACATCTTCCCTATGCGTCTTCTTCTCCCAAGACGCATCCCATCCATGATGCCCTGCTCCAAGAACGCATCAACTGGCTATTTTCGTAAGTCAACATTTTTCCTGGCCATTTTCGTAATTTTCCCCTAAATTTAAAAGACAAACCGGTCAAACCATAGGAAAGGCTTCCAAATTAATGCGTATCCTTAAATAGTTAAATTAGTGCCGGGAGAACCCATATGCAATCTAAATTACATTACATTTCGATACTATTACCAACAAAAGAAAGCTTACAATCCTACCTATTTTACATGTAATTCGATGCTTGAATAACAGTGACCCATTTTAAGTTTGCTACTTGCTATGATTGAAATGCGACCTGATGCATAAACTGAAACTGACCTATTACCTGTTATAAGTTTAAGATTATATCATCTTATCTAGCACAACCACCTGACCTGAGACATCATGTAAAAAATGTCCCATTCGGACCCGAACCCAATACCCAACCTACGTATTTTCCCACATCTATTACTAATTCCCAATCTCATACTACTCCCACATGAAACATAATGTCTTATTTCAATGTTCTTTGAAAATTGCCACATTTTCTTTTCTAAAACGTTTTCATGTCATGATTTTCTAACTGTCAAATAAAAAATAAATAAATAGTAATAATAATAATAATAATAATAATAATAATAATAATAATAATAATAATAATAATAATAATAATAATAATAATAATAATAATCAAGGAAATCAAAACCCAACTTCAGTCTTGATTGAAGCCAAAGTTACTATTCCTAAACTTTAAAATTTAATAGATTATATATTATTATTATATATTATATTTAAATTATTATTATATTTATATATATTATATATATTATATTTATATTATATTATATTTATAATATAATATATCTAGGGGAAGGTTCAAATGAAAACCACTATTTAACGCAAAAACTCGAAAACTAACTAAAAAAACCAAAAAAACATACCAAAATTTTTTTTTTGCATACCAATTTTCGCCATTTTTAGTATATAAAAAAAAAATTTGTAGTGCAAATGTGTAATATAAATTTTTTTTTTGAAAAAAAAATTTATATAAAAAAACCTGCAATTTTTTATAAAAAGTTGAAAAAAAAAATTTGGTGTGTTTTTTAGGCTTTTTTTAATTAATTTCGAGTTTTCGCGATAAAAGTGGTTTTCATTTGAACCATCCCCTTCCTATATATTAGTTACGTTTAGTTAAAAAGATAAGTATGAATAATTAATTAATTAAGAGAGATAGATGCGGAAAAACCAAAAAGTAATGCCTCCAATGAATGACACGTGTTACCTCATGGTTTTTTTTTTATTATATGTACACTAGTAGTAAGACCCGTATGCAAATACGGGTAGTTTCTAAAAAACCATGCATACCAAATTTTATTAAACGATTAATGATTATACATTGTTTAAGGTTTAATTAAAAATGAATTATAAAGAAAGGAAAGCGGCATGCTAAACCAATAGATAGTGTTTTTGATTACGCGCGTTGCACGATAGACATTAGTGTTTTCACATGACGTAACAAAAAGATAACATTGGTTATAATGAAAACTTGTTTACATTGATTTTCATTTTCTATCATACCTGCAATTTTACAAAGACAATGTTTCAATAGTGAGTGAATGTTAATTATTTTCACTTTCTTATATACATAAACTGTATAATACAATGACCAAGAAATAACAACAATGTTAGCACCTGATACTTGCTTAAAAACAAAATTTACACATTTTAAACATCATCACATTGATTATCAAAAGAAAAAGAAAGGAGAAAAAGAAAGGAATGAAGTTATTGAAAAGTTACTCATACAACTCCCAATCATTTGCCACTGTTATTTTTTCCATCTACCATGAAATACTAAATTAAATAAACAAAACAAACAAAAAAATGAAAAAGAAGAACTTTATCTAAGACTATGGGTATGGGGCTTGGGTTAGGGGAAAACGTCCAAGCCACCACCTTGGGTGGGCTTAGGTTAGGGCGTGGCCTTTGGGGCTTGGTTTCAAGCCATGCGTGGGACGGTCTTGACATTCGAGCTGGCGGCCTCCTATTCACTCACAACCGCTATGTCATAGCGGGCCATTTGAATGTTTGAATTTTAAATTCAAACCGTTTGGCCAAGCCAAGGGTCACCCCAACTCCCTATAAATGTAACCCCCAACCCCACCGGCTACCCCATCTCAAACCGTCACTATCCACCGCTACCCCACCGGCTACCCACTTGGACCCACGAGGAAGAATTGGCTCTCGTCACAAACATCGTTGACGCTATGAAGGGTCGGCAACCCGGCCAAACACGATATTGGCTGGAAGCATTCGAATCCTACCAACATAACATCCGACACGACCGTCACAACCTCAACACGTGCCAACATAAATGGCGCGAGCTACGGCCCAAGCTCGATCGTTTCAAGGCTTACTATGAAGCCGTTTCGAGCGGCGATTTAAGCCACGAGGACCGGTGGCTGTGGCGAACATTGAATTTTTAGGCAAGGAGCGAAAGGCGTTCGACAAAATCGCCATTTTTGAAATTTACCTAACGCTCTAGGTTTTTTATTTTCTAATTTTTAGGTATTATGTAATTTTTAGGATTATGTAATTTTTAGGATTATGTAATTTTTAAAAATCTAATGAAATTTTAGGTTTTTTTTTTATAAATGTGGTGTGAATTTTATAAAAATTTTTTTAATAATCTGCCAACCCAAGCGGTGCACCCACGCCCCGCCATACCCTACGAACACATCACTAGGCAGTGGGGGCTTCAATTACACGTGTCAACTTATGCCCCCAACCCAAGCCCCACCATACCCACGCTTTAAAGAGTTCACTGCACCATGCTATTCACCGCATGGGTTTACTTGTTTGACTAGCAATGTGCTAAAGATAAAGACAAGATAAATAAATAAATAAATAAATAAAAAGTTGCTTTTTTATATAAAGTAGTCAAGCTCTGCTTTTCATCAGTACCTTCTTTTACTTGTCCCTAGACCTGTCCACTTTGCTTGTAACCTTGGTTGACCAGGAATGGATGCAATGTGCAAGTTGGCATCCCTATCTCAATTATTATATTATAATAGAATACAAGAGAATGAGTTTTAGTCTTCAATAAATACTTTCGTCATTCAAACCACCACATAACACCCACTATCTATCACTCCCTCAACCTCGGCTCTTACATTGTCTAAAACTTATTTTACCCACACTTAAATTACCCTAATTCAACTTTGGAGTATTGCAAGTTCCAGGCTCTTCATCCTTTGTTCTTCCTTCTCGCTAATCCTTGGTATGATTCTTTTTATTTATTCTTGTAGTTATTCTAAATTGATATTATACTACTTTGGACCAAATAAAAGAAAAAAAAAGAAGAAATCTATTTACCCAAAATAATTAGATTTCCATACAAATCACAGATTGTGTTTTGGAAATGAAACATGCTTACATCTCATTTTTGGATCAACTCTATCATCAACCTACATACAGGTCTTGGGTTAAAATTAGATTATATAAGTTGGTGTTTAAGTTTAATGAGTTATTTTTATGGACAACGTGTGTGTATATATATATAAAAGTTTATGAAGTTTTGAAAATTCTAAGTTAAGATGATTTTGAGTTATGAGATATGATGTCAAAATGTCGTATATATAAATTTTAGAAAATATATACAACTTTTACTTAGGAGTTTTCTTTATTTATACATATAAGTGTATTTCAGGTGAGTAGACAAAGACCCAAATATAAAGATGTATTTTTACGTAAAATTATAAAGTAGACAAAGACCCAAAGTGTGTGCGGGTATATTTACTTCTCGAGTAGTTTCGTACGCGATCACCTAAATATACACCAAACTATGAGTTATTTTTATGGACAACGTGTGTGTATATATATATGTAGGATTATGAAGTTTTGAAAATTCTAAGTTAAGATGATTCTGAGTTATGAGATATTATGTCAAAATGTCGTATATATAAATTTTAATATATACAACTTATACTTGGGAGTTTTCCTTATTTAAACATATAAGTGTATTTCAGGTGAGTTTTTACATAAAAATATAAATACGTATTTTTACGTAAAATTATAAAGTAGACAAAGACCCAAAGTATGTGTGGGTATATTTACTTCTCGAGTAGCTATGTACGCAATCACCTAAATATACACCAATCTATGAGTTATTTTTATGGACGACGTGTGTGTGTGTATATATATATATATATAGGTTTATGAAGTTTTGAAAATTCTAAGTTAAGATGATTCTGAGTTATGAGATATTATGTCAAAATGTCGTAGATATAAATTTTAGAAAATATATACAACGTATACTTGGGAGTTTTCCTTATTTATACATATAAGTGTATTTCATGTCAGTTTTTACATAAAAATATAAAGATGTATTTTTACGTAAAATTATAAAGTAGACAAAGACCCAAAGTGTGTGTGGGTATATTTACTTCTCGAGTAGTTACATACACGATCACCTAAATATACAGCAATCTTGGATTTAGGTTCAAAGACACGATGCTTTCTATAGGATTATTTTTCTAGAATACATATTTAAAATAAATATATATTTATTCACCAAATTAGTCGTATCGGTTCTCGGGTTACTCTAAATTGTTGTTTTATATACCCAGACACGGTTTATTTTCAAAGTTGAGTACTAAAATAAGTCATGATTCCGTGCATTGTATATATTTATATATTTATAGAAAATATAAATATTATATATCCTTAATCACACGGGGATTAAGTTGTTCTTAAGGCTTAATACATATCTATCTACTATAATAAAAGAAACCAAGTTTTGGACACATGTCATTTATAGAGGGTATTCTCAAATCTATATTTATCTTATATTAACTAAATAAATAAATAATAAATTAATATTAAATATTATCATGCTTTAATAAAATATTATCCTCAAATCTAAATTGTTAATTTAACATATTTTTAAAACAAATATCTATTTTTCCTATTATCTTATATAAAACATATAAATAATAAATTAATATTAAATGTTATCCTAATTTATTAAAAATATAACTTTTTTATTAATTGGTATACAAAATTATATTTATTCAACTCGTGTAAAACGCGGGGTTTTAAAAATTATAACTTTTTTATTATTTACTATACAAAGTTACATTTATATAACACGTGTAATATACGAAGTTTTTAAAGATATAACTTTTTATCATTTGCTATGTAAAACTAGATTTATTCAACATGTGTAATACACGGGGTTTTTAAGGATACATTTTTTTATTATTTGGTAGATATTTCAACCTGACTATACACGGGATTTTAAAGGTACGACGTTTTTAGTATTTAATATAAAAAATTACATTTATTTAATATGTGTAATACACATGGTTTTTAAAGATATGACTTCTTTTAGATCTATTCAACATGTGTAACATAAGGGTTTTCAAGGATGTAATATTTTTATTATTTGGTAGATTTATTCAACCCGATTATACACGGGTGTTTAAAAGATACGACGTTTTTAGTATTTAGTATACAAAATTACATTTATTTAATCTGTGTAATACACATGATTTTTAAAGATATAACTATTTTTTATTATCTGATATATAAAATTAAATTTATTTAACCCATACAATATGCGGGGTTCATAAAGATGTAACTTTTTATTATTTAATATATAAAATTACATTTATTCAATTCGTGTAATACACGGGGTTCTAACCTAGTACGAGATATAAATGAGATTAAGCGATCATAGAAATATTGTTTCCCATTAAGATAATAACCTTCCCATGGAGTCGTTTACTTAACGATTCGGTAGAGATCAGTGACGAACATTATAACCGTATTCCCTCTGATGGAAACTTATTTTTTCGCTATTTACTAGGGATGCCTTAGTATTAGCATACATAAAGCGAGCTTATGGTTCAAGTCAGTTTTATCTTGCACAAGAATATTAAGGTGAGTTCATAACCCCTACTTTTTATAGTTTTACATTTTTATAAATGTTTTCGGTGGTGGAAAGACATGCAAGTTTTGCAAAAGCAAAAAATATTTCGCTAAACAAAAATTACGTATTTCTAAACCATGTTACAAACGAATTCCAATTAACACAAATGGTTTATGAAAGATTTATGCTAAACATACCGGTTTTACAAAAACATACGCGTTTTTCAAAACATGCATGAGTTTCATGACTAGTGACGGGATTGTCCTAGTACACTATAAAAGGCGTAGTAAAATAGTAAAAGAAAGAAAACAAGACCCAATCACAAACTCACAGGTAGCCAAAGTTACTATTCCTAGACTTTGAAATTTAATAGATTTATTATTATTATTATTATAATTATTATTATTATTATTATTATTATTATTATTATTATTATTATTATTATTATTATTATTATTATTATTACTAGTAGGTAACCCACGCATTGCGGCGGATTCGATAGTACTCGGCGGAAACATGATACACATCACACAACTATGCTATCTAGCTATAACTACTAATTGAACTTTTGAAGTCCTCTTTTAGCTTTTAAACCAGTTTAGCTAAAACATTCTTTTGCTAAGCAAAATGTTCTTGATAGTTAATCTCATAGACAAGCTTTGGCTAAAAATATTGATACAGGGAACCAACGAAATGGAACAAATATTTGGGGACAATGGAGTTATAAAAGGAAGGTTTGGTGAAGTTAATTCTACAGTTGCATTTTGTTAAATGACTTCTTTTAACTTGTTTATTCTTAAAATAACTATTTTAATGCCATAGTTTTAAAATGATTGGCTAATTTGTGGCAACATATAAATATTAAAACAAATATAATTTCACAGCAATAATACGCAAAACATTGAAAAATGGGTTAAATAAGTCGTGTTCGTGTCTACCAGCAAACTCATGTCATTTTCTAGCGACCCAATTAACCCTCGTATAACCGGAAACAACTGTTCTTGTAAAGCAAGCGAATTCGGGTTCGACGAGATACAAATTGGTCAACATATACTTCACAACATGACTTCTTTTGCATCTTACAACGGTATCATAATTTTAGGTCAAGAGAACACAATATGGGCTAAACGTGACAACTTAGTGATGGATGTAATTTTACAGTCATCAGATATGAGAGTAAGATCCTTGTACACACAATTTGGAAAGTATGATGTAACTGTTAGTTTACATAAATAAAAACACAACAAACTTAAATTTCAAACAAAGAATTAAACAACTGAAACAGAGTTTAAACCAAACTAGAAAGAGAAAGATGAGTTGTTAGATGGGTTGTTAGTTTACATAAATAAAAACACAACAAACTTTAATTACTGGAAACTTTGCTTTTCATATTGCAGAATGTGAAGTGGTTTTGTCACACGGAACATTCGATTTGGTATCAAGCAGTTTTGATGGCGACAACTTATGCGAGTGAAACTACAAGACACCAGGTAAAATCAAGTCACATATAGACTTACCTGATCAACTAATGAATTCGACATTCCCTCTTTATCGAAGAATTTTTAGAATTTAGATCCTTGCTTGCCTTAATATAATAAGAGTACCCCAAACATACATACTGTTACTTCAAAAAGGTAGTTTAACTGCACAAAACAGCGAGAAAAACATCAACAAATAGCAGAAAAAACAACATATAAAAAAGCAAAAAGCGTCGGTAAATTGACTTCCTAACCCATCACAACCCCTAGTGTGAAACTGCAAACAACAATAGAAAAAACAACATAAAAAATCAAAATAAGCTCTTCTACCTTGTGTTTCTTTTGCCACACCTCCCCAATTAAGGTCATATCGTCTACTTTTTATTTACGTAGAATTCTGGCTACAGACAGATGAAAAAATGATTAATAAAGTTAGGTGCCCTAATCTTACCACAACAAAATCGATGACTGTAAAATTACATCCAAATGTTAGGCCCAAATCTAAATCCTACACTGTTAAACCCAAACCCTAAGCAACATGCAACCAAAACACAACAAACTTAAATTTCAAACAAAGAATTAAACAACTGAAACTGAGTTTAAACTAAACTAGAAAGAGAAAGATGGGTTGTTAGCTGCCTAGGCCACTTTTCAATCTACTTTCTTATATTAGAGTAAACTGCCATTTTGATCCCTGTGGTTTGGTCACTTTTGCCACTTTAGTGCAAAACTCAAACTTTTTGCATCTAGGTCCCTGTGGTTTCAGTTTTATTGCCATTTTGGTCCAAAAATGAAATTAGGTCATATTTGCCTTATAAAATGTTGCTCTTTTGTCATTTTCCGCAAGGGCAAAATGATCATTTCTATTTTATAAATAAATACCATATTTTATAAGACAAATATGACCTGATTTACCCCTGAGGAAAATGATAAAATTGCAGGATTTTATAAGACAAATATGATCTGATGTCATTTTTGGACCAAAATGGCAATAAAACTGAAACCACAGGGACCTAGATGCAAAAAGTTTGAGTTTTGGACTAAAGTGGCAAAAATGACCAAACCACAGGGACCAAAATGGCAGTTTACTCCTTATATTATAAGCAGTCATCTTTCATTTATATGCTGTTAGTTGGCTGTAGACCGTTTGAAAAAAGTTGATCTTTGTTCATTAGCTAATAAAAAAAAGAACCATAGAATTCGCTAAATAAAAAAGCTTAAACCCAAACCACATCTGCCTAGCTTAACTAAGCTTCATAATTATAAAAGCATACAATAGTCAGAGCACACAGAGTCGCAGGGTGATCAGATATTGCTTGTAAAACGAATCAGGACCTTAAGGTAGCGCTACTAACACTTGGGTGAACATTGAATGTTCTAAGATGTAAAAATGACCAAAGAATATAAATGATAATTAGTAACAAATAAAAAATTCAAGACTACAGCCTGAGCATTGAGTTTAACATAGTGCAACATCTAAGGTATGTACAACGAACAACTGAAGGCAAAAATAACACTTGACCCATTGATTAAATAAATAGTTAATGCATTTTAAAGAAAACTGAATCATTATGTTTAGCATTTAAAAAACTGGGCATGCTTAACAACAAATTCAAGATCATGCTAAACCCAGATTAGTGACTAGATGTTTGAATGTGTTTTACAAAGAGATAGATACAATCATACCACAATCAAATAACAATTGATAGTATCAGATTACAATTTAGAAAACATAGGTCCAAAAATCCCAATAATCATGCAAATTGTAACCATAGTTATATGAATAACTGACAGATCAAGATGTATTATTAAGAACATTTAAAGTTTTCAATTCAGAAACAACCTTCATATAGCTTTCAAGATCTAATAAATTACAAAACATGGGACCAAACATCCATATACTCATGAAACTAGTAACATAAGCGATCACCTCAACTCTCAGCTTTCTAGACTTAATAATTTCAAAAGTGCTTAAATCTTTTATAAAGTTTGTCAAAGGATAGAAAAACATTGACCCATTAACTCAAAAGACACCTAAATACTCTTAACTCTCAGCTTTCTAGAACAAATTCTGATTGATCATGGACTTCAAGATATGAAGGTTCAACAAGGATGGATAAACCGGTAGGAATATGAGTATGGTTCTGGGCGGCGATACAGGTTGGCTTATCCACTTTTCATGGTAGACGGTTATGTGAACAAATTATAGGCGCTAATAGCTAATTTTGGGCCATTAGGCCCAAAACTGTCGATGGCCCAAAATTAACTATTAGCGCCAGCAACCGAACATCGGCAGTTCTAGGCCTGATGGCCCAAAATTAGCTATTAGCGCCTATAATTTGTTCACATAACCGTCTACCATGAAAAGTGGATAAGCCAACCTGTATCGCCGCCCAGAACCATACTCATATTCCTACCGGTTTATCCATCCTTGTTGAACCTTCTTATCTTGAAGTCCATGATCAATCAGAATTTGTTCTAGAAAGCTGAGAGTTAAGAGTATTTAGGTGTCTTTTGAGTCAATGGGTCAATGTTTTTCTATCCTTTGACAAACTTTATAAAAGATTTAAGCACTTTTGAAATTATTAAGTCTAGAAAGCTGAGAGTTGAGGTGATCGCTTATGTTACTAGTTTCATGAGTATATGGATGTTTGGTCCCATGTTTTGTAATTTATTAGATCTTGAAAGCTATATGAAGGTTGTTTCTGAATTGAAAACTTTAAATGTTTTTAGTAATACATCTTGATCTGTCAGTTATTCATATAACTATGGTTACAATTTGCATGATTATTGGGATTTTTGGACCTATGTTTTCTATATTGTAATCTGATACTATCAGTTGTTATTTGATTGTGGTATGATGGTATCTATCTCTTTGTAAAACACATTCAAACATCTAGTCACTAATCTGGGTTTAGCATGATCTTGAATTTGTTGTTAAGCATGCCCAGTTTTTTAATTGCTAAACACAATGATTCAGTTTTCTTTAAAATGCATTAACTATTTTTTTAATCAATGGGTCAAATGTTATTTTTGCCTTCAGTTGTTCGTTGTACATACCTCAGATGTTGCACTATGTTAAACTCAATGCTCAGGCTGTTGTCTTGAATTTTTTATTTGTTACTAATTATCATTTATATTCTTTGGTCATTTTTACATCTTAGAACATTCAATGTTCACCCAAGTGTTAGTAGCGCTACCTTAAGGTCCTGATTCGTTTTACAAGCAATATCTGATCACCCTGCGACTCTGTGTGCTCTGACTATTGTATGCTTTTATAATTATGAAGCTTAGTTAAGCTAGGCAGATGTGGTTTGGGTTTAAGCTTTTTTATTTAGCGAATTCTACGGTTCTTTTTTTATTAGCTAATGAACAAATATCAACTTTTTTCAAACAGTCTGCAGCCAACAAACAACATATAAATGAAAGATGACTGCCTATAATATAATAAGAAAGTAGATTGAAATGTGGCCTAGGCAGCTAACAACCCATCTTTCTCTTTCTAGTTTGTTTTAAACTCAGTTTCAGTTGTTTAATTCTTTGTTTGAAATTTAACTAGAAAGAGAAAGATGAGTTGTTAGATGGGTTGTTAGTTTACATAAATAAAAACACAATAAACTTTAATTACTGGAAACTTTGCTTTTCATATTGCAGAATGTGAAGTGGTTTTGTCACACGGAACATTCGATTTGGTATCAAGCAGTTTTGATGGCGACAACTTATGCGAGTGAAACTACAAGACACCAGGTAAAATCAAGTCACATATAGACTTACCTGATCAACTAATGAATTCGACATTCCCTCTTTATCGAAGAATTTTTAGAATTTAGATCCTTGCTTGCCTTAATATAATAAGAGTACCCCAAACATACATACTGTTACTTCAAAAAGGTAGTTTAACTGCACAAAACAACGAGAAAAACATCAACAAATAGCAGAAAAAACAACATATAAAAAAGCAAAAAGCGTCGGTAAATTGACTTCCTAACCCATCACAACCCCTAGTGTGAAATTGCAAACAACAATAGAAAAAACAACATAAAAAATCAAAATAAGCTCTTCTACCTTGTGTTTCTTTTGCCACACCTCCCAATTAAGGTCATATCGTCTACTTTTTATTTACGTAGAATTCTGGCTACAGACAGATGAAAAAATGATTAATAAAGTTAGGTGCCCTAATCATACCACAACAAAATCGATGACTGTAAAATTACATCCAAATGTTAGGCCCAAATCTAAATCCTACACTGTTAAACCCAAACCCTAAGCAACATGCAACCAAAACACAACAAACTTAAATTTCCAACAAAGAATTAAACAACTGAAACTGAGTTAAAACTAAACTAGAAAGAGAAAGATGGGTTGTTAGCTGCCTAGGCCACTTTTCAATCTACTTTCTTATATTAGAGTAAATTGCCATTTTGATCCCTGTGGTTTGGTCAGTTTTGCCACTTTAGTGCAAAACTCAAACTTTTTGCATCTAGGTCCCTGTGGTTTCAGTTTTATTGCCATTTTGGTCCAAAAATGAAATCAGGTCATATTTGCCTTATAGAATGTTGCTCTTTTGTCATTTTCCGCAGGGGCAAAATGATCATTTCTATTTTATAAATAAATACCATATTTTATAAGACAAATATGACCTGATTTACCCCTGAGGAAAATGATAAAATTGCAGGATTTTATAAGACAAATATGATCTGATGTCATTTTTGGACCAAAATGGCAATAAAACTGAAACCACAGGGACCTAGATGCAAAAAGTTTGAGTTTTGGACTAAAGTGGCAAAAATGACCAAACCACAGGGACCAAAATGGCAGTTTACTCCTTATATTATAAGCAGTCATCTTTCATTTATATGCTGTTAGTTGGCTGTAGACCGTTTGAAAAAAGTTGATCTTTGTTCATTAGCTAATAAAAAAAGAACCATAGAATTCGCTAAATAAAAAAGCTTAAACCCAAACCACATCTGCCTAGCTTAACTAAGCTTCATAATTATAAAAGCATACAATAGTCAGAGCACACAGAGTCGCAGGGTGATCAGATATTGCTTGTAAAACGAATCAGGACCTTAAGGTAGCGCTACTAACACTTGGGTGAACATTGAATGTTCTAAGATGTAAAAATGACCAAAGAATATAAATGATAATTAGTAACAAATAAAAAATTCAAGACAACAGCCTGAGCATTGAGTTTAACATAGTGCAACATCTGAGGTATGTACAACGAACAACTGAAGGCAAAATAACATTTGACCCATTGATTAAAAAAATAGTTAATGCATTTTAAAGAAAACTGAATCATTGTGTTTAGCATTTAAAAAACTGGGCATGCTTAACAACAAATTCAAGATCATGCTAAACCCAGATTAGTGACTAGATGTTTGAATGTGTTTTACAAAGAGATAGATACCATCATACCACAATCAAATAACAACTGATAGTATCAGATTACAATTTAGAAAACATAGGTCCAAAAATCCCAATAATCATGCAAATTGTAGCCATAGTTATATGAATAACTGACAGATCAAGATGTATTACTAAAAACATTTAAAGTTTTCAATTCAGAAACAACCTTCATATAGCTTTCAAGATCTAATAAATTACAAAACATGGGACCAAACATCCATATACTCATGAAACTAGTAACATAAGCGATCACCTCAACTCTCAGCTTTCTAGACTTAATAATTTCAAAAGTGCTTAAATCTTTTATAAAGTTTGTCAAAGGATAGAAAAACATTGACCCATTGACTCAAAAGACACCTAAATACTCTTAACTCTCAGCTTTCTAGAACAAATTCTGATTGATCATGGACTTCAAGATATGAAGGTTCAACAAGGATGGATAAACCGGTAGGAATATGAGTATGGTTCTGGGCGGCGATACAGGTTGGCTTATCCACTTTTCATGGTAGACGGTTATGTGAACAAATTATAGGCGCTAATAGCTAATTTTGGGCCATTAGGCCCAAAACTGTCGATGGCCCAAAATTAACTATTAGCGCCAGCAACCGAACATCGGCAGTTCTAGGCCTGATGGCCCAAAATTAGCTATTAGCGCCTATAATTTGTTCACATAACCGTCTACCATGAAAAGTGGATAAGCCAACCTGTATCGCCGCCCAGAACCATACTCATATTCCTACCGGTTTATCCATCCTTGTTGAACCTTCTTATCTTGAAGTCCATGATCAATCAGAATTTGTTCTAGAAAGCTTAGAGTTAAGAGTATTTAGGTGTCTTTTGAGTCAATGGGTCAATGTTTTTCTATCCTTTGACAAACTTTATAAAAGATTTAAGCACTTTTGAAATTATTAAGTCTAGAAAGCTGAGAGTTGAGGTGATCGCTTATGTTACTAGTTTCATGAGTATATGGATGTTTGGTCCCATGTTTTGTAATTTATTAGATCTTGAAAGCTATATGAAGGTTGTTTCTGAATTGAAAACTTTAAATGTTTTTAGTAATACATCTTGATCTGTCAGTTATTCATATAACTATGGTTACAATTTGCATGATTATTGGGATTTTTGGACCTATGTTTTCTAAATTGTAATCTGATACTATCAGTTGTTATTTGATTGTGGTATGATGGTATCTATCTCTTTGTAAAACACATTCAAACATCTAGTCACTAATCTGGGTTTAGCATGATCTTGAATTTGTTGTTAAGCATGCCCAGTTTTTTAAATGCTAAACACAATGATTCAGTTTTCTTTAAAATGCATTAACTATTTTTTTAATCAATGGGTCAAATGTTATTTTTGCCTTCAGTTGTTCGTTGTACATACCTCAGATGTTGCACTATGTTAAACTCAATGCTCAGGCTGTTGTCTTGAATTTTTTATTTGTTACTAATTATCATTTATATTCTTTGGTCATTTTTACATCTTAGAACATTCAATGTTCACCCAAGTGTTAGTAGCGCTACCTTAAGGTCCTGATTCGTTTTACAAGCAATATCTGATCACCCTGCGACTCTGTGTGCTCTGACTATTGTATGCTTTTATAATTATGAAGCTTAGTTAAGCTAGGCAGATGTGGTTTGGGTTTAAGCTTTTTTATTTAGCGAATTCTACGGTTCTTTTTTTATTAGCTAATGAACAAAGATCAACTTTTTTCAAACAGTCTGCAGCCAACAAACAACATATAAATGAAAGATGACTGCCTATAATATAATAAGAAAGTAGATTGAAATGTGGCCTAGGCAGCTAACAACCCATCTTTCTCTTTCTAGTTTGTTTTAAACTCAGTTTCAGTTGTTTAATTCTTTGTTTGAAATTTAAGTTTGTTGTGTTTTGGTTGCATGTTCCTTAGGGTTTGGGTTTAACAGTGTAGGATTTAGATTTGGGCCTAACATTTGGATGTAATTTTAAAGTCATGGATTTTGTTGTGGTAAGATTAGGGCACCTAACTTTGTTAATCATTTTTTCATCTGTCTGTAGCCGGAATTGTACATAAATAAAAAGTAGACGATATGACCTTAATTGGGGAGGTGTAGCAAAAGAAACACAAGGTAGAAGAGCTTATTTTGATTTTTTATGTTGTTTTTTCTATTGTTGTTTGCAGTTTCACACTAGGTGTTGTGATGGGTTAGGAAGTCAATTTACCGGCGCTTTTTGCTTTTTTATATGTTGTTTTTTCTGCTATTTGTTGTTGTTTTTCTTGTTGTTTTGTGCAGTTAAACTACCTTTTTGAAAGTAACAGTATGTATGTTTGGGGTACTCTTATTATATTAATGCAAGCAAGGAGCTAAATTCTACAAATTCTTCGATAAAATGGGCATGTCGAATTCATTAGTTGATCAGGTAAGTCTATATATGACTGGATTTTACCTGCTGTCTTATGTCGCCATCAAAACTGCTTGACACCAAATCAAATGTTCCGTGTGACAAAACCACTTCACATTCTGCACTATGAAAAGCAAAGTTCCCGGTAATTAAAGCGCACCAATGGTTATTTTTTCTAACCTTGAACATCAGTTGAAAGTAAAACAAAACCTTTTGTTCTAGATCAATCTAATCGCCCTGACAAAATATGCAATTAACAATAAGTAAACAAGACAAAAGTTATAATCAGATGGGAAGCCGTAACCTAATTGAGACATTGTAATCGAACCTGTAAAGATCGAATGGCATACACCCTTAAATGATGCGAAGCCCAAATTGAACCCTAAGCCTTAATAGAGTTGAAATCCAGTCACTTAGCAACCAAATCGTTGAACCCTAGCAGCAAGTTTGATGGAAGATGGTGGCAACTGGTGGTTTCAGCGGTGTTTATTGTTGCGATTTGAGAGAGAGAGGTCTCATATCTGAAAGGGAGGCGGTGAAATGTGAAATTTAGGGTTTTGAGATTCACGTGTTTTAAGACAGTGATATAAGGCACCAGATGTCACACCCCAACCGATGGCGGAAACATCGGGGCGCGACACTGAGGGAAACAGATTGTCCAGAAGTTTCCATACCAATTATATATTTACTAGATATTTAAAGCAACATGTCCCATACCATGTCATAAATGATAATACAATTATTACAGAAATATCTAGTCAAATTGTTCTGTTCCGAAAACTCAGATTTTTATTACAGACAATTGTTTATTAGTTTCTAGACCTTCCCTAGCCTCGATTTCATCACCGTGCAAATAAGCATCCTAGCAACTTAAGCACCTGTCACATACGTTAAGGTAAAAGTCAATACACATAGTGTAAAGGCGAGCATACAAGTTTGATAATAGCATATAGAGTTCAAAAGCGTTACGCATAACCAGCACGTACACAGAGTGAAATGAGGCATGTTAGTTATCGACATGAACCCATCGATACCAATGACTGCGGATTGACTGCCCAAGGCAGTTCACGATACATACTAACCATTGTGAGCCACGTAGGTAATTGTCCTTAACAACCCCCGAGTGAACGGGTGCTGAGTCCAAACTAATAGTACTATCGTTGCTAAGGCAGGTAGAGAGCATTCCATGTGTAACCGTAACAAACAGCATTCATTAAGTCACGTATACATGCGATAGCGGTTAGCGTTTAAAGTATTGCGTAGTGTGTTTGATGTGGTTTTGTATGAGTAACGTATGTAACACCCAAAAGTGCGTAAAGCAAAAAGGGATCGAGTATACTCACGTCGATTGATGGATTGAAGGGAGTGCTAGAGAGTAGGGTTAGCCTGAACAGTTTGATATTAAAACGATAAGTGATACGCAAAACGATGAAAAGTACAAGTGAGTCGGACAACGGTTCGATCGGATGGTAATCCGTCGGTCAGCCAGTCGTGCGAGTGGTAGTCCGCTCGGACGGTCGTCCGGTCGGTTGGCCGTTCGAGTGGATTGTTTCTTCCTTTGGGAAAGATGTGTTTGTGTATGATGGCTTGACTTTTGAAGTTTTTGTTGTAGCATTTTGAAAACAGTGAAGTATCTCTACCTTTCAGGTCGGTCGATCGATCGATCGGTCGGTCGATCGGACAGCAACCCGATTGGTTGGGCACTTCAATGAGAATAAGTTCGCAGCAGGTTGACACACGATCGGACGGTCTTTCGATTGGGTGGCATCCTTTATCCATTGAACATGTCAAAAATTGTTTATGTGTTGAAGTTTCGAAACATCACATAGTCGGATGGTCGGTCGAACGAGTGGTAGCTCGATCGAACGGCAATCCGTTCGGTGTTCCAAAACCCTTGAGAGTTGATTTTAAAAATTAGGTAGGACCAAGGTGCAAGTCGTTCGGATTGGCCAGTCGTTCGGACAGTAGTCCGTTCGGACAGCAGTTCGTTCGGACGGTAGTCTGTTCGGACGATGCTCCGTCCTGGTCAACTTGTTCGTCTTACACTTGGTTGTTTTGATTGTTTGTCATTTTATAGAGGCGTTTTGATAACGAGTTAAGCAACATAAACTTTGTCAATACTTGGTTCTCCTGATCGGACAGGAATCACCCAAATCCGATTGATTAACTGTTCAAGACGGTGTTTCACGTTTAACCCGAAATCGGTAAACCTCGTGGATAGAATACGGATCTTGAACCAACGTAACCACAAGAATGAGTAGTAAGTCGACACAAGCCCCGATTCTACCGGTTTTGAGTGCATTGAGTATAAAAGAGTTGAAAGATGTGACAACCCTCACTAAACCAGGTATCCGTACGACTTAATTAACTATTAATTGCTGCTTAATTACTGTGCTTGACTAAGATTACCGATAAACTGCTACTTGACTGTTGAAACTGTACATATCTGCATCATACTTTGATTTCCATCACTACATTATTTACTTACTGAACTCTAGTGACAAACATGATGCACAAAAGCACAGTAGCATTTGAACGGATAACCTATTGAACATGCTGATATAGCCAGCATCAGGCAAACACTGCCTCTAAAGGCCTGTATGAGCCAGAAATATTTTACTACACCCAGAGTGTGTGTAGGGATACAAGGGTTGTAGAACTGCGTCTCTAGGATAAGATATAATGATTGGATGTGCCTAAAACGTACTCTGAGCACGAAACACAGCACTCTATTTAACATACTAGCTTCTAGCTAACTAATAAAGTGCCAAAACATGAGGAAATATTCCTGACACCTTGCAGAATAAATTGTGTCGCAAAAAATATTACTTACGACGCTTAAAAGATTACTTAAGCACTTTAACGGATTACTATCCAACCGAACAACCGGACTATACCCGGAACATAAAAATATTGCCAGAAATATTATTAGTCTTTTTCTGAGCCAGTTAGGGTCCCTGATTACCCTAACACTCGCAATATAACACATCATGCAACTAACGGGGTTAATCTCTAAAGTTAACCCACTTAACTAAACTAAACTCTAACTACACCATTGAAATCGAACCGGATACCCCCCCCCCTAAAGAGATCGGCCAACAAGGGGTAACCAAGGAGTACAACTTTTGAATATTATATTACCTATGTCTAATATCCAGATGACATAAAAACCGTTGGACGATAATCTTGTTTTTGCCTATAAATACCCTCACTTAACTCATGAGATTATCACACCACAAATCACCAAACACTCTCCTCTCTCTTGCCTCCCCACTCTCGGCCGAAACCCCCTCCCCCTACACATCCATCTTTCGATCTTGATCACTCCATTTCAAGCATATACAAGGCTTACGGGTTACATATTAGGAGTCTTGAAGCAAGCGGAAGTGGAAGGACCTCGTTACTTAGCTTTTATCCACCACATTTTCGACTAGATTCTTCCCTAGCCCCGAGCTAGAGGTATAATGTTTAAAACTCACTCTCGAACATATCTAAAATGGTTAATATGATTTATAACGGTTAAAAGTCGGGAACATACATTTTGAATCTTTAAAGTCTACTAAAACTTGAATTTTGTTGGTTAAAAGCTCATAGCTTGTGTAAAAGTAGTAGTATTTGAATATGTTGGGTATTGAGGCCCGATCTACGTCGTGGTGGCTCTTATCATCGTTTAACCCGACTTTGTTAAGATCATAGATCTTGACATAAGCTTATTTCTATCGGTACGAGGGTTAAAAGGTGAAACTCTACCACACGGAAGACATGAACTTGTGTAAAAGTAATTTTACTAGTAAAATGGTGTTTAAAACTAGCGGATCTACATATGTACAAGTGGTATATTCGTAAATCCAAGTGTCGAGAAAATCATGTTTTATAAAAGTTGGATGACAAACTAACAAATGTGATTTTACAAACCACAAGGGTATAAACACTTGTGAAATAAGAAGTTTTCGACAAAATATCAATCTTTGGGAAAGATTGTCACACCCTGGCTTTGCGGAAGCGTGGTTAATTTTGGTGTGACTTCTTAATACCATAGCTTAATCATAACAAGCTATATGAATTAAAAATATGCAAGATCATCCATTAAAAGTAAAATAGTAAAACATTGTCTTAACGGGTTAACACCCAACAACCATAAACTTGTCTAAACATTACAGACCCAAACATAACATAAACATGATTCAAGGACTGTGACTTGTCCAGGAAAGAGTCACATTCCTCGAACCCTGGATGACCCTGGTGACTTATGCAGCGGAAAACATGCCATACCGTGCCAGATCTTTAATTCCCTGAAATACATGTAAGTTGAAAAATCAACAATAATGTTGAGCGAGTTCATGCGAAAGTGAGTAAATAAACCTTTATCAAAAATCCCGGTATGTAGCAAATAAGGAAAAAGAGATCACCAATGGTTTGCAAGTCCATTGATATGTGTGAAGTGCAAGTAGGAAGACTCAAACCTAGCGGATTTTGCGTCGGGCACAAAGTCACCCCGAGGTCCGTTATGTTGGACCTGGGGTTGGGCTCGCTACACCCAGATAGATCTACTTTTACGTCCCTCGGTCCTACCATGAGGATTAATGGCCTCCAGTTCCCGCCTACCCACTCACATGATCTAAGTAATAACCCTCCTTACGCTAACCATACCATGTATCAAGTATTCATAATCATAGTAACATGTATTTCACCCCCGCAGTTTATAAAACTGAAAAGAGTTAAGAGAAAAGGGGGACATGAACTCACAGTCTGTGCGTCGCTATACCAAGTACTCTAAATATCCAACAGCTGTGCAACGACCTACATGTGCTAATTCTATTAGACGGATGGCCGTGCCTTAGCTTTATAGTTTACATTTTCGGGGAAACAGTTAGACAACCGTTCCTTGTATATACTTGGTAATTTAACTTCCTTCCCAAGGATGGGGGATTTAATACATGTGCGTTCAATTTTTAATATTAAGTCTCACTTAATATATTTTTACTTCTCATTTCAAAATATAAATATTTTTCTCAAAAATATTATATTTTCTCTTCACATAATACTTTCCAAAATAATACGTTGACAAAATATGCGTACATGAATATTTCCGCATAAAGCGTAAGTTACGTTTTAACGATTATGTGGTAATAGTAATTACCGTTGTAACTTATATGTTTGTCGTGTAAGCGTTTGTATTATTTTGGGTTCGTCAACGTTGGTAAATATTATTTTTACTCTGAAAATAATATTTATATATTTTCACCAAATGATCATAAACAGTTTGGTGAAAAATATATTTACTAACCATATATTTATCACGTTTAGTTTTGTGAAAAATCCCACCTCCGATTATTTAGTAAATAAAGTCATGGCGAAATCCATTTTGAAAATATATCAAAAATAGTCCTAACACTTGTAAATAATTCTAAGTGTTAGATTTTAAAAAAATTTCGCCAGAGTTTCCCCTGTAACTGGAGGTGGCCACGCTTTCAAGCGTATCATTTTCTTTTACAAAATCATTTCAATAATTTCTTGATTCAATCAAACAATTTCCGACACATCAAACTAGTTTCAACACATCAAACTTACCGATTAGTATGTAAATCGCATTATCACATGAACTTGTAGTTTTATGAAAAACTATAGTGTAGATCTCGTTATATTTGGTGGATCTATGTATAAATTAGTTTAGTCTTGTAAAAACCCCGTTTTTAGAACAAATAATCCTTTACAACTTCCCGTCATCTTTCCCAAAGATTGATATTTTGTCGAAAACTTCTTATTTCACAAGTGTTTATACACTTGTGGTTTGTAAAATCACATTTGTTAGTTTGTCATCCAACTTTTATAAAACATGATTTTCTCGACACTTGGTTTTACGAATATACCACTTGTACATATGTAGATCCGCTAGTTTTGAACACCATTTTACTAGTAAAATTACTTTTACACAAGTTCATGTCTTCCGTGTGGTAGAGTTTCACCTTTTAACCCTCGTACAGATAGAAATAAGCTTATGTCAAAATCTATGATCTTAACAAAGTCAGGTTAAACGATGATAAGAGCCACCACAACGTAGATCGGGCCTCAATACCCAACATATTCAAATACTACTACTTTTACACAAGCTATGAGCTTTTAACCAACAAAATTCAAGTTTTAGTAGACTTTAAAGATTCAAAATGTATGTTTCCGACTTTTAACCGTTATAAATCATATTAACCACTTTAGATATGTTCGAGAGTGAGTTTTAAACATTATACCTCTAGCTCGGGGCTAGGGAAGAATCTAGTCGAAAATGTGGTGGATAAAAGCTAAGAAACGAGGTCCTTCCACTTCCGCTTGCTTCAAGTCTCCTAATATGTAACCCGTAAGCCTTGTATATGCTTGAAATGGAGTGATCAAGATCGAAAGATGGATGTGTAGGGGGAGGGGGTTTCGGCCGTAGCTTATGTAGAAGGGAGGAGAGAGTGATTTTTGGGTGGTGAAGTGTGAGAAGCTTATGTGTGTTAAGGTGGGGTATTTATAGACCAAATCATGTTCATCGTCCAACGGATCTTATGTCTTCAAGATATTAAACATAAACCATTAAAATAATCAAAAGTGTACCCCCTTGGTTACCCATTGTTGGCCGATCCCATTAGGGGGGGGGGGGGGTATCCGGTTTGCTTTCAATTGTGTAGTTAGTGTTTAGTTTAGTTAAGTAGGTTAACTTTAGGGATTAACCCCGTTAGTTGTATGATGTGTTATATCGCGGGTGTTAGGGTAATCAGGGACCCTAACTGGCTCAGAAAAATACTAATAATATTTTTGGCAATATTTTCATGTTCCGGGTATAGTCCGGTTGTTCGGTTGGATAGTAATCCGTTAAAGTGCTTAAGTAATCTTTTAAGCGTCGTAAGTAATATTTTTAGCGACATAATTTATTCTGCAAAGTGTCAGGAATATTTCCTCATGTTTTGGCACTTTATTAGTTAGCTAGAAGCTAGTATGTTAAATAGAGTGCTGTGTTTCGTACTCAGAGTACGTTTTAGGCACATCCAATCATTATATCTTATCCTAGAGACGCAGTTCTACAACCCTTGTATCCCTACACACACTCTGGGTGTAGTAAAATATTTCTGGCTCATACAGGCCTTTAGAGGCAGTGTTTGCCTGATGCTGGCTATATCAGCATGTTCAATAGGTTATCCGTTCAAATGATACTGTGCTTTTGTGCATCATGTTTGTCACTAGAGTTCAGTAAGTAAATAATGTAGTGACGGAAATCAAAGTATGATGCAGATATGTACAAGTTTCAACAGTCAAGTAGCAGTTTATCAGTAATCTCAGCCAAGCACAGTAATTAAGCAGCAATTAATAGTTAATTAAGTCGTACGGATACCTGGTTTAGTGAGGGTTGTCACATTCTCCCCCCGTTAGAAAAATTTCGTCCCGAAATTTTAAATTCTGCTTGTAGAAGCAGGGTTCTTAGGAAATAAGTGGGGGTATTTCTCTTTCATTCGGTCCTCACGCTCCCAGGTGAATTCAGGACCATGTCTAGCATTCCAACGAACTTTGACGAGCTTGACACTGCTCCGGCGGGTCTTGTTAATTTTCCAATCCGTGACCTCAACAGGTTCTTCAACGAAGTGGAGCGTGTCATCAACATGAATTTCGTCGGTAGGAATGGCAACGTTATCTTGAGTTGGACTTCTTTTTAGATTGGATACATGAAATGTATCATGAACACTATTCAGTTCGGCAGGTAGGTCCAACTTGTATGCTACGGTCCCAATTCTTTCCAAAATTATGAAAGGACCAATGTAGCGCGGATTCAACTTCCCACGCTTCCCAAAGCGTGCCACCCCTTTCTAGGGCGATACCTTCAGCAAAACCATATCTCCAACCTCGAACTCTTGAGGTTTCCTGCCTCGATCTGCGTAGGCTTTCTGCCTGTCACGAGCCGCGCTGATACGGTCTCGGATCTGTGCGATCTTATCGGTGGTTTCCTGGACTACATCAGGACCAACCAACTGTCTATCACCAGCGTCAGACCAACAGAGCGGTGATCTGCACTTGCGCCCATATAAAGCCTCAAACGGCGCGGCACCAATACTAGTGTGGTAGCTGTTGTTGTATGAAAACTCAACCAGGGGTAAATGCTTATCCCAGCTACCACCCAAATCCATCACACATGCTCTCAGCATGTCTTCTAACGTCTGAATCGTCCGCTCACTTTGGCCGTCGGTCTGCGGGTGAAAAGCAGTGCTCAGATTCAACTTTGAGCCAAAAGCTTCCTGGAAGGATTGCCATATTCTCGATACAAACCTTCCGTCTCTATCGGAGATAATCGAGAGAGGTACTCCATGGCGTGTAACAATCTCTCTCATGTAAATTTCAGGTAATTTGCTTGTATTATCCTTCTCGCGGATAGGCAAGAAGTGTGCTGACTTCGTCAATCGATCCACTATCACCCAGATAGTGTCATGGCCTCTTGGCGTTCTTGGCAATTTTGTAACAAAATCCATGGAGATTTGTTCCCACTTCCACTTGGGAATCTCTGGTTGTTGCAGAAGTCCTGAAGGCTTCTGGTATTCTGCCTTAACCTTGGCACATGTTAAACATTTGCTCACATAAACAGCAACATCGCCTTTCATCCTAGGCCACCAGTAATAATCTTTAAGATCCTGGTACATCTTATCCGCTCCAGGGTGGATAGAGTACCGTGACTTGTGAGCTTCATCGAAAATAACCTTCCTTAAACCACCAAACAAAGGAACCCAAATCCTTTTCTCAATACCTAACGTTCCTTCCTTGTTTGGTACCAACAACTTCTCCATCCCACGGAGATATTCTTCAGCAAGGTTTCTTTCCTTGAGAGCTTCTTGTTGCGCTGCACGAACGCGCGAGGAAAGATCGGTTTGAATAATCATTTCCAAAGCTCTAACCCTTATGGGCTTGATTCTTTCTTTACAACTCAGGGCATCAGCGACCACATTCGCCTTCCCTGGGTGATACTTTATCTCACAGTCGTAGTCGTTTAACAACTCGACCCATCGTCTTTGCCTCATATTCAACTCCTTCTGGTTGAATATATGATGGAGGCTCTTGTGATCTGTGAAGATCGTACACTTTGTACCGTAAAGGTAGTGTCTCCAGATCTTCAAAGCAAAGACCACTGCGCCTAGCTCCAAATCATGAGTGGTATAGTTCTTTTCGTGCACTTTCAGTTGGCGTGACGCGTAGGCAATAACCTTCTGGCGTTGCATCAACACACAACCCAATCCTTGACGCGATGCGTCACAGTATACCACAAAATCATCGGTACCTTCCGGCAGAGCTAAGATTGGCGCGTTACAAAGCTTATCTTTCAATATCTGAAATGCTTCATCCTGTTTGATTCCCCAATCAAACTTCTTTTCCTTCTGCGTGAGGAGCGTCAATGGTTGAGCGATCTATGAAAAGTTCTCGATGAACCTTCGATAATAGCCAGCCAAACCCAAGAATTGCCGAATCTTGGTTGGCGTCTTTGGCGTTTCCCAATCCTTGATCGCCTCGATCTTGGTTGGATCCACGTGGATTCCATCCCCATTTACCACGTGTCCAAGGAATTGCACTTCTCTTAGCCAAAACTCGCACTTAGAGAACTTGGCATACAGTTGCTCCTTCTTCAGCAGTTCCAGAATGGCTCTAAGATGCTGCTCGTGCTCAGCCTTCGTCTTTGAATAAATCAGAATATCATCGATGAATACGATCACGAACTTATCCAAGTACGACTTACAAACTCGATTCATCAGATCCATGAACACTGCAGGTGCGTTTGTCAAACCAAACGACATAACGAGAAACTCGTAGTGTCCATATCGAGTTCTGAAGGCTGTCTTTGGGATACTCTCCTCCTGTATCCGTAGCTGGTGGTACCCAGATCGAAGATCGATCTTGGAGTAAAAGCTTGAACCTTGAAGCTGGTCGAATAGGTCATCGATCCTTGGCAAAGGATACCTATTCTTGATCGTCAGCTTGTTCAA
Organism: Helianthus annuus; assembly: GCF_002127325.2. NCBI lineage: Eukaryota > Viridiplantae > Streptophyta > Magnoliopsida > Asterales > Asteraceae > Helianthus > Helianthus annuus. The sequence continues at coordinate 43,495,960 of NC_035441.2, forward strand.
CTCTCTATAGTCAATACACATGCGGAAACTACCGTCCTTCTTCTTCACAAACAAAACTGGAGCTCCCCAAGGCGAGAAGCTTGGTCGGATAAATCCCTTGTCTAACAACTCTTGAAGTTGTGTTGACAGTTCCTGCATCTCAGACGGAGCAAGTCTGTAAGGTGCCTTAGCCACAGGCGCGGCGCCTGGAACTAAGTCAATGTGGAACTCTACTTGCCTCTGAGGTGGCAATCCAGGCAAGTCTTCTGGAAAGACTTCTGGGTATTCCCTCACGACAGGGATGTCTTCGATCTTTGGCTCAGCAGCTTTCTTATCCACAATGTGTGCCAGAAAAGCAACACATCCTTTCTGCAAACACTTCCTTGCCTTCAGGCAGCTAATCATCCTTAACGGCGTCTCACGCTTTTCTCCATGAACAACAATCGTCTCACCATCATCAGTCGGGATACGAATAATCTTCTCGTGACAAACTATCTCTACTTTGTTACTCGATAACCAATCCATCCCTACTACCACTTCGAAGCTTCCCAACTGGACTGGTAGTAGATCGAGAGCAAACTCACGCTCTCCCAACTCGATTACGCAACCTCGAATCACCTCGTTAGCTTCCACTAACTTCCCATTCGCTAATTCGATCGAGTACGGAATATCTAGCTTACTAGCGGCTAAACCAAGCATATTCTTAAATTCTAGCGATACGAAGCTATAATCGGCACCAGTATCAAACAAAACGGATGCATAGCGTTGGTTTACAGGGAACGTACCAGTGACAACATTGGGATCCTGGCGTGCTTCCCTGGCTTCCATGTTAAAAACACTTCCGCGTGCTTGGTTTAACTCTGGGCAATTTCTTTTGTAATGCCCAACATCACCGCAGTTAAAACATCCGGGCCTCTGCCCGTTCCCACCATTGTTTCCAGCTTGATTGTTTCCCTGATTTCGATTCATGGCGCCCGCTTGGTTAGCATGATTGGCACGGTTTCCATCACCTCCCTGGTTTCCTTGTAGGCGGTTCCCAGCACCACCACGGTTGTTCCTATTCCCAAATCCTCCTTGGCCTCCCCGGCCAGCAGTGGCCCAACAAGAATCCTTTGAATGACCGGTCTTCCCACATGATTCACAAACTTTTGGCCCGCATCGGCCAGAGTGATGGCGTTGGCATGAGTTACACTTGGGTTGTGCACCCATATATCCCTTGCCTTTCTTCATACCACTAGCTGAATCTTGAGCTGGTGCATTCGATTCCCCTTTCTTAACTACCATCCCGGTGCCCTGCTTGAAATTTGAAAACTTTCGCTTGTTGCCACCAGATGACTCCACATGAGTCTCTTTCTTCTTGGGCTCAATTTCATCAAACTTGTTCAACCGAATTGCCTCTTCGGTGAGAGCCACACTCAAATCGATGGCTTCAGTGATAGTTGCAGGTTTGGAGGAGGTTACCATGCTGATGATTTGAGGAGCCAATCCCCAAATGAAGCGTTCAATCCTCTTGAACTCGGGTGTAACCATGTAGGGTACCACATGTGACAAGTCGTGGAACCTCTGAACGTACTCAGCTATCTTTGATCCTTCCATCTTTAGGTGCCAGAACTCGGTCTCCAACCTCTGGATTTCGGCGCGAGAACAGTACTTTTTGCGCATGAGTTCTTTCAACTCAGTCCAGGTCAGTGCGTAAGCCGCAGCTTCGCCAAGGGTCTGGACTTGTAGATTCCACCAGGATAGGGCTCCATCCACAAATAGCCCTGAGATATAAGTGACTTGTTGATCCAGCGCGCATTTGCTCATGCGAAGTACGGACTCGGTTTTCTCAGCCCAGCGAACGAAGGAGACAGCACCTCCCGTGCCATCGAAGTTTACGGGCTTACAGTCCAAGAATTGTTTGTAAGTGCACCCATGCGGTGGGTTGTTGTTATTGCCGGTGTTGTTCGAGTTGCTTCCACTCATCCCTCCTTGTGAGGTAGCATATTGAGCAATAGCAGCAGCAATGACTTGCTGTAGTTCAACCTGGTTGGTAGGCATCGGTGGTTCTTGACGTCTTGGCGGCATCTTCTAAAGATGTGTACATCGGTCAGGCCATAATAAGCATACGCATATAGTAATAGTAATAGCACATAACATCTCATGTTATCAATATATCATACACAACATCCCATGTCCCAACATCCCATGTCACAAGTATTATACACACAACATCCCATGTCACAAGTATTATACACACAACATCCCATGTCCCAACATCCCATGTCACAAAAATATAAATAAGTAATCAAGTGAATCAGATATGGTGAGAATACTGCGATTGTTATATATATCGAGACCATAATGTAGTAAGTGTATCAGTACATCACTGTGTCATACAATCATCAATCAAATAGGGGCTACATCACCCCTGTCCAAAAACAATATCGTGTCAGTGTCACATACATCAAGTACATCAAACAAGTATCAACAAAAGTCAGTATCGTCAGATGGTGTCCAAAAGGCTGTGCAGTCACAATCGATGTCGTCTCACCAACGTCTACCTCTACAGCACTGATGAGCTCTATGCGGATGGCGGTGGAGGAGGGGGAAAGTGAGTGTAAAGCAAGCGGCGTAGATGAAGCCAATCCTCCTCCATAGCCTGCTGAGTGCGAATAACAGAAGCAATCTGCTGCTCCAGTGTAAGAAGTCGGGCAGCATAGTCAGGAGGTAATGATCGAAACGACTGAAAAGGTGAGGATGTCTGACCATGGCATGGACATGGTGGCAGCTGAGCTCTCTCAAGCTCCTGGAGTCGCTGCGTATGTGACTCATGCTGGTGAACGAAAGACATCAAAAGGTCCTCTATAGTATGTCCCACATGAAAAGGATGATATGGATCAGTAGGCGGCATGACTGGTGGGGTCGACCAGAGCAAAGGCTCGCTAGTAGGGTCAAACGATGCCACAGGAAATGGTGAAATAGATGGTGGAACAGATGACATCTGGGGCATGAAAGGCATAGACATCGGTACGTGTCCAAAAGGGTGGGCAGAAGAGCCCTCTCCAGGCCCCGCTGGAGGTACAAACTGTGGAATCTGAAATGAAAAATCATCATGTCGTGTAACAGGAATCTGAGGGGGTAACGGGGGAACATCCTCATCAGCAGGTATCCAACCGTGCTGAGCATCCTCATCGGGCGGATCCATGTGGTCAGCAAATAGTGTGTGCTCGGGCTCAAGGGGTACAGGATCAAATGGAGCAATGACAGGATCAACGGGTGCAATAGGATCAACAGGGTGGTCGACAGGGATATCAGCAGCCAAAGGTGGATCAACAAAATCATCAACAACAGGGTCATCGGCAATAGCATGATCAACAATCAAAGGAACATCACCAATAGGAAGATCGCCAATGGGCGGGTCAGCTATAATGGGCTCAACAGGAACGCCAGCATGTACCAGGTCATGCTCATGCATAGGGTCTAGAGCAGCTGCCTGCTCCGGGGCCAAGGCAGGCTCTGGGTTGTCAAAAGCCATATCAAAGTCGAACTCAGGATCAATAGGGTCAACGGGATCAGCGGGATCCTCCATGAGCTGGTCCATCGGGATATACTCAATGTCGTGATCGGGGTCAAATCCCGGAGGAAAGACGGGATCAGAATCCTCTATGTCGTCGTGCTCGAATGCAAAGCTCGGAATGGGTGCGGCAGAAGATGCCTGGTCGGGGTCCGAGTCGTGTGCGAAATTCTGTGTGCTCACCTCGTGAGACGGTGCAGATGCCACAGACTCAAAGGAGTCTGGGACTGGGACTGGGACTGGTGAATGTGCAGGCGAGTCCTCCGCAGGAGCACCAGCGATCATCAAGAGATCGCTAGCGGGAAGAGGGGCTGCATAAGGAATCTCATCCTCAAAAGGCTCGTCCTCAAAGAGATCAACATCGCCGTCAGCCTCGGCGTCGGGTAGTAAGTCGTATGCTGGATACGAAGCAAGAGGTATAGGAGCTGGAATCACTACCAGGGGAAGGTACTCAGCAGGAGGGCCATCAATAGGCTCATCAGCACCTTCGGGCAGAGCGAAGGGCTGGAAGTCATCGTCATCATTGCTCGTGAAATCGGAGGTATGCACCTCGTGCTCCGAAGATATAATGTCGTCAGATACTATGGGTAAAGGTCCGGTGGTATCCGAATCACCCGTAGCTGGTGAGTCCATGTGTCTGTAACACAACACAAAATATGCACAAAAATCAGTCAATCAGGTAATCACATAAGTTACCAAATAATAATCGCATAATCCTCCTAGTCCCACTAGCCTCCCAGCCTCCCAGACTGTCCTTCCTAGTCCCACTAGCCAATTTTCCCAGCCTCCCTAGTCCCACTAGCAAACTTTTCCCAGCCTCCCAGACTGACTTCCTAGTCCCACTAGACAACTACCTCGATCTCCAAGATCAAGCCTCGGCCTCCAAGACCGAGCCTCAGCCTCCAAGACTGAGCCTAAAATAATAAACATCTACCTCGATCTCTAAGATCGAGCCTCGGCCTCCAAGACCGAGCCTCAGTCTTCAGGACTGAGCCTAATAATGGATAAATGAAATGTGCTCAACATTTGTTTGTAAAAACGTTTTGGATCTGGACTTAAGTGGTATGCAGAAAAATGTTTTCGTGAGAGCCCTAGTGATCATAGTCTAGACTCAAGAAGGAATCCTAGTTCGCTATGATCAGAGCTCTGATACCAAGCTGTCACACCCTGGCTTTGCGGAAGCGTGGTTAATTTTGGTGTGACTTCTTAATACCATAGCTTAATCATAACAAGCTATATGAATAAAAAATATGCAAGATCATCCATTAAAAGTAAAATAGTAAAACATTGTCTTAACGGGTTAACACCCAACAACCATAAACTTGTCTAAACATTACAGACCCAAACATAACATAAACATGATTCAAGGACTGTGACTTGTCCAGGAAAGAGTCACATTCCCCGAACCCTGGATGACCCTGGTGACTTATGCAGCGGAAAACATGCCATACCGTGTCAGATCTTTAATTCCCTGAAATACATGTAAGTTGAAAAATCAACAATAATGTTGAGCGAGTTCATGCGAAAGTGAGTAAATAAACCTTTGTCTTTATCAAAAATCCTGGTATGTAGCAAATAAGGAAAAAGAGATCACCAATGGTTTGCAAGTCCATTGATATGTGTGAAGTGCAACTAGGAAGACTCAAACCTAGAGGATTTTGCGTCGGGCACAAAGTCACCCCGAGGTCCGTTATGCTGGACCTGGGGTTGGGCTCGCTACACCCAGATAGATCTACCGCTTACGTCCCTCGGTCCTACCATGAGGATTAATGGCCTCCAGTTCCCGCCTACCCACTCACATGATCTAAGTAATAACCCTCCTTACGCTAACCATACCATGTATCAAGTATTCATAATCATAGTAACATGTATTTCACCCCCGCAGTTTATAAAACTGAAAAGAGTTAAGAGAAAAGGGGGACATGAACTCACAGTCTGTGCGTCGCTATACTAAGTACTCCAAATATCCAACAGCTGTGCAATGACCTACATGTGCTAATTCTATTAGACGGATGGCCGTGCCTTAGCTTTATAGTTTACATTTTCGGGGAAACAGTTAGACAACCGTTCCTTGTATATACTTGGTAATTTAACTTCCTTCCCAAGGATGGGGGATTTAATACATGTGCGTTCAATTTATAATATTAAGTCTCACTTAATATATTTTTACTTCTCATTTCAAAATATAAATATTTTTCTCAAAAATATTATATTTTCTCTTCACATAATACTTTCCAAAATAATACGTTGACAAAATACGCGTACATGAATATTTCCGCATAAAGCGTAAGTTACGTTTTAACGATTATGTGGTAATAGTAATTACCGTTGTAACTTATATGTTTGTCGTGTAAGCGTTTGTATTATTTTGGTTTCGTCAACGTTGGTAAATATTATTTTTACTCTAAAAATAATATTTATATATTTTCACCAAATGATCATAAACAGTGTGGTGAAAAATATATTTACTAACCATATATTTATCACGTTTAGTTTTGTGAAAAATCCCACCTCCGATTATTTAGTAAATAAAGTCATGGCGAAATCCATTTTGAAAATATATCAAAAATAGTCCTAACACTTGTAAATAATTCTAAGTGTTAGATTTTAGAAAAATTTCGCCAGAGTTTCCCCTGTAACTGGAGGTGGCCACGCTTTCAAGCGTATCATTTTCTTTTACAAAATCATTTCAACAATTTCTTGATTCAATCAAACAATTTCCGACACATCAAACTAGTTTCAACACATCAAACTTAGCGATTAGTATGTAAATCGCATTATCACATGAACTTGTAGTTTTATGAAAAACTATAGTGTAGATCTCGTTATATTTGGTGGATCTACGTATAAATTAGTTTAGTCTTGTAAAAACCCCGTTTTTAGAACAAATCATCCTTTACAACTTCCCGTCATCTTTCCCAAAGATTGATATTTTGTCGAAAACTTCTTATTTCACAAGTGTTTATACACTTGTGGTTTGTAAAATCACATTTGTTAGTTTGTCATCCAACTTTTATAAAACATGATTTTCTCGACACTTGGTTCTACGAATATACCACTTGTACATATGTAGATCCGCTAGTTTTGAACACCATTTTACTAGTAAAATTACTTTTACACAAGTTCATGTCTTCCGTGTGGTAGAGTTTCACCTTTTAACCCTCGTACCGATAGAAATAAGCTTATGTCAAAATCTATGATCTTAACAAAGTCGGGTTAAACGATGATAAGAGCCACCACAACGTAGATCGGGCCTCAATACCCAACATATTCAAATACTACTACTTTTACACAAGCTATGAGCTTTTAACCAACAAAATTCAAGTTTTAGTAGACTTTAAAGATTCAAAATGTATGTTTCCGACTTTTAACCGTTATAAATCATATTAACCACTTTAGATATGTTCGAGAGTGAGTTTTAAACATTATACCTCTAGCTCGGGGCTAGGGAAGAATCTAGTCGAAAATGTGGTGGATAAAAGCTAAGAAACGAGGTCCTTCCACTTCCGCTTGCTTCAAGGCTCCTAATATGTAACCCGTAAGCCTTGTATATGCTTGAAATGGAGTGATCAAGATCGAAAGATGGATGTGTAGGGGGAGGGGGTTTCGGCCGTAGCTTATGTAGAAGGGAGGAGAGAGTGATTTTTGGGTGGTGAAGTGTGAGAAGCTTATGTGTGTTAAGGTGGGGTATTTATAGACCAAATCATGTTCATCGTCCAACGGATCTTATGTCTTCAAGATATTAAACATAAACCATTAAAATAATCAAAAGTGTACCCCCTTGGTTACCCATTGTTGGCCGATCCCATTAGGGGGGGGGGGGTATCCGGTTTGCTTTCAATTGTGTAGTTAGTGTTTAGTTTAGTTAAGTAGGTTAACTTTAGGGATTAACCCCGTTAGTTGTATGATGTGTTATAACGCGGGTGTTAGGGTAATCAGGGACCCTAACTGGCTCAGAAAAATACTAATAATATTTTTGGCAATATTTTCATGTTCCGGGTATAGTCCGGTTGTTCGGTTGGATAGTAATCCGTTAAAGTGCTTAAGTAATCTTTTAAGCGTCGTAAGTAATATTTTTAGCGACACAATTTATTCTGCAAAGTGTCAGGAATATTTCCTCATGTTTTGGCACTTTATTAGTTAGCTAGAAGCTAGTATGTTAAATAGAGTGCTGTGTTTCGTGCTCAGAGTACGTTTTAGGCACATCCAATCATTATATCTTATCCTAGAGACGCAGTTCTACAACCCTTGTATCCCTACACACACTCTGGGTGTAGTAAAATATTTCTGGCTCATACAGGCCTTTAGAGGCAGTGTTTGCCTGATGCTGGCTATATCAGCATGTTCAATAGGTTATCCGTTCAAATGCTACTGTGCTTTTGTGCATCATGTTTGTCACTAGAGTTCAGTAAGTAAATAATGTAGTGACGGAAATCAAAGTATGATGCAGATATGTACAAGTTTCAACAGTCAAGTAGCTGTTTTTCAGTAATCTCAGTCAAGCACAGTAATTAAGCAGCAATTAATAGTTAATTAAGTCGTACGGATACCTGGTTTAGTGAGGGTTGTCACAAAGATGACGGGAAGTTGTAAAGGATGATTTGTTCTAAAAACGGGGTTTTTACAAGACTAAACTAATTTATACATAGATCCACCAAATATAACGAGATCTACACTATAGTTTTTCATAAAACTACAAGTTCATGTGATAATGCGATTTACATACTAATCGGTAAGTTTGATGTGTTGAAACTAGTTTGATGTGTCGGAAATTGTTTGATTGAATCAAGAAATTGTTGAAATGATTTTGTAAAAGAAAATGATACGCTTGAAAGCGTGGCCACCTCCAGTTACAGGGGAAACTCTGGCGAAATTTTTCTAAAATCTAACACTTAGAATTATTTACAAGTGTTAGGACTATTTTTGATATATTTTCAAAATGGATTTCGCCATGACTTTATTTACTAAATAATCGGAGGTGGGATTATTCACAAAACTAAACGTGATAAATATATGGTTAGTAAATATATTTTTCACCACACTGTTTATGATCATTTGGTGAAAATATATAAATATTATTTTTAGAGTAAAAATAATATTTACCAACGTTGACGAACCCAAAATAATACAAACGCTTACACGACAAACATATAAGTTACAACGGTAATTACTATTACCACATAATCGTTAAAACGTAACTTACGCTTTATGCGGAAATATTCATGTACGCGTATTTTGTCAACGTATTATTTTGGAAAGTATTATGTGAAGAGAAAATATAATATTTTTGAGAAAAATATTTATATTTTGAAATGAGAAGTAAAAATATATTAAGTGAGACTTAATATTATAAATTGAACGCACATGTATTAAATTCCCCATCCTTGGGATGGAAAATAAATTACCAAGTACATACAAGGAACGGTTGTCTAACTGTTTCCCCGAAAATGTAAACTATAAAGCTAAGGCACGGCCATCCGTCTAATAGAATTAGCACATGTAGGTCGTTGCACTGCTATCGGATATTTGGAGTACTTGGTATAGCGACGCACTGACTGTGAGTTCATGTCCCCCCTTTTCTCTTAACTCTTTTCAGTTTTATAAACTGCGGGGGTGAAATACATGTTACTATGATTATGAATACTTGATACATGGTATGGTTAGCGTAAGGAGGGTTATTACTTAGATCATGTGAGTGGGTAGGCGGGAACTGGAGGCCATTAATCCTCATGGTAGGACCGAGGGACGTAAGCGGTAGATCTATCTGGGTGTAGCGAGCCCAATCCCAGGTCCAGCATAACGGACCTCGGGGTGACTTTGTGCCCGACGCAAAATCCGCTAGGTTTGAGTCTTCCTACTTGCACTTCACACATATCAATGGACTTGCAAACCATTGGTGATCTCTTTTTCCTTATTTGCTACATACCAGGATTTTTGATAAAGATAAAGGTTTATTTACTCACTTTCGCATGAACTCGCTCAACATTATTGTTGATTTTTCAACTTACATGTATTTCAGGGAATTAAAGATCTGGCACGGTATGGCATGTTTTCCGCTGCATAAGTCACCAGGGTCATCCAGGGTTCGGGGAATGTGACTCTTTCCTGGACAAGTCACAGTCCTTGAATCATGTTTATGTTATGTTTGGGTCTGTAATGTTTAGACAAGTTTATGGTTGTTGGGTGTTAACCCGTTAAGACAATGTTTTACTATTTTACTTTTAATGGATGATCTTGCATATTTTTAATTCATATAGCTTGTTATGATTAAGCTATGGTATTAAGAAGTCACACCAAAATTAACCACGCTTCCGCAAAGCCAGGGTGTGACAGCTTGGTATCAGAGCTCTGATAATAGCGAACTAGGATTCCTTCTTGAGTCTAGACTATGATCACTAGGGCTCTCACGAAAACATTTTTCTGCATACCACTTAAGTCCAGATCCAAAACTTTTTTACAAACAAATGTTGAGCACATTTCATTTATTCATTATTAGGCTCAGTCCTGAAGACTGAGGCTCGGTCTTGGAGGCCGAGGCTCGATCTTAGAGATCGAGGTAGATGTTTATTATTTTAGGCTCAGTCTTGGAGGCTGAGGCTCGGTCTTGGAGGCCGAGGCTCGATCTTGGAGATCGAGGTAGTTGTCTAGTGGGACTAGGGAGTCAGTCTGGGAGGGTGGGAAAAGTTTGCTAGTGGGACTAGGGAGGCTGGGAAAATTGGCTAGTGGGACTAGGAAGGACAGTCTGGGAGGCTGGGAGGCTAGTGGGACTAGGAGGATTATGTGATTATTATTTGGTAACTTATGTGATTACCTGATTGACTGATTTTTGTGCATATTTTGTGTTGTGTTACAGACACATGGACTCACCAGCTACGGGTGATTCGGATACCACCGGGCCTTTACCCATAGTATCTGACGACATTATATCTTCGGAGCACGAGGTGCATACCTCCGATTTCACGAGCACTGATGACGATGACTTCCAGCCCTTCGCTCTGCCCGAAGGTGCTGATGAGCCTATTGATGGCCCTCCTGCTGAGTACCTTCCCCTGGTAGTGATTCCAGCTCCTATACCTCTTGCTTCGTATCCAGCATACGACTTACTACCCGACGCCGAGGCTGACGGCGATGTTGATCTCTTTGAGGACGAGCCTTTTGAGGATGAGATTCCTTATGCAGCCCCTCTTCCCGCTGGCGATCTCTTAATGATCGCTGGTGCTCCTGCGGAGGACTCGCCCGCACATTCACCAGTCCCAGACTCCTTTGAGTCTCTGGCATCTGCACCGTCTCACGAGGTGAGCACACAGCATTTCGCACACGACTCGGACCCCGACCAGGCATCTTCTGCCGCACCCATTCCGAGATTTGCATTCGAGCACGACGACATAGAGGATTCTGATCCCGTCTTTCCTCCGGGATTTGACCCCGATCACGACATTGAGTATATCCCGATGGACCAGCTCATGGAGGATCCCGCTGATCCCGTTGACCCTATTGATCCTGAGTTCGACTTTGATATGGCTTTTGACGACCCAGAGCCTGCCTTGGCCCCGGAGCAGGCAGCTGCTCTAGACCCTATGCATGAGCATGACCTGGTACATGCTGGCGTTCCTGTTGAGCCCATTATTGCTGACCCGCCCGTTGGCGATCTTCCTATTGGTGATGTTCCTTTGATTGTTGATCATGCTATTGCCGATGACCCTGTTGTTGATCCTTTTGTTGATCCACCTTTGGCTGCTGATATCCCTGTTGACCATCCTATTGCACCCGTTGATCCTGTCATTGCTCCTTTTGATCCTGTTCCGCTTGGGCCTGAGCACGCACTATTTGCTGACCACATGGATCCACCCGATGAGGATGCTCAGCACGGTTGGATACCTGCTAACGAGGATGTTCCACCGTTACCCCCTCAGATTCCCGTTACACGACATGCTGATTTTTCATTTCAGATTCCACAGTTTGTACCTCCAGCGGGGCCTGGAGAGGGGTCTTCTGCCCACCCTTTTGGACGCGTACCGATGTCTATGCCTTTCATGCCCCAGATGTCATCTGTTCCACCATCTATATCACCATTTCCTGTGGCACCGTTTGACCCTACTAGCGAGCCTTTGCTCTGGTCGACCCCACCAGTCATGCCACCTACTGATCCATATCATCCTTTTCATGTGGGACATACTATAGAGGATCTTTTGATGTCTTTCGTTCACCAGCATGAGTCACATACGCAGCGACTCCAGGAGCTTGAGAGAGCTCAGCTGCCACCATGTCCATGCCATGGTCAGACATCCTCACCTTTTCAGCCGTTTCGATCATTACCTCCTGACTATGCTGCCCGACTTCTTACACTGGAGCAGCAGATTGCTTCTGTTATTCGCACTCAGCAGGCTATGGAGGAGGATTGGCTTCATCTACGCCGCTTGCTTTACACTCACTTTCCCCCTCCTCCACCGCCATCCGCATAGAGCTCATCAGTGCTGTAGAGGTAGACGTTGGTGAGACGACAGCGATTGTGACTGCACAGCCTTTTGGAGACCATCTGACGATACTGACTTTTGTTGATACTTGTTTGATGTACTTGATGTATGTGAAACTGACGCGATATTGTTTTTGGACAGGGGTGATGTAGCCCCTATTTGATTGATGATTGTATGACACAGTGATGTACTGATACACTTACTACATTATGGTCTCGATATATATGACAATCGCAGTATTCTCACCATATCTGATTCACTTGATTGCTTATTTATGTTTTGTGACATGGGATGTTGGGACATGGGATGTTGTGTATATATTACTTGTGACATGGGATGTTGGGACATGGGATGTTGTGTGTGATATATTGATAACATGAGATGTTATGTGCTATTACTATTACTATATACGTATGCTTATCATGGCCTAACCGACGTACACATCTTTAGAAGATGGCGCCAAGACGTCAACCTCAGCCAATGCCTACGACTCAAGCCGAACTACAGCAAGTCATTGCTGCTGCTATTGCTCAATATGCTGCCTCACAAGGAGGGATGAGTGGAAGCAACTCGAACAACACCGGCAATAACAACAACTCACCGCATGGGTGCACTTACAAACAATTCTTGGACTGTAAGCCCGTAAACTTCGATGGCATGGGAGGTGCTGTCTCCTTCGTTCGCTGGGCTGAGAAAACCGAGTCCGTACTTCGCATGAGCAAATGCGCGCTGGATCAACAAGTCACTTATATCTCAGGGCTATTTGTGGATGGAGCCCTATCCTGGTGGAATCTACAAGTCCAGACCCTTGGCGAAGCTGCGGCTTACGCACTGACGTGGACTGAGTTGAAAGAACTCATGCGCAAAAAGTACTGTTCTCGCGCCGAAATCCAGAGGTTGGAGACCGAGTTCTGGCACCTAAAGATGGAAGGATCAAAGATAGCTGAGTACGTTCAGAGGTTCCACGATCTGTCACATGCATGGTTGTAAAACAAGGTTTCCAAGGCCGAGTACTCCCCGAGTAGTCGCTACAAGGTAGGCTGCCGAGGCGACTTTCTCTAACTCCGACTAATTACTCGGAATCGATCAAACGCGATCAAACTCGGCCAAAATCATATCTAGTAGGTCAATTCGGACCGAATTTTACTTAAAAAATAATAAAACATAATCTATATGACTATCATATTAAATAATGAATATCATTTTCACGTATTTTGTTATAGATATTAGTAAATTTATGTTATTAGACATATATTTAATTTCCGAAAACTAATTTCCTTATAATTTAACATGTCCGAGTACTCCCCGAGCACTCTCCGCGTATACCGAGTACTCTCAACTCCCCGCTCGACCGACTAGGGAGCGCCTAGCGACTTTTGCAACCATGGTCACATGTGGTACCTTACATGGTTACACATGAGTTCAAGAGGATTGAACGCTTCATTTGGGGATTGGCTCCTCAAATCATCAGCATGGTAACCTCCTCCAAGCCTGCAACTATCACGGAAGCTATTGATTTGAGTGTGGCTCTCACCGAAGAGGCAATTCGGTTGAACAAGTTTGATGAAATTGAGCCAAAGAAGAAAGAGACTCAAGTGGAGTCATCTGGTGGCAACAAGCGGAAGTTTTCGAATTTCAAGCAGGGCACCGGGATGGTAGTTAAGAAAGGGGAATCGAATGCGCCAACTCAAGATTCAACTGGTGGTAGGAAGAAAGGTAAGGGATATATGGGTGCACAACCCAAGTGCAACTCATGCCAACGCCATCACTCTGGCCGATGCGGGCCAAAAGTTTGTGAATCATGTGGGAAGACTGGTCATTCAAAGGATTCTTGTTGGGCTAATGCTGGCCGGGGAGGCCAAGGAGGATATTGGAATAGGAACAACCGTGGTGGTGCTGGGAACCGCCCACAAGGAAACCAGGGAGGTTATGGGAACCGTGCTAATCATGCTAACCAAGCGGGCGCCATGAATCGAAATCAGGGAAACAATCAAGCTGGGAACAATGGTGGGAACGGGCAGAGGCCCGGATGTTTTAACTGCGGTGATGTTGGGCATTACAAAAGAAATTGCCCAAAGTTAAACCAACCACGCGGAAGAGTTTTTAACATGGAAGCCAGGGAAGCACGCCAGGATCCCAATGTTGTCACTGGTACGTTCCCTGTAAACCAACGCTATGCATCCGTTTTGTTTGATACTGGTGCCGATTATAGCTTCGTATCGCTAGAATTTAAGAATATGATTGGTTTAGCCGCTAGTAAGCTAGATATTCCGTACTCGATCGAATTAGCGAATGGGAAGTTAGTGGAAGCTAACGAGGTGATTCGAGGTTGCGTAATCGATTTGGGAGAGCGTGAGTTCGCTCTAGATCTACTACCAGTCCAGTTGGGAAGCTTCGACGTGGTAGTAGGGATGGATTGGTTATCGAGTAACAAGGCCGAGATAGTTTGTCACGAGAAGATTATTCGTATCCCGACTGATGATGGTGAGACCATTGTTCTTCATGGAGAAAAGCGTGAGACGCCGTTGAGGATGATTAGCTGCCTGAAAGCAAGGAAGTGTTTGCAGAAAGGATGTGTTGCTTTTCTGGCACACATTGTGGATAAGAAAGCTGCTGAGCCAAAGATCGAAGACATCCCTGTCGTGAGGGAATACCCAGAAGTCTTTCCAGAAGACTTGCCTGGATTGCCGCCTCAGAGGCAAGTAGAGTTCCACATTGACTTAGTTCCAGGCGCCGCGCCTGTGGCTAAGGCACCTTACAGACTTGCTCCGTCTGAGATGCAGGAACTGTCAACACAACTTCAAGAGTTGTTAGACAAGGGATTTATCCGACCAAGCTTCTCGCCTTGGGGAGCTCCAGTTTTGTTTGTGAAGAAGAAGGACGGTAGTTTCCGCATGTGTATTGACTATAGAGAGTTGAACAAGCTGACGATCAAGAATAGGTATCCTTTGCCAAGGATCGATGATCTATTCGACCAGCTTCAAGGTTCAAGCTTTTACTCCAAGATCGATCTTCGATCTGGGTACCATCAGCTACGGATACAGGAGGAGAGTATCCCAAAGACAGCCTTCAGAACTCGATATGGACACTACGAGTTTCTCGTTATGCCGTTTGGTTTGACAAACGCACCTGCAGTGTTCATGGATCTGATGAATCGAGTTTGTAAGTCGTACTTGGATAAGTTCGTGATCGTATTCATCGATGATATTCTGATTTATTCAAAGACGAAGGCTGAGCACGAGCAGCATCTTCGAGCCATTCTGGAACTGCTGAAGAAGGAGCAACTGTATGCCAAGTTCTCTAAGTGCGAGTTTTGGCTAAGAGAAGTGCAATTCCTTGGACACGTGGTAAATGGGGATGGAATCCACGTGGATCCAACCAAGATCGAGGCGATCAAGGATTGGGAAACGCCAAAGACGCCAACCGAGATTCGACAATTCTTGGGTTTGGCTGGCTATTATCGAAGGTTCATCGAGAACTTTTCAAAGATCGCTCAACCATTGACGCTCCTCACGCAGAAGGAAAAGAAGTTTGATTGGGGAATCAAACAGGATGAAGCATTTCAGATATTGAAAGATAAGCTTTGTAACGCGCCAATCTTAGCTCTGCCGGAAGGTACCGATGATTTTGTGGTATACTGCGACGCATCGCGTCAAGGATTGGGTTGTGTGTTGATGCAAAGCCAGAAGGTTATTGCCTACGCGTCACGCCAACTGAAAGTGCACGAAAAGAACTATACCACTCATGATTTGGAGCTAGGCGCAGTGGTCTTTGCTTTGAAGATCTGGAGACACTACCTTTACGGTACAAAGTGTACGATCTTCACAGATCACAAGAGCCTCCAGCATATATTCAACCAGAAGGAGTTGAATATGAGGCAAAGACGATGGGTCGAGTTGTTAAACGACTACGACTGTGAGATAAAGTATCACCCAGGGAAGGCGAATGTGGTCGCTGATGCCCTAAGTCGTAAAGAAAGAATCAAGCCCATAAGGGTTAGAGCTTTGGAAATGATTATTCAAACCGATCTTTCCTCGCTCGTTCATGCAGCGCAACAAGAAGCTCTCAAGGAAAGAAACCTTGCTGAAGAATATCTCCGTGGGATGGAGAAGTTGTTGGTACCAAACAAGGAAGGAACGTTGTGTTTTGAGAAAAGAATGTGGGTTCCTTTGCTTGGTGGTTTAAGGAAGGTTATTTTCGACGAAGCTCACAAGTCACGGTACTCTATCCACCCTGGAGCGGATAAGATGTACCAGGATCTCAAAGATTATTACTGGTGGCCTAGGATGAAAGGCGATGTTGCTGTTTATGTGAGCAAATGTTTAACATGTGCCAAGGTTAAGGCAGAATACCAGAAGCCTTCAGGACTTCTGCAACAACCAGAGATTCCCAAGTGGAAGTGGGAACAAATCTCCATGGATTTTGTTACGAAACTGCCAAGAACACCAAGAGGCCATGACACTATCTGGGTGATAGTGGATCGATTAACGAAGTCAGCACACTTCTTGCCTATCCGCGAGAAGGATCATACAAGCAAATTGGCTGAAATCTACATGAGAGAGATTGTTACACGCCATGGAGTACCTCTCTCGATTATCTCCGATAGAGACGGAAGGTTTGTATCGAGAATATGGCAATCCTTCCAGGAAGCTTTTGGCTCAAAGTTGAATCTGAGCACTGCTTTTCACCCGTAGACCGACGGCCAAAGTGAGCGGACGATTCAGACGTTAGAAGACATGCTGAGAGCATGTGTGATGGATTTGGGTGGTAGCTGGGATAAGCATTTACCCCTGGTTGAGTTTTCATACAACAACAGCTACCACACCAGTATTGGTGCCGCGCCGTTTGAGGCTTTATATGGGCGCAAGTGCAGATCACCGCTCTGTTGGTCTGACGCTGGTGATAGACAGTTGGTTGGTCCTGATGTAGTCCAGGAAACCACCGATAAGATCGCACAGATCCGAGACCGTATCAGCGCGGCTCGTGACAGGCAGAAGGTCTACGCAGATCGAGGCAGAAAACCTCAAGAGTTCGAGGTTGGAGATATGGTATTGTTGAAGGTATCCCCCTGGAAAGGGGTGGCACGCTTTGGGAAGCGTGGGAAGTTGAATCCGCGCTACATTGGTCCTTTTAGAATTTTGGAAAGAATTGGGACCGTAGCATACAAGTTGGATCTACCTGCCGAATTGAGTGGTGTTCACGATACATTTCATGTATCCAATCTGAAGAGAAGTCCAACTCAAGATAACATTGCCATTCCTACCGACGAAATTCATGTTGATGACACGCTCCACTTTGTTGAAGAACCTGTTGAGGTCACGGATTGGAAAATTAACAAGACCCGCCGGAGCAGTGTCAAGCTCGTCAAAGTTCGTTGGAATGCTAGACATGGTCCTGAATTCACCTGGGAGCGTGAGGACCGAATGAAAGAGAAATACCCCCACTTATTTCCTAAGAACCCTGCTTCTACAAGCAGAGCTTAAAATTTCGGGACGAAATTTTTCTAACGGGGGGAGAATGTGACAACCCTCACTAAACCAGGTATCCGTACGACTTAATTAACTATTAATTGCTGCTTAATTACTGTGCTTGACTAAGATTACTGATAAACTGCTACTTGACTGTTGAAACTTGTACATATCTGCATCATACTTTGATTTCCATCACTACATTATTTACTTACTGAACTCTAGTGACAAACATGATGCACAAAAGCACAATAGCATTTGAACGGATAACCTATTGAACATGCTGATATAGCCAGCATCAGGCAAACACTGCCTCTAAAGGCCTATATGAGCCAGAAATATTTTACTACACCCAGAGTGTGTGTAGGGATACAAGGGTTGTAGAACTGCGTCTCTAGGATAAGATATAATGATTGGATGTGCCTAAAACGTACTCTGAGCACGAAACACAGCACTCTGTTTAACATACTAGCTTCTAGCTAACTAATAAAGTGCCAAAACATGAGGAAATATTCATGACACCTTGCAGAATAAATTGTGTCGCTAAAAATATTACTTACGACGCTTAAAAGATTACTTAAGCACTTTAACGGATTACTATCCAACCGATCAACCGGACTATACCCGGAACATAAAAATATTGCCAGAAATATTATTAGTCTTTTTCTGAGCCAGTTAGGGTCCCTGATTACCCTAACACTCGCAATATAACACATCATGCAACTAACAGGGTTAATCTCTAAAGTTAACCCACTTAACTAAACTAAACTCTAACTACACCATTGAAATCGAACCGGATTCCCCCCCCCCCCTAAAGAGATCGGCCAACAAGGGGTAACCAAGGAGTACAACTTTTGAATATTATATTACCTATGTCTAATATCTAGATGACATAAAAACCGTTGGACGATAATCTTGTTTTTGCCTATAAATACCCTCACTTAACTCATGAGATTATCACACCACAAATCACCAAACACTCTCCTCTCTCTTGCCTCCCCACTCTCGGCCGAAACCCCCTCCACCTACACATCCATCTTTCGATCTTGATCACTCCATTTCAAGCATATACAAGGCTTACGGGTTACATATTAGGAGTCTTGAAGCAAGCGGAAGTGGAAGGACCTCGTTACTTAGCTTTTATCCACCACATTTTCGACTAGATTCTTCCCTAGCCCCGAGCTAGAGGTATAATGTTTAAAACTCACTCTCGAACATATCTAAAATGGTTAATATGATTTATAACGGTTAAAAGTCGGGAACATACATTTTGAATCTTTAAAGTCTACTAAAACTTGAATTTTGTTGGTTAAAAGCTCATAGCTTGTGTAAAAGTAGTAGTATTTGAATATGTTGGGTATTGAGGCCCGATCTACGTCGTGGTGGCTCTTATCATCGTTTAACCCGACTTTGTTAAGATCATAGATCTTGACATAAGCTTATTTCTATCGGTACGAGGGTTAAAAGGTGAAACTCTACCACACGGAAGACATGAACTTGTGTAAAAGTAATTTTACTAGTAAAATGGTGTTTAAAACTAGCGGATCTACATATGTACAAGTGGTATATTCGTAAAACCAAGTGTCGAGAAAATCATGTTTTATAGAAGTTGGATGACAAACTAACAAATGTGATTTTACAAACCACAAGTGTATAAACACTTGTGAAATAAGAAGTTTTCGACAAAATATCAATCTTTGGGAAAGATGACGGGAAGTTGTAAAGGATGATTTGTTCTAAAAACGGGGTTTTTACAAGACTAAACTAATTTATACATAGATCCACCAAATATAACGAGATCTACACTATAGTTTTTCATAAAACTACAAGTTCATGTGATAATGCGATTTACATACTAATCGGTAAGTTTGATGTGTTGAAACTAGTTTGATGTGTCGGAAATTGTTTGATTGAATCAAGAAATTGTTGAAATGATTTTGTAAAAGAAAATGATACGCTTGAAAGCGTGGCCACCTCCAGTTACAGGGGAAACTCTGGCGAAATTTTTCTAAAATCTAACACTTAGAATTATTTACAAGTGTTAGGACTATTTTTGATATATTTTCAAAATGGATTTCGCCATGACTTTATTTACTAAATAATCGGAGGTGGGATTTTTCACAAAACTAAACGTGATAAATATATGGTTAGTAAATATATTTTTCACCACACTGTTTATGATCATTTTGTGAAAATATATAAATACTATTTTTAGAGTTAAAATAATATTTACAAACGTTGACGAACCCAAAATAATACAAACGCTTATACGTCAAACATATAAGTTACAACGGTAATTACTATTACCACATAATCGTTAAAGCAAAACTTACGCTTTATGCGGAAATATTCATAAACGCGTATTTTGTCAACGTATTATTTTGGAAAATATTATGTCAAGAGAAAATATAATATTTTTGAGAAAAATATTTTTATTTTGGAATTAGAAGTAAATATATATTAAGTAAGACTTAATAATATATTCCGAGCGCACATGTGTTAAATTCCCCATCCTTGGGAAGGAAAATAAATTACCAAGTACATACAAGGAACGGTTGTCTAACTGTTTCCCCAAAATTGTAAACTATAAAGCTAAGGCACGGCCATCCGTCTAATAGAATTAGCACATGTAGGTCGTTGCACAGCTATCGGATATTTGGAGTACTTGGTATAGCGACGCACTGACTGTGAGTTCATGTCCCCCCTTTTCTCTTAACTCTTTTCAGTTTTATAAACTGCGGGGGTGAAATACATGTTACTATGATTATGAATACTTGATACATGGTATGGTTAGCGTAAGGAGGGTTATTACTTAGATCATGTGAGTGGGTAGGCGGGAACTGGAGGCCATTAATCCTCATGGTAGGACCGAGGGACGTAAGCGGTAGATCTATCTGGGTGTAGCGAGCCCAATCCCAGGTCCAGCATAACGGACCTCGGGGTGACTTTGTGCCCGACGCAAAATCCGCTAGGTTTGAGTCTTCCTACTTGCACTTCACACATATCAATGGACTTGCAAACCATTGGTGATCTCTTTTTCCTTATTTGCTACATACCAGGATTTTTGATAAAGATAAAGGTTTATTTACTCACTTTCGCATGAACTCGCTCAACATTATTGTTGATTTTTCAACTTACATGTATTTCAGGGAATTAAAGATCTGGCACGGTATGGCATGTTTTCCGCTGCATAAGTCACCAGGGTCATCCAGGGTTCGGGGAATGTGACTCTTTCCTGGACAAGTCACAGTCCTTGAATCATGTTTATGTTATGTTTGGGTCTGTAATGTTTAGACAAGTTTATGGTTGTTGGGTGTTAACCCGTTAAGACAATGTTTTACTATTTTACTTTTAATGGATGATCTTGCATATTTTTAATTCATATAGCTTGTTATGATTAAGCTATGGTATTAAGAAGTCACACCAAAATTAACCACGCTTCCGCAAAGCCAGGGTGTGACAAAAGAAAGTTGGAAAACCATCTTTCAATCCTTTTTGTAGTGAATATGTTTAGATCTATGAAAGATCCATGTTTGTTTAAGTGGAAATCGGTTAGATCTAACTTGTTCTTGGTGGATTGAGGCCAAAACATGAAGTTCTTCAAGAACACATGATGACGTCATCCTAGAACACCTTGAATCTTGATGATTTCACGGTTAAAAGTTAAGATTCGAAAGATAGAAAGGTGTAGAGTGCGTGTAGATTAAGGAAGTACAAGATTTAGGACGAGATCTTACCGGAATTGCGAGAAATCAGAGAAAAAGCAAGGTGAAAGCACTGGTCGGACGTCAGTTGCCAAAAGTAGACAGTATGAAAGTGACAAAGGGTATTTATAGGGTTACCCAAAGTGGAAAGGGCAGGTCGGTCGGTTGGCAGCTCGATCGAACAGCCTGTCCGATCGGACGGCTGTCCGTTCGGACGGCTGTCCGTTCGGACGGCTGTCCGTTCGGACGGCTGTCCGTTCGGACGGCTGGTCGATCGGCTGGTCGCCTGATCAATCAGTCTCTTGGTTCGAGTGTTCGGTGCGACGAGTTTTGCCGTTTCGATTTCGATTGAGAGTGTGCGAAATGTGAGAGAGTTTCCTAGTCAAATTACTTTTAATCCCAACTACTCATATCTTGCACTATCTCTTTTCCACCAATTATTATACCATTTCGATTGCGATTGAGTTCGATTGCGTTTCGATTGATTTCCACACATAACATAAATTAAACATGCACAAATAACACATAAAGCACACACACACACGTATAACAGTAACCCAAATGCGAAATTCGAGTTGCGATTGTGATAGCGATTAAACATGCGATAAATAGCGATTACCATGCGATTATTAATAGATACTCCACATAATACAACTAAAGCGAAAATAAAATAGACTAATTACAAGTCAAAGAAGTCAAAACATGAATTGAGCAAGGAGAGACAGATCGCAATTAGCAATCTTTTCTTCCTTTGACTTCAATCTTGACTTTGACCTTGACTTTCGAAACACGGGGTGTTACACCAGACAATGGGTATTTGGGGATTGAGGTTGTTTGGGTGCGGATGGGCGTAAAAACCTATAGGTTCTTACCCGGTTCCACATTTTATGAATAAAATCGGTCCCTAACCGATTCTTACCCGGAACCTGTTCCTCCATAACCAATTCAGACCCGGTGCATTAAAGTCTTGATTTGTTGGGACCGGTTCCAAGTTATAAAAAAGAAAAACACCAATTACTAATGTTTGTTTGTTTTTATTCCAAGTATTAGTGTTTGTCTTTTTTATTATTTTTAGTTTTTATTAATGTGAGTTTTTTTATAACCCGTTACAACTACAAGGTATAAACCGAAATATAAATATTTATTAGAACCAGTAATATTAAACGAAAGTTAAAATTAAAATCATACATTACATAAAAGACTAAACATAACTAAACTGGTTACATAAATGACACTAAATATTCGAAGAACCGGTTACATAAACATTACATAAAACACTAAATATATTAAGTTTTTATCAATTTAAGTTTTTTTAAGAACTGATTCCTACAGTAACTGTTTGCAGCGTTTTTATTGAATTACCCGATAGAACCGGTTACAACCCTACCCGGAATCGGTTAGTATCGATTCCGGTATTAATGGTCTAAAACCGGTTAGGAACTGGAACCGGTTCCTACAAGAACTGGTTCCCTCAACACTCATACAAGAACGGGGTCCGGTTAGAAACCGGTTCCGGGTATAAAAAAAACCCGATATGCCCATCTCTAGTTTGGGGGAGAGGGGTTTGGCAGCCCAAATATTATTTGCTTCATATCTTTTGGTTTAAAATTTCTCTATCACAAAAACTCTTAATTTTTCAACATCTAAATTCTAAACATTCTCTTTCTTACATACATTAGTTGAAAACTCGCACGTGCTATAAAGAACATTCTCTTTCTAGTATTAATGGTCTAAAACCGGTTAGTAATTGGAACCGGTTCCTACAAGAACCGGTTCCATCAACACTCTTACAAGACCCGGGTTCGGTTAGGAACCGGTTCCGGGTATCAAAAAACACGATATGCCCGTCTCTAGTTTGGGGGAGGGGGGTTTGGCAGCCCAAATGTTATGTGCTTCATATCTTTTGGTTTAAAATTTGACTATTACTAAAACCCTTAAATTTTCTAACATCTAAATTCTAAACATTCTCTTTCTTACATACATGGGTTGGCCTGCGCGATGCCGCGGATACTTATGTTTTTTGGCGTGCGTTGCTTGACGGGTTTCACATTAATTGTTTTTAGGGTAAGTTACATTTTTCGTCCTTTATGTTTGTATCAGATTGAAATGGATGACCTTTAACTTCAATAATTACAGTCACAATCCTTTATTTGTAAACTTCATTAAACCCCAGGTCCTTTAGTACTAACCAGGTTAAAAATTTCAATTAAGTATCACATGTGCAAGGCACATGAGGGTATTATTGTAATTTTATTTGTATAAAAACAAAAACCTTAAATAAATATCATCTAAAATCACTCTCCCCTCAACTCTCTGTCTCTGTCTCTCTCTTTACATTCCGTCCTGAATTATCGAAAACACTAGCCATCAACCATCGTCACTGTCACTATCGTTGTTTGCAAACTGTCGCCCCCCACCCTTTAAACTCTAGATCCCAAGCCACCGGAGATAAAAAACTTGAAATTGAAGATATCACCGGTGGTTATCGGTGGCCACAAACAATGATGCAGGTGTTGCTTGGTGGTAGTAGTTTTCCGGTGGCCACGAACAACGAAGATATCGGCACACTTACCAGATCTACAAAGATATGAACTCGCCGGAGAGTTTAGAGAGAAGGATAGAGAGTTCAATATTTAAATATTCAAGATTTGGATATCACCTATAATTTATGTACTGATACGATGAAATCAAAGTCACAAAATTGGAATAAGGTATTGTATATGGAAATATTTAAATATTCAATATTTGAAAAGATCGAAGAGTTCTGCCAAGTTATGCATTCAGATCTGTGGATTGATTTAATATTCAAATTACTATTATTTTATAGTTTAGGATGAAATTAAAAGTGAATTAAAAGATGCTTATTTGGTTAGAGGTGATGATTGCCGAAGAGTTTAGTGAGGGAGGAAAGTTTAAAGAAAGGGATTTAGATCTACAGAAGGTGAGGGGTTTTTTTCATTTTCAGTTGTCGAAGGTGGTGGTTGTGGTGGACACATGTGGTAGGTTTTTTTTCTTGGTGGTCGGATTTGGTGGTGATGGTTGCTATCACAGGTGGTGGGGATGGTTGAAGACTTGAGATGGAGAGAGAGAGTGTTGCGAGAAAGAGAAAGAGAAAGATAGAGCTAAATTACCAATATACCCTCATGTGCAGGGCACATCCTCATACTTAACTGAAAATTTTAACCAAGTTAGGGCCAAAGGACGTAAAATGTAATGGGTTTTACAAATAAAGGATTGTGACTGTAATTATGGAAGTTAAATGTCATCCATTGCAATCTGATACAAATATAAAGGACGAAAAATGTAATTTACCCTTGTTTTTAATACGAACTAGTGAATAACATCCGCGCTACGCGGCGGTGGTAAAGTCATGTTCCTTTCGTCATCCGTACAATAACGATTGAAAGTTAAAAAAAAAACACGTTACACCATTGTTACACATCGACGATACCATTTCGTGACCTGTACAATACCAGTTGAAACTTAAATAAAAACACATTACCCGCGCGCTACACGACGACGGTGGACGTTCGGTCGGTGTGGGTTCAGTTTGTTTCGTGTACAATACCTGATGAACTTCAAAAAAACACCATAGAAACAAAAAAAAACACAAATAGTTACATACTATGTTATGTGGCGACGATACCCTTTCGTTACCTGCACAATACCGGTTGAAGCTTAAAAAAACACGTTACACCGGCGTTACGTGGCCGCTGTACTAACGTTTGATCGACGTCGGTCCGGTTTGTTACGTTTACGAAACCAGTTGAAATTTAAGAAAAGCACAAAAAACCCACAAAAAGACAAAAAAAACAACACTAAAAAAACAAAACAAAAAAAAAAACCCCACAAAAAGACAAAAAAACAACCTTATTCATTGGGATGTTTGAAATTAATACATATATATGAATTTGCTAAGACAACTAATCAAAACGTACTTATTCAAAAGTCTAAGTTTTTTAGCTTTAAGATTCTAAACACAACTCATGCATGTAAGAAAACCTTAGAATTCAATGGGTTCATCCCAAACATTTGGATAAATGAATTAGTCGCTAGAAGTTTGGTGGTACATTAAAACTTATACAAACTAATTTGGAAGTTGTTGAATTCATAGTACAACTTGAAATATGACTGCATCTCTAAGGGATATATACAATATTTCTCATGTTGGATTACATATTAAAATTCAAAAATAGTAACCTATCTTAATCCAATGTAAATAATATCAAATAGATTATTCACCTTTACTTCGCAGTATATCCTCATCCTTGCTTTGACTACTATCTTTTCATTTTGATCCACCACTCTTCATGTCTTCCAATGTCCCTGTACCAACATTCCAACAAGTTCAAATTTGGAACTACCATTTTGGAATTTTTTGGGAAGACTTCACCGCCAAACTTTTCATTACTGTGATTCTTCCATGAAATGTACCGCTTGTTTACTGGCAATTGTTTGTTGTTACTGATGGAGAAACGATAGGTTGCCACATTAGACGGATCTTGTTTGGGTTAACCTATTTAACTCGATTAATTAAACAAGTAGGCCCGCTAACCTTTTTAACCCATTATTACAACCCATCAAACCGATTAACACGTTTATAACTTGATTATTAGCCGCCAACCCATTTGACACGTCTAAATAAACGGTTTAAACGGGCTATGTTCAGATTACACGATTTTAAGTATGTGTGGGTTAGGGTTGATGTCTTAAAGTCAACACCAGTTTACAGTATTGAAACTTATATTGGAGTATTGGAATTTGCACTATATATTGAGGAGCAACCATTTTAATAAAGAATTGGAGGTCAATTCACACGAATGGTATGTAATAATGTAACAGAGAAAGTTGGGGTTCGTCCTGACCTGTTTAATGAATACATAAACTGAGAAGGGGTTGGGTTTTATACTGTACTGAGAAGAGTAAGTATCACTTTAACTCCAAGAATAACAGGATGATTCCAGTTCATCCACACGACTAAGAGTAGAGCAATTGGCACCATCAGTTTCTTTGCAAAAATCATGAAATTGTGTGGATTGTCATCAGTCTCTGAGTCGCCCAACATCCCCATGTTATAAATTAGAGGTTAAACAAACAAACAAAACTGAAATTAATCAAAAGAAACATGGAATTATATCATATTATGACTGTTAAACAGATACCAGAGCCCAAACAGCGATCCAAGCACCACCGTCTCCACAGCCTTTGCTTCTTCAACGCCACCACGTCACCGGCTCACCACTATAAAAACCGACTCCTTAACCTCGAAACCATCCAATTTTGAAATCAGTGACCTAGGTTTGACGAACAGCAGATTGAAGGCAATCTACGAACCTTGCTTCTATAAATCGACAAATCAACTGTAAAGGGATGAAACTGATTGATTACTCAAGGGTTTGGAATGAAATTAAGTCATCCTCTTACACCCTACGGCATCCATCGGCAGAGAGACCCCATATATAGGTGGGAGGGAGCAAGGGAAGGTGGAGAGAACATCTGGAAAGCAAAACTGAAAGTTAGCGCATTAGACCGGAAGGTATGGGGGCCGGCTTAGGCCCAGCGAAATGGTTCAGAACCGAACTGAATCGAACCGAACCGGAACCGTTAATTGTTAAATTTAAGAAACGGAACTGAACCGTATTATAACGGTTCCAGTTCAGTTCCGAACCGGTTAAACGGTTCTCGTGTAAACGGTTCTCGCGGGAACCGGTTGATAATTAAATCGTAAAATTAACAATTCAATAAAAACAAATCAAACCATTTAAAACATTAACTTAGAGTTGCAACATTCAAAGTTCAAACCAACCAAAATAAAAGTAGCAAAGCAACAATAAAAAATTTCAAACATAAAACAAACTCTAAATAAAACTATTACAACCATCGTGTTAACAATTAGAACAAACATCTTCAAACTTCATTCTCTCAAACTTCTCATAAACATCTAAATGTAACCAAGTGTTAGCAATTAAAAAAAATAAACGAGTGGTTCAAGTGAATAGATTGATCAGTGATGCATCTACTGTATTTACCAAGCGATACACTATTTATATACACATTTACAATTTGATCAACATTGATTTGATTATTTTTGTTCAATTTTTATTTTCACATACAGAAAACGATATGTATCAGAAAGCAAACATCTAGAAAGAAGATATATGCAATCATGAAAAAAGGTCATGTAGAATAGCGTAACTGTATTTGTATTTGCAGGGTGTTGATGGAGATGAACTTGTATGATAGCAATTAGGGTTAAGGTTGAGAGATGGAGAAGAATTAGAAGATGAAAGATGAGATTCTGGAATGAATATAAGAGGAGGGAATAAGAATTAGGATGGTCGTATGATGTTGAAAAACCCATTAATAAAATAGGGTTTTAAATATTTATAATCCCAACTGGTTCTAGCGGTTCTTTAACCGGAACTGTGGTTTTAACCGGAACCGAACCGGGAACCGTTTTTACCCAAATTTAAGAACCGGAACCGGACCCTATATACAAAAATACGGTTTAGATCTAGCGGTTCCGGTTCGGTTCCCCGGTTCTGGCGGTTCTGAACCGTATACTGCTCAGCCCTACCCGGCATGGCCCGGCGCCGCACCCCCACACCGCCCCCCATAGGCCCGGCGCGTCCTCTTTGTCTCCCACACGACGTGCTCGACGGGCCATGTTTTGAAATTATAGCCGTTGTAACGGCTAGTGACTTTAATAAAAAAAATAAATACCCCCTTTTCTATAAAACACTCTCATTTTATATGTAGGTCCCCCGGAGGTTGAGGTTAAACCTTATCCTTGTTATGTTTAACACACTAGCAAGTGCGGAATCCAAGCTAGAATGCAAACCGGTAGTTTATATGAGAACACAAGCTACAAAGAGAAAGGTAGACACACGAGATATCAAAGTTTTCTCTTGTATTTCAGTGGACACGGTTACAGCCCTTGACCAAACTGAAAATACGCTCTCTACAAGACTAAGTTCACTCACACTCTTTCTTACACTTACACCATGAAGTGAACACATTACATGAGTATATATACCCATCACAGCTCGTCTGGTCAAAGGATCAGATAGACTGATCGAAGGATCATCTATCGATCTGAAACCTATCGAAGGATCCATATATACCTCGAAGAGGGTACAATCGATCAAACCCCGTCTAAACCCGTTGTTCAGCAGGTAGGTAGACAGTGTCTCATACCAGGCTCGGGGTGCTTGATGAAGACCATATAGCGCCTTGTTAAGTAGTAAAACTCTGTCAGGATGTAATGGATCTTCAAACCCCGGTGGTTGCTCGATATATACTTCCTCTTCGACTACTCCGTGAAGAAATGCACTTTTAACATCCATCTGGTACACCTTGAATTTCTTGAAGGATGCGTAGGCTAGAAAGATTCTAATAGCCTCCAGACGTGCAACAGGTTCATACACTTCATTGTAGTCAATACCTTCTATCTGACTGAAGCCTTGAACAACTAACCTTGCTTTGTTTCGGACAACAATCCCACGGTCGTCCTTCTTGCACTTAAACACCCAACGAGTTCCGATCTTCTTGTAGTGGTCGGGCCTATCAACCAATTTCCATACGCCCAACTTCTCGAACTGCTGAAGTTCTTCTTGCATGGCTTCCACCCAGGAATCATCTTTCAATGCCTCCTTCCAAGATCTAGGCTCTTCTTGGCTAACATAGCAGGCGAAAGACCAATCATTTTGTTGTCCCGATTCTCGTATCTCAGCATACAAGCCAACATTTTCGTTATTTCTGATTTGATTCCTTGTCCTTACACCACTGAGAACATCACCTATAATATTCTGCTGAGGATGAATGTTATGAATTCGGGTTTCAGGAACTAGAGGAATTTCAACATTGGTCCTCAAGTTATTGATATTTAAATTCCCGATATCATTCTGAAGCTGTTGAGTTGTAGAAGATGATGCATTTTTTCTTGGACAATTGGCGTAGACACTGGATCCGTTGCTTCTGAAGTACCTTGAACCGGACGCGGTGCTTCACCATCATTTGCATCAACATACTCCTCATCTTCCGATGACAAATTGTAGTCGACAGCATCATTAAACACCTCATTTGAAACGAGATTGTTGACAGAAGAAGATGCTTGTGTGTCAACAATGATTGGACGAACTAACTGAGAGCCAGTCGCATTCTCGCTTTCAGACAACATTTAAGCAATTGCATTGTCATCATAAAATGTCGGCAGATTGAATGAGTCGAAAAGACCATCATAATTGAACATCCATGGATCTCCAGAAGGCTTCGGTGGATTAGAATATCTTTGAACTTTTACTTCACCCCACTCTTCAATCTTCTTGGTAGTCAGGTTCCATACTCGCAGATTAGGAGTAGCATACCCAAGGAAGTAACCTTCGATAGCTTTGGCACCAAACTTCCCGTCAGGCTCAATCATGGTACATGGTGCACCAAAAGGTTCTAGATATTCCAAGTCAGGAGTCTTCTTGTGTAGGA
Organism: Helianthus annuus; assembly: GCF_002127325.2. Classification (NCBI taxonomy): domain Eukaryota; kingdom Viridiplantae; phylum Streptophyta; class Magnoliopsida; order Asterales; family Asteraceae; genus Helianthus; species Helianthus annuus. The sequence continues at coordinate 43,525,622 of NC_035441.2, forward strand.
GTTCGAAGCACGTTTTGCCATGTCTTTTCACTGTGAGAACCCTGTTTAACGTGTAGCAAGCCGAGGCAACAGCTTCAGTCCAGAATCGAACTGGAAGCTGAGACTCAACCAACATGGTTCTTGCAGTCTCAGTTAAGGTTCTATTCTTTCTTTCAGCGACTCCGTTTTGTTGTGGCGTGTACCGAGTGCTGTATTCATGAAGGATTCCTTTTGCAGTGCAAAATTCATCCATAACCCTGTTTTTGAACTCGGTTCTGTTGTCGCTTCGAATTCGCCTCACCTTTAGATTATAAAGATTTTCCAACAAGGTGATCAAATTCTTTAGAATTTCTGGAGTCTCGCTCTTGTGGACCATGAAAGCAACCCATGAAAATCTTGAATAGTCATCAGTGACTACCAAGCAGAAAACCTCCCCATGCACACTCTTGTGTTTGATTGGCCCGAAAAGGTCCATATGCAGACGTTCGAGTGGCATGTTTACAGTGTTAACCTTCTTCAATGGATGTGATTTCTTGATCTGCTTCCCTTTCTGACACGGCACACAGACATCTTGAAGTTGAAAATTCTTCACGTTGACACCTCTCACCAAATTGTTTTTGACAAGGTGATTCATTTTTCTGAGGTGAATATGACCCATCCGTCTGTGCCAAGAGATCGTCTCCTTTTCAGTGGCTTTTGAAATAAAGCAAGTAACTTGTTTGGACTTAGTTATTGCTTGGCTCATATCGAGAACATACAAATCATTAACTCTTGGTGCTGATAAGAGAATCCATTCTTCGGGAATCTTGAATCCTGGCTTCAGCACATAACAACCGGCATCATCAAAATGCACAGTGAACTTCTTGTCGCAGATCTGAGAAACACTCAGGAGATTGTGATCCAACTGTTGCACATAATTGATTTTGTCGAAACTCACAACTCCATTTGAGATCATTCCCTCGCCGGTGATATACCCTCCTTTGTCTCCAGCAAATGCGACATATCCTCCTCTTATACTTCGCACATCGAAAAGAAGACGATAGTCGCCCGTCATGTGCCTGGAAGCCCCACTATCAACAATCCAATGACTATTAATAGTTCCTCCTAGAGCCGCCTGCACATGCAACTAACTTATCAGTTTGAGAGGGGGACCCAAGCCTTTGTGGACTTGGGTCGTCCTTGATCATCAAGGAAAGTGATTTCAATCACTTGATGATTAGGAAAAAGAACCTGTGGTGCTCCCCCTGATTGAATTACCTGCTTTTGCTTCCAAGCTGTTTGTCTTTTACCAGTATTTGAATTTATTGTTTTAGCATTTACTGGTTTTACAGTTTCAGGTTTTGCTTGTACAGGTTTTTCTTCTTTGACCTCTGATTTTAAGGCCTTTTCAATTACCTTTTGATTCTTTTGCTTTAACTTCTTTTCCCTTTCTTTCAAGACATGTGGGTCTTGTTTCGGGGAAACTGATCGTTTTTGGTAATCGATTTCTTGGGGAACACTCGTTTTTGACTTCAGCTTTTGCACGTGTGGGCAATATCTTACAATATGCCCAACTGTGCCACATTCAAAACATGTTCTCCGCTCTACAAACTTCGGAGAACCATGTTGATGACCAGACGGAGAACCAAGTGGTATCTTACAATACCACTTGTAGGTCCCCCGGAGGTTGAGGTTAAACCTTATCCTTGTTATGTTTAACACACTAGCAAGTGCGGAATCCAAGCTAGAATGCAAACCGGTAGTTTATATGAGAACACAAGCTACAAAGAGAAAGGTAGACACACGAGATATCAAAGTTTTCTCTTGTATTTCAGTGGACACGGTTACAGCCCTTGACCAAACTGAAAATACGCTCTTTACAAGACTAAGTTCACTCACACTCTTTCTTACACTTACACCATTAAGTGAACACATTACATGAGTATATATACCCATCACAGCTCGTCTGGTCGAAGGATCAGATAGACTGATCGAAGGATCATCTATCGATCTGAAACCTATCGAAGGATCCATATATACCTCGAAGGATGATATCCTTCGAGGTCCATCAACATCCATCGAAGGTTTATCTTTCGAGCTCATCGAAGGATCTAAACAATCCTTCGATGACTCATCCTTCGACACAAACATGTTACAACCATGTTACAACTGTTTGGCCAAGTCAAACCAGGAGGATGGTTGACTTGGTCAAACTTACATCAAACACACATATTAACAAACCTAAGACGTAACCCAGACCAACAAAAGACATCGTTTTGTATCATGACAAAATACAGACAAAGTACAGACACAAGTGCACCAAAATTATACCATTATTTAACCATTTTCTCCCCATTTTCAACCCAAAACACTCTCATTTTTATACCATTCTTTTATAAAAAAATATCTTTTCACCCACAATGCAATCTAATTCTTGGTGGTCCTCGTCTTCGGAGGAGGAAGAGAAGATGTTTTACGCAAACGCTGTGCTAAGGGCGGCGCAGATTATTATGGAGGATGAAGAGAAAGAGGAAGACGTCTCGTCTGAAAGCGTAATTACCAGACGACTACGGATTAACAGAGACCGCCAAGATTTATCATTAATAAATTTTATTATCCTTATTCCTTATTTCCTCATATTTATATTTTTTTTACAACAGGAGCGCACGAGAAATTGGTGAACGATTGTTTTTCGGATGCACTCCTTTACAATGCCGAGATTTTCAGACGCAGGTTTCGAATGAGTCGCCGGTTATTCACACACATTGCTGGTGATTTGGCGGGGCTAGACCCGTTTTTCACGCAACGACCCGATGCTCGTGGTTATGAAGGGTTCAGCACGTTACAAAAATGTATTGCGGCCATTCGCCAACTGGCGTACGGGACAGTGGCCGACGCTTTGGACGAGTACTTACAGATGTCAGCAAGAACTACGCGGGAATGTTTGTATCGGTTTTGCCATAATGTGGTGAAATAGTATAGCAAAAAATATTTGTGGAAACCAAACGCGTATGATGTTCAACAGTTGTACCAAGTTCATGAAGCACGACACGGGTTTCTAAGAATGCTCGGTAGCATTGATTGTATGCATTGGGCGTGGCAGAACTGCCCGAAGGCGTGGCGAGGCCAATATACTCGAGGTGATCACGGCCGTCGAATCTTAATAAAATAAATTAAACAATAAAAATAAAATCATGTGGGGTAGGCCTATCCTCCACACCCCTCAAAATGCAAGGAGGGCCATCCACCATGGGATGGTGATGTGACGTCTGCGTGGCGGCCCATCCTCATGGGGAGGGCTCTCCATACCCTCCAGTCTTAAAGAATGACGATTGATGTTCAGGGCGATGAGTTGGAGCAGGGGTGAAATCCTGAGATTGCCCTTCAGCCGTCTTAAAACTTTGCATAATATCCTAGTTCACCCCCTCTAACATAGTTTCTTCTCTTTGTACATAATACTTTAAACTTTATACATGTGGCAAATTACGAAAAGGGTAGAAAACCCAGTTCTCTTAATAAAGGTAGTATAGATTAGTTGAAAACTCGCACGATGCGACGGTGACAACAATTTACAACGAGTTACTTGTTTTCTGTTAGTTTGTCAATCATCTCGTAATATATTGTATAGTTATGTATGTTAGTTTTCTTAGTGTTATATGTTACAACTCATCATACATGTCACATATTTCTTGTGTGTCAAGCTCTGTTAGTTATCTCCTCATTCACTTCTAGATTTACCATAGGAGGTATGCGCACTAAAAAATAATAATATCTGCTCTGTTGTATGTGTTTTTATCAAATGAACAATTTTATATATAGAGAGTATAAATGCCTAACATATCTCTTTTGTCCGGCCTTTTATATGTCTTTTTTGTTCGGTCTCGTCTCTTGAACATAAAAAAAACAAAATTTACTTTTATATATTTTTACGGAAATTCTTTGGTGAATGTTATGCCGCTAATCCGTCAATCATGTGGTCATTCATGATCCTAGAGAACTATGTGTTTAACGACATTAGTGAGAGTCTGCTGATTTGTAGTGACAGGGACCTAACCAGGTTTTTATACTAAGACCATGCATAGTCGTTGGAGTGAATAATGCCCCACCCTAGGGCGTTTTGCGCCATGTGGCAGCCCAGTCAGCAATGGGGTATTATTGGGCGTTTTTACAAAATGGGTGTAGTGGGGATTGGGGCATTATGTTAAATGAGATGTAAAATAATTAAATAAAACAAAAACCCTCAAAAAAATCTTATTGGATAACAAAAATGGAGATGGAAGGTGATTGGACAAGGAGAAGGGGGCAAGGCGTGTTTCAAAAAACGCCAAGGGGGCTTTTTTCGCGAATAATGCCCAATAACGTCAGGGTGTAATGGTTTGGGGGCGTTTTTCGGCGTTATTTTTGAAATTAAAAAAAAAACGCCCCACTACGGGGGTCTAAGTATGGACATTTATTTTGTCATTGTGTTGCATGCTTTCCAATTAATATAACTACAAAATAAAATCTTTGCCTATAACATATAGTGGAATATAATTTACCTAGCATATCATATAAGTTGTTTATAAGATAAGGCGCGAAGAATGATTTCAAAAACATGGTTTGTTTAAACTATGTTTTTTAAGAACTCACAACTTGATGAATTCGCTACATATATCTTTTTAACTAATCACACCATCGTCTTTAGTGTTGGGTCAAGCTAATCGATGGATACGCACATAGTTAACGTACGCTATAGTATTATTGATGTGTATGGTCCGCACCCCAAAGTATTATCATCACCCTAATCATCATCATCATCATCATCATGATCTGAACTTTCAGTATTATCCTCTTTCTCTTCATCATCGTCTTCTTGTTCAACATCAGGTACAAGAATGAATTTTGTAATATCAATCGGCTCCGGATCTTTCTCTATCACTCTTTCAGGAGATTTTTCTTTAACAGGTTCTAGCACGATCTCAGGCATAGCATCAACAGTTTTCTTGCCTTTGTCAATAATAACAACCGCTGGTTCTGACTCAACAGCTTTTCTTGCTCTTTCAGCAGCTCTAGCTTCAACTATTTTAAAAAATTCAGCTTCTCGTCCCTGCGTCTTCCAATACAATCTCATCAAATACAACTGCAAATGTGCCTTCGGCAATCTATCTTTCAAAAATGATCTTTTGAGTTTCTTGTCTTCTTCCAAATCTTTTGTCACCTTCAGAAACTTTATCTTACCATTTGTTTCAATATTAGGGAACGGTTGACCATCAAACATAAAATCTCTGCTGGAAGTAACAGATGAAGGACCAGTTTGTTCAGGTTGCTGACGTTGTTGTGCTTGTGGTTGTGGTGAGATTGGTGGTGGTATAGGTGGTGTAGGCGTTTGTTGAGATGTAGGAGTTCTGATAGGAGTAATCATCTCTTCTTCAATAATCAGTGCACTCTTTTTTGTAACTACTGGTTCAGCTCCAGCGGTTGTTTCTATCACAAGTTCCTCAACCACCTTCCTTGCCTTCTTAGCCATCGAAGATCCCGTCTTTTTCACATTCGTCGCAGCTTTGCTTTTCTTACGACCTGTCATCTTTCTCACTCGAATAGGATCATCATTAGACAAGAAATCAGGTAAACAGGTATTTATTGTATATTTATTTGTTTAATACATGTGATTTTATCATCCCAAACTTTCTTTGAGTGAATGGCGAACTTGAACTCTTTACATACTGAACCCAATTGGTAGTGTTACTGGTTCTTTTTTGCGAGTTTTAAGCAAAATTGAAGTTTTTGTCGAGGCTTTTAAGCCCAAGAAATGAATCTTTTGTTTTTTTATAATACTTTTTTATGTTCTTTGTTGTAATCCTTTGTTTCTTTGTTTGCTACTGCCTTTTTGTTGTGTAGATCTTTCATGGTCCAAGAATCGCCAAATATAGTTGTGGGTTGCCTTTGTGTTTTGTTAAATTATATGATTATTGCTTCCACTTAAGTTGTTAATTATGCAGTGACTTGTTAAAAAATGTAAAGCTACAACAGAAGTTATGTTGAGTTTTAATTAATAACTCAATTCAATAGGTTTTTTTAGGTAGACTGTTTTTGTTTGTTCTCCTGGTGTAGACCCCTCCCAGTTTATTGCTTGCTGGGAGTTTGGGCTTATTTGTTGTTTTAATGCAAGTCTTTGGTTCTTGGCTTTTCAAAAAAAAACCTCAATCCAATAAAAATACTTAACGGGCTCGAACGAGTCGAGCCTTAACAAGCCCGAACTCGAACGAACCGAGCCTTAACAACCCTTAGCCCGAGCTCGAGCTTTACATACAATGCTCATTTAGGCGGCTAAACGATAATGAAGGGCTAGGATTCGTTCACAAAATTCACTATCAAAGAGGTTGTTCACAAATGAACCTAACCCATTTTTCATTATTATATAAATAATAAGTATTCTTATTATTTAAATGTTTATTTAATATATTAATTATAAATTATATAAATAGTGAGCTCGTTTAGGCTTGCAAGCTGGCTTGAACTCTATACATGAAGCTGGGGCTCCGGCTCATATACTAAACAAGCCCAGTTTTAAGATCGGGCTCGAGCTCGTTTAAGCTCAGCGGGTGTGACTTGGGTGCTCGGATAAAGCATACATGTTAAATGTGGACTAAATGATTTAATACATTAACTGGTATATGTTTTCGTGGTGCTATTTGAACTGCTGTCTGATTTTTACCATATATATCTTTTGCTTGGAATTTAAATGGCGATAAATTATTTGCTTTTCAGACATTATATCAACTTAACTGTTATTTTTATTAATATATGTAGTGATCAATTGAGGAACAAGGTTTAATCCCACACCTGGTACCCGGTTTACTTAGTGCAGATCTAAATACTGCATTAATACCATGGTAACGACGTGCCACCAACATTTTAGATTTAATCTTTAGTGGAGGGTATGGTTCAATCACTTTAGGGTGTTTGAGTTATAATGGGTAACGGTCAAAAATTATATCACCGTTTCATCAATCATCATCGGTGACTATACACCGAAATATGCTATCACCATACCCCGAATCATCATCATCGAATCAACGGCAATCATTCACCGATCGGTGAATGGCATACCCCGATCATTTCACCGAACCATACCGAGTACCCTAAAGTATTATATTGTTTATATTATCACGAGACAAATGTTTGCTTTTTCACAGTTACATTAGATTCTGCCCATAAGTTTTTGTTAACTTTGATATTTATCACGACACAGGTGTTTGCCGTTTCACAGTTGTTGCAGTTCGTTTGTGTTTCCATAAGAGGGGTTACCGTTTATCCTCTGTTTTGTTTGCGAAGCTAGGTAAAGCTCTAATTTCATTTACTAATTTGTTTTATCTTAGTTGAAACCTTGAATTGTTGTTTTTTTGCTTCGATTTTGTTGCGGTAAGATTAGGGCGTCTAGCTTTGTTAATCATTTTTTCATCTGTCTGTAGCCGGAATTGTAAAATGTAAATACTCTTGTTTGGGTCTGGTTGTTTTCGCTTTTTTTTGCTATTTACTTGTGCACTTAGGCTCTATGTTTTACATTTCATTTTTGCTGCCTTTTATGCTGTTTTTTTACTGTACACTGCTGTTTTTTCTATTGTTGTTTGCAGTTTCACACTACGGGTTGTGATGGGTTAGGAAGTCAATTTACCGGACGCTTTTCGCCTTTTTATATATTGTTTTTTCTGCTATTTGTTGCTGTTTTTCTCGTTGTTTTGTGCAGTTAAACTACCTTTTCGAAAGTAACAGTATGTATGTTTCGGGTACTGTTATTATATTAATGCAAGCAACGAATAAAAATTCTACAAATTCTTCGATAAAAAGGGCATGCTGAATTCATTAGTTGATCAGGTAAGTCTATATGTGACTGGATTTTACCTGGTGTCTTGTAGTTTCACTCGCATCGGTTGTCGCCATCAAAACTGCTTGACACCAAATCGAATGTTCCGTGTGACAAAACCACTTCACATTCTGCAATATTAAAAGCAAAATTTCCAGTAATTAAATAGTATTTTTTCAAACCTTGAACAACAATTGACAAAATATGCAATTAATAATAAGTAAACAACACAAACGTTATAAACAGATGGGAAGCCCTAACCTAACTGAGACATTGTAATCGAACCTGTAAAGATCGAATGACATACACCCTTAAATGATGCGAAGCCCAAATTGAACCCTAAGCCTTAATAGAGTTGAAATCCAGTCATCTAGCAATCGTTGAGCCCTAGCAGCAAGATCGATGGAAGATGGTGGCAACTGGTGGTTTCAGCGGTAGTTATTGTTGCGATTTGAGAGAGAGATGTCTCATATTAAAAGGGAGGCGGTGAAATGTGAAATTTAGGGGCATGTTTGGCTAAACTTATTTGAGGTAAAAAGTAATTTTTTTATGAAAAGAACTTATTTAATTTACTTGTGAGTATTTGAAAAAGAGTTTTTAAAACGGTGTTTGGATTAACTTATGCGATGAGAAGAATCAATAAGTCGATAAGTTGTTTTTTAAAAAGTATTTGCCTTAGCTTATTGATGTAAAATGACAAAAAGAGTCATTCTTTCATAAGTTGTTTTTTAAAATGAGGGGTAATCGGGTAATTTGGTCTTTGAAAAGTTAAAAGCTGATCAAAAAGTCACAAGCCCCTAACTTCTCAAAAACTCCTTTTTGATGGCTTTTTCTCATTTTCAAAAATTCATTTTGAAAAAGACTTTTAGGTTTGCCAAACACTAAAACTCCTTTTTAGCTTTTTGATTAAGTCAATAAGTTATAAGTTGGGTTGAAAAAACTTAGCTAAACATGCCCTTAGGGTTTTGAGATTCATGTGTTTTAAGACAGCGAAATAAGGCGGTAGACAATGGGTATTTGGGGATGAAGTTGTTTGGGGAGAGGGGTTTGGCAAATACTATGTGCTTCGTATGACCAAATGGTAGCGATACCGAATTGGGTATATTTTCGGTATCGGTTCGGTATCGACTTTTAACATTTTCGGTATCGGTATTTACCGGTTTTTACACTAAAATACCGGTAACGTTACCGAATCGTGTCATATCGGGTATATTCGGTACCGGTACCTACTTTTATGTACTTCCAGTACCGGTACCGTACGGGTACCATGCTCATCCCTAACTAAAACTCTTAAATTTTCGACATCTAAACATTCTCTTTCTTATATACACAAGTCGAAAACTCGTGTGATGCGACAGTGGCAACAATTTATAATAAGGTACTTGTTTTCTGTTAGTTTGTTTTTCATCTTGTAATATATTGTATAGTTATGTATATTAGTTTTCTTATTAGTGTTATAATAGGTTATAACCCCGTGTGTTACACAGGTTGAATAAATGAATTTTATATACTAAATAATAAAACAATATATATCTTTAAAAACCTTATTTATTGCACGGGTTGAATAAATGTAATTTTTCGAATCCTGGAGCATACCCGAGTTTTCAATTACAGTGCACTTACTCCAAAGGGTCCTGACTCTTATGGAGGGTGCAACTGCCGGAGATGCCGGTGGGCTGGAAATTTTCTGGGGGGCGCCAAGCCAAACTCTGATGCCAAGCGTGGGCCCGGTTAAGACAACATAGTCTTGTGCCAGAGTGGGGTGGAGGGCCTGCTAAGCGGGTGTGATACCTATCGCCTGTTGTAGAATATCGTCGTTCAAAAAAAAGGTAAAATAAACAATTAAGATAATATGATATAGAAAATCAATTAAATAATATTATAAATGAGAAGTATACATTAAATTTAAACTAAATATTAATTATCTATAATTAAGTAGAAGAGATTAAACTAAATAAAATTTAGTATGAGAGTTATCTATAATTAATTAGAAGATATTAAACTAAATAATAATTATCTATAAGAGATTAAACTGAATAATATTTAGTAGGGGGTTATCTATAAACTTTATGCAACAGTGGCAACAATTTATAACAAGGTACTTGTTTTCTGTTAGTTTGTTTTTCATCTTGTAATATATTGTATAGTTATGTATATTAGTTTTCTTATTAGTGTTATAATAGGTTATAACCCCGTGTGTTACACAGGTTGAATAAATGAATTTTATATACTAAATAATAAAACAATATATATCTTTAAAAACCTTATTTATTGCACGGGTTGAATAAATGTAATTTTTCGAATCCTGGAGCATACTCGAGTTTTCAATTACAGTGCACTTACTCCAAAGGGTCCTGACTCTTATGGAGGGTGCAACTGCCGGAGATGCCGGTGGGCTGGAAATTTTCTCGGGGAGCGCCAAGCCAAACTCTGATGCCAAGCGTGAGCCCGGTTAAGACAACATAGTCTTGTGCCAGAGTGGGGTGGAGGGCCTGCTAAGCGGGTGTGATACCTATCGCCTGTTGTAGAATATCGTCGTCCAAAAAAAAGGTAAAATAAACAATGAAGATAATATGATATAGAAAATCAATTAAATAATATTATAAATGAGAAGTATACATTAAATTTAAACTAAATATTAATTATCTATAATTAAGTAGAAGAGATTAAACTAAATAAATTTAGTATGAGAGTTATCTATAATTAATTAGAAGATATTAAACTAAATAATAATTATCTATAAGAGATTAAACTGAATAATATTTAGTAGGGGGTTATCTATAAACTTTATTCAAACCTATAATTATACCCGTAATATATTTTATAATTTACATTTGCATTTGCATTCGTAAACTACAAATTTGCAAATTTGTTTGTTATAAAGGCAAATGTAAACTGCCCATGCATGATTGACGGCATTTGTTTTATTATATAACGTGTTTATTTTATTTTATTTTTGTTATTTAATGGGTTATACAAATTTTAAATAAGTTGAATAATATTTACTTTGTATTATCTATAATACATGGCCTAATATGATGACAAGTGTCCCAAAGATGATTTCTTTTATTATATAGTATAGATAGATGTTACAAGTCATCATACACGTCACATATTTCTTGTGTGTTAAACTCTGTTATATGTTACCATAGGAGGTTACTAAAAAATAATAATATTTGGTCTGTTGTATGTGTTTTTATCAAATGAACAATGAACAATTTTATATAGAGTATAAATGCCTAACATATCTTTTTTGTCCGGTCTTTTATATATTTTTTACTAGGTTAAAACCCGTGTGGTACACGGAGTTGGGTAACATGAAAAACTGAAATAAAAGTTATAACAAATAAATAGATATCGTAATTGCAAATTCTTTATTTATAATTGTATATCATATTTACTATCACAACTATGAAATCTATAGATACAAATACAAATTACAAATCTCTAAAGACTTCTATTGTTTTTTTCACGCCAACGATCTTTAACAAAAGCCCGATTATCTGGCCGGCGTCTGGTGCAGTGCCCATGACAGCCCTGCATATAAAGAAATTCTTGGATTCGATAAAGTGTTAAATTAAATTACTACAATTATTTCATACCAAAAATAGATTGAGTCGCCCCTATTGAAACAACCTTTTATTAATTACTAAACGGATGAGAAGTTACATTTTCTAGCATTTTATCAAGAGCGGGTAAAGCCTTGGATTCGATAAAGTCAAACTTGTGCTCCACCTTAGCTTTTTTCATAACCGGGAGACCGATCTCATACGTTTCTCGATCAGGATCTATTGCTACAATCTATACCTCACGTTAAAATATTTATAAACTACCAAAAAAAAAAATTACTATGATTACCAAAATCACAAACCTTGCCATCATCAGGAATTGTTAACGCGGTTAGAAGCCACGAATAACCCGTAAAAACCCCGACTTCTATTGTTTTTTTGCGCCAACGATCTTTAACAAAAGCCCGATCATCTGGCCAGCGTCTGGTGCGGTGCCCATGACAGCCCTGCGTATAAAGAAATTCTTAAAGCTTCCATATGAATAATTAAAGGGTGTACATATTCAGACACCTTGTTCCCTAAATTCACACCCTTCTATACGCTTCGTATAGGGCTATACGAAGCGTATAGGGTTGCTTTTCCCGACCAACTTCTGCACCTCGTACAACGTCACATCAGTCAACTTATACGGGGAGTCTAGGCCTGTACGAGGGGCCAATACGAAGGCCCTTAGACGCCTCGTATAGACCTATACGAGGCGTCTTGGACTGACCGATTTGACTATGAAGGGACTATGTCTGACATGACTTAAAGGCATACGGGGAGTAAAGACCTATACGAGGCGTCTTTAGCTCCCATAAAATGCAACCTACAGTGCGTTCTTGGTCCACATCCGAGGTTTCAACAAAAAACCACTCACATTCTGTTTGTTTTTTTATTTGTGTTTGCGTTATTATCATTCCGGAGTGTTGAAATGTCATCATATTGGAACGGCAACTATATCTTCGGGCAATATTCTAGCGAAAACTGGGGGCACGAAAGCGTTCCGGTAACAGTTATTAGCGTAAATGTTATAATTACTTGTTGTTTTCGTTTATTATTTACTAATGATGATACGGTTGTCTATTTTGGAGGAGTCTGGCATTCCCGATTCTAATGAGCAAGAGGAGGTTGTGTCTAGTATACAAGGAAAACAAAACAGCCCGTTTCTAGATTTGAACAAGCATCCTCCTGTTGATGAAACAGCCCCTGTAGATGACTCATACCCTGCTAGTGGATACGGAGGAGACGGTGGATACGGAGGAGACGGTGGATACGGAGGACACGGTGGATACGGAGGAGACGGTGGATACGGAGGAGACGGTGGATACGGAGGAGACCGTGGATACGGAGGAGACGGTGGATACGGAGGAGACGGTGGATACGGAGGAGACGGTGGATACGGAGGAGACGGTGGATACGGAGGAGACGGTGGATACGGAGGGGACGGTGGATATGGTGGATACGGTGGATACGGGGGATACGGTGGATACGGAGGAGACGGTGATCATCAGCAATTCATTTCCCCGGGCACTCCTTATGTTCATCAAAACAATTCGGACGTTGGAGGATATGGTGGTTATGGTGGATATGGTAGATATGGTAGTGAAGCACCTCCCATTCTGGACAGTCTGTACTTAAAAAAGACGGTATAAATTACTATTTTATTATTAATATTTTATTATTATTAATTTTATTATTATTATTTTTATTATATTATTATTATTATTATATTATTATTATTATTATTATTATTATTATTATTATTATTATTGTCGATGTTACAGGTTTTCAACTCCTTAGATGAACTAAAGAAACGGATACAAGAAATAGCAAATGCGGATGGTTTCGTTATTGTCACCCGTCGATCAAAGAAAATCGGGGGAAGAACCGGGAGGGTATGGCTTGAATGTGATCGTGGTGGTGAGCACCAGAGTACAGCAACACTTAGAAAAGCTGGAAGCAAAAAAACCGGTTGCCCGTTTTACCTGCTGGCTGTCCGAAACCACCCGTATGAAACCTGGGAGATAAAAGACGGAACAATTGAACATAACCACGAACTTTGTGAGGACCTGTCGGCCCACGCGTTTGTGCGAAGGTTTACTCCACGCGTTTGTGCGAAGGTTTCATGTTCAGAAAGACGTTCAAAACGTTGTAGCGAAGATTAGAGCCGAACAAAGACAAGGATTGACTCCCATGCAGTCACTAGAAAATGTGCTGATGAAGAACGACTTTATTTACGAGATCCGGGAAGAACCCGGAACAGAGATCGTAACAGAGATCTTCTTTCTTCATCGGGACTCGAGAGTCTTGTGGCGTGCATTCCCCCACGTCATGATGATCGATGCAACGTACAAGACAAACATATACAATATGCCCTTTATCCAGATTGTTGGTATGACGCCTACCAACAAATCGTTTATTATCGCGCATGCCGTTGTTAGTAAAGAACGGGGTGATAACTTTGTGTGGGTGCTTGAGAGGGTTAAGGCAATGTTGGATGAATGTATGGAGCCACGTGTGATTTTAACGGATAGAGACCTAGCCCTTATGGGCGCGTGTGCTAAAGTATTTCCAGACGCCTCCAGGCTTCTTTGCAGGTGGCACATACAACAGAATGTTATGAAGCACTGCAAGGGTGCCTTCACAGACGACGACTGGAAGAAATTTTTGTCATTCTGGGGTTCATTGATTGAGTCTCCATCCATACCCATCTACGACTACCACTTGCGCAACATGCGAAAGCGACTTGTGGAGTGCAAACGTTCTAGTAAGTTTTTCTAATAACATACGACTCACCTATGCAAATTTTATTAAATTATTTTTACTTTTTAGGAGTCTTCAAATACGTGTACGATAACTGGCTAAAAGACTATAAGGAGATGTTTGTCTTTGCGTGGACTGATAAGAGGCGCAACTTTGGTAATCGTACTACAAACAGAGTTGAGAGCCAACATGCCAACTTAAAGAGATACGTCGAAGATAGGAGCTCGCTGGACCGTATAGTTGGTTGTGTCCGGGATATAGTTGAGACACAGTTCGGTGAAATAAGGAAGACTTTTCGAGAAAGCATCGAAAAAACAATGAAACACCACAAACACCCGATGTTTCAACACCTACTTGGAAAAGTATCCCACAAAGCCCTTGACTTGTTGCATGGAGAGGCAATTAGGAGGCTAGATGTCTTGGAGCGCTTTAATTCATCATGTGGTTGCCAAATGTGGCACAGCTGTGGGTTGCCCTGTGCTTGTAGGATAGAAAAGTACATGCGTGAAGGTAATAATTATTGAACGTCGTACAACACTTGTGTGATATATTTCCTTTCCTTCATTTTACCTAAACAATATTGTTTTTAACCGTGCAGAGCGTCCGATTCAACTCGAAGACATAGACGTCTTCTGGCGGAAACTTAACTTCCAAAGTTGTAAATTGATAGACGACTCCCTTGACGTGGTCGAAGAGCTAGATGTTGTTAGACAACAATTACAGTCGCACCCTCCAGCTCAGCAAAAAAGCCTGCTTTCAAAGATTAAAGCGGTGTTGACTCCAACGAAATCTACCAAGAAACCACCGGTTGTCCAACAAAATACTCGTGGCCGACCAACAACAAAGCAGGTACAAGAAAGGTTGGACGAGGCCTCTCGTATAGATGAAGAATTGAGGAGAAGCTCCTTCGGTGATGCAAACACGTGCTTTGAAGGTTCACGACAAAGTAAGTACGATAAACCTCGCCACAGCTCGTACGTTCCGTCTCAAGCCTCACAACAGTCGGTTATAAGGTCCCAAAAACCCAAAGCGACCCTAAGCCGTTCAAAGAGTTCTAAGAAGAAAGAGACACGAGATGATCACGGTTTTCCTTTAATCATTGGGGACGAGTACGTGGGAATCATCGAACGGTTTAAGTCTGACATTCCGCCAGTGTTCCATCCGTACGTCTCGTGCATACGAGATGTGATGCCGGACGGTCATTGTGGGTTTCGGTCTGTGGCTGTGGGCTTAGGGATGGATCAGAGTTCATGGGGGCGTATTAGAAGGGACCTTGTCCAAGAAATGGATCAGAACGAATCGATCTGGTTCCCAATATTTGAAGCATGGGCTGCAGGTTATTTTTACACGCATCGTCAGGGCCTAATTTGGGATTCAGTGGCCGGTTGTGGGGAGAATCACTGGATGGACTTCCCCTTTGCAGGACTTCTTATTGCACAAACGTACGGTATCGGGGTGCACCTGTTAACGACAACCATGGGTGCGAGTTCCACTTACTTCCCAATACTAAGTCCTCCGGCTAATCAACAACCATTATTCATAACGCTTACACATGTTAACGAGAACCACTTCATACATGTTAAGCTGGAAGGGGATTATCCTATGCCACCAGCACACGGGCTATGGTTGACCCACCGAAGACCCCACACAGAACAATGGGAAGATATGTACTTGCCACGTCTAGAATGGTATACATCGATAATGAATCCTCGACCAAGATCAAACCCCAGTCTTAATTACATAGATAGTTACACGGAAGAATGATTTTTGTAATTAATAGTATTTTTTTGGAATTAATAGAATTTTTTTGTAATTATTAGTATTTTTTTGTAATTAATAGAATTTTTTTGTAATTATTAGTATTTTTTTATAATTATTAGTATTTTTTTTTGTAATTAATAGTATTTTTTTTGGAATTAATAGTGTAACTTTGTAATTAATAGTATTTTTTTTGTAATGAATAATATTTTTTTGGAATTAATAGTATTTTTTTAAATTTTTCTACAAAAAAAAAAACTATACGCTTCGTATAGAACTAGACTCCTCGTATAATATTGCACAAAAGACCATTTAGCCCCTGATAGGCCCCCAATAGAGGCTTATTCCAGGGGCTCAAAGGTAATTTTACACCAACCAGACGCCTCGTACAGACCTGTACGGGGCGTCTATTTGAGCGGGATTTTGAAAATTCAATTTTTGAATTTCTGAAATTCAAAATTTGAATTTTTTGAAAGTAGACGCTTCGTACAGACCTGTACGGGGCGTCTCTTTGAGCGGTTTAAATTTGAATTTTGAATTTGAATTTTGAAAATCATTTTAGTTAATTACTATTTTACCCCTGATATGCCCCCAGTATAGCCACTTAGCAGGGGCTAAAAGGTAATTTCAAAATTGTACGACTCGTACAGACCTGTACGAGGAGTACAGTTGAGGCGGTTACTTTTTGCCATTTCTTTTTTTAATTAATAAAATGTATTATTAAATTACCATTATGCCCCTGTTTACCCCTTAGTATAGCCTTTTTTCAGGGGCAAAATGGTAATTAACCATTCCAGAAATATCTTTTTGGAATGGTTAATTACCATTTTGCCCCTGATAAAAGGCTATACTAAGGGTAAAACAGGGGCAAAAATGTCATTTAGCAAAAAGCATAGACGCCTCGTATAGCTCTATACGAGGCGTCTAGGCTTCGTATAACACAGGGGGGGGGGCCTAGACGACACAGATCACACACACAAACAAAAACACACACATATACGGTGCATTCGGATCTATACGCCTCGTACGTATTTCAACCGTATTTTTGAAGAATCGAAGCATCACCGGTACGTATTTCATCCCGTAGTTAAGTATTTTTGTCTCGTTTATGCCTTTAGACCGTAGGTTTGCCCTAAAAGTTGAATTTGGTTGGGTTTTGGGGGTTTGATGTTGATGATGATGAAGAACTTGTGGAACAGGACGCTGAGTATAGCCCTATACGAGGGCTATACGAGGGTCTGTTTTTTTTTTTTTTTTTATTAATTATATTATTATTATTATTTATTAATTATTATTAAATATTATTATTATTTATTAATTATATTATTAAATATTATTATTATTATTATTATTTATTAATTATTATTATTAAAAACATTATTATTAATATTATTATTATTTATTTATTTATTTATTTATTTATATTATTATTATTATTAATTATTGTTATTGTTATTAATATTATTATTTATTATTTATTATTTATTTATTTATATTATTATTATTATTAATTATTGTTATTGTTATTAATATTATTATTTATTATTTATTATTTATTATTATTAATTATTGTTATTGTTATTAATATTATTATTTATTATTTATTATTTATTATTATTAATTATTGTTATTGTTATTAATATTATTATTTATTATTTATTATTTATTATTTATTATTTATTAATATTATTATTATTGTATACGTATACAGTATTTATTATGGAGGACGATCTGATGCCGGGCGATGACATTCACATAGAGCCGGTTCAGCAGGGTCCACGACGGAGACAGCGACCGCCTGTGGATACGTTGCAGGGGCATCCCTATCTAGAGTTTCCCGACGGCACTGACGCCGCCCGTCATTGCCAGAAGCTTAGGAGGATGCACGTTGGATCGCATGCATCGATCGACTGGGATGCGATGGAGGAGATTGCTGAGACGCCGAGAGTGCGTCGGTTTATACCTATCGATTCCCCGTGGCATCGTCTTTTTGTTTTGGCGCACACGCCGACCTACAGGGAGCTGCTGGTCGAGTTCATTTCGTCATTCACATTTCACCCTCCTGGGGAGCCAGTGCCGATTCCATACCCAGGTGAATGTTATTGATATTTATTTATTTATTTATTAATATTATTTATTTATTAATATTATTTATTTATTTATTTATTTATTTATTTCTTTATATTATTATTATTATTATTATTATTATTAATTATTGTTATTGTTATTAATATTATTATTATTATTTATTATTTATTATTTATTATTATATTGTTTTATTTATGATTCCGTACCCAGGTGCTCCCCCTCCGCCTGAGGTTTCTTTCAGGCTTGCTGGCGTTCAGCGTTCGATGACGCTAGCAGAGTTTGCGGTGCGCTCTGGTTTATACATGCAGGAGGAGATCGAGACTGAGATCTACACAGCGGGGCTAGTGGTGGTTGAAAAACCCACTCTTGTTGGGTTTTGGCAGGTGATTGCGGGGGCGGATCATTGGGAGCATGACAAGTCGAAGGGGAGGGTGTCGTTTGTTAGCGACCCACTATACAGGTATGTACGTTTATTATTGCAATTATTGTGATTATATGCACTGTTTATTAATCTCTGTTTTTGTATTTCGCTAACACTATCTGCAGGTATCTGCACCATTTGCTCGCCACTTCTATATCAGCGCGCGGCTACAGCCGTGAGTGGTGTACGACCACAGATCTTTTTTTCCTATATTGTTTGTTGTATAGGAGGCCGTGCGCGCTAGCACACGGTCTAGCCCAGTACTTCGCCTCCGGCCATCACCGGCAGGAGCGCGGATTTTTGTATGGCGGGGCGTACGTGACCGTCATTGCCCGTTCATTTGGCCTCGTACCACATCAGGACCCACATCTACGGACGCCGGCCATCATGCCGACGCGGATGGGTATGCCGTCGCTATGGGGGATGAGGGTTATCAAGAGGTTCCCGGTTGGCCCGCGGTTTAAAAACCACGAGGGGGGCGTATGGAGAGAGGAGGACCTACCAGAGCATTTCGAGGACGTTCATCCTCCTGCAGATCCTGCTGATGTAGTGCCCGTGGAGGACCCTCCGGAGGATCTAGACGGTGCAGCGGGGCCACAGCCACCGCCACCTGCCGGGGCACCTCAGTTTCCACGTCACGCTATTCGAGGTGGTGCCCCAGGAGCTGCACTACATCCGGATGTACTAGCCAGGCTTGACAGGCTCGACGATTTGGTAGGTTGGTTGGTACGGGCGGAGCAGGATAGACGAGAGAGAGAGGGATTACCCCCGATACCGCTTCCACCGGTTCGAGCACCACATCAGCAGCAGCAGCCGCAGCAGCAGCACCAGCCGCAGCAGCAGCATCAGGATTCAGATTCGGATTTGGATGCATAGACCTGTTGTTGTTTTTATTGTTATTGTGGATGTACAAACTTATCTTCTATATTTTTGTTATGGATGTAAACAGTTATCTTATATATGTCATATTTATGTTTGTTTTCAGTTATTCGGTTACTCAATGATTGTTCTCTTAAATTTAGATAATACGGAAACAATATAACCCCTGAATATAATACGGAAACAATATTTGAAAGAAATAAAATTTTAATCGAAAGAATAATATTTAAAAAAGTAAAATGTTAAAAACAATATAATATATTTAAAGAGCCGATTTTTAAAATAGTTGATTTAATCGACGCTGAAACAAAAAATTTTTTTAAACTTTTTATAGTGTAAAAAACAAAAAAAAAACAAAACTTTTTTAAAAATAAAAAAAAACGATTTTTAAAGGCAAATAGTTAATTTTTAAAAAACAACAACTTTTTATAGTGTAAAAAAGAAAAAAAAAACTTTTTTTAAAACCTAAAAAAATTTCATCAAAAAAACACATCTTCAAAAACCATCCAAAAAACCAACCCAAAACCCACCAAAACACCCCTCATTTCAGCCAAAAAAAAATACCAAACAGAGACGCCTCGTATAGCCCCATACCCTGCGTATAGGGTTCCTTAAACAACGTGCCTGACACCCTCTGTACACCCATCGAATTCAGTGCATGGACGCCTCGTATAGGTCTATACGAGGCGTCTAGGTTTGCAAAAGTGTGGATTTAGGCGCAGTGGGTGTCCGGATAGGCGGAGCCTAATTAAAACCATGTCCATATAAGTTATTTTTTGTTATAAACATGATAGTTACCATGGATGTGAAGCGGTGAGAGCTCAAAGCTCCTTCAACAGTTCAGGTTCACGGGGGTAGACATTAGTCTCTAGGATGTACTGCATATATAAATCACGAGAAAAGTATTTAGCTCTGTTTAAAATAAAGAATAACACCGCATGCCTCCAAGTAGCAAGGAAAGTTTTAGCCTCACTTTTAACTTGGTTTAATGTAAATCAACACTTCTATATAATACCCAACAAATGAGGCAAAGTCGGTGATTGGGCGAGTCAAACGTTTAATTTTGGTACGGGTCACAGGTAAGGTTGGTTTAAGGGAAACACTGACTATCCCATCTTTCAATATATACTAAAAGTAAGGTGTTGAATTAAATTACTGCAATTATTATAAGTAGAGAGCACTAAAATTGGTGTCTTTTTTTGTTTTACATATGCCACTCACTATATGATACAAATGATGATTTAATTGATCAATGGAAATAACTGGGTAGCATTTATGACTATTAAAACAAACCTGCAAAGCAGGTTCCGAGTCATTTCCTTGTTTAGCTCCAAGGTTTACCAAACAACATCTATGGTATATAAGCATATACACTAACTATCAAGTTGTGAGGTTAATGTAAGCTATTAGAAATTATAATGTAGTCTACCATATACACTATCAATAGCCATAATATTGTTTCAGAAATTATAATACTATTTTAAAGAGAAAATACTTGCAAGCCATCAGAGGAAAAAGAAAAGAAAAGCATAAGCAATTGTGCAGAGATTTTGCTTTATTCATTGTATCTACACAAGTCTTATATACTACCTATAGCTAGCATAGCATCACCTAAAGAATAAAACCACTAAATCATATTATTACTAATCAATCAATCAATCAATTACCGGTGTTTGCTGTTGGACCAATCGAGTAGGTGGATGATCACAGTCTCTTATCATAAAAATGGTTTTTCCTTTTGTTAAACACAACTTTTATGAAGTTCATAAATCTCTCCCTACCCTGTTAGGTTAATTAAAAGTAACAGTATTATAATTTCCGATAGCTTACTTTAAACTCACAGCTTGCAGATTTAGCTAGTGAGCTTATAAGATATCAAGAATTCAAGAGGCTCGTTGCTTCTCATGACCAATTATACTAAATTTTTAACCATCACTATAGCAGATAAGAAGTTGTATGACAGTAGTCCTAATCTTGAAGTCAGCAATAAGCAATAAAATTATTAACTAACATCATCAAGAAAACAACCTTCATAAACTGGTTTACGGGCGTACAAAGATTAATTTGCAGGCGTCGTGGCAAATCTCTAAGCATCTTCGGTGATTAATCAATAGAGACATTGTCATTAAGCTCAATTCGTACATTCTTTAGCACGGATGACGAGTTTCACAAATTCCATCTCAAGAGGTAAGTTACTACACATTTATATCACCAATGTCTCAAGATGATCTAGGTTCAAATCTGAGTTGTCTTCTAGATCAAGGGATTTGGTGGGAGTTTGTTAAACTGGCAACTTCTCATTATCATACATCTAAGTAGTAAACATGTTAAAAATGTCATTAAAAGTATGAAGAACCACTAACATCTCGTTTTACATGTAAATAATTGTAACCCAATTTTATAACTTTAGGTAACCTATTATTATTATTAAGCCATAAACACAGTTTAAGTTATTTAAACTTTACAAAACAGAAGATTAAATAGTTATAGTTATATTTTAATCAATCTGGCTGGACTTACTTTAATCAATCTAATTAACCTTAACTTGAAGTTAACTTTGTTTAGCTACCTCATTTACTGGGTGGCTATAATGGATTCGTGGGCTAAGTGGGCTTTGAACTTTTACAAAACTGGATTATCTTGCAGGAGAATTTGATTGAGGCTGCTTATATCCAAACACTAAGGCAGGTATGTTCGTTTGCACTAATCTTCTAGAGGATAGCACTATATGAGTTCATTCATCAACAAATTAAGCAAACATAGTTTATTCATCAAGTATAAGGGAATAAAAAAAGTTAGGTCTGTGTTTTTCTATCACGTCTAAACATGAAATGACTTCCAAATAAGAATTTTCTTCAAAACGAAGTATGTAGGCTACAAACTATACCTTCTCTGAATCGGAAACCGAAAAAATGGAAGCCCTCAAATATTAGATTTTGCGTTCGAACGACGGTTTTGATCGGGATTTAGAACAATCTCGTTGATTCAACACACACAAAAAAATTAACATTTTTAAACACATAATAACCGTGCTAATACGTGACTTGATTTGATTAATCATGGATTGAATTTTTTTTTTTCATGAAACATGAAAGCCACCTTTAGCCATTGCTTTTCAATAACTGCTAATTAAAAAAAATGACTTGAACATCAAAACTTATCAACAAAATCAAGCAAATATTAGATACTAAATTGTAATGAATATTGCAAACTAACCCTAATAAAGAACAAAATTCTGTTGAATATACTGGTTAGTCAATCCATTGACTTGATAATCTAAGAACAAAACATATCCACATGAATTAAACAATCTAAATACTCTTAAAATCAAGCTTTAATCTACAAACATCTGATCAATAAAAAAGTAAAGAAAAAAAACCCACACAAAACCTAATTTCCACAACAATTTCAACACGAAAGGTATCAATCAAAAGCTAGCTCAATTCAATCACAAACAACAATAAGACGAACTAATCAAAATCAATTACTAAAGTTGAAAGATCCATGGTGTCTTCTTAACTAAATTAAAAATGAACAAATCTTTTGTCTTGTTCTCGATTAAACCTTCGTGTTCATTAATAACAAAAGAAATACACAAATTCATCTCGATTAAACCTCCGTATTCATTAATAACAAAAGAAATACACAGATTCATACGAATAAAAACAGATTAAGGTGATGGGAAGCAATACCTTTGTTTAGATCAATCAGATTACGTGTTCGTACAACGCCATTATGCTCTTATGACCAAAGTTTCGATGGAGAAAGAACACAGTGGTATGGAAGATTTAGGGTTTAGATGCTTTGGTGTTTTGAATATCTGAGTGAAACAGAATCGCCGTAGATGATGGGAGTCGTAGAATTGAATTGTTGGAGAACAGGGTTTTCAAAATGGGTAAAACAAAAAGGACCCGAACAATTTTTTATTCTAAAACAACGACACGTGTGGAGCATGAGTAAGGATCAATTGCCAGGTGTAAATCTTACTTAAATAATAAAACATGAAGATGACACTTGTTAATATAATGGGTAGACTTATGTACACATGACACATAAGACAAATTAGCTTTAGGATATTAGAATAGATAGATGTTCCATCTAGCCTCTTACATAAGATAAATTAGCTTTAGGATATTAGAATAGATAGATGTTCTGTCTAGTCTCTTGAACATAAAAAACAAAACAAAATTTACTTTTATATATTTTTACGGAAATTCTATTGGAGAATATTATGCCGCTAATCCGTCAATCATGTGGTCATTCGTGATCCTAGAGAACTATGTAGTTATCGACATCAGTGAGAGTCTACTGATTTGTAGTGACAGGGACCTAACCAGGTTTTTATGCTAAGTATGGACAGTTATTTTGTCATTGTGTTTCCAATTCATGTAACTATAAATAAAATCTTTGCCATTAAAATAAATTTATAAACTTGCAAATATAATTCAAACTTGTTTAATTTTTATTACCTTAGACTTGTCATGAGTTATGTAAGTCCCGAAAATCGGATTAAACAACGATATCAAACGATCAACAAGGATGGGCGGAATCCAAACTTGATGATCTTCAAGAAATCAAGAACGATAAAGATGAAGATTTGAATAATTGATTCAAAAGCTTAAACTTGCATACAATATGGAATTGTCTAATACAAGTTTCTAAAACCAAGGAACCAACCACCCTATGCTCCTAATTTCCAACTTCTATTTATAGTAAGAGGTTTCCCCCAAAACCCTAGGCCGATATTCCCCCAAAGCCCACTCTAATATCCACTACCTTCTAGAAGCTTGGTCCATTTAGCCAATCCTACTAATCGATAAACCTATTGGGCCTAACAATCTCCCCCTAGGTTTACTGGATTATTTGCTGAAACCGTTTGGAAGACCACCAGACAACGGAGCCAGATCAGCAAACACACGATTCTTGATTACGTTCTTGAACTTACTTTCCCGCTTAGCTTTCAACAGATATCAGCATACCCACATCACTTTGTAGTTGCTCGATCGTCTGATCTTTGCTTGACTTTTGAGCTTGCAAAGATGAGATATGAGCTTCTTTTAGGGCAGCATCTTGTTCCAACACAATCACTCTTCTTTTCAGTTTCGCTACATCAACAGCCGTATCATCATCACTATCTCTTTCTTCAACAAATTTCATCTTGCTGGCAGCGAAACACATGGCTGCTTCATCATGCTCAGAGAGATCGGCACCACTGGAACTTCCTACATTGAACCTGATGCCGCTTGAGCTTTCTGGTTACAAATGAGTTGTTTCAGGCAGATCGAGATCGAGATCGAATTTTAAATCAAAATTGAGATCTTGCGTGCTTGTTTCCTGATGTGCACAAAATGCAACATATAAATTACATCAATAATGGCTTAAAACTAACCCTTTTTAGTACTAATGTTGGAAAAAGTGTGCTTTTGTCTTCCTTTTGTATTTTCAGGATTAAATGAGCTCAAATGAACAAAAGAAGCAAAAAGGCAGCTAAATCTAACATAAATACAAGAAAAGGAACAAAAGTGACAAGCCCGACCCCCCCCCCCCCCCGACAGCATCCTCCCAAGCAAAACAAAGAAGATAGAAGACTGAATACACCCCGTGCTCAGCGAGCACGGGGCCGTGCCCAAGAAGCAGCAGAAAAGACAAACCTATAGAAGCTTTTACTGCCCACCACAGGGCCGTGCCCAGCGGACACGGGGGCGTGGTGAACTTTCTGCAGGCGCATTTATTGTAATTGCGAATTACAATTAATGAAGAGAGAGTGTGCCAGATGGACACGGGGCCGTGCCCGAGCTTCTGTTCAGCCTATAAATAGGAGTGTTTGGAGCTCTTGCAACTCATCCCTTGGCACACCACCTCTCTCACACTTCACCCACCACCCACCACCATCACAACACCATCATCCACCACCATCATCCATTGTCCATCATAGAGTGTGTGAGTCGTCTCGGGATCCAAGATTGATCGTAAGAGTTCTTGACAATCAAATGCCATGTTTGCCTAAGTATCTTACATCACTTGGTGAAGACAAGTGTTTAGTGTAATACTTTTTATTTTTAATCATTTGCACTTTTTAATTGGTTTTGTATTAATGACTTTAATTACTAGTTTCTTATGTTGAAGGTGATTCTTCCTTATCGTTTGTCCTTGGTGTCTTGGCATTATTTTACTGTCTATATAAAATAAAAGATTTTCACCATTCATATCTCCACGGTCTATATGGAGGTATGTTGGCTACCTGGTCGGGGGTTAAGGGAATGGTTTGGTAAGAGTCTTGCCATTGTTCAGTGTATAGATCCTGCAAAGGACCTGGGTCAAATTTAGTAGGACCTCCTTCAATACCCAAAGGTATTGGATGGCGGGGGTCCAAACTCTTTGATCCCCTCATAAGTTAAACTATTATTAAAACTTTAATCCAGCTACTTAGGACTGTATCTCTGCTGACTCAGACTACTTAGCTGAGGGTAACGTCGCCTTCAAAAGAGGGGCCTACCACATTATGCATTAATAACTTAATTAATTATCTTTCAATAATCCGACCCTTTAGGATTGTATCCTTGCTGACTCAAACTACTGGGTTGAGGGTAACGTCACCTTCAAAAGAGGGGCCTACTACAATAACTAAGATAATCTCTTAAACAAGTGCAAAAGTGCGAAAATAGTCAAAGGTTACACTATACACAAGTCGGATCCAAGTGATTCATCTTGTCTATCTGTTTTTACTTTTATTTTATTTTTCAGCATTTTAGTTAGTTTTATTTTCTTAGTTTAAAAACCTTTTTCTAACATTTTGATTTGATTAGACGTTGAGGATAAACCAGTACTAAAAGCTCTTGTGTCCTTGTTCGACCTCGGTATCTTACCAACACTATACTACGTCCACGATGGGTGCACTTGCCCATATGTGTGTTTACTGTTAGTAAATATCGTGTTTTATAAATTTAAAACTTGGCTAAAAGTGTAAAAAGGGCTTAAAATATTTACCTAAAATATATACACACTAACACGCATCATTTCCTCAGTGGCAGCAGTGACTTGTGGATCAGTGGGCATAGTAGGCTCTGGTTCTGAGCTTGGGCTAGTAGAATGAAAATCAAGAGCCGTTTAGGTTCTTCGTTTCTTGTTGGATGCCTTTTCAGCATCATCTGTCGCGTCTTCAATCTCCAACATGAGTTTCAAAAGTAGGTTCGGAAGGAGGGTTTCCGATACTTTTCTTCAAAGATTCGACCAGGGCCTGTAGTAGTTTTGTAGTCATTAGCGCCGATTCTCAAACGGGTTCCTCAAATTTCTCAGAGACAGTTACATCCACATCACTGTTGTCGTCCGATTCTTCTTCATCCATTTCTAACACTTCAACTTCTATCTCAGCTTTATCAGCAGCACTCATGAGTTGCTCGTCATGTTCTTCGACAACTGCGGCATTCAAAGTCTTTGGTTTGAAAAGTATAGGAACCTGCAAACCTCGTAATTCGAATAAGTGATCCAAAATATAATGAGAGAATCCGTGATGATTAGAAGATGAGATTAGTCCGAAACGTGACTTGAAAGAGAGAATGATTGCCAATTAATAGTGTTTCGGATTAGGCCTGAGATCAAACGGCCAAGCCCCAACTCGGAACAATGGTCCGAATTATATTTGAGAGCAATGGGCCGGATCTGATTCGCTTTATCCACGACAGTGGGCCCCAATCCAAAATAGTGTGTCCGACTATTACTTCAATGATTTGCTTTTTCATGACAGAAAACATCTTTCTCAAAATCAACGATCCAACTAACCGTGCAACCTTTTTGAGCAAAGAGATAATCAAAACAAAACAAATTAATAATAGAAAACAAATAGAGGAGTAATATAGGGAGAACCTGCCATGGGATCAAAATCGTTTTCGAGCTGATTAAGGGAAACTTTTCAGTCCTTCGTTTACTTAGGCTGGTCCACGCAATTGTTGATATGTTTGTCCTCTTAAATCCACCGCTCAAACTTCAACTTTTTGCTTTGTGATACGCTTTTAGGTAGATTTATACTGTGACATCTGTGTGTCCCATTCCAAGGCATACCCCCGCAATCAAGGTAAGCACAACGGTTCATCGTAGCTGGTGAGTATACTGAGATCATCCTTTTATTATATTTTTTTTGATTTTTCAACGCCAGACTTCCTGGTGAACAGGTCAGTACTTCCGTACAACAGAGAGACAAAGGAAGTTCTGACGAGAGCCCTTTTATTCTGTTTTTTATAATTTTTTTTACAACGCCAGACTTCCTGGTGAACAGGTCAGTACTTCCGTACAGCAGAGAGACCAAGGAAGATCTGACGAGGGCTCTTTTAGCAAGATATCCTGACTGTGTCCAGGTCAGTACTTCCGTACAGCAGAGGGACAACCCTGATATCCTGGATGAATCATTAGTATAAAGACCCGAAACTTCAGATGTTGGCTATCTATCAACGCAGGATTTAAGACCATGAAATCATACACCGTTGGTCTGTTACCCACGAGATGTCCAGTCCATTATGTTTGTATCACTTTTGCTTCTTTTGCTTTTCGAGCGGCAGACCTATCAACACATCGCAGTGGAGCCGAACCTGTTTAACATTGAAACCTTACGTGTGTTAATCAAGTTCTTTAACACGAAAATTCATTTCATTTCCCTGCAATTAATTCTCCCCCTCAAACAATGCGTATAATGCATATGCACATGTAAGTTTTTTTTTCTTCTTCTTTTTTTTTTCTCCCCCTCAAACTATGCATATGTACATATGTGTCCCCCCCCCCCCTAAATTTGTGCATCACACCTTATGCGCAAATTTACTTATCTATTTACATTAGAATAAAAACCCGATTATTATTATTATTTTTTTGGTCGCTCGGTCGGTGATACGTGTCATTTTCAAAAGATCCACAAGCACATTGAATCTAGAGATGCTGACAGGTTTTGTAAAAAGATCTGCTGAATTAGCATCAGTGTGGATCTGTTGAAGTTTAAACAATCCTCTGTCATAGCAATCTCAAATAGAGTGCACCTTGATGTCAATGTGCTTGGTTTTATACTGAAAGATAGGGTTTTTGATAATCTGGATAACGGCATCATTATCAAAATAAGTAGTAGAGTTTAGATAAGTCAAACCGTAATCCTTGAGCTGGTGTTGTATCCAAAGAACCTGAGAGAAGTAGGCAGCAGATGCTGTAACGCACTTTGCTTCTGCTGCAAAAGTGAGTTGTTGCTTCTTGTACTGCCATGAGATGAGACTGTCCCCCAATAATTGGCATCCAGCCGATGTACACTTCATATCCTTGTCCATTTTGAATAAGCCCAGAAACATTGTCACTTCTGCCCACGAGCTCATTTCGAACTTCTTTCTCATCATCCGAAAATAGGAATGGCCTCCAGACGTGCAATCGGTGCGTGTACCTCATCAAAATCCAGACCTTCAACTTGTTCGAAACCTTGAACTGCCAATCGTGCCTTGTTCGTCACGATCACACCAGGGTCATCCAGTATGTTTCTGAATACCCAGCGTGTTCGAAGAGTACGTATTATTTTGGTGAAGAGAACTTCCATCCCTTTGTTGCACATCATAGATACGCTCAAAAGGCTGCGCTACAGATCAGGGACATAATTGACGTCTGAGAAGATGAGAACTTCGTATTTGACAATGCCCTTCATGGTTATTCTTCCAGTTTCCCCTCCTGCGAAGTTGACAAATCCACCGTCGAGTACCCTTTTTTGTTATTCAACTGGGATAAGTCTTCTGTCACGTGTTTGGAACAACTACTATCGATAAACCAAGGTCTAACGATCGCCCTCCATAGCTGTCCTGCACACTTAGCGGGATTAATTAGAAACTGGAACCCAGACCATTGTTGACCTGAGTTGACCATCACTATCAGTATATGAAACCAAACGAAAGATCATATGACTTTTAGTAGTATTTGAGGTTTGAGATGAAGATGTAGACGTTAACGGTTGTGAGTAGTGAGACTGGGATCCAGCAAGAACCTTGGGCTTCCAAATCTTAGAGTTAGTGCAGTTGTTTGAAATATTTCTCTTTACAGAAGTGACTTTTGACTCCATTTGCTGACTTTGGAACCCATTTGTGTTTGAAAACCTTTGATGGTTCCTTTTTGCTAGATTCCAGTCCCCATCAGAAGGCTTGGCTCGAGAAAATCGATCTCCGTCTGATCGATAATGCATAGCCTTCTAATGATGTGTGTTACTGGAGTAGTAGGGACGACTAACACAGTTTCTAGCAATGTGCCCCGGAATTCCACAATTAAAACAGGGTTGTCTCTTTGAGAAAAAGACATTTAGTTCTGCTTGTGTTATTCTAGGGAACTGATCAAGTCCTTTCTTTTCTTTTGATGCTGACTGCTTGTGTGTATGTTTTGTCTTTGAAGAACCCTGCTTACAGTTATCAGCACAGGAGCAAGTATCAACATCTTTACCCTTCAGCTTAGGTTCAATTTATTTGAGAGACGGGTTTTCCTTTTGAACTTTCTTTTTCCATGGTCTTCTGTTTTTTCGTGATCGTTTCTTCTTTGAAGGAGCATATTCGGTAGACTTTGCTTTATTTGAAATGCTTTCTTCCGAATCTGATCCTTTGGGATCGAGAGTTGAATCATCTGTTGGATTGACTTCCACAGATTCCTTTTCCTCAGAAACTATGTTTTTAGGAGTTTCTGCAGAATTGGTTTCCACAGATATCTCTTCTTCAGTTTCATCAGTTGAATCAACTGTTGAATTGATTTCCGTGGATCCCTTTTCTTCAGGCTCCGAGATCTCATGAGTTTCCTCAGAGTTGGTTTCTGCGAATATCTCTTCTTCAGCTTCATCAACCTCTGAGTTTCTAACATCAGCTAATTCTGGTTTTCTGACACGAAGAGCAATCTATGTTTGAAACTATTTGACTCTCTTCTGGCGTTGCACCACTTGGTTATGAGTGTTTGTCACACTCAAAATTCCCAGAAGCACTACGCTCATTATCTGACATACCAGAATCTGCAACTTGAATGTCAGGTTTATCAGATGATCCCTGTTCATTAATTTCTTTACTAACATAGTTAAACATATCAACTTTCTCATCTTTATCCTGTTTATAAGTTTCTGATGTATCAGTTGATGTTTCAGGCACACTAGAATAGTTGCCCGAATCAGAAGAACTGATTTCTGAGTCATTTGAAACAGGTGTTTCAAGTTTATCAGACAAAACATCAGATTTCCCTGTTAAAGCATTTTCGTCACGATCATAATCTAAAACCACAACACCTGAGTCATCAGTTTTAATCAGAATACCCTGACTCTCAGCATACCAAGACATAACACAGTTCCAAGCGTAATGATCGGGTTTGGTAGCATCCGAATCATCAGCAACATCAGCAACGATTGAATGTGGTTCATCATCCACTGCAGACTGCTCTTCAGTTCTTACTGACTCTGCACACAAACTAGAACAATTAGTATTTTTAACAGAATCAGAATTTGGTGAACTTTCCCTCATCTCCTCTGCGGGTTCGCTAACTGGTTCCGTTTTCGTTTCAGTTTCGACTTCTGTATGTATTACGGTTTCATTTATCTGATCGGACTTGTCTGCTGATTTATTTTGAACATTTTCATTTTTTACAAAACTCATTGGTTTTTTGAAATCAGCATGGGGATTCTTTTTAAAATTAGATGGATCATATTCAACATAATCACTAGGTTTGCCATACATCATCGTGTCATAATTTTCCATCTCCTGCTCAGTGATTGGCAATCTGGAATAATTATGATTGTATGGTGGCGGAACCTGTTTATACCCAATCCCTTTCCCTTGTTTTCTTGGTAAGCAAGTTGCACATTACACAGATTTTGAACTGTGGCACTGGAAGTGTCAAACTTTTTGATGTTTAACTCGTTCTGTTTGTATTTTCCAGTGAGGAGCTCTAGCTCACCCTTCACAGAGTCACATTCAAGAGTTTTGACAGTGAGTCTATGTTTATAGTCGTGAACCCAACATTGCTGTTGATTCACGTCTCTGTGAAGTTGAGTTATGTCCTTTTTAAGTGCTTCAATCTTTTCATAGAGAATTTTATTATTCTTTCGAAGACTGATGTACTTTCCCATCACAGTGTTGTAATCAGCGATCAATGCTGAGTTTTGTGATCTCAGAAATGCAACTTTCTTTCTACAGTGCTTGGAACATAAAAGAGAATTTAGCGTTTCAGAAAGTGATTTCGGTTCTTCAGTTTGAGCCACTTCATCGGGATGAGATCCTGTCGATTGTGGGGCCTTCTTATCAGATGACGTAGCAGCTACGGGTGAAGATGAGGGAATCTGAGCAGCGTTGGGATTAATAGCAAGTGGCGAAGTACCAACGGCCTTCTGACAGTTAGACATAGATGATGATGTGTTTGCGTGATTCTGACTCCTCTGTTTTGTGACAACTCGTATTTCCAAACCGACCTTTGTACTTTGATGTAACGTATGTGTACGATATGTGACTGTTATGAAAATGAATGTTATGTGAATGTTATGTTAACACGTGCTTGTGAATGATTATGCGAATGATTATGTGATTATGTTACTTGAGCCCAAACCGCACAACACTCACACTCGCACAAGCCCACTTGCTTGGGGCCGTATCTTATGAAATCGGACCAGAAGGGGCAGCCGTGATGGGCCGGCCCACTTCTCTTCTACGTAAACAAACAAACACCCTTAGGGGGTTGTTCTCTCAATTGTCACAAAACACAAGTTACACAAACCCTAGACTTCCTCTCTCTCTCTCTCTCGTTTTGCTTGGAACCCGATGGCAAGCATTCTCCTTCTCTTCAAGATCGTTCCTCCTATCGGATTACCCACTATCAATTGGTTAGTGTTTTACTATTTGTGATTTATGTTATGTGATCAAACATGTCCTAGATGATGCCTGATTGTTGATGTTTAACGATAGTATTCTTGTTAACATGTTAAACTATGATGCTAATTGGTAGTGTTCTTGTTATTCGGCCATATGTGTATGTTGATTTAATGTTCATATGAATCGGTTAAAGATAGATATTAATCCGTTGTTACGTTATGGGAGTCAGATTGTAGCTTGTTAATAGGCTAAGTGAATCGGGTTAGTGGGTGTTCTCGGCTACATGTTCATATGAATTGATAGATAATGTTCATGTTGATCTTGATAGAGTTCATAAGGATCTTGAGATAAAAACCATGTTTTGATCGTTATGATTTGTTTAAGGTTATGGAAATTGTGTTAATTGATAATTGCTAAAGTTGGAAACTATTGAAATTGGTCAAAGGAATTAATTGGAATGGTAACTGATTTGCTTAATTCACGAAAGTTGTTAGCCGGCCGCACAAGACATCTTGGTCGCACAAGATGTCCAATCGCACAAATGGACCAGTCACACAATCTGATCCGATCGCACAAGTCATTGGGCCACACACACGCACAATCGCACAAACTGCTGGGCCGGACAGCCCTAGTGTCCACTCGCACAATGTGCCTTGATCGCACAAGGGTAACCGGACCGCACAAGCTCCTATGGACTATTTAGTTGGGCCGCTATGTTTTTGGACTACTTATGCCATTGGGCCGGACAAGCCCAAAGGCCGATCGCACAACCCAGTTCAGCCGCACAAGGTTAACCGGGTCGCACAAGGTTAACCGGGTCGCACAAGATGTTGGTTTAATTGTTTTTGGGCCGTATATGTTTAGACTGTTTACTTATTTGTGGGCCGGGTATCGTTGGGCTTAGACATTCATATCGCACAAGATGGTTGGGCTCGCACAAGCTCATTGGCCCAACCATCCGAATCGCACAAGGGGTGAATGTTATACTTTGACTGTTGCGTGCTATACGTGTTTGCTATGATTCATACGTGCATTACTTGAACTAAACCTGACTTGTATGGTAACCCTGTTAGGACGTGGTTGACCACTTTAGTTCAAGAACCCTTTTATCGTGTATCTGCCGAGCAACCCAAGGTGAGTTCACACAGCCAAGGCATGGGATTCCCGGGTTGGGAATTGGGTTGGAATGTTTGATATGGAATGATTACTCGTACTTACGCAATCACTAGACTATAGACCATCGTCCTCAGGATAGTCAGGACACTTACGTAAAACCTACGTAAACTAGTATCTACCATTGTCTCCCGGGTCGGGAGGACACTTACGTAAATCCTGCGTAACCTAACACCCACTACTGTCTTCCGGGTCGGAAGGACACTTACGTAAATCCTACGTAAACCCCACGCGTACCACTGTCCTCGGGGAAGGGCACTCACGTAAATCCTGCGTGACCTTGTACGTATTCCTGTTCTCGGATTAAGAAGAACACATGGTTGCAAATAGTCTAGTAAGTACCATAATGGGAAGCCCCCATTATTAAGGATAAATGTGGGAATCCCCCACCAGTAGTATATACTTGCATGGGAAGCCCCCACTAGATGAACATACGCATTACTGTTATGAACTTACTTTCTGTGAACTCGCTCAACTAGTTGTTGATTATCTGCTGCATGCCTTGCAGGACCTTAGGTACATTATGGAGCTTGCACAAGGAGGAGCAGGTCGTTGTGGGCAAATGGATCGTGATTACTTATGTCATTTCATACATTAATACTTATGATTGGGTTTTTACATTAATGCTTCCGCTATACTTAACTATGTTGGTTTTGATAAACACCTTTCGTATTGATGGATAACTTTTACTATATATTTACATGTTCAATATGATTGGTGGCTTGATCCTGGTCAGTCACGCTCCCAAGCGGTGATACTCCGCAGGTGGATTTTGGGGGTGTGACATGTTTGTCTTCCTGGACATATTCATTGACTAAGGAGATCACATCTTTTGTTTCCATTGTAGCATGATTGTATGTCCCCATGATAACTGCAACACGATAGTCCCATGTCTTGCTACGTGGCAAACCGTACAAAAAAGCCCTGTTAATCCTACCAAGTGTTACATTTAATCCGCTTTTCTCGATTTCAGAAAGCAGTTGGGTAAACCTACTGATCACGTCTTCTACGCTTTCACCCTCAATGTATCCAAACTTATCGAGTTGTTTCCAGACCAACTCACGTTGAGAAACGTTGCTTGGAGAATTCATTGTTGAACAAAGCAATAACCCGCAACCTCGCTAACTCGAGCACTTCGCAAACGAATGAACCCGTTTCCTTTACCGCAACTCAAAAACTTGTCAAAATTTATCAAATCGAACAAACATTTTTTTTAATTTTATAACCCTTTTTTAATTTTTAGA
Source organism: Helianthus annuus (assembly GCF_002127325.2). NCBI lineage: Eukaryota > Viridiplantae > Streptophyta > Magnoliopsida > Asterales > Asteraceae > Helianthus > Helianthus annuus. The sequence continues at coordinate 43,560,136 of NC_035441.2, forward strand.
TTTTTCTAAATAATTTTTTTAATTTTTTAAAATATAATAATTTTTAACTTTTAATATATTATATATATGAAACCTTTTTTTTAATTAACTTTAAAATAAACTTATATTATAATATTATAATCATATAATATTAATAATTATGTAATGATTGGCTAATAATTAAAACCTAATGATTAACTAATTATAGTTATTATTAGTATTATTATTATAATTAAAATCTTTAAATGACAAAACCCTAATCGTTAACTCCAGCCGCCGTATACGTCTTCTTCTTCGTCTATCACTGACCAAAACCCTAATTATAAGAGACAGCCGCCACAGACCAGTATGATGACGATGGTGGTGGAGGTTGGTCGGAGAATGACGACGGTGAACGACGTAGAACGGTGATGATGATGAAGATTGCGTGACATCCGGAGATGAATAGGAGCTGTTGATGGTCACCGGAGATAGTTGAGTCGACGGAGAAGACGAACGGTGATGAACAACGGTCGACGGAGAAGAAGATGAGGGTAATGATGATGAGATTGACGATGACGGACAGTGATGACTACGATGATGAACAGTGGCGGATGTTGCAGGTTGGTCGGAGATGATGACCGGAGACTTGCAAGTGATAATGATGAAGGTCGCGGGTGATTATGGAGGTCCGTACGAAGGTGGTGGTGAAGATGTAGTGTGACGGAGAAGATGAACGTAAAGATATGATTTCGGATTGAAAAGGTTATCTCGGATGGAATTTGTTGATCCGTGATGATGATTCCGGATTATCTCGGATGTAAAGGTTTTGAATGATGTGAGTTCGAAATGACGATTCCGGATGAATGAAGTGATGAATACGGTCCGAGATGACGGTTCCAGATGATTTCGGATGAGATGATGTTGTTGCAGACGATTTCGGATTGAGAAGGTGATTGATTATGGATTGAAAGATTATGAATCTTGGATGAAAAAGGCTGTAATTCGGATCATGTCGGTTGAAAGGAGATTGATCCGAGATGATATGATGTTGTTGGCTGCTTGTCGGCTGTTGATGGAATGAATTTGACGATGATGTACGATGTACGATGACAATGATGGAATGATTAGAAAGATGGTGAAATGATGATTTGATTTTGTGAAAATATGATGTCAGACGATAATGTTGGATAAGATTGAGAGTATTTTAACACTAATCACAAAGATTAAAAACCAAAATATAACGATTTTTCGAAGAATGCAAAGAAACATGATGAAGATCACGAAGAACACAATGAAGATCTTCAACCAAAAATTCAAAATTTTCTTGAGAGTTTGATATCAAAGTGGCTCTGATACCAATTGTAAGTCTCGAAAATCGGATCAAACAACGATATCAAATGTTCAACAAGGATGGGCGGAATCCAAACTTGATGATCTTCAAGAAATCAAGAACAATAAAGATGAAGATTTGAATAATTGATTCAAAAGCTTAATCTTGCATACAATATGGAATTGTCTAATACAAGTTTCTAAAACCAAGGAACCAACTGTAACACCCCGTGTTCTCGAATGTCAAAGTCAAAGTCCAAGTCAACTTTGACTTCTTTGACTGTTAATGTTTTTTTTTTTTTTTACTTTTTGTATTATGTGGAGTAAGTGTTGTCTGAATGAAATGATCGAATGTTTAATCAATGCGACCGATTTACGACTGTGAATAGTAGGAAGTAACAATGCGATAAAGTTAATCAATCAATAATCAAACTAATCAATTCATCAATCAAGCTCAAGACTGGAATTATGTGAACTTTGGTATCGTTATACGTGTGTGTGTGCCTTATGTGTTACTTGTGCGTGCTTAATTATATGTTTGGTGTGGTATTCAAGCGAATCAATCGAAAATCGAATCGAAACTCGAAAGGAAATCGAACTCAATCGAAATCGACACCGAAACGTGATTTGTAGAAGATTGTATGTTAGATATAGTGGTTGGGACTGAAAGTAATTTGACTAGGAACTCTATCGTATTCGTACCATCTTCCATCGAAATCGAAACATCAAAAATCGTCGCGAAACGCTCAAAGTGGGTCGCGGATCGAACAGGAGGAATATTGGTCGAACAGGCCAGCCGATCGGCTAGCATCTTCCTAGCCGATCGAGCAGCCCATTCGATCGGAGCTCCTGGCCGATCGGCTGCCACTTTCCTCTTTTGGAGCCTATAAATAGGGCTGTCATTGTCACAATTTCTATTTTTGGAAAGCTCTGACCGAACCAGCCTTCTTCTTCACCTTTTCTCAGATTTCTCTCAACTCCGGTAAGTTTTTACTCTAATTCTTGTACGATTTTGATCATTGCATGATTCTACACCTTTCTATCTTTCAAAACTTGATTTCTAACCGTGAAATCACCAAGGTCTAAGTGTTCTTGGGTGATGTCATCATGGTGTTCTTCAAGAACACCAAACTTTGGCCTCATTCAACCATGAATAGCTTAGATCTGACCGGTTTCCACATAAACAAACTAAGATTTGTAAGAATCTTAACATTTCTATGAATAATTCCCAACGTTCTTCAACCTTTTACACCCGAAACCTTAAAACCAGTAGAAACGGAGCTTGAACCGGCTAACTAATCATTCTAACAGTTAAGAGGTTCAAGATTTGGATTCTACATACAAGGTTCACCGATGATGGGTTAAACTCTAAACCGACGTTCCGAACCGTTCACGGGCCAGACTTGGGTGATTCCTGTCTGAGCCGAAGAAACGAGCAGGAACGGAGGATATCATAGTTCAACTCGTTATCAAACTACCTCGATATGACAACAAGTAATTAAACAACCAAGAGTTAGACGAAAGGCCGACCAGGTCAGACTTGCTGGCCGAACGGCTAGGCTGTTCGAACAGCCCAGCCGATCGACCGGGCCAGCCGATCGGCTAGCACATGGCGTCTCACTTTTCAAACTTCCTGAGGTATGGTATTGACGAAGTGATGTTCGATCGAGTATGCTACTCGATTGGTAAACATTACTCTTCGGATCATGAGATACTATGCTTCAACACTTGATTGATTTTTACAGCTCGTTCGTAGTAGGGAATGCCAGCCGATCGAACAGTCCGTTCGATCGAGCGACATCCTGTTGAGAACCACTTCGGAAGTTCCCAGCCGATCGGTTAAGCCGGCCGATCGAACGGACCGTTCGATCGATCGACCTGAAAGGTAAGAACACCTTAGTGTTCTCATATGCTACAACGAAAACTTCAAAAGTTCAAATCCTCGAACACAAACACACCCGAGGAAGAAACAATCCACTCGAATGGCCCAGCCGATCGAGCCTACCGGCCGATCGAACAGGACTGTCCAAACGGACATACCAACCGATCGAACAGCCCGTTCGATCGAACCTGCCGTTCGATCGACCAGCCTTTCGATCCATTCACACTTGTCTGTTTTTCCACGTTACTCATTGTTGTGCTATCGAACTATTCAGGCTAACCCTACTCTCAGCGCTCCCTTCAATCCATAATCAATCACTGTGAGTATACTCGATCCCTTTTACTTTTAGCACTTTTGGGTGTTACATACGTTGCTTATATCAAAACACAAATGATCACCCTACTCAAACTATTTGAACGCTAACCAATATGCATGTACTACGTGACTTAATGAATGCTTGTTGATTGTGTTTACACGTGGAATGCTGTCTACCTGCCTTAACGACGTAGTACTATAGTTTGGACTCAGCACCCGTTCACACGGGGGTTGTTAAGGACAATTACTTGCATGGATTACGGTGGTAATCATGTATTGCGAACCGTCTCGGACGGTCAACCCGCAGTCATTGGTATCGATAGGTCCATGTCGATAATTAACATGCTTCGTTTTCCTCTGTGTACGTGCTGGTTATGCGTAAACTATTCAAACTCTATATGCTATTATCAAACTCGTATGCTCACCTTTACATTATATGTATTGACTTTATTTTAACGTATGTGACAGGTATTTAGGATGCTTATTTGCTAGGAAAGCGAGGCTAGAATAAGTTTCTAGAAGCCCCCAACAAATAGTTGTCTGCCGAGAACAAGCGTCTGGGGCATAGTTGTCTGTGGATCTTGTCCTCTGGCATTACAGCCAGAAAGTCAACAGAATAGGGGTCTAGAAGCAGATAAACAATTGCTGTAATAATATTTGAATCTGAGTTGTCGGAACGGAATTTCTTGTTTGGATGATTATCTGTAATGACATGTTTGTTTATTCGGGATACGGTATGGGACGTATCTTTAACTGAATTATATAAATAGTTGTTATGGAAACTTCTGAACAATCTGTTTCGCTCAGTGCCATGCCCCGATGATTCCGCCATCGGTTGAGGTGTGACAGATTGGTATCAGAGCCATAACTATAGGGAATTAGGTTAGACACGACCTAGTCCGGGTCGCTGTCTTAGAGACCTAGACTTTAGTTAGGAACCAACAGACCCGGTTTATGTGCCTTATTCTGTGATTCTTCACTATCACTGCACTCGAATTTTCAATTAAAGTCAGGCAATTCAGTCATGAATAGGTGTGAAAACCGCAAACTCCCGACTAAATTTGGCTGACTTGTGATGATTTTATCCATGTACTCATGCTCATCCTGACGTTTTCAATAACATATGAGGAGAATTATACCAAATCAGGAGTGAAATCCCCTTTTTGATGAAAATCCTCCTTAAATTTTCTTAAACAAGGAAGAAATTGCTAAGCCAAGGGGGTGAAACCCTAACCTTGGCAGTTTGTTCCAAATATTATTCCATCTCACCAAGGCATTCGACGGACTCCAACGACCTAAACTCACAAGTATGACCTAGGGAACGCGTGTGGAGTGCCCAAGAATCGAGGCAGCAACACGACCTCTAGAGTCGAAAATGATGAGAAGTCTACTGTGAATAGTCGAGTTGCCTTGGGTAGTCGATGTCTAGTAGCCGCAGACAATCTATCTCTCGATTTTATGTGTTCGATTCTGAGAACCGCAACTGTGTACTCTGATGACTCATTGATTTTATGTGTTTCTGTGTGCTTTACCTGTTTTTGTGTTTATATTTTGGAATGTTATTCGAATTTACTGCCATTTCGATCAACACACACGACTCGCATTTGCTGTTCTATCTCAATTTGACATCCAGTTGTCGCAACTCTAGACGATATCATACTATATGACGCTATACGACTAAGTTAGGCTATACTGTACGAACGACACGCGAGCTTTGAAGGATAGGTTTCTGTTTTCTGACTACCTCTGTGATTGAATGCGTATGGGCCTTTCGTGACTGTGTGCTTCTGTGCTCTACTTGCTTATGTGTTTCTGTGGTTATGTGGATTCTGTGTTTTTGTGTCTATGAGATTACGTGATGTGTGTTTCGACATGTTCCTAAGCTTTAATAATCTAGACGTGTGAGGTGAGAATCGATTACGTTGTGTTGAGTCCTGTGACGATGTCTATTGCAGACCATGTCATCGTCTGGATCCCGAGACCGACTGACTCGCCAAGAAAACAGAGACCGACGCCTCGCTGCTATCATCTCCAAACATGTGGCGAAAGCTGTGAGTGAGGTGTATGAAAATGCTAGCAAAACGTCTGAAGAATCCCGAGCTGAGAACCCTAAGGATTCAAGCAAGACTGCTTTTAGCTTCAAGCAGTTTAAAGCATGCGGACCGAAGGAGTTCACCGGTGAGGATGGCCCTACTGCCATGTTTCATTGGTTCGACTCGGTCGAAGTCACCCTGCGACAAAGCGGATGCCCCGAAAATCTCCGCACTCTCAATGCTACTGGCGTCTTCCAGTCCCGTGCTCTAGACTGGTGGACTGCTGAACGAAACAAGCGTAGGAACGATGCAGCTTACGAGCTGACATGGGAGGAACTGAAGGCAATTATGATCGATGAATTCTGCCCTCCTCATGAACGCCAAAAGTTGGAGGACGAATTTTGGGTCATCAAGCAGAAAGACGGAGACAACGCTGCTCACTGCTCGCTTCAAGCAGCTCAGTATCATATGTCCCGATCAGGTCAAGACTCCAGAAATGACCATCATGAAGTACATTCGAGCTCTGCCAGACTGTGTAGCAGATTTTGTATACGCCTCCAAGCCAGTAACGATCGAGGAAACCTACCTGCTAGCCGCTGAGATCAACGACAAGCGGGTAAAGTCTGGTTTCTGGGATAAGCAAACCAAGTCTCTGCACCAAGCTACAACAGCATCCACCGACAACACCACTGCTCAACCCTCCAAGTCATCAAGAAAGAAGAAGAAGCACAGCAACAACAGCTCCAGCAACAAGAGCTGTGCTGCCGCAACCACTGCTGCTCCTCTACAAGCTGTACCAGCTCAACAGCAGCAACAACACCGCTCAGCTCCAGTGATCAATGCACCGCCAGCAAAGCGTGCATACACAGGCCCTCACCCACTCTGCCCGACATGCTCTTATCATCATCCAGTGGGTCTGGCTTGTCGTTTTTGCGCTCACTGCAACCTTTACGGTCATTTCACTGCGAACTGTCGCTATGGTCCCCGTCAAGCCCCAGTTCAAGCCACTGTCAACCAAGCTCTACTCCCCGCCCCACAAGGCCCACGAGCAGCTCAAGCACCAGCAGCCAATGCTCGAGTCTGCTTTGCATGTGGTGACCCTAACCACTTTGCAAACAGGTGCCCGAACAGGGTGGTTAAGCAAGAGGCCCAGCAACAACAACAGCCTCAGCAACAGCAGCAAGCAGCCCATGCCCGAACCTTCAACATCAATGCCCGGCAGGCTCACGCGGATAACAACGTGGTTAATGGTACGTTCCTTGTGAATGGTATTTATGCATCATGTTTGTTTGATACTGGAGCCGATAACTGCTTTGTGTCGTTTGAATTCGAGAAGCTCCTTAGTCGTAAGCACTCTTATCTGTCCTCGTCATTTGAAGTCGAAGTCGCTATTCCGTACTCCGTGATTGTACTCTCGAACTCAACAATCACATCTTTCCAATCGACCTTATTCCAATGCAACTCGGAAGCTTTGATGTCATAATAGGCATGGACTTTCTTCGCGAAAACCATGCTGAAGTTGTGTGCTTCGAAAAGATGATACGATTCTCGCTCGCGAATGGTGATCTATTGTGTGCGTACGGTGAAACAGTGTCGAAAGGTCTCAAGCTCATGTCTTGTATTCAAGCCAGCAAGTATCTCCGCAAGGAATACCGAGCCTTCTTGGCCAACATTATAGTAGCAGAGAAGGAAAAGAAAAAGAAAGTTGAAGTCAAAGACGTTCCAGTGGTTCGTGAATTTCCTCAGGTGTTCCCTGACGATCTTCCCGGACTACCACCAAGTCTTGATATCGACTTCCGCATCGACCTCATTCCTGGAGCTAACCCCGTTGCCAAAGCCCCTTACCGACTCGCACCTTCCGAAATGAGGGAACTCTCGAACCAACTCCAGGAATTACTCGAAAAAGGCTTTATTCGCCCAAGCACCTCTCCTTGGGGCGCGCCAGTCCTTTTTGTCAAAAAGAAGGATGGATCGTTCCGGATGTGCATCGATTATCGGGAATTGAATAAGCTAACCATCAAGAACCGATACCCCTTGCCCCGAATCGACGATTTGTTTGATCAGCTACAAGGTGCAGCATGTTTCTCTAAGATCGATCTGCGTTCAGGATATCACCAGCTACGGATTCAAGAGGAAGACATTCCTAAAACCGCTTTTCGAACCCTTTATGGCCATTACGAATTTGTTGTTATGCCCTTTGGTCTAACCAACGCACCCGCGGTTTTTATGGACCTGATGAATCGCGTGTGTAAGCCTTATCTTGACCGTTTCGTCATCGTGTTCATCGACGATGTCTTGATTTATTCCAAAACGAAAGCCGAACATGCGCAACATCTACGTTTGGTTCTCGAGTTACTCCAGGGGAACCAACTCTATGCCAAGTTCTCCAAGTGCGAATTCTGGTTGGAGGAGGTTCAGTTTCTAGGTCACATCGTGAATAGTCAGGGTATCCATGTCGACCCCGCGAAGATTGAAGCCGTCAAAAGCTGGATTACGCCTAAGAACCCGTCAGAAGTTCGTTCTTTTCTCGGACTAGCGGGCTATTATCGTTCTTTTCTCGGACTAGCGGGCTATTATCGACGAATTTGTTGTTATGCCCTTTGGTCTAACCAACGCACCCGCGGTTTTTATGGACCTGATGAATCGCGTGTGTAAGCCTTATCTTGACCGTTTCGTCATCGTGTTCATCGACGATGTCTTGATTTATTCCAAAACGAAAGCCGAACATGCGCAACATCTACGTTTGGTTCTCGAGTTGCTCCAGGGGAACCAACTCTATGCCAAGTTCTCCAAGTGCGAATTCTGGTTGGAGGAGGTTCAGTTTCTAGGTCACATCGTGAATAGTCAGGGTATCCATGTCGACCCCGCGAAGATTGAAGCCGTCAAAAGCTGGATTACGCCTAAGAACCCGTCAGAAGTTCGTTCTTTTCTCGGACTAGCGGGCTATTATCGACGATTCATTGAAGGATTCTCCAAGATCGATGTGCCATTTACCGCTCTTACTCATAAGGACAAGCCTTTTGTGTGGGGAAACACACAAGAGACCGCTTTTCAAACCCTCAAGCATATGCTGTGCAACGCTCCGATTCTTACGCTGCCCGACGGAAGCGACAATTTCATTGTCTACTGTGATGCTTCTAACCTTGGTCTCGGCTGTGTCCTCATGCAACGAGACAAGGTTATAGCTTACGCATCTCGACAGCTCAAGATCCACGAGAAGAACTATACAACCCATGACCTCGAGCTAGGCGCGGTTATCTTTGCATTGAAGATTTGGCGACACTACCTGTATGGCACTAGGTGTACAATCTACACTGATCACAGGAGCTTACAACACATCTTTAATCAGAGAGAGCTTAATATGCGTCAACGCCGATGGGTAGAACTTCTCAACGATTATGATTGTGAGATTCGTTATCACCCAGGCAAGGCGAATGTAGTTGCCGACGCGCTCAGCAGAAAGAGTTACGTGCTCAGTACCCGAAACGTCCAAGCCCAGCACAATCTCGAAACCCTTATTCGTGAAGCTCAACATGCTTGCTTTAACGAGCGTACATTGAAGAAAGAGATAATCTATCACGATGGAGCTCAGTTAGTAAGCAAATCCGATGAGATAATCTATTTTCTGGACCGAATTTGGGTCCCTAAGCGGACCGAATTGCGAAAGATTATCATGAATGAAGCCCACAAATCCCGGTATTCTATTCATCCCGGCGCAGATAAGATGTACCAGGACCTACGCTATAAGTACTGGTGGCCGGGCATGAAACGAGATATCGCCGTCTACGTTGGAAGTTGTTTAACTTGCGTAAGAGTCAAGGCTGAACATCAAAGACCTTCTGGCTTACTCGAACAACCACCGATACCTATATGGAAGTGGGAAAGTATAGCTATGGATTTCATAACAAAACTCCCGCCCACGCCATCAGGTCACGACAGTATTTGGGTTATAGTCGATCGTCTAACGAAAGCAGCCCACTTTTTGCCGATACGAGAAGACTACAAGGTGGAGCGACTAGCCAAAATCTACACCGACGAGATCATTCGTAATCATGGTACGCCTCGTGACATCATTTCAGACCGTGACGCTCGGTTCACTTCACGATTGTGGGAAACGTTTCAAGCGGCCCTTGGTACGTCACTTAATCTGAGTACTCCATTCCATCCTCAAACCGACGGACAGACTGAAAGAACGATCCGTACTCTTGAAGACATGCTCCGAGCGTGTGTCATAGATTTTCGTGGTAGTTGGAACAAACACCTGCCATTGGTGGAATTCTCGTACAATAACAGCTATCATGTCAGCATCCAAATGGCACCTTTCGAGGCTTTGTATGGTAGGAGATGTCGATCGCCTATTGTGTGGCACGAGATCGGTCACTCGCAACTAACCGGTCCCGAGATTCTACAAGAAACGACTGACAAAATCCACCAGATTCGAGACAACTTGGTGAAAGCTCGGAACAGACAGAAAAGTTACGCCGATAAAAGACGCAAGCCCCTTGAATTTGAAGTTGGTGACTACGTACTCCTAAAGGTATCACCTTGGAAGGGTGTAGTCCGATTCGGCAAGAAAGGGAAACTCGCGCCTCGATATGTTGGACCTTTTAGGATTATGGAAAGGATCGGAAAAGTCGCCTACAGACTCGACTTACCGGAGGAACTTAGTAATGTCCACCCGACTTTCCACGTCTCTAACCTCCGAAAATGCCTTGCTGACCTTTTAGGATTATGGAAAGGATCGGAAAAGTCGCCTACAGACTCGACTTACCGGAGGAACTTAGTAATGTCCACCCGACTTTCCACGTCTCTAACCTCCGAAAATGCCTTGCTGATCATGATCAAATCGTACCACTCAACGATCTTCAGGTCAACGAAACGTTACACTTCGTGGAAAAGCCTGTCGAAATCATGGATCGCCAAACCAAGCAACTCAGGCGCTCTCGCATCCCGATCGTGAAGGTCCGATGGGAAGGCAAACGAGGCGCGGAGTTCACTTGGGAACTCGAAAGCGACATGAAGGCCAAGTACCCGCAGTTGTTTAAATAAATAGATCTGAAGCATCAAATTGGTAAATCACGGCGTTGTGTAGCCTTCGAGCCTAATTTCGGGAGAAATTCCCTAAACAAGGGGAGGCTGTAACACCCCGTGTTTTCGAATGTCAAAGTCAAAGTCAAAGTCCAAGTCAACTTTGACTTCTTTGACTGTTAATGTTTTCTTTTTACTTTTTGTATTATGTGGAGTAAGTGTTGTCTGAATGAAATGATCGAATGTTTAATCAATGCGACCGATTTACGACTGTGAATAGTAGGAAGTAACAATGCGATAAAGTTAATCAATCAATAATCAAACTAATCGATTCATCAATCAAGCCCAAGACTCGAATTATGTGAACTTTGGTATCGTTATACGTGTGTGTGTGCCTTATGTGTTACTTGTGCGTGCTTAATTATATGTTTGGTGTGGTATTCAAGCGAATCAATCGAAAATCGAATCGAAACTCGAAAGGAAATCGAACTCAATCGAAATCGACACCGAAACGTGATTTGTAGAAGATTGTATGTTAGATATAGTGGTTGGGACTGAAAGTAATTTGACTAGGAACTCTATCGTATTCGTACCATCGTCCATCGAAATCGAAACATCGAAAATCATCGCGAAACGCTTAAAGTGGGTCGCGGATCGAACAGGAGGCATACTGGTCGAACAGGCCAGCCGATCGGCTAGCATCTTCCTAGCCGATCGAGCAGCCCATTCGATCGGAGCTCCTGGCCGATCGGCTGCCACTTTCCTCTTTTGGAGCCTATAAATAGGGCTGTCATTGTCACACTTTCTATTTTTGGAAAGCTCTGACCGAACCAGCCTTCTTCTTCACCTTTTCTCAGATTTCCCTCAACTCCGGTAAGTTTTTACTCTAATTCTTATACGATTTTGATCATTGCATGATTCTACACCTTTCTATCTTTCAAAACTTGATTTCTAACCGTGAAATCACCAAGGTCTAAGTGTTCTTGGGTGATGTCATCATGGTGTTCTTGAAGAACACCAAACTTTGGCCTCGTTCAACCATGAATAGCTTAGATCTGACCGGTTTCCACATAAACAAACTAAGATTTGTAAGAATCTTAACATTTCTATGAATAATTCCCAACGTTCTTCAACCTTTTACACCCGAAACCTTAAAACCGGTAGAAACGGAGCTTGAACCGGCTAACTAATCATTCTAACAGTTAAGAGGTTCAAGATTTGGATTCTACATACAAGGTTCACCGACGATGGGTTAAACTCTAAACCGACGTTCCGAACCGTTCACGGGCCAGACTTGGGTGATTCCTGTCTGAGCCGAAGAAACGAGCAGGAACGGAGGATATCATAGTTCAACTCGTTATCAAACTACCTCGATATGACAACAAGTAATTAAACAACCAAGAGTTAGACGAAAGGCCGACCAGGTCAGACTTGCTGGCCGAACGGCTAGGCTGTTCGAACAGCCCATCCGATCGGACATGCCAGCCGATCGACCGGGCCAGCCGATCGGCTAGCACATGGCGTCTCACTTTTCAAACTTCCTGAGGTATGGTATTGACGAAGTGATGTTCGATCGAGTATGCTACTCGATTGGTAAACATTACTCTTCGGATCATGAGATACTATGCTTCAACACTTGATTGATTTTTACAGCTCGTTCGTAGTAGGGAATGCCAGCCGATCGAACAGTCCGTTCGATCGAGCGACATCCTGTTGAGAACCACTTCGGAAGTTCCCAGCCGATCGGTTAAGCCGGCCGATCGAACGGACCGTTCGATCGATCGACCTGAAAGGTAAGAACACCTTAGTGTTCTCATATGCTACAACGAAAACTTCAAAAGTTCAAATCCTCGAACACAAACACACCCGAGGAAGAAACAATCCACTCGAATGGCCCAGCCGATCGAGCCTACCGGCCGATCGAACAGGACTGTCCAAACGGACATACCAACCGATCGAACAGCCCGTTCGATCGAACCTGCCGTTCGATCGACCAGCCTATTCGATCCATTCACACTTGTCTGTTTTTCCACGTTACTCATTGTTATGCTATCGAACTATTCAGGCTAACCCTACTCTCAGCGCTCCCTTCAATCCATGATCAATCACTGTGAGTATACTCGATCCCTTTTGCTTTTAGCACTTTTGGGTGTTACATACGTTGCTTATATCAAAACACAAATGATCACACTACTCAAACTATTTGAACGCTAACCAATATGCATGTACTACGTGACTTAATGAATGCTTGTTGATTGTGTTTACACGTGGAATGCTTTCTGCCTGCCTTAACGACGTAGTACTATAATTTGGACTCAGCACCCGTTCACACGGGGGTTGTTAAGGACAGTTACTTGCATGGATTACGGTGGTAATCATGTATTACGAACCGTCTCGGACGGTCAACCCGCAGTCATTGGTATCGATAGGTCCATGTCGATAATTAACACGCTTCGTTTTCCTCTGTGTACGTGCTGGTTATGCGTAAACTATTCAAACTCTATATGCTATTATCAAACTCGTATGCTCACCTTTACATTATATGTATTGACTTTATTTTAACGTATGTGACAGGTATTTAGGATGCTTATTTGCTAGGAAAGCGAGGCTAGAATAAGTTTCTAGAAGCCCCCAACAAATAGTTGTCTGCCGAGAACAAGCGTCTGGGGCATAGTTGTCTGTGGATCTTGTCCTCTGGCATTACAGCCAGAAAGTCAACAGAATAGGGGTCTAGAAGCAAATAAACAATTGCTGTAATAATATTTGAATCTGAGTTGTCGGAACGGAATTTCTTGTTTGGATGATTATCTGTAATGACATGTTTGTTTATTCGGGATACGGTATGGGACGTATCTTTAACTGAATTATATTAATAGTTGTTTTGGAAACTTCTGAACAATCTGTTTCGCTCAGTGCCATGCCCCGATGATTCCGCCATCGGTTGGGGTGTGACACCAACCACCCTATGCTCCTAATTTCCAACTTCTATTTATAGTAAGGGGTTTCCCCCAAAACCCTATATTCCCCCAAAGCCCACTCTAATACCCACCACCTTCTAGAAGCTTGGTCCATTTAGCCAATCCTACTAATCCATAAACCTATTGGGCCTAACAAGTTATAAAATGATAAAGGATATATTACCTTTAAGATAACGGGGCTGTATAAGTTTTTCTCATGTTAGTTTGTCATAAGAGGTGGTTAGTGAAGCTATAACTTTGGACTAAAAATGATGAAGGATATATTACCTTTAAGATAACGGGGCTGCATAAGTTTTTCTCATGTTAGTTTGTCATAAGAGGTGGTTAGTGATGCTATAGCTTTGGACGTCAAAAAACCAAAACTTATAAAAATGATGAAAGATATATTACCTTTAAGATAATAGAGCTGCATAAGTTTTTCTCATGTTAGTTTGTCATAAGAGGTGGTTAGTGATGCTATAGCTTTGGACGTGAAAAAACCGACCGCCACCAGGGGCGTACCCACCCCAAGCCGTGGGTGGGCGGGCGTACCCCTTGAAAAAATAAATTTTAGGGTTATTTTTTGCCTGAAATTCCGACCGCACCCCTTGGAAATTTTCACCTGCAACCTTTGAAAATTTTCATCCGCCTCACTTTGAAAAAATAAATATTATGAATTTATAAAAAATAAACACTTATTATTTAACATATAAGTATATAACACAATTTATATAATTATTTTTTAACCACTTATTCACTTTATTACTTAACCCAATCAAAGCCCAATTTATAATCTATTTTTATTAACCGAAGCCCAAACTCAAACCAAAGAAATTTCAACTAAATAAAACAACTTAAACCCATCCACCCATTCCAATTCCAAATCTCGCCCCCAAAAAAACTTTCAGCGACTTGACGCCACTGCTCACTACCGGAGGGCTTTTTTTTACCGGGAAAACCAAAATTCTAGCAAAACCGACCCATATTACGCCAGAATTTCGATATAAAACTTGTATGGTTTCTAACAATCACATGGGCATGCACGAATACATATGTAGGTGTATGATCTGTTTCAAATGCAGATTTAATAATTGCATTTTATAATATATATTACAAGTTTTATATAATGTTTTGTTGACTTTCTGGAAACTGCATCAGTGGATGATTTCATGCAGCAATTGCCGTCCTATGACTCAGATATAGCCACTAAGCGTCAAGCTGCAGAGGATGCCGGAGAAGTAAGCAACTTTTAATTAAGTGTTGTTCGGTGCAAGGATCAACGGCGGCGGTGGAGGAAGAGGAGGGTGGCGCGACGGTGGGAGGAGGAGAGGGCTAGGGTTTTGTTATGTCTGTGTGTTTTGTGAGAAGAGGTTTGAAGTCTTTAGAAGTAGGAGGTCCACATCTGTTCGGGGAAGAGGACGCGTAGACATTTTTAAATGAAATATCTTCTGAAAAACAAACAATTTGCAAAACAAAAGGTCAGCGCATGGTCTGCGCCGCCTAGACAAAAGAGGCTATGAAGCTCTTCTCAGAAAAAATAAACAGCACCTTACATCTCCACCGCAGAAACCATAAACAAATCTGTGAGTTTCTGATTAGCAACCCATCAGGGAAACACATAAAATATTGTGGAACGAGAGGCTGGATATTAAAATATGTATTAGAGGATGGTGGGGCAAACCTTATCAAGAATACTGAATCCCCGGGGGTCTTCAGGAGAACACCTAATGTGAATCCTGTAAGATGGACGAATTGTAACACCCTAGTCTAATCCCATATTTGTCATGTGCACGAGAGATTCTTGGTTCATACAAAGCAATCCGCTTGAAATATCACCAACGCGTGATTAACTGTGTGATAGATGAAAACTTTACAGTTAAGCATGCTAAGGTGATAGTAGTACTTGGATGAGTGATCTCTTGGAAGTCTCTATAGTGGCAACCAAAAACAAATCCGTGAGTTTCTAGAAGTGCAAGCCATCGGATGTTACAAATGGTATCAGAATGAGGGGTTGGGCCGGTATCCAAGTGAGAACGTTGGGCACCCTAAAAGGGTTGGACATGTAAGTTCCACATTGGTTGAGGAGAATGATGAAGCCTTAGATATAAGAGGTAGAAACATTGTCTATCAAGACATGTTTTTCTTGGCCGAGAAATTCGTCGGGTGAAAATAAAACCGTGAGATTCTCGATGAGAAATCTATCATGGGTAAAGAGGACAATATCTTAACATTATTTACTTGGGATCTTATAAATGGTATCAAAACCAAGGCTAAGGCTAGTGTGCCAGCGAAGACACTGGGCTCCCAAAGGTAAGGGCGGTGGAAATGTAAGCCTACATCAATTGATTAGAAAATCAAAGCCCTCCTTATGAGGATGGACACCTTTACTATCAGGATACATTTTACCTAGGCGAGTAATTCATTGAGTAAAACCAAAATTATGAGTCTTAAGATTAATTAAATATACAATATCTTGCACGGTTTATTAGGATTGTTGCAAGTGTTTATTATTCTGCAAAACTACCACAAAATAGGTGTGATAATATTTTAGATTAAAGTAAACTCACCAATCAATAAACTTTTCGTGTGATTGTGATGTTGTGGATCTTAAGTGATTTTTGTCAACTTTAACTTTGAAAACTTGATTTTACAAAAGCGAGAGTAATTGACATTGACGTAAAGATAATGTATGCATTTAGAAAACAATGAACTTTTTTAATATAATTTAGTATATTTATTAAAGTGTTGAGTACATTCTAAACATGCAATAAGTTTAAATTCTTGTAATATATCGTATTTTGATAAAAACCAAAGAGAAAATAGAGATAAACTAAATTTCATACCTTCATTCTATTCAACATTACAATATATAGGGATAAACATAAGTATAAACCCTAAAGCCCATAAGTAATGGGTTGGGCCTAAAATGTCTGGTTTATAACACTCCCCCTCAGACATTTAGAATTATACACAATTTAACGACATACTTCAGGATGATGTTAAATAGGTACTTCAGGACCTGAATAAATAAACTGATACTAGTGGATCAGCTATGCTGCCTCATTAAAAACCTTACTAAGAAAACCCAGTGGGACAAAACTTAGTTAAGGGAAAAAGAGTACAGCGTGTATAATTCTCCCCCTGAATTCAACAAACATCTTTCAATCTACGAAGACGATCTTGTGTGATAACTGCTCGAAACTGCTTCTAGGTAAAGATTTTGTGAACAGGTTTGCTAGATTTTTACTTGACTTGATCTAACGAACATCGATTTCCCCTTCTTTCTGCAAGTCATATGTTGAGAAGAACTTTGGTGAGATGTGCTTTGTTCGATCACCCTTGATGTAACCTTTTCTGATCTGAGCTATGCAAGCAGCATTGTCTTCATAAATAATTGTTGGCTCCTTCTTGATCTGTTCTAATCCGCATGCTTCTTGTATGTGATTAATCATTGATCTCAACCATACACATTCTCGACCAGCATCATATAGTGCTATCAATTCAGCATGATTTGATGATGTTGCTGTAAGTGTTTGCTTAGTTGACTCCGGCATCAGCATACCCAACAAGCTGGGACTTTTGATCTTTCTGATATAAAAGACCTAAGTCTTGTGTCCCGCAAATATACCGGAATATATGTTTTAAACCATTCTAGTGTCTACGTGTTGGATTCGAACTGTATCTCGCTAGTACATGTACTGCAAATGCAATGTCAGGTCTTGTATTATTTGCGAGATACATAAGGGCACCGATCGCACTTAAGTACGGTACTTCTGGACCAAGTACATCTTCACCTTCTTCTTGAGGGCGATAAGGATCCTTGTGTGGATCTAGCGGTCGGACAACCATAGGTACGCTAAACGGATGTGCTTTATCCATATTGAAACGTACTAACATATTCTGGATGTAGTGTGATTGATGGACAAATGTGCCATTGCACAGATACTCAAATTGTAGTCCGATGCATAACTTCGTCATACCAAGATCTTTCATTTCAAATTCCTTCTTTAACAACTGAGCTGCTTTCTCTATCTCTTCAGGAGATCCAATGATGTTGATATCATCAACATAGACTGCTATTATAGTGAAATTTGAGAGTGATCTTTTTATAAAAACACATGGACTGATTACATCAGACTTGTATCCTTCTTTTTCGAGATATTCACTAAGTCGATTATACCACATACGACCAGATTGTTTGAGACCATATAAAGATCTCTAGAGCTTTATAGAACACATATCTCGAGGTGTTGATTTTAATGCTTCAGGCAATTTTAAACCTTTAGGGATTTTCATATAGATGTCATTTTCTAGTGTCCCGTATAAGTATGCGGTGATGACATCCATTAGTCTCATATGAAGTCCTTTAGAGATTGTGAGGCCGATTAGGAACCTAAGGGTTATCGCATCCACTACAGGGGAATACGTTTCCTCATAGTCAACTCCTGAGATTTGGGAAAACCCTTGTGCTACAAGTCGAGCCTTATATCATACAATCTCATTCTTTTCATTTCTTTTTATTGCAAACACCCATTTATAACCTACTGGTTTGACGTCTATGGGTGTTCGGACTACAGGTCCGAAAACATGTCGCATTTCGAGCGAATTCAATTCGGCATTTATGGCTTCTTGCCATCTTGGCCAATCATTTCTGTGCATGCACTCTTCTAAAGTTTTTGGTATGTAATCATTTTCATTGATTACATCCGTTGCTATAGCATATGCGAATATATCATCAACACGTGTTTTATTCCGGTTCCACATTGTACTATCTTGTACATAATTAATAGAGATCTCATTTTCATTCCGTACCGGTGTTTCTTCTGAAACTTCATTTTCCTCTGGATTTATAGTTGTCTCTTCTGGGACATTTACCTCTACCGGGGTTTCACTTATAATCTTTTGTGAGTTTTCACCAACTGAGTTACTTTACTCTTTTCGTTTCCGTGGGTTTTTGTCTTTGGAACCGATTTGTCTCCCACGCTTTCGTTGTGTAGTAATCGCTTCTGGGATTACTTCAATTCGAGCAGGTGCATTTGATGCTGGTACATGTGACTTTGTCACTCTATTCGTGTCTGTGAATGCATCTGGTATTTCATTCGCTATTCTTTGCAAATGTACGATCTTTTGGACTTCATATTCACATTGACCACTTCGGGGGTCAAGATTTGATAGAGATGATGCATTCCACGTTATTTCTTGTGTTACCAGTCTTTCTTTGTTCTTATCTCCCCCTAAGACTGGGAACATCGTTTCATCAAAATGACAGTCAGCATACCGTGCTGTAAACATGTCTCCCGTCATTGGTTCTAAATATTTAATTATGGACGGGGAGTTAAAACCAATATAGATACCCAGTCTTCTTTGGGGTCCCATTGTAGTACGTTGTGATGGCGGCATTGGTACATATACCGCACAACCAAAAATTCTAAGGTGGGACAAACTTGGTTCTCGTCCGGAGACCAGTTGCAATGGGGAGTATTCGTGATCAGCAGTTGGTCTCAATCTAATCAGTGCAGCGGCATGCAAAATAGCATGACCCCATGCAGAAGATGGTAATTTACATCTCATTAAGAGAGGTCTAGCGATTATTTGTAATCGTTTAATCAGAGATTCGGCTAAACCGTTTTGTGTGTGAACATGAGGTACTGAATGTTCAACATTGATCCCAATTGACATACACTCATTAAAAGCTTGAGATGTGAACTCTCCCGCATCATCCATCCGGATGTTTTTAGTTTGATTATCGGGGAAATTGGCTCTCAATTGTATGATTTGAGCTAAAAGTCGGGCAAATGCTACATTTCGAGTAGCTAAAAGGCTCACATGTGAGTGTGTGACCACCTTGAGGATGCGTCTGTTAAGACCAAGAAATAGCGGAATGGTCCACACGGAGGATGAATAGGCCCACAAATATCCCCTTGGATTCTTTCTAAAAATGATGGGGTTTCATGTATCAATTTAATTTGTGAGGGCCGAGTTATAAGTTTGCCCAGAGAGCATGCTGCACATGATAAGTATTGTGGTAGCAAAACTTTTAAGTTTTTGAGAGGGTGCCCGGTTACACTTTTGATTATTCGTCTCAGCATTATGCTACCAGGGTGACCTAGACGGTCATGCCATATATTGAATGTGTCTTTATCTAACAGCTTTTGGTTACTCACCATGTATGATTCGATAGGATTGATATTAATACAATATAATCCAGAGGATAAGGCTTCTAATTGTTCAACAATTGTTTCATTGCCATTTTTGTTTTAAGTAATTTGAAGATATTCAATATTATTTTCAGATATTGTTTTTAGGTGGTAACCGTTTTTTTCGAATATCTTTAAAGATGAGTAAATTTCTTCTGGATTTACTAGAATATAATGCATTATGAATAGTTAATTGGGTACCCGAAGATAATGTTATGTGCGTTCTGCTGGAGCCTTCGATAAGGTTACTGACACCAGATATAGTACTAATTGGTGTATCTGCCGGAGACAACTCAGAGAAAAATTCCATATTTTTGAGAATAGTGTTAGTAATACCGCTCTCTACCAGACATTCATCACCAATAATAGCTCTACTGGAGCTAGTATACATATTTCTTCTGGAAATAATAAAACACGTAAAGTATAAGAAATTGCATGTTTGAGTATGAAAAAAACATCATGCAACTATAAATCGAACATCACTAGGTTTTAAATGAAACCATAACAATAGTTCACTCAATCATGTCTTTGTCTGTGATTTGTTCACCACATAATTTAAGCTCAGAGGTGATGCGAAGAAGGGCAGAGTTGTACTCACTAACAGTCTTATGATCTCGTAACCTTAAATGAACCCACTTGTAGCGAGTTTTAGAGAGTAAGACCAACTTCAGGTGGTCAACTCTTTCTTGAATGTTTTTCCATAACTCCAGATGGGTTTTAGCATCAAAAGCCCACGAGGGGTAGTTGTTGCCCGAGATTTCAAGTGCAGTGAATTCAAGCTTTGACAAGTTCGACATTTTATTCTGATTGTGTATAAAATGTATATGCATGAGAACTTCAGGTTCTCGTTAGTGAGAAGTGCGGGTTCTATAGCATAAAAGAGTGGGCTATATAATTGAGAAGGAATTTAAAAATGTTTGTATAAAACTCATATTGTGTAAACAAATGTGAACCATATACAATTTTAGGAAATATTTGTGTGCATCTATAGATGCAATTTGTAAGTTATATATTGACTTTGATTATGGTTATTTTCTTTATTGCAATTACAATAAATAATATACTAAGAACATTAGCCAACAATTTGATATATGGTTGGAAGCAAGTTCTGATGCCATTATTATAATAATAAAATGGCAACTGGTAATTCTAATTAAATAATAGTAGATTTCATAATAATACAAATAATAATATTTAATTAGCATTGTGTAATTTTACTTCTTATCAAGAAAAGAAAGAGACATGCATTTAATAGTAAGCATGTGTATATAATGGATACGATAGGAGAACTTCGGGTTCTTTACAATTAGAACTTCGGGTTCTATACAAGAAGACAATTTTCATATGTAGTGATCAGTTTGTATTTTTATTGTTTTGTGTTAGGAATATAACGTATGGAAAAGGAAAACATGAAGTGCATTAGGTATTCGTATTCTCTATTTGTAATTTGAAATTTGCTTTATTTCTTCTGTAATGATTTTTATTATCATAAGAATTAAAAAAATTCTAGAGATAGAATAATAATATTTGATAAAATGGTACATAAAAAAACTTTAAAACCCACTATCATAGATTAGATACACGTGCCTAATTAAATAGTGAAAATCAATGACTTGCTTTGTTTGAGGGTACTAAAATGGAAATTGTATTGTATTTGCAAGTCTTGATGTCGTTGCTCTAATAATATAATAATGATATTAAATACTGAATAATATTGTATTTATGCTGAAAAAGTAGAACGACGAAAGTGGTTTTAAATGAATCGATGTAATATTGTAGCCCATTAATAACACAAGTTATTGGGTCAGAGGATAGGATTACGTGGGTAGGATCCAAACATAACACGGTATCAAGTAAGATGTTAAAAAATTGATTTATAAAGAATATGAAATATGAAATTAGGACTTGGTTCAGAAAAGCAACTTTTATGGATCTTCTCATACACCGAAGATAATCTTGTGGTTCACCGCTTCACCGGTAGCCGTCACCGCGACAACAACGCCACCATAGAAAAGGGTTTAACGGATTTCATGTTCATCCAAGTAGTCGTAGGGGTGAATTCGTCGACGGGATCCATCAATATCGCAAAACAAAATATACCTTGTAATCAATGGTTTTATCGCCACCAAGAAAGTCGTCGTTAACATCGCAAATCAAGAACATCAGTGGTGTGCAAAGTCGGTTAACAGGTGAGCTGAATCGCCGGAGGAAGATTTTCGGGTAAGATTGCTATGTGTGACGGTAGGAACCGTCGTGTGTTTGAAAAAAAAAATCTAATTTAATTGTATTCGATTCTGTAAACCCTAAAGTTTACGTTTAATGTACGTTTGTGTTTACTCCTTTGCATTAATTTTTTTTTTTTAATCGAATTAAGAATTAATGCATATTTAATTGTAATCGAATATGCATGATAAACCATTTTAAGTAAACATAAACCATTATATCTTTTGGTACAATTAAAAAAATATTTAGGTGTGTGATACATTACCATGTATGACGGTACAAGATTATTGATTTCGTTTCTGGATTACCGGAGATATTAATAACTGTTTTTTGTTTCGATCCTAATACACAAAAAACAAGGCAGTCCTAGTTTGTTCTAAAGTTCAAAAGAAAATTGCAGAAAAATTTGATATTGTACCCGGATTTGATGAACGACAATTATCTGAATCCAAGCTGGTAAATTCCCTGATGAAATAGAGCGATCTTGCTGATAACGTGATAAAAACCAAAGAGAAAATAGAGATAAACTAAATTTCATACCTTCATTCTATTCAACATTACAATATATAGGGATAAACATAAGTATAAACCCTAAAGCCCATAAGTAATGGGTTGGGCCTAAAATGTCTGGTTTATAACTTGATCTAAATTATATAAATTAGTTATAAAAGTCTTTTTTTTGTGGGCCTTAGTTCCATAAAACAATTTATTCTAATAATTTTTTTTCACCATACCCTAATGCCGAATTAATGCTCAACACACTACAAGAAGATAAGAAAATTAGTGTAAATTATTTTTGCGATAAAAAGTTTACAATAAAGGTTTTATGTGTGTAAATTATTTTTGTAAATTACGAGATTCTAATTTATTTAATACGTGTTTTATTTAATCTGTATAATATATGTGTTTCTGATATAGTTTCAAATAAAAGGCTATAATATTTAAGAATTATATGTAAAAAATATAGAAAGGTTCCATAGGGAGTTCAATTTAACTGCATGCAATTTCAACATCAATAAACACCAAGGTAGGACGTAAATCTGCAGGGCACCAAACGTTATTATAAGATTCAAATAATAAGTTAACACTAGTTAAATACACATTACAAACAACAATGTATCGAATCTGCACAAAATTTCCATCGATGTTACTGATTTTTCTGGTAGGGATAGTTGAGAGCGTTGTTGCCTTTTTGGGTTTAACGGTTATTAACAGTTTATATTACACATTATTCTAGCAGTTTATTCACTTTTAACTATCTTTTAACTTATGTTAACTTGAAAATACAAGGTTTAACATAATTTAATAACTATAGGTTTCATAATTTACTTTACTCTTATTAGACCATCCAAAATAAGGAACTACAAAAACATTTAAAAAACATTTAAAAAACGTGCTTAGTCGGCTGCAATATCATAAAATATTCATACTTCAAAAATACCAATAAGAGAATCTAAAAACACCTAAAACCATTACCACATCATTACCACCTTTTTAATTTCCAACCACCTTTTTGTTTCTAAGTTTGTGTCACTTTACTCAAAAAATAAAATCTTTTGTTTCTGAGTGTCTAAAGTTTTGAGAAAAATGCAATTTGCGTCCATGTGGTATGTTCCAAATATCAACCTGAGCCCCCAAATTAAATTTTTGGTTTTTTGAGCCCATGACCTTATGAATTCATAACACTTTGAGTCCCTGCCGTCAGTTTGACTGTTTGAGGCAGGGGTAAGACTAGGGCTGGCATATTGTGTATACCCGTACACGATAAGACACGACACGATACACGAAATCCCGTACACGAACACGACACGATAACTTATCGTGTCCTTTTTTTCAAACACGAACACGAACACGACACGATATACACGGAAATTACATGTTAATACCTGTTAACACGACTGTTTAACTATTATACACGAAAATTACCTGTTAATACCTGTTAACACGAACACGACATGCTATCTGAGAGTTACAGAGGGAGTTTAGGGTTTTATTTTTTTTGAATTGAATGAGGAACGAAAATAGAAAGGAATTAAGGAACCCACACGCACATGGCTGATGAGTTTTATTTAGTTTAATTTCTTATCATGTACCAACGGGTATTAACAAGTAAATAGGTATTTAACCTGTTTATACACGAAAATTAACAGGTAATCTCGTGTCTACCTGTTTGGTACACGATACCTGTTAAGGCCATACACGATACCTGTTAAGTTCGTGTAGGTTCGTGTCGTGTATTCGTGTAAAATTGCCAGCCATAGGTAAGACCGTCTTTTGACATATATTAATAACACTTTGCGTCCCTATGGTATGAGTGAAATATCAACCTGAGCCCCTAAATTCATTTTTTGCTTTTTTCTTAAGAAATCTAATAATTCAAATTAACTCTTTTATTTTTAAATAAATGCAATCTAATAATTAACTCTTTTTAAATAAATGCAATCTAATAATTAAATGTATACTATATATAACAAATTATTAAAGCCTAAATTCTCTTTTATTTTTAAATAAATGCAATCTAATAAATGCAATATAATAATTAAATGTATACTATATATAACAAATTATTAAAGCCTAAACTGTATATTAAATGTAATTTTTTTAATACATACAATACAGAGACAAAACGTCATACCAACTTCGCAGACTTGACGGAACTTACAGACTCGATAACAAAAGACCGTAACATACAATACAGAGACAAAACGTCAAAGATCCACAAGCAATTGTGGATCTTTACTGACGGGTGCACTTTGGAATGTAGCAGATATGAATGAATATAACCTCAGTGTAGGTAATTACATATCTGCCACTTGGGTTATATTCATTCATATGAATGAATATAACCCAAGTGGTAAATATGTAATTAGCGAGCTCTGGAATTTCAAGGAAAATCGAAAAGCTACACTGGGGTTATATTTATTCATATCAATCACTTCCTTATGTGCACCGCACCATCTTCTAGGAGGTTGTCAAGTGTTCTCGCCTTCGTAGTTGGTGTTTTGCGTATCTTTACATCCACAGCCATTCTGTACAACAAAACACATTCAAATGAGGAACGCATTCAATCCGAAACTGATCCGATCAGTTCTTAATATGAGGAACCCAAATCATCGAATCAAACCAAAAATCAATATGATGAACACACAAGAATCAAAACCAAAACACATTGAAAACCACTGATCCGATCAGTTCATATGAGGAACCCAAATCATCGAATCAAACAAAAAATCAATATGATGAACACACAAGAATCAAAACCAAAACACATTGAAAACCACTGATCCGATCAGTTCTTAATATGAGGAACCCAAACCATGGAATCAAACCAAAAATCAATATGATGAACCAAGAATCAAAACCAAACCCACATTGAAAACCTCTGTTTTGATACCCTAAACCCTAAACCCACAAGAATCAAAATCAAAACACATTCAAACCCACATTGAAAACCTCTGTTTTGATACCCTAAACCCATAAGAATCAAAACCAAAACACATTCAAACCCACATTTAAAACCTCTATTTTGATACCCTAAACCCACAAGAATCAAAACCAAAACACATTCAAACCCACATTCAAAACCTCTGTTTTGATACCCTAAACCCTAAACCCACAAGAATCAAAACCAAAACACATTCAAAACCTCTGTTTTGGTGCATTTTGAACAATATACTCAGTTGATACATCAAACCCAAAATCAACCCTTTGTTTTTTCAAAATAAACCCAAAATCATCGAATGGAACCCAAAATCACCCCTCTGTTTTTTCAAAATCAACCCAAAATCATCGAATGGAACCCAAAATCAAACCCAAAATCATCGAATGGAACCCAAAATCAACCCTCTGTTTTTTTTTTTCAAAATTAACCCAAAATCATCGAATGGAACCCAAAATCAAACCTAGAATCAACCCTCTGTTTTTTCACAATATAAACACATTCAAATCATCGAATCAAACCAAAAATCAATATGAGGATGAAGATGAACCTGATCTGTTCGATGATGAAGATGTTCGATAATGAAGATGTTCGATGAAGATGATCAGTTGAAGAAGATGATGATGATCGATGAAGATGATGAAGATGATCTGTTGAAGATGATGATGATGATCTTGGGAGTTGGGAGAGATATTGGGAGTTGGGAGAGCTGTTGATGATGATAATGAAAATGGTTGTAGATATTAAGTGTAGATATTAAGGGTGGGGGGTATTATGGACTTTTCACAACTGTCAAACGGTAAAACTGACGGAACACTGACGGCAGAGACTCAAACTGTTATGAATTTATAAAGTCAGGGGCTCAAAAAACCAAAAAATTAATTTAGGGACTCAGGTTGATGTTTGGGACATACCACAAGGATGCAAATTGCATTTTTCTCTTTCATTTTTATTGTCATTTTCATCCAAATCACTAACTCAGTTAAAATGTGTGATTAAGTTAAGGACAATTTTGACAACTCTCAAACCTCATGGATGAATTTAACAATTTACCTATTTATTCTTATATTTTTTTTAAAATTTTTTATTTATCTTTAAAAAAACAAAAAAATAATTATAAATATAATATATATATACATACAAGCATTTCTATATACACACTTAAGTAACGTTTAATTAAATGATCTATCTTTTATTTATATCCTGTGTATTTTCATATCACATGCTAAACACAAAAGTCAACTAACTTTTTTTCTTTTAAAGACCACCCCCTCTCTATCTTTGTGTCTGTACAAATATGAGAAGGCCGAACCATCAAGTGTTGCAAGAGGCTGCACTCTTTTTTCTCTTGATCTGCATCGGACTACAGTTGAAAGTGGTATGTTATTTACAGCCAGATTCTACTACAGGCATGTCCTCTCAATCATGACTTGTGTCAAGAGTTATATGATTAATTAAAAAGAGTTTGTGTTAAATCTACCTGACCTATAATTTTTATTTTTACTAAACATACTTCGTCCCCTTGCTATATAAGTGATTTCATTCCCTACTTTTACTCAATAGAGTGTACGTTTAACACACAATGGTGCGTTTAGCCACCCTTACTTTTACTGAACATAGATCCGTCCCACACACATGGGTGCGTTTAGCCACACCCTTAGATACTCCGTCCCCTTGTTACATAAATGATTTCATTCTCTACTTTTACTCAATGGGAGTGTACATTTAACACACAAGGGCGCGTTTAGCCACCCTTAAGTAAATGTATGACGCTTTTATGGCTAAAAAAAACCTTCTTTGTCTATTCCATGCAGATGACAGTTACCTTAGTTTCACACACGAAGCGGTTGATTTCACTCTGTTGGCCCGAACTTGGATCTTGATCTCTAACGAGCGTGAATAACTTGAATAATAACAACTTTATAACAATCGAATAAGAGTATATACAATGATTTCGAGAGTAATGAACAATTACAAATGAAACTAACTATCTCTATTTATAGTTTCTAAGAGGCACGAATGAATAGACACAACTCTTCGTAAAGGGTATGTCTCTAGGATTGTGCGGTTGAGATTGATCATGAAGAGGCATGTTGATTTCCAGCCATCCATCTCGAACCGTCGCGTCTTCTTCTCCTTTCCTTGATGTCGATCCGAGAGGGTGTGTGTGAGGGGACACACCTTTTCGCTAAGTGAGGGAAGTTAACAAGTTTCCCTTTGTCAACTTTGGTCCCTTAGTTTCATAACCGCTTGTAACCGCCACTTTAATATAAAACTAATCTATCTATTCTAAACTAACTAACTTATGGATTTAAGAGATTAACTCGGTTTCATTCACCCCCTTAATCTCGAACATCCATGAGTTGCTTTAAATCTTGAATTCCGAGCAGTTCCCTCATTGTAGCAAACTTGATCCTTGCTAGTGCCTTTGTTAGTATATCTGCCCGTTGTAGTTCTCCACTTATGTGCTCCACAGTGATATCTTCGTTTTCCACGCATTCTCTTATGAAGTGATAGCGTGTGTCAATGTGCTTGCTTCTTCCGTGAAAGACTGGATTTCTCATGAGTGCTATTGCTGAAACGTTATCAACTCTGAGTGTTATCTTTTCTTCCTTCCAGCCTGTGATTTCACTTAACAGTCTTTTAAGCCATAGTGCTTGACATGCTGCTGCAGTGGCTGCCATAAATTCTGATTCGCATGATGAGAGTGCCACTGTTTGTTGCTTTTGTGTACACCAGGTTATAGGTGATTCTCCAAAGTAGAATACCAGACCAGTTGTTCCTTTTCCTTTGTCTGTATTAACTCCAAAACTACTATCGCTATAACCTGTGATCTTACATCCTCCTTGTCTTTTGTAAATGATTCCATGCTCTTTAGTTCCTTTGATGTAACGTAGTATTTGCTTTACTGCTTTCAGGTGTTGCTCCTTTGGTTCTTGCATGAATCTACTAAGTAGACTGACTGGGTAACATAGATCTGGTCTTGTATGCAATAAGTACCTGAGAGATCCTATCAGGCTTCTGTAGTGTGTTGTATCTACTAGATCTCCTTCTTTAGTCTTTGTTAGTTGAGTTCCTGGAGTCATGGGTGTCTTAGTGTCATTGCAGGATAACATATCAGCGTCTTTGAGTATCTTATTGATGTATCCTGTCTGCTTGATGCCTATCTCACCCCCTGCTTGAATTACTTCGATTCCCAGATAGTATGCTAGCAATCCTAGATCGCTCATATCAAACTTGTTCTTCATCTGAGACTTGAAGATGTCTATTTCCTTCTTTGATGTTCCAGTGACTATCAAGTCATCAACGTAGACTCCAACTATTAGTGTAGAGGCTTCATTCGTCCTTGTATAGATTGCGCTTTCTAAAGTGCACTTCTTGAAGTTAAGTGACTTTAGGGTTTGATCTAATTTCGTATTCCAAGCTCTTGGTGCTTGTCTCAATCCATACAGTGCTTTTGATAGTCTGTAAACTTTTCCTTCATCTCCTGGCTTTATAAATCCTTCTGGTTGTGATACATAAACTTCTTCCTTGAGGTCTCCGTGTAAGAATGCAGATTTCACATCTAGATGATGTACCTCCCAACCTTGATATGCTGCTAAAGCCAACATTAGTCGTACCGTCTCCATACGTGCTACTGGTGCAAAGACTTCGTCAAAGTCTATTCCATGTTGCTGAACATATCCCTTTGCAACTAGCCTTGCTTTGTGTCTGACAATATTTCCATTTGCATCTTTCTTAGTCTTGAATACCCACTTTAAGCCTATTGCCTTGTGATCTCTTGGCAATTCCGTCAAGCTCCAAGTGTTATTCTTGTTTATCGAGTCTAACTCAGCCTTCATTGCTTCAATCCACTTTCTGTCACTAGATGCTTCCTTGTAATTCCTTGGTTCTTCTTCAGCGAGTAATAATTCATGTGGATCTAACTGAATTTCTTCTGTTTCGTCATACAGTTCTTCGAGACTTCTTAGTCTTACTGGAGTATTGCTGATATTTCCTGTTGTACTTTCAGAAGTGGATGGACCTCCATTTTGTATGTTGCTTGAATTTCCTGTTGAGTTCTGATTGTATGAATATGCTGGCGGGGTTACATAGGAGTCTTGTTCTTCTGTCTGATCTACTCCTGAATCGTCATGATGTGGCCCGCTACTGCCTGGTCCGCTACTGCCTGGACTACTTGGCTCATTTTCTTCTAACTCTGGTGGTATGTCATCTTCATGAATGACAAAGTTCGTCCATTCGGGATTCCCTGAATCTACCGTTTCCATATAACTATCCCAGTTCCATGGTTGACCTTCCATGAACTTTACATCTCTACTGACACATATCTTGTTCTTTGCTGGATCATATAATCTATACGCCTTTGATCCTTCTTCTATTCCAAGATAAACCATAGGTGCGCTTCTATCATCTAACTTCTTTTGTTGAAGTGGTAGTACCTTAGCGTAAGCAGTGCAGCCAAAGACTTTCAAGTGTTCTAGATTTGGCTTCCTTCCTTTCAGTGCTTCATATGGTGTCTTATTCACCAGGGCTTTTGTCGGAACCCTGTTTAGTACGTATATCGCGTGTCGTACTGCTTCACCCCAAAAGTTCTGTGGCATGTTCATTGCCTTTAACATACTGCGAGTAGTGGATAACATCGTCCTGTTTCGCCTTTCTACTACTCCATTTTGCTGTGGGGAGTATGGTGCTGTAAGCTGTCTTGCTATGCCATTTGTTTTGCAATACTTGTTGAATTCAGCCGATGTGAATTCACCTCCTCTATCCGTCCTTAGCATTTTTAACTTGGTCTGCGCTTCCTTTTCCACCTTTTCTTTGAACTCCTTGAATGTTTCGAATGCTTGATCCTTGGAAGTTAGTAAATATGCCCACATGTAGCGAGTACAGTCGTCTACAAGTAAGAATATATACTTCTTCCCAGCATGTGTTGGTGGAGTTATAGGACCACACAAATCTCCATAGACTAAGTCCAGAGGTTTTAAGGATCTGAACTTTGCCTGATTTGGAAATGGTGCCCTACTATGCTTTCCTAATAAGCATGCGTCACAGACTTGACTAGCATGACTTATTTGGGGAACTCCATGTACCAAGTTCTTACGAGTCATTTCTTTAATAGCGTCGAAGTGTAAATGGCCTAACCTCGCGTGCCATAACCATGCTATGTCTTCCGTCTTTGATAGTAAGCAGATTGGTTTTCCTGTCTTCAGTTTGACCTTGTACAGCCTGTTCTTCAATCTTTTGACTCGCATTAGTAGCTTTCTGTTTCGATCTCGGATAGTCAGTAAGTCTCCGTCCATAACCACTTTGCAACCAGTTTCTGTAAGTTGTCCGAGGCTCAATATATTGGTCTTCAGACTTGGAATGTAGTATACTTGTGAAACAATCTTTTGTTCTTGATTCATACATTCCAGTAGTATTGAACCTTTGCCTTTAATTTCTACGTGTGACCCATCACCAAAACGTACTTGCCCTGTCACTGTTTCATCTAATTCCCTGAAGTGACTTCGCACTCCTGTCATGTGGTTGCTGGCCCCGTTGTCTAAGTACCATAGATTTTCATCTCCTGAGGCATAACTTGCTGGTTTTATCTGTTCCTCGTTTAGCAGAGCCCTTTCTTGAACATTTTCTTCTTGTATTGTCATTAACAATACGGGTGCTTCGTCTTCCTCGACGAGGTTTGAATGCTCTTGCACTTCGTCTTTCTCAGAACAATCCTTCCTGTAGTGTCCAAACTTCTGACACTTAAAACATTGGATCTTACTTAAGTCGGTTCTTGCAAACTTCCTCCAGTTTCTTGAATTTCCATTTCTGGGCCTTGATGTAGATTCTTCGTTTCTGGGACTTTGCCTATTTCCATTGTTTCGCCAATTTCCACGCGTCTGGTTAAACCTACCACGACCGCGGTTTCCAAATTGCCTTCCTCTGTTGTTATCCTGATGCGTAAACATAAGCCTATCTTGGCTTTCTCCTTGACTTCCTTTCTTTAACTTGAGACGTTCCTCATACGTCTTTAATCTTCCGACCGCTTCCTGTAGCGTCATGGTTTCTATATCGGAGTATTGTTCCATAGAGGCAACGATTTGAGTAAACTTATCCGGTACGCCATTTAAGAGTTTGCGTACTAGAGTCGGTTGACTCATAGTCGATCCTACTTCTGTTGCTCGGGTAACGATACTATTGATCTTTGCAGTAAACGAATCAATAGTGTCGTCATCCCTCATTTGCAACATCTCAAATTCTGACATTAGCGTGTGCATACGCGCCTTTTGTACCCGATCTACGCCAACGTGTCTAATCCTTAGATTTTCCCAAATCTCCTTTGCAGTCTTACAACTTGCAACTTGCAATACAACGTCCTCTGGTATTGCTTGAAACAAATATGCAATGGCAGACTTATCTTTCTTCGTGTCTACCGTTGCATTTTCTGCCGGTTCAATCGTTTCCCACAAACCATTCGCTTCAAGAATCGTCTTGATACGAATAGCCCAAACCGTATAGTTTGTTGGTTTCAGAATCGGACACTGAAACTGGGAAAGAGAATTTCCATTTATCGTACTTTGCCCGGTCGCTCCTGACATATCTTCCTGCCGAATAATCTTCACTTTCTAATAAACTTTCTTTTGGTTTCAATATATTCTTAACAACCCCGATTCCCCGAATCGTGTAATAACCAAAAACAACCAAATCAAACTAATTCGCACTATAACCCCGGAATCAAAACAAACGAACCCTAGATTCCTAACCGTTCGGTTCAACCGACTTCCTAGAACCGAAAATAAATTCTGAAATTGAAACTTTGCGAATTTAAACGAAATTGAAACCTGATCGCGAATTCCCTGCGATGCCTTGCGATTCCCACGCCTAGAGCCTGACGCTCTGATACCATTTTGTTGGCCCGAACTTGGATCTTGATCTCTAACGAGCGTGAATAACTTGAATAATAACAACTTTATAACAATCGAATAAGAGTATATACAATGATTTCGAGAGTAATGAACAATTACAAATGAAACTAACTATCTCTATTTATAGTTTCTAAGAGGCACGAATGAATAGACACAACTCTTCGTAAAGGGTATGTCTCTAGGATTGTGCGGTTGAGATTGATCATGAAGAGGCATGTTGATTTCCAGCCATCCATCTCGAACCGTCGCGTCTTCTTCTCCTTTCCTTGATGTCGATCCGAGAGGGTGTGTGTGAGGGGACACACCTTTTCGCTAAGTGAGGGAAGTTAACAAGTTTCCGTTTGTCAACTTTGGTCCCTTAGTTTCATAACCGCTTGTAACCGCCACTTTAATATAAAACTAATCTATCTATTCTAAACTAACTAACTTATGGATTTAAGAGATTAACTCGGTTTCACACTCCGGTGGAAGAATACGATTACATCATCGTTGGAGGAGGGACCACCGGTTGCCCATTAGCCGCAACTTTATCCGAAAAGTTTTCTGTATTACTACTGGAGCGCGGTGGTGTAGCCACTTCAGATCCTGACATCTTATACGAGAATAGATCTTTGAACCCCCTTTTATACGCAAATCATGATGATTCCCCTGCTCAAAACTTTATTTCTGAAGATGGTGTGCCTAACACAAGAGGTAGGGTATTGGGAGGCAGCAGCATGATAAATTTTGGGTTTTATTCTCGTGCCAATGATTACTTTTACGAAAACTCCGGTATTGAATGGGATATGAGTGCGGTTGAAAGCGCATACGAGTGGGTAGAAAATAGTATCGTTACTCGCACAGATGGTTTACGTAAGTGGCAAGCTTCTGTATTTAATGCACTCCTAGAAGCTGGAGTTGGTCCGGACAACGGGTTCACCCTGGACCATGTACAAGGCACCAAGATTGGAGGTTCCACATTTGATGATTCCGGTAGACGACATGGTGCGGTGGAGCTCCTTAGTAAAGCTAACCCTGAATACTTGAAGGTGGTAGTTCATGCAATTGTTGATAGAGTCATCTTCTCCACCTCTAAACCTTTAGGTAATTATTTCCACGTTCTTTTGAATGCTTATTTTTCATAAGATTTTGTGCTAGAATTGCACTAGTGGTGGAAGAATTTGCTACTATTGCGACCATTATGATTTTGGTTGCAAATGGGGCGCTAACTGTATTCAATCACAAGTGTCAAGTTTATAGTAGTGAACTCCTCATGGTTATTTTCTTGCATAGTTCAAATTTATTTTTATTGTTTTTTTTTCTAAGCTGCGGTCGGTGTTACATACCATGATTCCCAAGGAAAACATCACGAGGTACGTGTAAGAAGAGGTGGAGAAGTAATTTTGAGTGCCGGAGCTATTGGGAGTCCACAACTTTTGCTACTAAGCGGATTAGGGCCAAAATCTTCGCTTTTGTCGCTGAATATTCCAGTTGTTCATGACCACCCGTTTATCGGACAGTTTATGGCTGATCCTCCTCGTAATGGAATAAATCTTCTGGTACCTGTTAGATTACTTGATGTAGGAGTTCGTGTGGTCGGGATCACAAAAGATGGCCCATACGTTGAATCTACGGTAGTCCCCCAAATTGCATCTATCATAACTTTCATACCTTTCTTGAATTTTATTCCACCTTCAAACTTAAGTGTGGTGGTAGTTGCTGGAAAGGTCTCTAGACCCAAATCAACTGGCTCACTGAACTTGATATCACCATTCGACGTTACAGTTAGCCCAAGAGTTCGGTTTAATTATTACTCGCACACCGAAGACATACACCAATGCGGCAAAATTGTTGAAGTACTTAATAAAGTGTTGAAAACTCCTGCGATGGGAGAATATAAGTTTCCTGGCATCCTTGGTCATAACCGTTTCAGTTATATTGGCCCATCGTTACCCAAGGATTCATCTGATGAGGAGTCCATTGCAACTTTCTGTCGTACGACATTGGCCACATTTTGGCATATGCATGGTGGATGCTTGGTAAATAAGGTGGTTGATAGCAATCTAAAAGTCATAGGGGTCAATTCTTTACGAGTTGTGGATTCTTCGACGTTTTCGAGCTCACCAGGAACGAATCCTCAGGCAACGACTATGATGTTAGGCCGATACATTGGTGAGAAAATACTAAATGAAAGAGCAGCAAGTGACACTCGTTCTTGATATTAAGATTTACTAAAGAATAATTTATGTTGTAAGTAATCGTTGGAAGCTGGATCAAGAATCTGCGGGTCTTTAGTTAATAGTTTCGGGAATTTACATTTCTTTCTTACATTTACTTTCTATTGTAATCTTGGTTTTTTATGCTCTGCTATGTGATATATAAACTGAACTTGTTCTAGCATATATCAATTGTATAATCTCGGATACTCCAACATTGTGGTATAGGTGCCCGGATTAGAGAATGTGTGAGATTTCCATTAACTAATCAAAAGTGTTGTCACATCAACACCAAGTCAGCATAGTATCATTAGCTAAACTCTAACTAAACTCTATTAACTTATGATTGTGGAATAATTACATTGCATTCATTTAACAATAACGATTCAGTTTTTTTATTTAATATACTTTTGTAAATGCAAGTAACATAAATAAATAAAACTACTTTATATTAAAAATTGCACTAAAATAAAAAGAGACTTAAAAAGAAATGTTACATTGAAATTAAAGAAAAAAAGAAATAAATAAAACAAACTTGGATAAAAACATACAAGAAAGGAATGAAAATTAGGACATTGTTTCCTTTGTTCGAAAAATTCTTGATCTTGCTCCGATAAACCTGAGTAGTCTTTTTGGAGGAAAGCATGGTCTGACGCGATGTGTTCGTCTTCTCTAAATCCGATTAGGCGGTCAATTTTGCATCCAAACTTTCGACAACCTAAACTTTATTAGATTTATATGTAGTACTTTTGGAGGATGATGCTCGAAATTTACTTCGTACCACTTTGATTTTGTCTTTCCCCATTAAACGGACTAGTGGTTCGGGCTCCGATTCCTCTTCGGTTTCGTTGTCCAAGTCTAACTCGTTGAGATTTATATACGAACGAGGATATCCTTTCCATCCCAAAGGGTGCATGGTATTGAGCTTTAAGAATGCTCATTAGCTTTATCATACAGTCCAAATAATTTCTTCAACTTCCTTGATTGCGGCTATGAACAAGCTCATTTCTTCAACTTCCTTGATTGTGGCTATGAACTAGCTGACCGTGGATCGCTTTGAATGAATTGATTCTTTTCGTCATACAGGTTCATTTTCCCGAAACTTTGTCCGCTCACTACAAGAAAAGGGTACCATTAGCGGCCACACCTTTAGCGGCGACAGGCCAAATGTCGCCGCTATTGGTCGATCCGCGTCACGGAGCCTGAAACCAAACCTCAGCCGTTGATCAAGATCCTGATCAAATGGTTGGGGATTTAAAAGGCAATAACGGCGACGAGGAGTAGGTCATTAGCGGCGACATCTGTCTCCGCTAAAAGTATGTGTCCCACATTAAATCTCAGCCACACAAATCTTATCCTGGTTAACCTAATAGCGGCGAGACTGTTATCAATAGCGGCGACAGGCCATCGCCGGTAAAAGGCTAAACGTAACAGCAGGTTTATCAGCGCCTTTCCCTCTTACCTCTTCACTTTCCCCCTAAAACTCTTGCTTCTACACCGCCGGAGACACTCGTTTTTTGCCCAATCGGTTAGTTTAACTTGTTTTATGTTAAATTTCTTCTCTACATTTGTATGTACATGTTATAGGCTTTAATTTTTGCTCTTTTTGTGTTTGTGGAAGAAAATTCGGATCACCACCATCTCTTCTCCGGTTTGGAAGGAATACACGAAGTGGACCTATCACGAGGACACAACTCCAATTGCAGTAGTAAAAGATGTTGCGCCACAAGACGGTATGGGAAACGTTATTGAAGACATTAGGGGGGTACGTATGGAAGAAGATACATACCTTAACCAAGAGAACTCGAATGGAGATAGTAGCGGTGTTGTTGATGATTTTGAAGACCTGGTAAAGGAAGTTGAAACAGAATTATATCCTGGTTGTACCAAGTATTCTTCTATCGACTTTTTAGTAAAGCTTTTGAATATAAAGGATACCTACTATCTGCACAATGAAGCAGTAGATCAAATCCTCTCATTGTTGCGAGAGTCAATGCCAGAAGGCAACAAGATTCCCCCTTCGTATTATGTAGCTAAGAAGACATTTAAGAAGATTGGTTTGGCATATGAGATGATAGATGTGTGCACAAATGATTGTGCTCTCTTTTGGAAAGAAAATGAATCCTTGCAAAATTGTCCCGTTTGTAATGAGAGTCGATGGGTCGATAAAGACACAATAGGCACGAAGGTGGCTCGTAAGGTGTTACGATACTTTCCTTTGACACCTAGACTACGACGTTTGTATTGTTCAAGGCACATAGCGAAAGATATGATATGGCATAGTACCGAACGATCGGAAGATGGGACTATGCGTCATCCAGTTGACGAATCTGCATGGCAAGACTTTGATAAAAAGTACCCAAACTTCGCGATGGAGTCACGAAATGTTCGCTTAGGGCTTGTAGCTGACGGTTTTAATCCCTTTAACAACAGTAGTGGATCCTCAACTCATAGCACGTGGCCGGTTATACTCACCACATATAATCTGGCTCCCTGGCTATGCATGCGAGAGTCCACATTCATGTTGACCTTGTTGATTCCTGGCCGTAAATCACCGGGGAAAGACATAGACGTTTTCCTTAGACCGTTAGTGGATGAGCTTAAGCAATTGTGGCAGACAGGTGTACGTACTAAAGACGCAGCAACAAACACATACTTCACAATGAAGGCGGCGTTGTTATGGACCATAAATACTTTCCAGCCCGTAGTAGTCTATCAGGTTGGAGCGGACAAGGCTACATGGCATGCCCAACTTGTAATCAAGACACTCCTTCAATACGTGTAACTGGTAAATGTACTTATTTTGGTCATCGCCGGTTCTTAGATGCCAACCATCCTTGGAGAACAATCTCGACTTTAACGGGAGACCCGAGACACGAGACCCTTCGAGACAGTTTAGCCCAGCTGACATAGAAGCTCAACTCGGTCGTTTAATTAACCGTCTACCAGGCAAGCATCCAACTTTTGGA
Organism: Helianthus annuus; assembly: GCF_002127325.2. Taxonomy (NCBI): domain Eukaryota; kingdom Viridiplantae; phylum Streptophyta; class Magnoliopsida; order Asterales; family Asteraceae; genus Helianthus; species Helianthus annuus. The sequence goes on from NC_035441.2 coordinate 43,597,569, forward strand.
GGTGGGAGGATAACCCGGTTGGATTTCGAGTTGAACTGGTCCAAAAGAAGCATATTTTTTGACCTTGAGTATTGGTCTTCTCTACAGCTGAAACATAACTTAGATGTAATGCATACAGAGAAAAATATGTGCGACAGCTTGCTCGGTACTCTTCTAATGAACGATAAGAGCAAAGACATGCCAAATGCGTGGTCTGACTTGGAAAAACTAAACATTCGGCCGACACAATGGCTGAAATAGTCGGGTGGCAAGTTCTTAAGTCCCTACCCAAAGTACTCATTCAAGTCTGATGATCGAAAACTTTTTTGTCAGTTTATAAAAATTGTTAAACTACCAGATGGGTTTGGATCTAATATCAGTAAGAGGGTGACAGATAACAATGCTAACATTACTGGGTTGAAATCTCATGACTGTCATATCCTCATGCAACGTTTGATACCGATTGGGGTTAGAGGGCTTTTGACTAAAGATACATCTACACCATAGTAGACCTTTGTATGTTAAAAAAAGCAACTTTGCTCTAGAACACTATCAGTGGATGATATGAAGAAAGCAAAGGATGACATTGTTACCATCTTATGCAAGTTAGAGATGATCTATCCACCTGCGTTTTTTGACATTATGGTTCATTTACTTGTGCATTTACCTGATGAAGCGATTGCGGGAGGTCCAGTAGCTTTTAGATGGATGTATCCATTTGAAAGGTACATGAAAAAACTAAAGAACTATGTCAAAAACCCGGCAAGGCCTGAAGGTTGTATAGCTGAAGGTTATGTGTTTGAAGAAGCTCAAACCCAACGGCTACTGTCGATGAAGTGTTTGAGGTCGAGACTGATTGTGATGAGGTCGAGCTGATTGTGATGAGGATGATCCCAATTATGTGGAGTCTGACTAAAAGAAAAGTTATTGTAATTTATATTAATTTGTATTTGATAAACACTTGTTTGAAATATTTATTTGAATTTGAGTTACACTTGTTGTACTTTCCCTTAATTTCTATTAGATACACATGCTGTAACATTTGTTACTTTATAGGGATTATGTTTTCGGTATTGCTTATATTCGCTTATCTGATGGCGGATGTGGCCCCCTGGGGACATGGGGGTGACGGCGCTGGTGATCCATCGCCTCCTGGTGGATTTCGTGGCACGCACGAGACTGACGGTAAGTCTTTTACTAAATTATTTTGTAGTCCTTATATTTTATATATTATAAATGTTGATACTAATTATTTTTGTTTTAATTGCAGCGGTTCCCCCGAAGAGGGTTAGGGGGAAAGCCAAAAACGAGAAACTACGACGTCTGGTAAAAGCAGGGGGGCCTGTATGAATCGCTTACGTTTGACAGACAGGTCACATATACCCCTGTTGGTAAATCAAGAGATCTGTTTTCCAGGGAGGCCGGCCTGTATATGTGGCAGACCATCCCGTTCGATAAAATTGGATGGGATAAAGTTTCAAAATCGCACAAGGATGCCCTCATCAACCACTTATGGGTAAATAAGTTATATGCATAAAATTTTATCAAATATTTAAGCACATGCAAATCTAATTTATATATGATATTTTAACTTTGTTTATTTAATTTGTAGGAAAATTTCAATTTTGATGAAGTGGAACGTGATTTAGAGGCGAGAAACTTGACGGGTGGTATTAGGACTGTGCTTATGAAGCGGTACTCTAACTGCAAGTACGAAGCTAAAATATTATTTGAGAGTGAGGGAGGTTACGATGATATTGAGAGGGCAAGGGCATACCATCTCACGAATATGCCCTAGGATAACTGGTTGAGAACCATCGAAGGTTTCCGGGAAGAAAAATATATTAAAAGAAGCAAGGCCAACAAACTAGTACGCGAGAAACAACAATTCCCATACCGTGGGGGGACATCGTCGTACGGTAGCACCGCCTATAAAAATGTAATGTTTTATATATGTGTGCATGTGTGTAAGCTTTTGTTTATTTAAGATCTAATCTAAGTTTAATGTTAAACAGGATATGGATTGGGTACCTACATATGCTAAAACCCACACGGATAATCAAGGGAATTGGGTTGATCCGGTTGATGAACAAAATTACGTAAGTATTTCTTTTAAGTATTATTTTCTATAACAAATATATATATATATATATATATATATACACATATATATTTAATCATCTTCGTAAAATACAGCGGAACATACAACGGGCCACAAATGAATGGAGCGGTGATGGTCCTCCAATTGCCCCGTATCAGGAAGCGTTGGGAGAGCGGCGAGGATGGTACCGCGGGATGGGGCCTAAAACTTCTTCCAACACGTCCTCGAACATGTCGTCTTCGCAAGCTCAGACGCAAGAACCCTTTCCGAGGTAAACTACGCAATTTATAAAATAACAAACGAACGCATGTTTCCTTGTTATATATATGTTGGTAGCGTTAATTAATATGCTAATATACGTTTTGATATTTATTATTGTAGGATTTTGTTAACAGCTTGTTCCAAACCCCGTCCTTTTTGAACCAACTTAACAACTATCTTGCTTCACAAGGAAAAGGAAAAGGAAAGTCAAACGACTACGATTCTGATGACTTATTCGATAATGATTCCGACGATGAGTGACTTGTTGTTTTTAATGTATGATTTAATTAAACGTTGTAGGATTATAATGTACGACTTAAACGTAGTTTTTAATTATATTACCTCTAGTACATGTTCATGGCGTATGTTTGCGCGTATGTTTGTGTTGTTTGAAATAGGCATGTTCTGTTTTTTGGCCGAAAAATGGCTGGGTGCTGTATATACAGCTGCTGTTAAAAAAAAGAATTTTAGCAGCGACACGTGTCGCCGCTATTGCCTTAAACCCTTTACCGACCATGGTCAATACCGGCGACCATTTAGCGACGACACAGTCAAAGATCTATACCGGCGACGTTGAACTTTAGCGACGACAGGAGGCCAATAGCGGCCGATCAATACCGGCGACCATTTACCGGCGACATGTCGCCGCTAAAGGTCAACACCGGCGACACTTTCCACCAATACCGCGACAGCTGTCGTAAGGGTCATGCAAAAACCTAAATAAGCTACGTAGATAGCGTAAGTAGGGTATCGTATCCACAGGGAATTTGTGGTCAGTGTTGCGTTTTTAACTAAGAACTAAATTAACTAGATTGGGGGTTTTGTGAGTTTGATTATAAAAACTAAAAAGCTAAGTAATAAAGTTGTAATCAATACGAGAAAGAATAACCTCTACCCGGAATCCCAGTTACCCGTTTAACATCAAAACCTGTTTACCGATTCAAAACACCACATAGACATGGCCTCGGAATTAATGAATCTGATCAGTTATCAAGGATAGTTTTTAAGATTCACTATACCACCTAATAACCCGTTCAATTGTATCAACTACCCGTCAATTTACCAACCCGCTAACAACGCAAGAAAGTTGCCAATACGCTTAATAAACGACAAATAATTCAAACACAATAAACGTTTACCAAGAATCCAACACGAGTGGTCAAGCTGTACCAGTTATACGAATCCGCAAACAAGAATTAATACCAAACAATGTAAAAGTTCATCCGAGTAGAAGTTATAAGAGGTTTAGCCGCACATGGTGATCTTCGCCGCTTCGGTTGTCATCCCAAAGAGCTCCAACTTCATTAAATAGCTTGAATGATGATAGATGAAAAGATTGATATGCTTAATTCGTCCCTAATGCTCGATGTGTGACGGCTGAAACACAATTGTCGAATGTATATTTATCCCCCAAAAAGTCACCGACTTCCCTGTATTTAATCAACTTGCCATCCAAATAATTCCATTTGAAGCCTCCAATTCTATAACCCAACCCACTTTTCTGACTTGTGGCCTACATTCTTTTAACTCTTTTGTCTTTTCTATTTCTTGTGTAATGGGCTCCCAACACATAAATTCGATCAGCTTGATAATATGGCCCATCATTATCTCTTAAATTTGCCAACATATAATAATTTGAAAGTCCACCAATTCAATATGCAAATTCCCTCGTTTCCTGCATTAGACTCCAAACAAACAACATTAATGGCTATTATAATTTTAATGTACATGATCTTTTAAATTGCAACATTTTCATATTTAGTTCTTTTGTTATTATTATACAACCATTAATTTTAAATACTTTCTCTTTCTACTCCTGAAAGATATAAAACACTACAAAATAATATACTTTGAACTAGTATTGGTGCATTTTTATTATTTTTAGTATAAAATAGAATGTACCGAAAATGCACCGATCACTCCGTCCATTAACGGAAAACACATAGGCTTAATACAACAATTTGTAGCCTTAAAATGAGGCATCATTAAGTCATATCATATTTCATATTAAGTGATGAGATATGTAAATCAACATAGAGCTTATGGTGGATAGCTTTCGGATCCATCTGTCACCATTAAGGTATTGCGAAGGCTAGTTGCACGTTGGGATTATGTTGTGACAAGTTGACAACTATTTAAAAGTTAAATGATCTCACAAATATATCATTTGATCTGCTTAAGGAGTCATTTAAATCTCATGAAGGATGTGTGGGTTGTTGGAAATCCGATACATTTGCAGCGAAAGTCATGTTTGGTTTCGGATTCATGGACATATCTAATCTTGATAACGTGCAGAAGATTTACAAGAATAAGAACAAGGTTTGGTGGACAATTTCTGTTAAGAGAGAAACTGTCTTGATACCCGACATAATTGCCGGCGAAGTCATATAAATACATAGAACATTTTGGCGGTTGATGTGGCGGGAAAACTGTTCCGGCAGTTTTTTAAAATCCTAACCCGCTTATCAACTAAAGTGCATAAGTTATCATGTCTAATTAGATACATATCACATAAATAAAACATAAACATAATAGAATTTAACTTTGTTCTAACATGGGTAATGAGAGATGAACTGATGGAATAGTTAAAAGCCAGATGAAGGAACAATGAATTACAAGTACACTGATTTAGAATGTGAAACAATGAATTGTGAGTACACTTATTACAAATTGTTTAACATTGAAATCTCACTGATGTTGTTAGGATTGGTGAAGCCTTTCGGGCACTTTTTGTTTTTTTTTGAAAGGAAAACTTCATTAAAACGAAAACGCCAAACCTCAAGGCGAGGTGGCACCAAACAAACAAACAAGAACTTTACATTGTCACACCCCCAAAATCCACCTGCGGAGTATCACCGCTTGGGAGCGTGACTGACCAGGATCAAGCCACCAATCATATTGAACATGTAATTAATAAGTAAAAGTAAATGCCATTCAATCACCAATATGAAAGGTGTTTCAAAACATAAGTAAGTAATCACTGTTTAGCGGAAGCGTATAGATAAAACCCAACATAAATAAGTATGTAATGTCATAAAGTGTTTAACAAACAATCACGATCCAAGCCCACAACGACCAGCTCCTCCCTGTGCAAGCTCCATGTATCTAACGACCTGCAAGGCATGTAACAGAGGATCAACAACTAGTTGAGCGAGTTCACAGAAAGTAAATGCGTAATAGTAAGTTCGTTTGTAACATGTGGCTCTACTGGGCCGATAGTACGTTCTATTGGTGGGGGCTTCCCATGTTGTATAACCACTAGACTATTCGTAACCATAAGTGTTTTACATATCCCGAGAACAGTAATACGTACAAGTTTACGTAGGTTTTACATAAGTATCCTTCACAACCGAGGATAGGGGTACGTGGGGGTTTACGTAGGTTTTACGTGAGTGTCCTTCGCAACCTGAGGATAGGGAGTAGCATAAGTATACGTAGGTTTTACGTATGTGTCCTGCACAACCGAGGACGATGGTATGGTAGTCTAGTAACAGTGTATGTACGAATCTAGTCAATCTCATTCCTTCAATCCCATTCCCAAGCCCTTGGGAATCCCATGCCTTAGTAAGGGTGTGAACTCACCTTGGTTTGCTCGGTATGTTATTGCTTCTAGGGTTAATTAGATGTCTAAGTCCGTTACACACGACCTAAGTGTATTGCACATAAATCCGATGTGAGTATTTTACTTTCAATTACGTTTACAACTCTTTGGTGTTCAAACAGTAACATACGGCAATGTATCGCACAATAATATGCAGTATCAATTAGTAATACGTAGCATCATATCAGACAGTATCACATAATCGTATACAGTAGTAAACAGTAGCATGCAGTAGTATGTTGTTCTTTACACGAAGTTCTGAACTTGGCATCAACATAAACTCAGTCTTTCCAAACGCTACGACAGTGAATCATGTGTGCATATATTTTAAGCTCGGACAACGTATCATACATATGAAATTTGGACACATATACATCATTTCATCATACAAACATTATTCAATAACAGCAAGTAGTGATCATTCTGTATTCGACATATGTTTAAGCATAAAACATAATCTGCTATTAATTTACTATCATTCCATTAACATGTCAAGATTATCAATCATTTCGCAATACATGTTCGGACCACCTTATACTAGTTAAAACTCGGCCAAGGCTTTAAAGCTAAAACTCGGACAAACAAATAAGGGGGGGGGTTCCCCTGTTCAAAAGTCGGACAAGAGTCCATTAGCACAAGCTCGGACAGAATCAATGGGGGAAAGGGTTTAAAACTCGGACACGATGGGCAAGGGGTTAAAAGTCGGACCATGGGGAGGCTAACAAAACTCGGACACTTACATGTTTAAAGGTTGGACCACAAAGTGAGTTAAAACTCGGACCAACATCACAAAGCCACAAAATTCGGACCTCATAAGCTCTCACAGAAGTCGGACAAGGCATTTAACAAGTGATATTCGGACTTGACCCCTTTCCTTTCAAAAATTCGGACAACATGTTATATATGTATAAACATCGGACTTCATGATACATAACAAAAACTCAGACAACAAGCACATTTAAAAGTCGGACTATCATATCATATCAAACTCAGACTATTTTCTTTGGTTTTAAAAATTCGGACAGTGCATAACAAGAAGAAAGGTCGGACAAACATTTCAATCATACATTCTTTGTGATTGCAACAGTTACACTTTATACATTTCAACAGTTACGTTCTATTATTCATACGATCTGGAAACCCTAATTCGTACATTGCATACAGGAAATCACTTTAACAATTCACAACTTCATCCTATCAGCATATCTTGTCATCAAACAACGATTTCACGACTAATCATCTTCATAACACAATAGTCAAGATTCAAATTAAAGCACAGAACCATCAAATCAAAGCTACGGTTTACAAGTATTCTAATAATCAAGAATTGATACAATCAAACAATCAATAAATGATCACCTTGAATGATTCTAGAGAGAATGTGGAAACAAAAATGATGAATGTCTTGTGCCAATGATGATGGTGATGATGATTGCCAGGGAATCAGAGAATTGCAAGTACGTGTTTTGTTTTGTGTAGTGATTAGTGAAAAGGAATTAGGGTTAAGTATGATTTAGGTTTCACTAATAACTCTTTACACCCTTTATTATTATATTTTACAATAGTGCACCATCTCAAACAATTTCACAGTTTCACCACCAAGTTTATGCATTTAACGAATTTATCACAATTAACACATAACCATGCACAATCACACAATACACTTCATTGTATCAAAACGTATACAATTCCATAGCAACTAATTGTGCAAATAATTAACTACACAAACAATGAACGTGCAATAAATGCGAAACAGGAATCTTGGAAATTCGAGTTGTCACATTATCCCCAACTTAAAAGAAATTTCGTCCCGAAATTTAGCATGCGGTTACTGAGGAAGCTAGGTAAGTTATATCGTTTACTGGTTTTCCTGGGGTGTCACATCATCCCCCCGTTGATTTGGAATTTCGTCCCGAAATTCCGCAGTAGTAGCTTCAGTCTCAGTAGTGGTTGCATTGGTTCCGAATAACTGGGGGTACTTTTCTGTCATCTGGTCTTCGCGTTCCCAGGTGTACTCTGGGCCACGTTTGGAGTTCCAACGAACTCGGACAAGAGGAATTCTCTTGTGTTTGAGGAACTTAACATCCCGGTCCGTGATTTCAACTGGCTCCTCGACGAACTGCAACCACTCGTCGATAGTGAGTTCCTTAAAAGGAACTATGAGGGTCTCATCTGACGGGCACTTCTTCAGATTCGACACGTGAAATACATTGTAAACTGCACCGAGTTCAGCTGGTAGGTTTAGCTTGTAGGCCACTTTGCCTATTTTCTCAATGATCTCAAACGGTCCGATATACCGCGGATTTAGTTTGCCTCTTTTGCCAAAACGAACCACACCCTTCCAGGGTGAGATTTTAAGTAAAACCCGGTCCCCGACCTGAAATTCCAAAGGCTTCCTACGCTTGTCCGCGTAGGCTTTCTGACGGTCGCGTGCTGCCGCCATGCGTTGTCGTATCTGTGCAATCTTTTCCGTGGCGTCCACTACAATCTCTGGACCCGTGATCTGACTATCCCCCACCTCTGCCCAACAGAGAGGTGACCGGCATTTACGTCCGTACAATGCCTCGAATGGAGAGGCTTGTATGCTGGTGTGATAACTGTTATTATACGAAAACTCCACCAAAGGGAGATGCTTTTCCCAGCCGTTGCCGAAATCAATAACATATGCCCGAAGCATGTCTTCAAGAGTCTGGATCGTTCGCTCAGACTGCCCATCTGTCTGAGGATGATATGCGGTGCTCATGTCTAATCGTGAGCCAAAAGATTTGTGCATCGCTTGCCATAGCTCTGACGTGAATCGTGCATCCCGATCCGAAATGATGGAGGTGGGCACCCCGTGCCTCGAAACAACTTCTTTAAGATAAACGTCTGCGAGGGTGGAGAACTTATCCGTTTCCTTAATAGCCAAGAAATGAGCAGACTTGGTGAGTCGATCCACGATCACCCATATAGTATCATTCCCCCGCTGAGATCTGGGTAGGCCTGTAACAAAATCCACGGAAATTTCTTCCCATTTCCATTGCGGTATCTTGGGTTGCTGCAGTAGGCCCGCTGGTTTCTGATACTCCACTTTGACTTTTGCACATGTCAAACACTTGCCGACGTAAGTCGCTATGTGGGCCTTCATGCTAGGCCACCAATATGTAGTTCTGATGTCGTGATACATTTTATCCGAACCTGGATGTACCGAATAGCGAGACTTATGAGCTTCATCCATCACAAGTTCTCGTAAACTACCATATAGTGGAACCCAAATACGTCCTGTTACATAGTAGGCGCCGTCTTCCTTTTGTTCTAATCGTTGCCTTGAGCCACGTAAAGCTTCAGCTTTGACGTTTTCGGGCTTTAATGCTTCCATCTGAGCAGTTCGTATTTGTGCAGGAAGACTGGACTGAATAGTGAGCTGCAAGGCTCGTACGCGTCTAGGTAGAGTGTCCTTTCGACTGAGAGCGTCAGCCACAACATTGGCTTTGCCTGGATGATACTTAATAGCGCATTCGTAATCGTTCAGAAGTTCGACCCATCTTCGTTGACGCATGTTCAAATCCTTTTGCTTAAGTATATGCTCGAGACTCCTGTGATCGGTGTAAATTGTGCACTTGGTACCGTACAGGTAGTGTCACCATATCTTAAGCGCGAAAACAACAGCTCCCAGCTCTAAATCATGCGTCGTGTAGTTCCGTTCATGAACCTTGAGTTAACGAGAAGCGTAGGCTATAACTTTATCCCGCTGCATCAATACGCAACCAAGACCCTGTATCGATGCGTCACAATAAACCACAAAATCATCTGTGCCCTCTGGCAATGAGAGAATAGGTGCGCTGCAAAGCCTATCCTTTAGGTACTGGAAAGCGGTTTCCTGCGCATTACCCCAACGGTAGGTGACACCTTTCTGTGTCAGTAGCTGTGCTATCTTCGAAAAGTCTTTGATGAATCGTTTGTAATACCCCGCCAAACCCAAGAATTGGCGTATTTCCGTTGGTGTACGCGGTGCAGGCCAGTTCCTGATCGAATCTACCTTGGATGGATCGACATGAATCCCATCCCTGTTCACCACATGGCCTAAGAAGTTGACTTCACGAAGCCAGAAGTCGCATTTGGAAAACTTGGCGTACAATTGCTCCTTTCGAAGTAGTTCCAAAATCAATCGTAGGTGCTGTTCGTGCTCCTCTTGACTCTTGGAGTAAATCAGAATGTCGTCGATGAAGATAATCACAAACTTGTCTAAGTACGGCTTGCACACCCTGTTCATCAGATCCATAAATACCGCAGGCGCATTCGTTAACCCAAATGGCATGACTAGAAACTCGTAGTGGCCGTAGCGAGTTCTGAATGCGGTTTTGGAGACGTCCTCATCCCGGACTCTCAGCTGATGATACCCTGACCTCAAGTCTATCTTGGAGTAGTAACTCGACCCTTGCAACTGGTCGAATAAGTCGTCGATACGTGGAAGAGGATAACGGTTCTTCACTGTGACCTTGTTCAGTTCGCGATAGTCTATGCAAATTCTGAAAGTGCCATCCTTCTTTTTCACGAATAGTACTGGAGCTCCCCAAGGCGAAGAGCTTGGACGAATAAAGCCCTTATCCAAGAGCTCTTGTAGTTGCTTAGACAGTTCTTCCAGTTCAGTTGGAGCTAAACGATACGGTGCGCGAGCTATAGGTGCTGCTCCTGGAGCTAGCTCGACTTGAAACTCAACTTGACGATGAGGCGGTAGACCTGGTAAATCTTCAGGAAACACTTGAGGAAATTCGCGTACAACTGGAATATCCTCTATTCTTTTCTCTTTCGTCGATGCATCAGTAACAAGTGCCAAAATGGCAGTATGACCCTTTCGTAAACATTTCTGAGCCTTCAAGAAAGAGATGATGCCAACCACAACACCACTCTTGTCGCCTTGAACTTCGAGAGGTTCCTTTCCCGTACGAGGAATACGAATGATCTTCTCCTTGCATAGGATCTCCGCCTGCTGCTTGGATAACCAATCCATGCCGATGACGATGTCGAAACTACCCAGAACTATAGGAATAAGATCAATCGAGAAGGTCTGACCCGCTAGAACGATGTTACAACCCTTGACTACATGCGTGGCTTCTACACTCTTACCATTTGCTAGTTCTACGACATGTTTGGTGTTTAGGGGTGTTGGTGTACGTTTTAACAATTTACTCATTTTCAAAGACATATAACTCGTATCCGCACCCGAATCAAACAAGACAGTAGCATAAATATCGTCGAGAAGAAACTTACCCATAACTACGTTGGTATCATTTCTGGCATCACCCTGCCCCAACACAAATGCACGACCCCTTGCTTCATTGCCGTTGTTGTTCCCACCATTGTTGTTGTTGCCATTTCCCTGATTGTTGTTATTGTTGTTGTTGTTGTTCTGGTTCCTGTTTAGCTGAGGGCAGTGCCTTTTGAAGTGCCCTTCTGCGCCGCAATGAAAACACCCCTTGTTGCCCTGTTGCTGATTCCGCTGCGCTTGTGGCTGCTGCTGATCTGGTTCGCAGGCCGAGGGCTTCTACAATCCTTGGCCTCATGACCCATCTTGAGGCATCTTTGACAGCGACCCTTGTTACACTGGCCACTGTGGTGTCTGTGGCAGTTGTTACACTTTAGGAGGTTCCCTCGATATCCACCCTGCCTGTGGCTGCCTGAGGAGTGCTGACTGGGACTCTGATAACTGTCAGTCTTTCGCTGCTGAACCTGTGACTGAACTGAAGCTGATCCCTTGCTAGAATCCCCATCCCATTTTCTCTTGTTGTCACTGGGAGTAGCAAGTGTAGTAGCAGTGGTAGCGGTAGCAGTAGCGCTGATACGTTTGGGCAGCCTGTTCTGATCCACTGCCTGATCTGTGAGGCGATGCGCAAGGCGTTAAATAGCCTGAATGTTGTCAAGATTAGCCGATGTCACATGGCTCTGAATTTCTGGCGCCAAACCTTTGAGATACAACTCGATGCGCTTGATTGGAGGGTCCACCATAGTTGGACATAGCACGGCCAGTTCATTTGACCTTTTGGTATAAGCTTCAATTTCTGACCCAGTCATTTTCAAATGATAAAGTTCATCTTCCAGCTTATGAATGTCTTCCCGTGTGCAGTATTCCCTTTTGATCAGTTCCTTGAAATCATCCCAAGGGGTGGCGTTAGCAGCTGCCAACCCTAAAATCTGCACTTGCGCGTTCCACCAAGTTAGCGCAATCCCTTCTAAAGTACCAGTGGCATATTGCACCCTGCGAGCCTCAGGGCATTCACACATCTCGAACACAGACTCGAGCTTTTCAAACCAGTGGAGGAGTCCAACCGCTCCTTCAGTGCCACTAAACGTGCTAGGACGACAATCCATGAAGTTCTTGAAGGTACACACAGGTTGCTGAACGTGTTGACCTAATGTGTAAGAACAGAATGAGGTTAAACATAAGAGTTGATTAGGAACGTAGGATCTAAAGATCCTAGGACGAGTTACGACTGCAGGGTATACCTCCTGCGTTTGCAGCTGCAAGTGCCGCAGCAACTTGTTCATTGATAAGAGCCGTCAACTGGGCTTGAGTCATGTTAATACGTCCGGCCATTGATCTTCACATCAAAGGCAACATAGGTGAGAAAGGTTCGCGAATAGTGCGATGACAGAAGAGTGTAAGCACACAGGTGTTCTCAAGCAATAACAAGTAGTGAGCAATGAAATCTAAGCATACCACGAGCAAAGTTCTATGCAATTCTAGCATGTAGGCAATAAACATAAACCTTATTACCTAGGATGTTGAGTCTTGCACGTGGAGCGAAGCGTCGTTGTGGATCGTTGAGAGCACTGTTCTAGTTATAGTCTGGTTTTAATAAAAACGTTTTCTCCATATTAAAACCAAGTTCTCTATAACCAATGGCTCTGATACCAATCTGTCACACCCCCAAAATCCACCTGCGGAGTATCACCGCTTGGGAGCGTGACTGACCAGGATCAAGCCACCAATCATATTGAACATGTAATTAATAAGTAAAAGTAAATGCCATTCAATCACCAATATGAAAGGTGTTTCAAAACATAAGTAAGTAATCACTGTTTAGCGGAAGCGTATAGATAAAACCCAACATAAATAAGTATGTAATGTCATAAAGTGTTTAACAAACAATCACGATCCAAGCCCACAACGACCAACTCCTCCCTGTGCAAGCTCCATGTATCTAATGACCTGCAAGGCATGTAACAGAGGATCAACAACTAGTTGAGCGAGTTCACAGAAAGTAAATGCGTAATAGTAAGTTCGTTTGTAACATGTGGCTCTACTGGGCCGATAGTACGTTCTATTGGTGGGGGCTTCCCATGTTGTATAACCACTAGACTATTCGTAACTATAAGTGTTCTGCATATCCCGAGAACAGTAATACGTACAAGTTTACGTAGGTTTTACGTAAGTATCCTTCACAACCGAGGATAGGGGTACGTGGGGGTTTACGTAGGTTTTACGTAAGTGCCTGACACAACCGAGGCAGTAGTGAGTATAAGTTCACGTAGGTTTTACGTGAGTGTCCTTCGCAACCTGAGGACAGGGAGTAGCATAAGTATACGTAGGTTTTACGTATGTGTCCTGCACAACCGAGGACGATGGTATGGTAGTCTAGTAACAGTGTATGTACGAATTTAGTCAATCTCATTCCTTCAATCCCATTCCCAAGCCCTTGGGAATCCCAAGCCTTAGTAAGGGTGTGAACTCACCTTGGTTTGCTCGGTATGTTATTGCTTCTAGGGTTAATTAGATGTCTAAGTCCGTTACACACGACCTAAGTATATTGCACATAAATCCGATGTGAGTATTTTACTTCAATTACGTTTACAAATCTTTGGTGTTCAAACAGTAACATACGACAACGTATCGCACAATAATATGCAGTATCAATCAGTAATACGTAGCATCATATCAGACAGTATCACATAATCGTATACAGTAGTAAACAGTAGCATGCAGTAGTATGTTGTTCTTTACACGAAGTTTTGAACTTGGCATCAACATAAACTCAGTCTTTCCAAACGCTACGACAGTGAATCATGTGTGCATATATTTTTAGCTCGGACAACGTATCATATATATGAAAATTGGACACATATACATCATTTCATCATACAAACATTATTCAATAACAGCAAGTAGTGATCATTCTGTATTCGACATATGTTTAAGCATAAAACATAATCTGCTATTAATTTACTATCATTCCATTAACATGTCAAGATTATCAATCATTTCGCAATACAAGTTCGGACCACCTTATACTAGTTAAAACTCGGCCAAGGCTTTAAAGCCTAAAACTCGGACAAACAAATAAGGGGGGGGGGGGGTTCCTGATGTGTGTAAAATACAACATATAAATCACATTAATTAAGGCATAAAACTAACCCTTTTTAAGTACTAATGTTGGAAAAAGAGTGTTTTTGTCTTTCTTTTGTATTTTCAGGATGAAATGAGCTCAAATTCACAAAAGAAGCAAAAAGACAACTAATTCTAGCATAAATACAAGAAAAGGAATAAAAGTAGACTGCCCGGACCCTCAACGACATCCTCCAAGGCAAAGAAGAGAAAGCAAAAGTCTGAACACGCCCCGTGCTCAGCCAGCACGGGGCCGTGCCCAAGAAGCAGCATAAAAGACAAACTTATAGAAGCTTCCATTGCCCACCACGGCGCCGTGTCCAGCGGGCACGGGGGCGTGGTGAAAGTACAGCAGGCGCATTAATTGTAATTGCGAATTACAATTAATGAGGAGAGAGAGTGTCAGACGGGCACGGGGGCGTGTCCAGCGGACACGGGGCCGTGCCCAGCCTTCTGTTCAGCCTATAAATAGGAGTGCTTGGTTTCAATCCATCTCATCCCTTGGCACACCACCTCTCTCACACTTCATCCACCACCCACCACTACCATAACACCATCATCCACCACCATCATCCATTGTCCATCGTAGAGTGTGTGAGTCGTCTCGGGATCCAAGATTGATCGTAAGAGTTCTTGACAATCAAGGCCATGTTTGCCTAAGTCTCTTACATCACTTGGTGAAGACAAGTGTTTAGTATAATACTTTTTATTTTTAATCTTTTGCACTTTTTATTTGGTTTTGTATTAATGACTTTAATAACTAGTTGCTTATGTTGAAGGTGATCTTTCCTTATCGTTTGTCCGTGGTGTCTTGGCATTATTTTACTGTCTATATAAAATAAAAGATTTTCACCATTCATATCTCCACGGTCTATATGGAGGTATGTTGGCTACCTGGTCGGGGGTTAAGGGAACGGTTTGGTAAGGGTCTTGCCCTTGTTCAGCGTTTAGAGGTCCTGCAAGGGACCTGGGTCAAATTTAGTAGGATCTCCTTCAATGCCCATAGGTATTGGATGGCGGGGATCCAAACTCTTTGACCCCCTCATAAGTTAACTACTATTAATACTATAACCCGGCTATTTAAGACTGTATCCCTGCTGACTCAGACTACTTAGCCGAGGGTAACGTCACCGCCGAAAGCGGGGCCTACCACAATTTGCATTAATAACTTAATTCATTATCTTTCAATAATCCGACCCTTTAGGATTGTATCCTTGCTGACTCAAACTACTGGGTTGAGGGTAACGTCGCCTTCAAAAGAGGGGCCTACTACAATAATTAAGATAATCTCTTAAACAAGTGCAAAAGTGCAAAAATAATCAAAGGTTATACTAATACACGTGTCGGATCCAAGTGATTCATCTTGTCTATCTGTTTTATTTTATTTTTATTTTTCAGCATTTAGTTAGTTTTTAATTTTCTTAGTTTAAAAAACATTTTCTCTCACTTTTTGATTTGATTAGACGTTGAGGATAAACCGGTATTAAAAGCTCTTGTGTCCTTGGACGACCTCGGTATCTTACCAACACTATACTACGTCCACGATGGGTGCACTTGCCCATATGTGTGTTTAGTGTTAGTAAATATCGTGTTTTATAAATTTAAAACTTGGCTAAAAGTGTAAAAAAAGGGCTTAAATATACATCAAAAATATAACACACTTCACGCACATCAAGTTTTTGGCGCCGTTGCCGGGGACACAAGGATTTTAAGAAAGTTAGGAATCAACGGCCTAATCATATTTTTATTTTTCTTTTTAATTTTTAGGATTTTTCTTAGTTTTTCATCTTCTGCAGAGCTCAGCACGGGGCCGTGCCTGCTGAACACGCCCCCGTGCTCAATCATTGGAACTGGCAATCCTGTTTTAAGTCAGACAGTAAGTAAGCTGAACACGGGGTCGTGTCCACTCAACACGCCCCCATGCCCAAGATTCTCTTACTGAAAACAGAACCGTTAGATCCCGGCGGTTGGTAATTTCTGACACAAACATGGGTGATAGTAATTCTTTTTACTTTCGGCACTCTTATGGTATGTGGTGTCGATTATGTGGAGGCGAACATGAAGAATTAAAATGTTATTTTCTAAATTATAGGCCCCACTATATAGACCCACCGATTCCTTATAACCTTAAGAGGGGCGAAAGTAAAAATAAGCACTATCTCTCCCTCGAATGCGCCCAGCCAGATATTCTAGGGGAAATGCTCCTTGACGAGTTATTTCAACTAGAAGAGCTAATTCTAAATTGGTCAAAAGAACTTAGGAAGGATTTTATTGATCCGCCCCAAGATGATGACCATGAGGAAATGTTGGAACCGCATTCCGACAACCTCGCTGCTCCCGAAAATACCTTCATACCTAGAAAAGACTTGGACGATAGTCGTCCCTGTGCCGATTGTGCCGTGAAGGACTCCCCATCGACTTCGTTCGATGCATACATAGACCTGAGCGATTCGGCATACACATTCTTTAACGAGAGCCCGGAAAAGGGTTGGACTTGTCCACCTAGAATGAAAATAGGAATTACCCTCACCGATAACCTCTTGCGTTCTCGCCTTAGTATAGGACAATTAAGGTATCTTAGGCACTTTGGGGTTGTTCCAACAATTCAAGAGCCACCCGATAACAGATAAGTCCCATAAAAGAGACTAGACAACTTCATAAAAAGATAAAGTCCACTCGACACGGGGCCGTGCCCGGCCAACACGCCCCCGTGTTCACCAAAAGATTCCCTTCTGATCAGAACGTCAGAATACGGACAAACTGTGTCAGAATTTCATCTGCACACGGGGCCGTGTCCAGCGAACACGGGGCCGTGTCAAGAAGGCTGTCGTTTTCTATAAATGCAGCCAAGAATTCTACACATTTGGACCAACTTGGAACAGAGATTTGAAGGAATCTTCTCTCAAACAATCCTAGGTAAGTCTAAAAGAAGGTTCCAACAACCCATCTTGTCCTTTCCACTTCTAGACATTTCCTTCTTTTTTCATTTTTTAAAGTTTTTTATGACCAAAAAGCCTACATAAATTCAGAAAATAACTTAAAAGCCCAAAATTCCTTGCTTCAAAATTCTGCAGAAAGATGAACACGGGGCCGTGCTCAATGAGCACGGGGCCGTGTCCAGAAACTGTTTCATCACATAAACTGTTTTTTGGTTTATTTTTCATAGAATGGCGAGTGAAAACAGTGAAACATCATCCGTTCATTCCTCAAACAGCCGAAGGGGAAGAAGGCCCTCCGTTGAAGCTACGCTTGTGCACTATGTGATAGCATTGAGGGAAGCTCTCGACGAAATGACGTCAGTAGAGGAGGTCCTAATTGACCGTATTAACGATCTTACGGTGGGACTCGAAAGTAGCTTCCAAGAAATTAACCTTTTGCACCAAAGGTTAAACATTCTTGTAGCACCTCCAATGGAACCAGTCCTTCCACAACAGGACTGGAACTTGGCACTCGGGGTTAACAACCCTACCGGGTGGGAAGACTTTCCCGCGGAACTTCCCATGGAACACCCACAAGAAATTCCAGCGGAAATCGAAACTCCTCAAACTAATGCAAATGAGCCCTCTTTTCTCCTTCCAAGGGAGGTGGAGGAGTGGCTCGCCGACATATGAGGAAGACCACGCCCGGAAGAAGGAGTTTCTAAAAGCCTTATCTAACCAAGATTAGTAGCTTCTTGGAAAATTTACTAATTAAAATAAAACATAGGGCTAGAACTCCATGGTTTAATGTTTATGTATTTTCATCTTTAGTTTTACGTAATGTCTCTCTATGTTTGCAATGATATGATGGTTTCTAAGATTGATGGTTATTAATGAATAAAACACACTCATGGTGGTAATGGATGAAAAAGGGAACGAGAAAAATGGCCCCATGCACAAAGAACAGAGCAACCCGACACAAATCTCCATCACAGAAGGCTCAACACGGACCGTGCCCAACCAACACGGCCCCGTGCGGAGCCACCTGCAGAAAAACGCTCAGTTCAGGTAACTGGACACGGGCCGTGTTCAGCGGACACGCCCCCGTGTCCAGGCTTCTGTCTTAGTTCTTTAATTTCTGTTACTGGCACCTGACCACGGGGCCGTGCCCGGTCACCACGGGGCCGTGCCCAGGATGCCAGTAACATAAATCTTTGCTTTTTAACCCACTTTTACATATTCTAATCAACCGAAAACCTTATTTTTGGGACACATTGAGGACAATGTGTAATTTAAGTGTGGGGGGGATGCTAAAACCTTGAATTTTGCAAATCCTAATCACAAGCCTTACACAAAACTCTATTGGAACCGCTAAACACCCCAAATTTTTTTCAAAAAACTTTTCGTTTTTTTTACTTGTCTTGGTTTAATTTGGGAATAACAAGTTCTAAAAAGGTTATATTTTTACAAATTTACAACCGATAGCGTCGTGATAACAAAGAACCAACATAAGAAAATTACGAAACGGCATAACAAGTCTAGTTAAAAATTCGATTATATATACTTGATCACATTAAAAACCCATTCCCACAAAAGTGAGTTTTGAGCCTTTATTGAGCATACAAATATACATCTTTAGACTAAATGCTCATTTTTCGTTTCTTGTGTGAATAGCCGCTTGGTTCTTACAACTCTAGAACTTGCCACGACGATACATTCCCGGTCCTTACCAACTTAAACCCAAGTAAGTAAGTGATGGAGGCATTAGGACTAACCATATTTTTCTTTCTACACCATTATTTTTTATTTTTTTTACCATCTACCCAAAATCCCCCTAGTTAGCCCCTTTGAGCTAAAACCTTTCATTTCATTACCCTAAAAACCCTTTTTACCCACCAAAAACCCTTTTTTATTTTTTTCACCCTTTATTTTAGTAACAAGCTCGGTTTTTCGTAAGCTCGCTATTTTATGTGACTTTCCAAAAAAAAAAGGTGAAAAGAAAAAAAAAATGATGAAGTCAAGAACAAACAAAAGCTATATAAAAGTTTGTTTGGAGAAATACATCAAAATAAAAAGTCACTAAAAACAAGGTGTATCACGAAAACCGACGCTTTTTACGATTTTCGCCCTTTTACTAACCACTAACCCAACCACCCACCTTTAACCCAAGCCTAACCCTTCACCCAAAAAAAAAGTCCTCTTGATATTTACAAAGGTAAAAAGTTAAAAAGGAGGACGATTGATTGCTTGGCAAGCCTATGGAAGGCGTAAGTTCCATGCCGCTCTCGAGTGATTCACTAAAGAAATTACACCTTCGGCCGAGTGTTGAGTGATCTCCCGTGAGGTATGTGAACTTGTATATAAATGGAATTTTAATAAGGCATGCTATGCCCGAATAAGTAATTTATCTTGTGAAACGTTCTAAATAAATCATAACGAATAGGATTGTAAATAAATAAAAATAAAACTTACAAAGATCTTGGATTCCCGACACTCTATGACAAGCCAAAAACACTCTATGACAAGCCACATTTAAAGAGTTTTGCTTGAGAACAAGCAAAAGTTCAAGTGTGGGGGTATTTGATGTGTGTAAAATACAACATATAAATCACATCAATTAAGGCATAAAACTAACCCTTTTTAAGTACTAATGTTGGAAAAAGAGTGTTTTTGTCTTTCTTTTGTATTTTCAGGATGAAATGAGCTCAAATTCACAAAAGAAGCAAAAAGACAACTAATTCTAGCATAAATACAAGAAAAGGAATAAAAGTAGACTGCCCGGACCCTCAACGGCATCCTCCAAGGCAAAGAAGAGAAAGCAGAAGTCTGAACACGCCCCGTGCTCAGCCAGCACGGGGCCGTGCCCAAGAAGCAGCATAAAAGACAAACTTATAGAAGCTTCCATTGCCCACCACGGGGCCGTGTCCAGCGGGCACAGGGGCGTGGTGAAAGTACAGCAGGCGCATTAATTGTAATTGCGAATTACAATTAATGAGGAGAGAGAGTGTCAGACGGGTACGGGGGCGTGTCCAGCGGACACGGGGCCGTGCCCAGCCTTCTGTTCAGCCTATAAATAGGAGTGCTTGGTTTCAATCCATCTCATCCCTTGGCACACCACCTCTCTCACACTTCATCCACCACCCACCACCACCATAACACCATCATCTATTGTCCATCGTAGAGTGTGTGAGTCGTCTCGGGATCCAAGATTGATCGTAAGAGTTCTTGACAATCTAGGCCATGTTTGCCTAAGTATCTTACATCACTTGGTGAAGATAAGTGTTTAGTATAATACATTTTATTTGTAATCTTTTGCAATTTTTATTTGGTTTTGTATTAATGACTTTAATAACTAGTTGCTTATGTTGAAGGTGATCTTTCCTTGTCGTTTGTCCGTGGTGTCTTGGCATTATTTTACTGTCTATATAAAATAAAAGATTTTCACCATTCATATCTCCACGGTCTATATGGAGGTATGTTGGCTACCTGGTCGGGGGTTAAGGGAACGGTTTGGTAAGGGTCTTGCCCTTGTTCAGCGTTTAGAGGTCCTGCAAGGGACCTGGGTCAAATTTAGTAGGATCTCCTTCAATGCCCATAGGTATTGGATGGCGGGGATCCAAACTCTTTGACCCCCTCATAAGTTAACTACTATTAATACTATAACCCGGCTATTTAGGACTGTATCCCTGCTGACTCAGACTACTTAGCCGAGGGTAACGTCACCGCCGAAAGCGGGGCCTACCACAATTTGCATTAATAACTTAATTCATTATCTTTCAATAATCCGACCCTTTAGGATTGTATCCTTGCTGACTAAAACTACTGGGTTGAGGGTAACGTCGCCTTCAAAAGAGGGGCCTACTACAATAACTAAGATAATCTCTTAAACAAGTGCAAAAGTGCGAAAATAATCAAAGGTTATACTAATACACGTGTCGGATCCAAGTGATTCATCTTGTCTATCTGTTTTATTTTATTTTTATTTTTCAGCATTTAGTTAGTTTTTAATTTTCTTAGTTTAAAAAACATTTTCTCTCACTTTTTGATTTGATTAGACGTTGAGGATAAACCGGTATTAAAAGCTCTGTTGGTGCACTTGTGTCTGTACTTTGTCTGTATTTTGTAATGTTATAAAACGATGTCTTTTGTTAGTCTTGTTTACGTCTTTTGTTGGTTTGTGTATGTGTTTCAATGTAAGTTTGACCAAGTCAACCATCCTCCTGGTTTGACTTGGCCAAACAGTTAACACATGGATTGTAAGTTTGTTGTGTCGAAGGATGTCATCGAAGGATTGTTTATATCCTTCGATGAGCCCGAAAGATAACCTTCGATGGATGCAGATGGACCTCGAAGGATATACCATCCTTCGAGGTATATGTGGATCCTTCGGTAGGTATCTAGTCGATAGATGATCCTTCGGTAAGTCTTTCTGATCCTTCGACCAGACTAACTGTTATGGGTATATATAGTAATGTAATGTGTTCACTTCATTGTGTGTGTGAACTTAGTCTTGTAGAGAGCGTATTTTCAGTTTGGTCAAGGAACCGTGTCCACTGAAATACAAGAGAAAACTTTGATATCTCGTGTGTCTACCTTTCTCTTTGTAGCTTGTGTTCTCATATAAACTACCGGTTTGCATTCTAGCTTGGATTCCGCACTTGCTAGTGTGTTAAACATAACAAGGATAAGGTTTAACCTCGACCTCCGGGGGACCTACAAGTGGTATCAGAGTCGTGGCTCTTTTTCTTTTTAAAAACCGAGTTTATACAAGACTTTGGAGTGTTTGGACAAAACTCACATGGTTTAGCACCCGTTTTTTAGTGTTTTTCTTGGATTTCTTGACGTAAAAACGTGTTCTAAACTAACCGGGTGTGTTCAAGGACGGGTTGGGTAACTTAAAAACTTGTTTTTAAGAAGGTTGGTAGTTTCCGGCCAATATTCCGGCTTACTCCGGTGACCGGATTCTGGATAAGAACCTTCCATTTTAGGCAATATTTTATTAGTCAAATCTGAGTTGGTAGAAAGCATGTTCTGAACATACCTTCTGCCGAAAGTTGTCTACCAACCAATCACCTTTTTCACCAACCTGTCACCTTTTGTCAACTGTGTCAGTACAGATCGAAGGATATCCTTCGAAGTCGAAAGATCATCTTTCGATCAAAGGAGGTTCGATAGATAACCATCCTTCGAACATCCTTCGAAGTCTGTGGTTTATCCTTCGATCCAAGGAATCTTTTCGAAGGATATATCTTACAATCTACAGTTTCTTATTCGAAAGATAAGGATCCTTCGTTTGGAGAATCTTTCGAAAACATTGTTCGAAATTCAACAGTGATCTTTCGAACACTGTTGATCCTTCGAACAAGTAGTATCTTTCGATCTCAGTCTGTTTAAGTTTAACAAGTTTGTGTTTTTTTCAGGTCATTCGATCAAGGATCTTTCGGCTGTCTGTTCTCATTCAAGATATTAACATAGTTTGTGAAAATTAAATTCAAAAAAAGGGAAAAATTGTTTTTCAAATTTTAAATCAATTTTCACTTAATATATTAATTGTTATAAAATGGGAACAAATGGTCAGTGGGATCCATCCGCATGGACTACAACAACTTTGACTCCACAATCATCAGCTACGCAATCATCAGCCACGCAATCTGCGTCAGAGTTCAACAAAACTGCATGGATGCAGGCTATTGCCCCACCTCAAGCTGCAATGATAACTGCAAATCAATGGGCATTGGTCACAAATCAAAGCAGCAGCATTCAAGCAATGATGCAGAACGACAGTGAAACTGGTACAAGCACAAAACCGCCAAAGCTAAATCATATCAATGATTGGGGATGGTGGAAAGAAAGGCTGAGAACTTATGTTCAGGGGCAAGGTCAAGATCTATGGATGGGCTTCTTCACCCCATTTGAAAATGATTTGGAAGTTGCAGGATCTAATCCAGAAACTTACAGCACTATGTCTGATGATGATAAGAAGAAATTTGAGTTAGAAAAGAAAGCATTCATGATTCTCACACAAGCTCTTCACAGAGACATTTATCACCAGTTTGTTTACTGTACGACTACTAAAAGCTTGTGGGATATGCTCACGTTACGATGTGAAGGAAATGCTCAATCTAGAAAGATCAAGCAAGAATTACTGAAGAAAGAGTTTGAAGGATTCACGTGTATGGAGAATGAGACTTTGGCAGAGTTATCTACAAGGTTCCATCACTTGTTGAGCGAGATGTTTGCTTTTAGAGTCACTGCCACTCCACAAGAAATGGTGAAGAGATTTGCTGATAGCTTACCATCAAAGTGGAGCAGTTTTCTTGAAATTCTCAAAGAAAATGGTGTTCTAGATACAATCACCGTTTATGAGTTAATTCAAAGATTGGAGAACAAGGATGTAGAAGAAAAGCTTAAAGCAAAAAGAACACTAACTCCTGAAAATCCAGAGATGTATTATCGGATTGCAGGAGGTATCAGTGGAGAAAAACCAGCCTCTCAACACGCAAAGCTTCAAACAGCTTTCATCTCAAACACCGGATCTTCCACAACAAATCAGTTTGATCCTTCAGCATACACGATGATGTATTCAAGACCAGATTCTTCTTCTCAACAACAGTATGTACAACCGACAGCTCAGCAATTCACACCACCGCCTTTCTTAGACCCAAGCAGAGCTCAGCAGCAACAACCGCAACAGCAAGGGTTTTATGGAAGCTCTTCAAACGTTCAAGCCACTTCCAATCCGAACACAGTCAGATTAGACACTTCCAACTTTTCCAAAGTCACTGTTGAAATAGCCAAGGAGCATATGGAGATGTTGAATACCTTGGTTAGTGCTTATTGTGGATTAGTCGCAGGTCAGATTGGGAATATCAATCTAACCAATGAAGATTATCAGCAAGTGGATAAAGAAGAGTTTGAAATGATGGATATCAAATGGGCTCTTGCTAGTGCAATTCGAAGAGCAAAGGAGTTTATGGAAAGGACGGGGAGAACCAACTTGGAAAGCAACAACAACACCAAGTATGGTTTTGATAAGAATGCTGTCACTTGCTTTAATTGTGGTGAAAAGGGTCACTTCAAGCGGGAGTGTCAGAAGCCACCTAAGCAAGGAAATCAGAATCCATTCAGGAATCAAGGACAGCCACAACAGCAACAGAACAACAATTCTGTCAGATCAATAGTTCCTGTTGGAGGAAATGCATCTGGATCCACAAACACTAATCCCCACAGAGGATTGGTTGTTCAAGCTGATGAAATCTGCAACTGGAACCTTCAGCTTGGAGAAGGAGGAAATGGTGGAACAGCATGTTATGCTAAAGTGATTGAGAAGGTTATAGAACCCGTGTCTGCTGGTGAATCTTCAGAAGATGAAGATAGTTCGGGTTATAGTGGGAGCATGGATGGAGAATCACTTGATGCTGGTGATTTATCAAGTGATGCTTTAGATTTGGAAGTTGATGAGCTTTTGGCTGAAGCTGAAGCATTATGCAAGAGGAGATCTATTCTCTGCCAGAAATCTGCTGGAACTTCCGAGAAGCTTGCTCAGTTTTTCTCTGAAGATGGATCTTTTTCTTTTCATACAGCCTTTATGGCTCACGTAGAAGGTCAAACTTCTCAGGTATGTGATACTAATTCTGACTCTATTTCTGTTCCTATTGAATGTGCAAAGTGTTTAAAATATGCAGAAAAGGAAAGTTAGTTTGAAATCACACACAAACACAATCAAGAATTGATTGTAGATCTTTCTAAAGCAACCGAAGCTAACTTGTTTTTAACCAGAAATGAAAAGGAATTTACAGCAACAATTGCGTCATTAAGACATGATGTTTCAGAATTACAAAAGGCTGTTTTGCGAAAACAACATGCTAACAATAATCTTATTGACACAATTGAAAAGCAAATGGTAGAGTTAGCAACAGCTCGATGTGAATGTGAGACAATTAAGCAGAAATTGGAAAGCTATTCCAATTCCCGCTATGTATTGGATCACATCATTGATGTTCAAAGGAAAAAGGGGGATGCAAAATGTATTGGATTCAAATCATGCCCTCCCCCAATGAATCACAATTACTCCAAATTGCCTGATGACGAGGATATGCCCCGTTTTGAACCTACTGTGCCACTTGGTCTAGATGACTTTGCAGCAGGCCTCGGGTTTACAACTGGTACATCATCCTCGGGTCAATCAGAATCTGAGAATGTGACAGATCCATCGTGTGTTAAGGAACAGAGTCCTCCCATTATTGAGGATGCTGATTCTTCGGACGATGAATCTGAAGAAATTGTGAAACAACAGTCTAACTCGGTTACAACAGATATTCCTATCGAGAATCACATTCTGTGTGATCCACCAGTGAAACCGAGTAAGACTGAAATGTCAAAAGCAATGGAGTCCCTTGTAGTTAGCCCTGAAGGGAATAACTTGTTGTATACGCTCAAAGGAGATAGCAAAATCTACTCTAACAAAGATTTTCCAATTAAAAATGTAAATCAAGATTTAATTGACCAAATTTTTGAAGGATGCACTGATAAGTTTTTGGGGAACAAAAGTGGAAAAGTTACCGTCACTCAATGTGATCCAATTCCGTGTGAACAAATTAGAAAACAAAACGGAAACCAAAAACTACCTATTGAGCGAAAACAACAAGTCAACTCCGGAAAGGGTAAGGTACAGGGAAAGAAGGCTCAGAACAAGAATGTTCAAGGACCTAAAGTTCAGCAGCCTAAGACTGAACAACCAAAGGTTCAACAACCTAAAGTTGAACAGTCTAAGGCTACTCAACCTAAGGCTGCACAACCTAAAATTCAACAATCAAGGGTTGAGCAACCTAAGGTTCAACAACAAAAGGTGCAAAACAAAAGAGCTCCTGTTAAGAAACAAGAACCAAAAATGAACTTTGTTGGATCCACTAGTTCAGACAAACTTGAAACATTTCAGGATAAATCTAACGTTGATTTTGTAAAACAAGTTAGAATTTTAAAACGAAATGATCACAATAATTACACCCAACACACCAACGGATGTGATTTAGGTCCTAGTACGTCTAGATCACAAAGTTCATTGTCTGGTTCTCCGTCTGGTCATCAACATGTTTCTCCGAGGTTTGTAGAGCGGAGAACGTGCTTTGAATGTGGCACAGTTGGGCATATTGTAAGATATTGCCCATACCTGCAAAAGCTGAAGTCAAAAACGAGTGCTCCCCAAGAAATCAATTACCAAAAACTACCAGTTTCCCCGAAACAAGACCCACGTATCTTGAAAGAAAGGGAAAAGAAGTTAAAGCAAAATAATCAAAAGGTAATTGAAAAGGCCTTAAAATCAGAGGTCAAAGAAGAAAAACCTGTACAAGCAAAACCTGAAACTGTAAAACCAGTAAATGCTAAAACAATAAATTCAAATACTGGTAAAAGACAAACAGCTTGGAAACAAAAGCAGGTAATTCAATCAGGGGGAGCACCACAGGTTCTTTTTCCTAATCATCAAGTGATTGAAATCACCTTCCTTGATGATCAAGGACGACCCAAGTCCACAAAGGCTTGGGTCCCCCTCTCAAACTGATAAGTTAGTTGCATGTGCAGGCTCCAGGAGGAACTATTAATAGTCTTTGGATTGTTGATAGTGGGGCTTCCAGGCACATGACGGGCGACTATCGTCTTCTTTTCGATGTGCGAAGTATAAGAGGAGGATATGTCGCGTTTGCTGGAGACAAAGGAGGGTATATCACCGGCGAGGGAATGATCTCAAATGGAGTTGTGAGTTTCGACAAAATCAATTATGTGCAACAGTTGGATCACAATCTCCTGAGTGTTTCTCAGATCTGCGACAAGAAGTTCACCGTGCATTTTGATGATGCCGGTTGTTATGTGCTGAAGCCAGGATTCAAGATTCCCGAAGAATGGATTCTCTTATCAGCTCCAAGAGTTAATGATTTGTATGTCCTCGATATGAGCCAAGCAATAACTAAGTCCAAACAAGTTACTTGCTTTATTTCAAAAGCCACTGAAAAGGAGACGATCTCTTGGCACAGACGGATGGGTCATATTCACCTCAGAAAAATGAATCACCTTGTCAAAAACAATCTGGTGAGAGGTGTCAATGTGAAGAATTTTCAACTTCAAGATGTCTGTGTGCCGTGTCAGAAAGGGAAGCAGATCAAGAAATCACATCCATTGAAGAAGGTTAACACTGTAAACATGCCACTCGAACGTCTGCATATGGACCTTTTCGGCCCAGTCAAACACAAGAGTGTGCACGGGGAGGTTTTCTGCTTGGTAGTCACTGATGACTATTCAAGATTTTCATGGGTTGACTTCATGGTCCACAAGAGCGAGACTCCAGAAATTCTAAAGAATTTGATCACCTTGTTGGAAAATCTTTATAATCTAAAGGTGAGGCGAATTCGAAGCGACAACGGAACCGAGTTCAAAAACAGGATTATGGATGAATTTTGCACTGCAAAAGGAATCCTTCATGAATACAGCTCTCGGTACACGCCACAACAAAACGGAGTCGCTGAAAGAAAGAACAGAACCTTAATTGAGACTGCAAGAACCATGTTGGTTGAGTCTCAGCTTCCAGTTCGATTCTGGACTGAAGCTGTTGCCTCGGCTTGCTACACGTTAAACAGGGTTCTCACAGTGAAAAGACATGGCAAAACGTGCTTCGAACTCCTACACAAGAAGACTCCTGACTTGGAATATCTAGAACCTTTTGGTGCACCATGTACCATGATTGAGCCTGACGGGAAGTTTGGTGCCAAAGCTATCGAAGGTTACTTCCTTGGGTATGCTACTCCTAATCTGCGAGTATGGAACCTGACTACCAAGAAGATTGAAGAATGGGGTGAAGTAAGAGTTCAAAGATATTCTAATCCACCGAAGCCTTCTGGAGATCCATGGATGTTTGATTATGATGGTCTTTTCGACTCATTCAATCTGCCGACATTTGATGATGACAATGCAATTGCTCAAATGTTGTCTGAAAGCGAGAATGCGACTGGCTCTCAGTTAGCTCGCCCAATCATTGTTGACTCACAAGCATCTTCTTCTGTCAACAATCTCGTTTCAAATGAGGTGTTTAATGATGCTGTTGACTACAATTTGTCATCGGAAGATGAGGAGTATGTTGATGCAAATGATGGTGAAGCACCGCGTCCGGTTCAAGGTACTTCAGAAGCAACGGATCCAGTGTCTGCGCCAATTGTCCAAGAAGAAAATGCATCATCTTCTACAACTCAACAGCTTCAGAATGATATCGGGAATTTAAATATCAATAACTTGAGGTCAAATGTTGAAATTCCTCCAGTTTCTGAAACCCGAATTCATAACATTCATCCTCAGCAGAATATTATAGGTGATGTTCTCAGTGGTGTAAGGACAAGGAATCAAATCAGAAATAACGAAAATGCTGGCTTGTATGCTGAGATACGAGAATCGGGACAACAAAATGATTGGTCTTTCGCCTGCTATGTTAGCCAAGAAGAGCCTAGATCTTGGAAGGAGGCATTGAAAGATGATTCCTGGGTGGAAGCCATGCAAGAAGAACTTCAGCAGTTCGAGAAGTTGGGCGTATGGAAATTGGTTGATAGGCCCAACAACTACAAGAAGATCGGAACTCGTAGGGTGTTTAAGTGCAAGAAGGACGACCGTGAGATTGTTGTCCGAAACAAAGCAAGGTTAGTTGTTCAAGGCTTCAGTCAGATAGAAGGTATTGACTACAATGAAGTGTATGCACCTGTTGCACGTCTGGAGGCTATTAGAATCTTTCTAGCCTACGCATCCTTCAAGAAATTCAAGGTGTACCAGATGGATGTTAAAAGTGCTTTTCTTCACGGAGTAGTCGAAGAGGAAGTATATGTCGAGCAACCACCGGGGTTTGAAGATCCATTACATCCTGACAGAGTTTTACTGCTTAAGAAGGCGTTATATGGTCTTCATCAAGCACCCCGAGCCTGGTATGAGACACTGTCTACCTACCTGCTGAACAACGGGTTTAGACGGGGTTTGATCGATTGTACCCTCTTCATCAAAGAAAAAGGTGAAGATCTTCTGTTGGTACAAGTGTATGTCGATGACATTATCTTTGGTTCTACTGATGATAAGTTATGTGAGGAATTTGAAAAGGTGATGCAAGATCGATTCGAGATGAGTGCGATGGGTGAAATGACGTTCTTCTTGGGTTTGCAAGTTAATCAGTCCGAATCTGGAATTTTTATCCATCAAACCAAGTACGTCGGAGACATCTTGAGCCGGTTCCAAATGTCCGATTCGAAGCCAATTTCTACTCCTCTTCCACAGAATCACGGGATTACTCCGGATGAAAAAGGGGAAGCTGTGGATTCTTCACTTTATCGTGCTATGATTGGATCCTTAATGTATCTCACCGCTTCAAGACCCGACATTATGTATCCAACGTGCCTTCTCGCCAGATACCAAGCGAATCCGAAGGTCTCTCACTATGCTGCTGTCAAAAGGATTTTTCGTTATCTGAAGGGTTGCCCTGACACCGGGTTATGGTACCCTAAGGATGATAACTTCGATCTCAAGGCTTACAGTGATTCTGATTTCGGCGGCTGCAAGAAAGATGGAAGAAGCAGACATGTGTGGCTACGTCTACATGTGAAGCGGAATACATTGCTGCGTCTAGTTGCTGCTCCCAGGTTCTATGGATCCAACAACAGATGCGGGACTACGGTTTTGAATTCCTAACTACTCCTATTTATGTTGACAATGAAGCTGCTTTACAGATCACTAGAAATCCTGTACAGCACTCAAAAACGAAGCACATCGATATTAAATATCACTTCATACGTGATTGCTTTGAAAAGAGACTTATCGATGTGGTTCACATTCATACCGATCACCAACGTGCCGACCTTTTTACCAAAGCATTTGATAAATCAAGATTCGATTATTTACTTTTGGTAAACGGCATAAAGGTGAAGCAAGAGTAACCGACATCGGGAAATCGTTTTTGTAAATATTTTTCTAAAACCAAAAATCCAAAAATATGTCTTTACTTTATTTTATTTTTGAATTTTAGGGGGAGCAAGTTTCAAGAAAAATACAAAAACATTGAAAAACCACAAAAATACAAAAATATATCTTTAACTTATTTACTTTCTGCATTTAAAAAATACAAAAATATGTCTTTAACTTATTTACTTTCTGCATTTAAGGGGGAGAAAATTCAGAAAAACACAAAAACAATAGAAAAACAAAAATGAGTTTCTTGGTAATATAAGGGAAAATGATATTACATCAGAGGTCGGTCGAAACATGTTTCTAGAAATCAAAAGAAAAGAAAATGATAAGTAGCTCTACTAATGATGTACCGGTAGACTCACGATCATTTTAAAGTATGCAGGAGATATAAACATAACGAACTAAAAACCGCGTGGGAACCGCTCATTGGCATGTGGTCTTGGTACCGAAATTTCGTTTGATAGATTGCCGAGGTTCTGAGATATTCGGGGTTTATGTTGTTTATCATCTGGGTATCATGGTTGTTTCTATAAAAGACAAAGTCTAGTTCTTCCATGATACCATACATACGTGTACATATCTCATACTGCATTCGACCTCAATAAGTGATAAACAATCACATGTCCAAACAAATAAGTGATAAAATATCACATTTATCCGGGAGTCAAGTTCGTCTCTCTGCTGTACGAAAGTACTGACCTGTTCACGGACTTGCTCCTGTGCCCTCATGCATATGAAAATCAAGTTCGTCATCAATAAGTGATTCTATCACATAGGGCTTGTTTTCAACTCAAATAAGTGACTTGTTCACATTTTATATACGTTAAAACGGATGATAAATGGTATACTCCCCAGTATGATGAACTCTCGTGCATACCTTGATACGGGAATGTGTCGTGAGTGGATGAACACCGGTCGGTAAGTATAAATCATACCTTAAATGTATCTCAATGTATTATGATTACACTTGATCGCTGAGTTTAAGTGGATAACAATATCGGTAATTGTGGTAGAATACTTATCCGCTTCTGTAAAAGAATCTTAAAAGGAAATGTGTTTTGACAAAAGACCGCGAACTGATATGATTCTCTTCGCCAGAAACTCGCAAAAAAATATATTGTTGTGTTTGTACATATTTATTTACTGCTTAACTTCTATTGTCTTATTTTAAACAGTTTTATCGTTTGGTGCATATCAGCACGACATTAGCGGTGATGTCGTTTGATAACATTCAAAGGATATTAAAATTGTTGTCTTTTATTTTATCAAAATCCAAAAAGATTTTCAATTTAATCTTATTTTTGATTAACTGATGTTGGTGCTCGATCCGATACCTGGCAAGCCGAAATACTTCATAAAACTGACCTTTGCAGAACTTCATAACGGGCAATTTTTTTCAAAACGGTCGTTTCTGAAAACTGTTAAGAATTTGAAGGGTTTGAGTTGCAAATTCCCAAAATCCAAAGTGTTGGTGAAAATCTGATCCTTCGAGGAAGCAATGGCCCTCGAAAGATCAGATGGTCAATGAAAGTCAATCCTCATGGTCGAAAGATGAATTGGTCAACGAAGGATTTGACCAATTTGATCTTTCAAGCTGATCAGACTTTTCGAAAGATGGATTAGGTCGAAAGATATCCTTCGAGGATCCCCACAAATATCTGGTAACCTTCGAACCAGATCCACAAATATCTGGTATCTTTCGATCCAGATCTGGATCCTTCGACCCAAAGTCTTATCTTTCGAAACACCTTTTCATCTTTCGAAAGGTCTTTGATCCTTCGAGACGGTTCAAGTTTCAAGGTCAGAGTATAAAAGTGGTCATCTTCTTCATTTAAACATAACATTTCAAAATTCATCACTCAAAAATCCTCTGATCATACCGAAACTCTGCCAAAATCGAAACAAGTTAAGATATCAGGATTTCTATAACATTCACGGTAGGATAATCCTAATACTCTTAACAAACAACAACACGAACACTTCATTTGATCATGTGATGTTATCCTTCTTGTTCTTGTTTTCATGCTTATGAAAATGATGAATGAAATGTGATTTATATGTAATATGATAATGTTGCAAATATGTTAGTGTTAGGTTTTTGATGATCAGAAGGTTTTTAATATGGATGGTAGTTCTCGATGTCAAGGGTTTTGGGCTTGGGATTAACCATAGTTATGTTTTGGGATTTGGGTTTAAATCAGACTCAGAAGTAATGCATTTGACACTAAGATGTTGATGTTTTAAATGGTTTTGATGTTGTTGTTTTTAACTGGTATGAAACATACTTGAAAACCACTTAAAACTGTCACCGGAAATCAAACTTAAAACAATCACCGGAAAAATAATCCGATGAGCAGTGTCGCCGGAAAACAACATGAAGGATGATGGTTCCTAACCTTGAAAGATGGACTGCATATTATCCTTCGAAATGAGACTCAAAGGATACAAGGTTTTTCGAAGGATTCATCCTTCGATTGATCAGATCTTTCGATTGATCAAAATATCCTTCAAAATTTATGATCCTTCGAAAGTTGATCCTTCGATAAGGCATTTCATCCTTCGAGGAAAATAATATCTTTCGATCAAATTGTCATCCTTCGTGCCAAGTGTCAATCCTTCGATGTCTAAATGGCATCCTTCGAGGAAACAACACTTAGAAATTTTTCAAGAAATTGAAATTTTTCTAAGTGTGAAATCCTTGATGACTGTTTGACAATTTTCTCATTACGTGTCTTTGTTTTTTATGAACAGAAATGGCACCGAAAGTGAAGAAGGGACGGGCAAAACCAACTAAGAGAGAAAAGTCCGAAGTTGAATCTATGTCCGAACCAAGACATAACATGGCCGCGTATCTGCAACCGGAAGGCAAAGTTAGTCCGGAATTCAATGGGATAAAGGAGTATCTTCACCGGGCACGAATCAACTACGCCATTACTACTCAACACACCGCTTACCAGTCTCAGATCAAGAAATTCTGGAATTCTGCTGTGGTTGAAACAGTGGATAATCAAGAAGTGATAAGAGGATTTGTTACTGAGAAACCCGTGGTGATCACCGAGAACACCATCAGAGCGCGTTTGCAATTGGGAGATCAACCAGAAGATTCGACTTCTGTTGATTTACAGTGTCAGCGTGGTTTATTGATGAGGCTATGTTACTCTGATAATGTGCTAGCAAATCAGATAAACAAAGGGTCTATGCCGTTACGATACAAGTTCTTATTGCATATTCTTATTCACTGCCTGAGCAACAAACGGTCTGGATACGATCTGTCGCCGATTGAATTGACGGGATTGTTTACGGCTTTAATTCTGAATAAGTCGTTCAACATATCACGTTACATCTTCGACAATCTGAAAGAGAATGCTCGCCGACCACTTCCATCAGCAAATCAACGGACGTCAACCAAGTTTTGGTTATATCCAAGATTCTTGCAAATGATGATAGATGATCAGATTCCGGATCTTCCCAAAGTTGAAGCAGATGTTCTTCCAGTTAATCCGATTAACGAGCGTACACTGCTGATCTTCAAGTCTATGTCTAAGTACAAGGAATCCGATCCAGTGAGAAAGCTTATTGGTCACCTCGATGTTCCGACCTACGAGGCACCACAGAACAACAAGTGGCGTCGAGATGCAAGTGATTCTGATGATGAAGAGCCAAGGTTAATCGCGTTGGCGAACACACAACTCGGGGCTAAGCACGGAATTAAAGCATCGAGCAAGAAGTCTGCTGGAAGTTCCAGTGCTGCAACACATGCTGAAATTGATGTGAATGTTGTTGCAGAAGAAGTTCAAGGAGTGTTTGTCGATCCTGATGTTCGTGGTGGTACAGGTGGAGATGGTGGTGCTGCAAGTCGGTCAGGCGATGATACGAACGACAAAGGTAAAGGAAAGGTGGACGAGCCGAGGAAGTTGATAGATGAAAGTAGTTCGTCTTCTGATGATGAAGGAGGTTCTGGTAATGATGATTCGTTTTCTGAAGATGATAATCCTCCTCCTCCAGGGATGCGAAAGGCTTATGATCAGCGTGGGAATTTTCGTGGCTTTGAACGAATAGAGAAACCGGTTAGAACCGCAGAATCTGACAAAGATGAGGATTATATCCCTGCTGCTCCTGGTTTGATTAGAAAGAGGAAAGCAAGAAGACAGGGTATTCGTGCCTCAAAGAAATCAAAGGAAACTGCTGGTGATGCCCCTATACCTGTTTCGATCCAGCATTCAACGCCTCCAGAGCATCAGCTACCACCTGTCAGTGATCAATTGACTTCATCAGAGATGCTGGAGCTGGTCTCTTCTCCTCAGACGTCTTCTGGGACACGCACGGCGACTGTTGATCAACAGCCGCCTGCAACTCCCGTCTCAGGTACACACGTACGGCCTCCTCTTGTTATTACTGGTCCAACAGGTACTTCCGGTCCAGCTGGTCAGTCTGGTTCCTCAGGACCTGAGCCTTCACGGCCTACTCTAGCAGAAACATTGTCTAGTTTGTATGAAGCTGAGAAAATTCACTTCCTGATCGAACAAATCAGTGAATTGGGTAGCTTAGTCGTTCGGAATACTAGAAAGATTGAAGAGTATCGGGTACAGCGAACACAGGATGTGGTGGCACACAACAAGCTAGTCTCTATTGTTGATGCTCAGAATCTTAAGATAAAAGAACAAGCTCTAGAGATTGAAAGACTAAAAGAAGCAAACAGGGCTCGTGATAGGGAAGCTGAGATATTGAAAGGGCGGAGCGATGTGTTAGAGCATGAGGCAAAAGTGTTAAAGCAGAAGCATGAAGAGCTGTCTGAGCGCTATAAAAATCGCGATGATCGCTTAATAGAAGCTTTAAAGCCTGTTCATGCAAACTTCAAGAAAATTGATTACAAAGTAGGTACGCTTTGGAATGAAAGATGCAAAACATTAGGCATCATTCCCTCAAAGCATGGCGATGACAAAGACGATGATGCAGCAAATCCTGATCAACCAGCTGCCTCAGGTTCCGGTGCAACTGCATCCGGTGCTGCAGGTGGGTCTGGTACGTCTCAAGATGCTCCTACTGCTCCTCCAACAGCTACTACTGGTCCGTCTGAGCAGACTGAAACTTTGGAAGCTTCGGCAGGGCTTGAACATGTTAGTCTTGAACCGGAAGCGTTTGCCGATCTCCCTGAATCCTCAACTGTTCAACAGTATCATCCAGTCACGGGTGAACTATTAGAAGAGGGAGAACACGTTACAGAGATGTCTGATGAACGTGTATTAGCTCTGAAGGAATTGGATGAAGTTGATGTGAATATGATCGATGCTACTCCGTTAGTTCCGGACGAAACCGATTTCTCTACGATTGAAGAAATCTTCATCGGTTCGGATCCGGAACGTCCTGTTTATGTTGGTCAAGATAATGCGGAGTTTAATGCTCTTGATGATGGGTATGTGGCGGAAAAGACAGCAGAATTTGCTAATCTTTCTTCAGATTCTCCTACAACTCAAGAAAACCGTGAGAAGACCGTGAACGAATGGCGAGCGGATTTCCTAGCTAGGAATCCTCCTCCGCTCCCTCCGTTGGATCAAGTCAACTACATGAATCTAGAAAAGAATCAGGCTCGAGGTCGTATTATCAGCTGGATGTTCATCAAGGAGCTTCACTGCATGGTTGTGAAGCGAGAATGCGGCCTTCAGTACTTCAGGACTCTTCTCAGCATTCTTTCACTTCCTTACTATGATGTTGCGGTTTTGGCTCAGCTGGAGGTTATTAATCGAGTCGAAGACAAGATGGTGGATCTGTTTGCAAAGAAGATCAGGTTGGAACGAAGAAGGGGTTGGAAGGATCCGTTATACAAGCCGCAGTTTCCTCGATACGAGCAGATCAGGTTTACGCTTGATCCAGATACAAATACTGCTCGTTATCGTTTGGTTTATGATCCTCCGAAGTTGATGAAGAAGATACCGTTGTTGAAAATGAAGACAGATTTTCTGGGTAACTTTCGTTGCTGGGTCTATGATGCAGATACTGGAGAAGCGGTGATCCTATTCCAAGACAGTCAGGAGAACTTTCGAATAATAAATCCGATGTGGATTACTATCATGTCCAGGTCGGATATTATTGTTCTTAAGGATCACGAGATCAACTACTTGGTTAGGGATCGGGAACAAGCAATGAAGTTTCAGAAGATGGCATTGTATTGCTTCAACCTACTTGTGAATGCGGGAAATGCATGGTCAACGCATCACTTGACGGTTGAAAGGACATCAGAGACGTGAAGACACGAAGATCGAGACAAAGCTACAGCCAAGGGGGAGTTTGTTGGTGCACTTATGTCTGTACTTTGTCTGTATTTTGTAATGTTATAAAACGATGTCTTTTGTTAGTCTTGTTTACGTCTTTTGTTGGTTTGTGTATGTGTTTCAATGTAAGTTTGACCAAGTCAACCATCCTCCTGGTTTGACTTGGCCAAACAGTTAACACATGGATTGTAAGTTTGTTGTGTCGAAGGATGTCATCGAAGGATTGTTTATATCCTTCGATGAGCCCGAAAGATAACCTTCGATGGATGCAGATGGACCTCGAAGGATATACCATCCTTTGAGGTATATGTGGATCCTTCGGTAGGTATCTGGTCGATAGATGATCCTTCGGTAAGTCTTTCTGATCCTTCGACCAGACTAACTGTTATGGGTATATATAGTAATGTAATGTGTTCACTTCATTGTGTGTGTGAACTTAGTCTTGTAGAGAGCGTATTTTCAGTTTGGTCAAGGGCTGTAACCGTGTCCACTGAAATACAAGAGAAAACTTTGATATCTCGTGTGTCTACCTTTCTCTTTGTAGCTTGTGTTCTCATATAAACTACCGGTTTGCATTCTAGCTTGGATTTCGCACTTGCTAGTGTGTTAAACATAACAAGGATAAGGTTTAACCTCGACCTCCGGGGGACCTACAAGCTCTTGTGTCCTTGGACGACCTCGGTATCTTACCAACACTATACTACGTCCACGATGGGTGCACTTGCCCATATGTGTGTTTACTGTTAGTAAATATCGTGTTTTATAAATTTAAAACTTGGCTAAAAGTGTAAAAAAAGGGCTTAAATATACATAAAAAATATAACACACTTCACGCACATCAGTTCCCCTGTTCAAAAGTCGGACAAGAGTCCATTAGCACAAGCTCGGACAGAATCAATGGGGGAAAGGGTTAAAAACTCGGACAAGATGGGCAAGGGGTTAAAAGTCGGACCATGGGGAGGCTAACAAAACTCGGACACTTACATGTTTAAAGGTCGGACCACAAAGTGAGTTAAAACTCGGACCAACATCACAAAGCCACAAAATTCGGACCTCATAAGCTCTCACAGAAGTCGGACAAGGCATTTAACAAGTGATATTCGGACTTGACCCCTTTCCTTTCAAAAATTCGGACAACATGTTATATATGTATAAACATCGGACTTCATGATACATAACAAAAACTCAGACAACAAGCACATTTAAAAGTCGGACTATCATATCATATCAAACTCAGACTATTTTCTTTGGTTTTAAAAATTTGGACAGTGCATAACAAGAAGAAAGGTCGGACAAACATTTCAATCATACATTCTTTGTGATTGCAACAGTTACACTTTATACATTTCAACAGTTACGTTCTATTATTCATACGATCTGGAAACCCTAATTCGTACATTGCATACAGGAAATCACTTTAACAATTCACAACTTCATCCTATCAGCATATCTTGTCATCAAACAACGATTTCACGACTAATCATCATCATAACACAATAGTCAAGATTCAAATTAAAGCACACAACCATCAAATCAAAGCTAGGGTTTACAAGTATTCTAATAATCAAGAATTGATACAATCAAACAATCAATAAACGATCACCTTGAATGATTCTAGAGAGAATGTGGAAACAAAAGTGATGAATGTCTTGTGCCAATGATGATGGTGATGATGATTGCTAGGGAATCAGAGAATTGCAAGTACGTGTTTTGTTTTGTGTAGTGATTAGTGAAAAGGAATTAGGGTTAAGTATGATTTAGGTTTCACTAATAACTCTTTACACCCTTTATTATTATATTTTACAATAGTGCACCATCTCAAACAATTTCACAGTTTCACCACCAAGTTTATGCATTTAACGAATTTATCACAATTAACACGTAACCATGCACAATCACACAATACACTTCATTGTATCAAAACGTATACAATTCCATAGCAACTAATTGTGCAAATAATTAACTACACAAACAATGAACGTGCAATAAATGCGAAATAGGAATCTTGGAAATTCGAGTTGTCACATACATATCAACAGATTTACACCAATCTTCCCATCTAACGTCTATGTCTTTCAGTCTAACACTAAGCCATAAAAACCCAACCGTCTTGATATCTCGGATAATCGCCTCCAACTTAGACTCTTTGTTGTTAAATTTAGCTTCATTCCTCGCTTTCTATATGCACCAACAACCCACTCTAATAATACCGTGGACAACCTCTTACTTCTTCCCTCTTAAACCTGTCATGATGCTCAAGTAAATCCTTGATCAAAAAAGCCAATATAACCGGGATACTGCACCAAGAGCTAATGAAGGACCAGACCGAAGACGCAACTCTGCAAGATGTAAATAAATGATCTGCGGTTTCATCCCATTCTCCACAAAGCCCGCAAGAGATATTACCCCTGACAATGTTCCTTTTGGCCAAACCTTCCATTGTTTCCAGCTTATTCAAGCCAAGTCTCCATATAAAAACGTTGACTTTCCTGGGCAGCCACTTACACCAGCTCGGAAAGTATTTCGGTTGGGAACCAATGGATTTAACAAGACTGTCTTTGACATAACCGACTCTGAAGGATTTGTCCGATAAACTCGACTAGAACCATGTATCTTTTTCATGCTTCAAGGTCAAATTAGGAAGCAAGCTACATAGCCTAATTAGCTTGTCAATCTCTTGCCCAACCACCAGCGGTCTGGACCATTGCCACTCGAATCTGGAAGTCCTCGGCTCACTTGAAATCCTCTTCGAAATTCTGCAGTTTTTCTTCTCCTCTAATTCATATAAGGCTGGAAAGTTGTTTCTTAACACCCCGATCTCCGACCAAGGGTCAACCCAAAAGAGCAGCGACTCCCCATTACCAACTTCCCCCCTAAAGAACGATTTTAACTGCCTATTATCAATCACTATTTTGTCCAACAAGTTAACTATATTGCACCAAACTCCCCCCACTAGGTTTTTTGGAGGAACTATTGGGCCAGTTTGATAATAATTCAGACTTACATTTTTGTTTCTTGGTGGCTAAGTTTTTCAACCCCAATCCTAGTCTATATACATCCCTCTAATATGTACTTGTAACTTGAACTGAGCTAATAAGAAAATCTAGTTGCAGCATGTGGATGTAGGATTCACACCTAATCCGAACCACGTAAATTATCATTTGTTAATTTTTTTTTTTGCTTTTATGTGTGTGTGATAGTGGTTCCGCTGCATATTGCTCTGTTTGATACATAACAATTGGTATCAGAGTCGAGCTTCTATCACATACGGGCGCACTGGACAAAGTTAAAATTATTTCTTCATTTGAAAGGTTTTCTTCTTCGATTGAACTTTTTTAATCAAGACTCCAATATAGGAAGCTCGGTGACTGCTCACATTATTATACTCAATTCAATTTTGGCAAGACTTGTATCAATGGGACTAAGTTTGAGGATGAGGTTCATGCTTTACTGTTGTTTCTGCCCGACAGTTGGCCTGAAATTGTGATAATGCAGGAATGTCTTGTTGACGTGATTAAACGTTTAACAAACAACACTAAATCTACTTTGTCACGTAGTAAAGTGCGGAATCCATTAGTATGTGTGTGAATATGGTTAAATCGAGCAAATAAACTTCGGCAGCACTTCGACTCAATTAGACTCCTTTCATAATGCTAGCATCCAAACTTATGACTAAATCTCGCATCACTATACCTATTTATAAACAAACTTGGTTGTAATTATTGAAATCGGCAATGTTAGACTAAACGGGGAGGCACGGTTGATCTCAAGGGGTGGTTGGAGGAGATCTATTAAACCTTAGGGTTCTAGTCGTATTATTAGTATAGTTATATTAATAATTGTTCAGATAAATGTTAAGTTGTTTAGATAAGTATGAAGGTGTCCTAGTCCTAGTTTAATACGTATTACTAGCAGTATAAATAGGAGGTCTTATTTATGTTTTTGTATTCAGTTTTTTTATCATCAATAAAAAGAGTCGAACGTTGTATTCAATCCCTTGTGTTCTGAGTCGTGTGTTCACGGAAGAGTCTGGCTGGTTCGGGTTGGTTCAATATCACAACAAAGTGGTATCAGAGCCTATAAGATAGAATGCTCAAATCCGCTGCAGAGGAGAAGACCGATCGCAAGACAAGACCGATAGCAGGATCAAGACTCGTAGGAAGAGAACAAGGCAGAAAGCATGACTGATTTACAGATGGGTGGAGGAATCAAGAAGCTAAATCAGACAAACTACAAGACATGGATGACCTGTATGAAGTCCTATCTGCAAGGACAGGATCTCTGGCAAGTCACGAATGGAACCGAGACCCGGGTACCCACCAACGACATTAACGGAGCAATCGGGAAGTGGCAGATTAAGGCGGGTCGGGCGATGTTTGCTATAAAGACAACCGTAGAGGAGGAGATCCTTGATCATCTTCAAGATATTGAACATCCAAAGACAGTCCGGGATACTCTCGAATCGTTATTCTCGAAAAAGAATGAAGCTCAATTGCAGCTACTGGAAGGAGAATTGTTCACAGCCTCTCAAGGTGACTTAACCGTGGCCCAGTACTTCAGGAAGGTAAAAAACTTGTGCAGAGAAATAGGAAACCTCGACGCCCAATCAAGAATAAATGAATCACGATTGAAACGAATTCTAATTCATGGTTTAAAACCTGAATATCGCAGCTTCCTTGCTGCGGTTCAAGGCTGGGCGACTCAACCGAGTCTGGTGGAATTTGAAAATCTTCTGGCAGGTCAAGAAGCGCTTGCAAAACAAATGGCAGGTGTCCAGATCAAATCTGATGAAGACAAGGCCCTTTATGCAGAAAAAGGAAAAGGTCGAGGAGGTAACAAACCATGGAATAAAAACAAAAGTATTGATAATTTTAAGAAATCTGATTCAAATAAAAAGAAGGAAAGCAATGGAGAAATCTCAGGAGACCGTAAGGGAAAAGGTAATCGCAGGTTCCCTTTCAATTGTTATAATTGTAACAAACGTGGACACATGGCGAAAGACTGTAGACAACTGAAAGTAGAAGGAAACTCGGCAACTACAGTCGAGGATGAAGAAACATGGGACGCTGAAGCCATGGTTGCACAAGTAGTAGAGGTTACGGCACTTACAGTTTCAACTGAACCGAAGACAAACAACCCCGGAGATTGGATTGTTGATTCACGGTGTTCGAATCATTTAACCGAAGAGAAAGAACGCCTAACCAAAGTAAAAAAATATGTTGGAAATCATGTGGTCGTGATCGCTGATGGGTCAAGACATCAAATTGCAAATATTGGAGAAGTAAAGTTTCCGAAGACAGAGGGAGAAAAGGAGTTCACCATGGAAGAAGTTTTTCACGTACCCGACATGAAGAAAAATTTACTTTCCGTCCCTCAGATCACAGCAACAGGGAGGTACGTTCTCTTTGGACCAAACAAAGTGTGTATCTTTGATAAGTTTAAAACTGAATCAGTACCTATCGTAACGAGTAAACGTAACGATACTGTTTATGTACTAAATGCTGAATCGGCATATGTC
The DNA here is from genome assembly GCF_002127325.2 of Helianthus annuus. NCBI lineage: Eukaryota > Viridiplantae > Streptophyta > Magnoliopsida > Asterales > Asteraceae > Helianthus > Helianthus annuus. The sequence goes on from NC_035441.2 coordinate 43,639,562, forward strand.
GATAAAGCAAGTCATAATCAGACTGCAGACTGTGGCATGCTCGTCTAAGCCATGTCGGTTATGATCGGCTTGAAGAATGATGAAAAGAGAGTTGGTTCGCGGTTTACCTCAGTTCCCAATTTGCAAAGAGATCGTGTGTGCCGGGTGTCAGTATGGCAAAGCACATCGGCAACCATATAACATTTCGAAATACAAAGCAACAATGCCACTCGAATTGGGTCACTCAGACGTGTTCGGTCCAGTGAAACAAGCATCAGTCAAAGGGTTAAGATACATGGTTACATTTATTGACGATTTCTCTAGATTTACTTGGGTTTATTTTCTAAAGGAAAAATCTGAAATATTAGAAGAATTCAAGTTATTTAAAGTAGAGGCTGAACGATTAACTGGAAATCATGTTAAGTGTTTAAGGTCCGATAATGGAGGGGAGTATTTAGCATCTACTTTTGACAAGTATCTAAAAGAAAATCAGATTCGACGTCAACTTACTTGTCCAAACACCCCGCAACAAAACGGTGTCTCTGAAAGAAAAAATCGCCATCTTGGAGAAACGTGCAGGAGCATTATGCATGCAAAGAATGTACCGGGGAGATTCTGGGCTGAAGCTATGCAAACTTCGGCTCATGTAATTAACCTATTACCGCCACAAAAAAGGGCTATATATCTCCATACGAAAGGTTATTGAAACGAAAACCAAATGTAACACACTTTCGAGTATTTGGGTGTATGTGTTACGTGTTCGTACCAAATCCATTAAGAGATAAGATGGAAAAGAAGGAAATCCGGTGTATTTTTGTTGGGTATGATACTTAAAGGAAAGGGTGGAGGTGTTGTGATCCAGTAACACATCGGTGTTATGTCTCAAGGAATGTGGTCTTTGATGAGAATTCGTCATGGTGGTCAGAGAACAAAGAAACACTACCAGACACAGAATTAATAAAAGAAAGGCTCGAAGCAAATATGGTGAAGTTAACATTTGATGATGATGAATCCGCCATTGAAGTTGATGCCGAAACAAGCCAAGATCCAAGTCCGAGTCAAGAACGTCAAAGTCCATGGCAAACTGGTATGTCTAACCAGCGTAATGGCACGGATTCAGGTTCTACAACGCCTGGTCCGCAAAGATCCACTCGGGTATCAAAACCAAACCCAAGGTATGCGGCAAATGTAGCAATCACAGAAGTGGAAGAAATAGAACCTGAAAGCTATGAAGAAGCCTGTGATCAAATAAAATGGAACCTTGCGATGCAAGAAGAGATTGAAGCAATGAACCGGAATGAAACTTGGTCTTTAGTACCCAAGCCTGAAGAAGCAAGGCCGATAACATGAAAGTGGGTATACAAGATTAAGCGCAAGCCTGACGGATCAGTTGAGCGATATAAAGCAAGATTAGTGGCACGCGGATTCTCTCAACAGTATGGTATTGACTATGAAGACATGTTCAGTCCTGTAGCCAAGATAACTACAATACGGGTAGTAATAGCGGTAGCGGCTAGTGACAGATGGAAACTGCATCAAATGGACGTAAAAAATGCGTTTCTCTATGGCGATCTAGATCATACTATCTATATGGAGCAACCGAAAGGATTTGTAAGTGTTACTTCTCCTAATTATGTGTGTAAGCTAAATAAGGCGATATACGGTTTAAAGCAATCCCCAAGGGTGTGGTTTGGGAAGATGGGAGAATTCTTACAACATAATGACTATGAGATGTCGAAGTCTGATGCAAGCATGTTTATTAAGTCAAATGGGTCAAAATTTGTGGTTGTGCTGGTATATGTAGATGACTTGATAATAACTGGAAATTATAATGAAGGCATCAACCAGTTGAAGCAAAACCTGTGTATTCGGTTCCATATGAAAGATTTGGGAAAACTCAGTCATTTCCTTGGTTTAGAACTAAAGTACGAAAAAGGAGCGATAATTCTTCATCAGCAACGCTATTGTGAAGATTTGTTAGCTCGGCTTGGCATGATAGATTGCAAGCCTATTGAAACTCCTATGGATAGTGTGGTGAAACTAAGCGCTACAGAAAGTGGAAAGGAATTGGCTGACCCAACTATGTATCGACAAATAGTTGGTAGTTTGATATACTTGACATTAACCAGACCCGACATAGCGTTTGAAGTAGGTGTGTTAAGTCGTTATATGCAAAAACCCCGGAAACCACATCTAGATGCGATACGACGTGTGCTAAGGTATGTAAGGCACATGATAAATCTAGGCGTGAAGTTTTATAAAGGCGAAGAGTTAAGGCTGGTTGGATTTTGCGATGCTGATTATGCAGGAGACTTAGACACTAGAAGGTCGACAACGGGGTATGTGTTTAAAGTGGGCCAGGGAGCTATTGCTTGGTGTAGTAAACGACAACCCACGGTGTCCTTGTCGACTTCCGAGGCAGAGTATCGGGCTGCTGCTATGGCAACCCAAGAAGTGGTATGGCTACGACTTGTTTTGGAGGAACTAAAACAAAAGGTAGATGATGGTGTAGTGCTTTATTGTGATAATTTGTCAACAATACATTTAGCAGAAAATACAATGTTTCATGCAAGGTCCAAGCATATTGAAGTTCACTACCTCTTTGTCCGTGAAAAGGTTTTGGAAGGCAAAGTTGATCTAAATTATGTGAACACTCATCAACAAGTAGCTGATATGTTTACTAAAAGTCTACCAGGTGAAAAGCTCAAGAAGTTTCGAAGCGAGATTGGTGTGAATGAAGTCAACATTGAGAGGGAGTATTGAAATTGGCAATGTTAGACTAAACGGGGAGGCATGGTTGATCTCAAGGGGTGGTTGGAGGAGATCTATTAAACCTTAGGGTTCTAGTCGTATTATTAGTATAGTTATATTAATAATTGTTCAGATAAATGTTAAGTTGTTTAGATAAGTATGAAGGTGTCCTAGTCCTAGTTTAATACGTATTACTAGGAGTATAAATAGGAGGTCGTATTTATGTTTCTGTATTCAGTTTTTTATCATCAATAAAAAGAGTCGAACGTTGTATTCAATCCCTTGTGTTCTGAGTCGTGTGTTCACGGAAGAGTCTGGCTGGTTCGGGTTGGTTCGATATCGCAACAGTAATGCATCACATCCAAAGCATGACATATCAACATCTCATGCGCTGCGCATTATTTTAACTCAAACACAAAACAAAACAAAAGAACTCGACAGTGCTGCCATACATTACAATGACTCAAAACAAAAGACACAAGCCATACTAATAGTCTTCCCTTTGGATAATGCTGCTGACAGTTACCCGCCATTTCTTAACCGCCAAAAATCTTATGTATATATTCGAGTTACCGGGAACATGATCCGGTACCAAGACTTTCTTATTCTTTCTAAGAATTGTCCACTTAACCATCTCTATTGATCATCGTTATTACTTCATCATGCATATTCAATTCGGATCACTTGTTTATGATAACTCTAATTCCACTCACAATCCAAACATGGCATCAAGTTCCGCTGCAACTTTGTCGTCTGACTTCCAACAAAGTAGTATCAGAGCGATGACAGGGAAGATGAAGACGACTGAACTTCAATCAACATCCACACTTCTACCGTGCAAACACTGCACGGATGAAATGAATGAGAAAAATAAACATCGTTATCGTGAAAAGGTATGTTTTTACTGTCGAAAACCCGGACATCAAATTTCTTCATGTCTGAAAAAGGAAACTGATGAGGCAACCCAACTTATCCGACAAGCGGTGAATACGGGGATACAGAACGAAGAAGGAGGGAATAAAGATCATCAAGAATTGATCGTTATCGGTACCGAAAAAGGCCTCTGGAGCGATTTATGGTACGTTAGTTCTGTGTTTAAACATCACATGGCTGGAAATTTGAATGTGTTTAAACGTATTAAACACATTATTGGGGTTGAGAAACAGACGGGTGAAAGAAATTTTTTGTTCACAAGGGGGATTGGATCGGTAGAAATTAAAACGGGTAATGATATCATGAAAATTCAGAGTGTTTGTTACTCTCCGGAACTGGACAGAAATGTATTAAGCATGGACCAATTGACTATGCAAGGATTTACCGTAAATAAAGACGGTGATACTTGCAGAATATTTCCCATGTGTTCAGTTCCGGTGAACAATTTGTTCAATGAAGTGAGTGGAATGACAAGAGAAGAGGAGATGGGGTTACAAGAAAAACAAAAGTTAATTGAAGAAAGTGTACTCAATGAAGAATTCAAGGAACGATATCTGAATTCCTACTTTGAAGAACTCCATCTGTCTTCACAAGAAACAGATTGGAGTATCTTGATTGTTAACGCTATGGAATTCAATGAATTCGAAGACTGCATTGCATTTATCAATTTATTAGATGATCGAGAGTTTGTGGTCAAGTATAAGCATATACTTGATTCAAAATTTGAAGAGTTAGTTAAATGGTTCCTATTTAATTACATGGGAATCTCAACTAGACCGGTTCCACCAGTTGCCTCACACAAGAGGAAAGTTAATTTACTGAGTCTGTATTTGTTGGTAGCCGTGGATGGGGTTACAGGAATGTAACGACGGAGAATATGTGGCCTGCAATAGCAAAAGATCTGGGATTCGATTATGAAGACGGATATTACATGAGAGTCACATATGCCATGTATCTTGATATCCTAGAGTATTATTACAATTTTAAACAAGTTCAAAAGAAAGTGCAGGACAAGGAGATCGTTACAGAAGAAGGAAAGCCCACCGTAGGTCACCATGAGAGATCAACTAGTGCAGGAGAGGTTCAGCAAGATTCTGCAGGATTGGAACAAGCCGCGTTATTTGCAGGCATTGATGATGAAAACTGGAATAAAGGGAAGCGAAGAAAGCGTTTCAACTTTGACTGTGCAAGATGGGCAGTGGATGATGAAGCAAATCAAAGCGTCCTGGATCAGGCTCGAAAACATAACCTAGTTTAAGGGGGGTTATGTTGGAATTATTAAACTAAGTTATGTTTTGTATGTTAATAATTATTCGAACATATAATTAGTATCGCTTATTAGATTAGTTAGTGATAATTATGTAATAACCGGTAGATAAGCGGGAAAGCTTTTCAAATAACTGTCAATGACAGTTACCCGCCATTTCTTAACCGCCAAAAATCTTATGTATATATTCGAGTTACCGGGAACATGATCCGGTACCAAGACTTTCTTATTCTTTCTAAGAATGGTCCACTTAACCATCTCTATTGATCATCGTTATTACTTCATCATGCATATTCAATTCGGATCACTTGTTTATGATAACTCTAATTCCACTCACAATCCAAACATGGCATCAAGTTCCGCTGCAACTTTGTCGTCTGACTTCCAACAGCTGCAATATTGTCTGTTGTTTAGTCTTCGATCTATACCGAAGACTTTCTCCTGGTATTCCTGCCTCATCGACTCAAAATTCTGTTTAGGAGTTTGATCGGTTTTTCTTTAGCCACCTGAATATATACTCTGAGCTCGAGGCACTCTTGCTCATCTTATCAACCTTCTGCTTTAACTTCTCCTGTTTCTTTTCTGGTTTCTCTTCCAACTCTCTCCACCTGGAATCCCACAAACGACGAGAATTTCATTGGCAAAGCATATACCTACAACTCGTTGATACTGTAATGCTTGTTCTATGTCTTCAACATCGAAGAATATATGGTTCCAGAACAAGATCACGATATCCTTCTCAGACATGTTTACTGTCCACCTCGGATCATAGATTCGTATTGTTCTCCAGTCACCTTTATCGTATAACATGATCACCACTTCACCAGTTTTGCATCGTAAGAACGCTCTGGATGCATTTAAAAATGCTCATACTCTACGTGACGGGACTTTTGCCAGTGAGCTAAAAGAGCAACAATTTGTAAGTATTATTTAAAGTGTGTGTGTGCGCGCGTATATAACCCGACCCGAGAACCGAAATCATTGAACTTTAATACCTGATTTAAGGGGACTGGGGGTGGTACAAATTCCATCACTCACAATATCCAATCAAGTTTCGTCATGTCATCAACCATTATTTCATCACTCACAACCTTTTTTAGTGGCAATGGTCATCACTCACAACACCCAACAATAAACCCCCACACCCCCTCACATTAATTATCACGGAATGGACATCAACGCATGGAAAACTCCACGAGTGATGGGAGGTGGTGGGGGCAGTGTGCTAAAGTTTACGAGTGCTGGGAGTCCCATCACGCACCACCCCCAGTCCCCTAATACCCTAAACTTTGGTTCGGTTCGGTTCTTTATGAATACGGTTCTGTCGGTCTGTAAGTCAATACTTGACCCGACAATAAAACACATTTACCCTCTTTTTGTGAGTTTTTTTGTAAATAACAGTTGACCCATTTGACCAGCTGCAATTAACATTAACATAGTACTCCAAACAACAGTTAACATATAACGAAATTGTTTTGAAGATTTATATACGTTTCTTGCTTACTTGTTTACGAACAACAGTTACTCACTAGCATAATAATACTTAGTCGCTGTAGATAGTACTTAGTAACACAATAATATAGGTGATTGTAGATTTTGGCTGATTGTAGATAACCTGGTAGGCAAAACGTACATTCTTGGTAACTGCAAGTCTGCAACAGCTTCTGATCTTTTTTAAATTCTTTTTGTAAAATACAGACTGAGTTAAAGGAAGAGTTCGAATCTCAAAGGACCGAAGGTCTACCCTACATGGAAGGTGAATTAGAAGAAAGTGATGTGCCATACCCAAATCACGTTCCAGTATTTGAAAAGGTATTGGGTACTCGCCGCGGATTTTATACTAGCCTCGAGTGTCGTTAGCCCTCATGAGCAGGATCAGACACCTCCGCCACTTACACAGGTAAAACCAACTACCTTAAGTTATGTTGGTAGATGTTAGTTTAGTAGATTTAGTTTGTTCTAAATATTTGCATTAGGCATTTGTGGCTAAACTATTGAGTATAACGTAAATTAGGGTTTTGAGAGTAAACGTATTCTTGTTCTGTTATTCAGAAATTGGTAATCTGTACATGATTACATTCGTCTTACATATATACATGAGCGGTTACTAGAGATAAATAAAAATAAATAATAAACTTATCCTAACTAAATGTGACATATATTAATATAAGATATCTAGCTTATCCGTTCTAATACTCTCCCGTAAGCTAGACTGATGTAATGCGTAGAAGATCTCTGAGACGAAGAAAGTCTTTTGGCTGCAGCGCTTTTGTTAAAATGTCTGCAACCTGTTCTTTGGTAGTGCAGAATCTTGCTTCAATCTCGTCGTTTTTTATTAGTTCACGAATGAAGTGATACTTTATTCTAATATGTTTGCTTTTTCCGTGATACACAGGGTCTTTAGCCAGGCATATGGTTGATTTGTTATCACATAAGATCGTTGGAGGTCCATCCATGTGCATCTGCAGGGAATTCAATATTCCTTTAACCCATAGAGCTTGACATCCAGTTAGCAGTTAGCGATAATGCTATATATTCAGCCTCCGTTGACGATAGTGCCACCACCTTTTGCTTTCTTGATTGCCAAGCTATAGCTCCAGAACCAAAATTAAAAACGTAGCCTGATGTGCTTTTGCTGTCGTCTATGCTTCCCGCATAGTCGCTGTCACTGAAACCAATCAACTTCCCCTTACTTCCCTTTGAGTAAACGATTCCATAATTCACCGTTCCTTTGATATATCTCAATATCCTTTTTCCCGCTTCCCAGTGATTTCGCCTTGGGTGTTCCATAAACTGACTTACTTTATTCACAGCAAACATTATGTCCGGCCTAGTATTGGTAAGATACATCAGTGAGCCCACTAACTTTCGATATAGGTTCGGATTCACTTCTTCACTTGGGTCATTCTTTGACAATTTAAGTCCATACTCCATTGGTGTGTTAATCTCATGACACTCTTCCATGTTGAATCTCTTTAGTAAGCTCTTGGCATATTTCTTCTGTGTAAGGCTTATATTTCCATTATCGTAGTTAACTTCTAGACCAAGGAAATAATGAAGCACTCCTAAATCAGTCATCTCAAATTCACTCTTCATTGATTTCTTTAATTGCTCTATCATCTCTATGGAATCACTGGCTAAGATTAGATCATCCACATAAAGGCATACTATCATTCGTGAGTTCTCGGTGACTTTGATAAATAGTGTATGTTCATATACACTCTTTTTGAAACCATTTGATGTAAAATATCCGTCTATTCTACTGTACCAAGCTCTCGGGGCTTGTTTTAAACCATATAGGGCCTTTTTTAAGTAACATACCTTTTGTTCTTCCCCTTTCTTAACATACCCTGTAGGCTGTTCTAGATACACTCGTTCTGTTAGCTTCCCATTTAAGAATGCCGTTTTTACATCCATTTGATGTAGTTGCCATCCATGACTTGCAGCTAATGCTAAAACTATTCTGATTGTATCGAATCTGATTACAGGAGCAAAAACTTCTTGATAGTCAACTCCGTATTTTTGACTATATCCTTTAGCCACTAACCGTGCTTTATAGTTACTCACCCTACCATGTTCATCATATTTAGTTTTGTAAATCCATTTGACTCCTATCGGCTTCTGATTAACTCCATTGTGTCATTTTTCTGTATGGATTGTATTTCTCTGTCCATAGCATCCCTCCATTTCTTATCTTTGAATGCATCATCATAAGATATGGGATCAGCATCAGCATATAACATAAAATCTACTGCATCACTATTCTCCCCTTGATTTTTGTTATACAGATCTTGTACTTGAGCTTCAGTGAGTGGAAGAGAGTTCTGATATATATCTCTTATATCTCTAGTCCGCAGTTCTTCATTCTCAGAGGATGATGACGATGAATCCACGTCATTTTGATTGCTCATTTGATCACTTGTTTCCTCACTGTTCTGCACATTATCTGCTTGAGGAGTTTGCTCGCCAAACTCCTCATTGCTGTTGTCATCACTAGGTTGATTGACGTTCTCTGATGCTGTTGGCTCTGGAGATGTATTTACTTCCGGACTTGTTCCATTACTACATGATTCTTCCAGTTGAATATGTGTATGATCATTGCTTGCTACATTATCACCCCATTCTTGATTTTCATCAAACACTACATCTCTACTAATAATGATTTTGTTAGTCACTGGATTATATAACTTGTAAGCCTTACTGCGTTCACTGTAACCCACGAAAATTGCCTTTTCAGCCTTATCATCTAGCTTTCCTCTGTGTTGTTTTGGAATGTGAGCATAGGCGATACATCCGAACACTCGTAGATGCCCTATACTTGGTTTATTTCCACTCCATAATTCTTGAGGAGTCTTGTGTGGTACACTCTTAGTACTTGCTCTATTTAAAAGGTATGTGGCACATGCCACAGCTTCCGCCCAGTATGAATGAGATAGATGTTTTGTTGTAATCATACTTCTACTAAGTTCCATAATAGTTCTATTCTTCCTTTCTGCTACGCCATTCTGTTGCGGCGTGTAACTCGTAGTTAACTGATGGCGTATTCCGTTTTCCTTTAAAAAGGTTTGGAAATCGTTACTACAGTATTCTCCACCTCGGTCTGTTCTAAGAGTCTTTAATGTATAGTTGGCTTGATTCTCAACCATCTTCTTGAATAACTTGAAATATGTTAATGCTTCGGACTTTAATTTTAGAAAGTATACCCAGGTCTTCCTCGAGAAGTCGTCTATGAAAGTAATGAAGTATTTGCAGCCCCCTAGTGACATAGTTCTCATAGGTCCACATATGTCAGAATGAACCAACTGTAGTGGTTTGTCTGCATGCCATCTCGCGTATTTAGGGAAGGATTTTCTAGCGTTTTTGCCAAACACACATCCTTCACATATATTACTCGTTGGTTTAATAGAACTTGGTAGACCTCTAACAGTTTCTTTTACTCCCATGTTATGTAGTGTGTCAAAGCTTATATGTCCGAATCTCCGATGCCACAATGTGGCCATATCTTGTGTCATAACATTACAGACCCTTGGTATCACGTCTTGACTTAGATTCAGCGGAAACATCTTGTTCCCAGTCATTTTAATTGAACTGATGCTTGAACCTGTTGGATCTTTGATGGTACATGCTTGATCAGCAAATATTACTTCATAACCTTTTTGTATTAACTGCCCCACACTTAATAAATTGTGTTTTAATCCTTGTACATAGAATACGTTTGGAACTTTCTTGATTAATCCTTTAACTTTGATTGAGACATCACCACATCCTAAGACCTCTAATTTCTTGTCGTCTCCGGTTCGTACTTCTCTCCTTTCGGTCTCATCTAGTGTAAGAAATAACCTTTTATTCCCTGTCATATGATTGCTACATCCACTATCTAGGTACCAGCAATCGTCTTTGGTTATTTCCTCCATATTGAATATCATAAACATTGTTGTTTCATCACTCTTTTCTTCGTGATCTTCTTCATGTAATAATGCATTCTCACCTTGGTTTATTGTATCCTTTTGTTGGCAGAATCTGGCCGTGTGTCCTATTTTCTGACAGTTGTAACATCGTATGAATGCATTGAACTTACCTTTTCCTCTACCTCTCCCTCTATTTCCAACATCAGGTCTATTTTGTCGCATTCGATCACTAATATGACTCTGAATTTGGAATGCCTGTTCGATCGGAGACTCATCATACTGTTTCATCCTTAACTCGTGTGATTGAAGGATGCCTAAAAGTTCTTCCGTAGAAACTGTTGTTAAGTCCTTTGATTCTTCTATTGCCACCACTACGGATTCATATTTCCTAGTAAGACTTCGAAGAATTTTCTCAACAACACGTTGTTCGGTAATATTTTCTTCGTTTAAACGTAATTGATTCACTATGACAGTTATTCTATTCATATAATCCTCTACTGTGTCGTTTTCTTTCATTCTAAGTGCATCGAATTCACATCTTAGGGTTTGGAGTTTTACCGTTTTTACTCTTCGTTCTCCTCTGTATGCTTTATGTAACACATCCCACGCTTCTTTTGAAGTTCTGCATATTGCTATTCTTTCGAATACACTTTCATTGACCGCTTGAAAAATAATATGTAGGGCTTTCTTATCCTTCTTGATTTTTTCTCTGTGTGCATCTCGATCATTCTCTGAAGCATTATTAGGCAGATCATTGTATCCTTCTTCCACCATACTCCAAAGATCTTGTGATTCTAACAGAACTCTCATTTGAATATGCCAGTGGTAATAATTCTGGCCTAGTAATTTTGGAATCTGGATTTGTATCCCTCCGTTTGTTGTCATGATTCAGAATGAATTCGGTATTCTTGAGATGAATCGGTCTGGCTCTGATACCAGTTTATTGAGTATAACGTAAATTAGGGTTTTGAGAGTAAACGTATTCTTGTTCTGTTATTCAGAAATTGGTAATCTGTACATGATTACATTCGTCTTACATATATACATGAGCGGTTACTAGAGATAAATAAAAATAAATAATAAACTTATCCTAACTAAATGTGACATATATTAATATAAGATATCTAGCTTATCCGTTCTAATATAAACGGGTCAAAATGTTAAAACACTAAAAGTTGGATGTGGTAAGTGTATCAAAGTCGGTCTGTCCGGGTATTTTGGCCATTTGGTAAATATCTATAGTTGGATGTGCTTGTATTGAATAATAGGTAGTTTTGTTTGAACTTATAATGTATACCTTGTTGGATTAATCTTGACGGGTCAAGTCGGGTCAGGTCGGTAGCAGTATGTTTTTTAATGGGTCAAGTATTTTTAATTAGTCATGTGTTTTTTAATATTGAAGTGTTAAGCAAGATTAAGTTAGTGGGTTAATGGGTTAATGGCCCTAATTATTATTTAGTTGGTTAGTGGGTCATTGTTTGTTCCTATATATTGTACGTTTTCTTTAGAATGAGAAGTAGGGTTTTTTTTAGCAGCAAACATATTCTCTGTGCGTGAGTTTTCTTTGTGTGATTAAAGCCTTCAAAACCCAACAATTGGTATCAGAGCCCTAGGCTCATACCTGGTTCGTAGTACGAGAGAGGGGCGCGTTTTGAGAGTCATTTTCGAGTAAGAGAGCAACCATTGGCTGCGGGGCTGAAGTTGTCGCAAAAGAGAAAGAGTGAAAGGAAGCAGCAAGGCAGATTGGAAGAAGAGACGAATCTGTTTGTTTGTGATAAGAATGGAAATGCAAAAGGGTCTACATATTCACACACCTTATTCCCTATTTCCACACCCTTCTAGATGCCTCGTATAGCCCTATACGAGGCGTATAGGGTTGCTTTTCCCGACCAGCTTCTGCACCTCGTACAACGTCACATCAGTCACATCAGACAGGGAGTCTAGCCCTGTACGAGGGGTCAATACGAGGGTACTTAGACGCCTCGTATAGACCTATACGAGGCGTCTTGGGCTGACCGATTTGACTATGATGAGACTATGTCTGACATGACTTAAAGGCATACGGGGAGTAAAGAGCTATACGAGGCGTCTTTAGCTCACATAAAATGCAACCTACAGTGCATTCTTGGTCCACACCCGAGCATTCAACAAACACTCACATTCACACATTCTGTTTCTTCTTGTATTTATTCGAAAGACTCTTGTTGTTTGTATTTGCGTTCTTATCATCCCGGAGTGTTGAAATGTCATCATATTGGGACGGCAACTATATCTTCGGGCAGTATTCTAGCGAAAAGTGGGGGCACGAAAGCGTTCCGGTAACAGTTATTAGCTTAAATGTTTTAATTACTTGTTGTTTTAGTTTATTATTTACTAATGATGATACGGTTGTCTATTTTGGAGGAGTCTGGCGTTCCCGATTCTAATGAGCAAGAGGAGGTTGTGTCAAGTATACAAGGAAAACAAAACAGCCCGTTTCTAGATTTGAACAAGCATCCTCCTATTGATGAAACAGCCCCTGTAGATGACTCATACCATGCTAGTGGATACGGAGGAGACGGTGGATACGGAGGAGACGGTGGATACGGAGGAGATGGTGGATACGGAGGAGACGGTGGATACGGAGGAGACAGTGGATACGGAGGAGACGGTGGATACGGAGGAGACCGTGGATACGGAGGAGACGGTGGATACGGAGGAGACGGTGGATACGGAGGAGACGGTGGATACGGAGGAGACGGTGGATACCGAGGAGACGGTGGATACAGAGGAGACCGTGGATACGGAGGAGACGGTGGATACGGAGGAGACAGTGGATATGGTGGATACGGTGGATACGAGGGATACGGTGGATACGGAGGAGACGATGATCAACAGCAATTCATTTCCCCGGGCACTCCTTACGTTCATCAAAACAATTCGGACGTTGGAGGATATGGTGGTTATGGTGGATATGGTAGATATGGTGGTGAAGCACCTCCCATTCTGGACAGTCCGTACTTAAAAAAGACGGTATAAATTACTATTTTATTATTAATATTTTATTATTATTATTATTATTATTTTATTATTATTATTATTATTATTATTATTATTATTATTATTATTATATTATTATTATTATTATTAATAATATTGTCGATGTTACAGGTTTTCAACTCCTTAGATGAACTAAAGAAACGGATACAAGAAATAGCAAACGCGGATGGTTTCATTATTGTCACCCGTCGTTCAAAGAAAATCGGGGGAAGAACCGGGAGGGTATGGCTTGAATGTGATCGTGGTGGTGAGCACCAGAGTACAGCAACACTTAGAAAAACTGGAAGCAAAAAAACCGGTTGCCCGTTTTACCTGCTGGCTGTCCGAAACCACCCGTATGAAACCTGGGAGATAAAAGAAGGAACAATTGAACATAACCACGAACTTTGTGAGGACCTGTCGGCCCACGCGTTTGTGCGAAGGTTTACTCCAAGCGAAATGAAACTGATCGAGCAGCTGACAACTCAAAACATGGAGCCGCGCAAAATATTTCAAACGATAAGGAAGCAGGACCCGGACAGGAGCGCGGGTTTTTGTATGGCGAGGCGTACGTGACTGTCATTGCCCGTTCATTGGGCCTCGTACCACACAAGGACCCACATCTACGGACGCCGGCAATCATGCCGACGCGGATGGGTATGCCGACGCTGTGGGGGATGAGGGTAATCAAGAGGTTCCCCGTTGGCCCGCGGTTTAAAAACCGCGAAGGGGGCGTATGGACAGAGGAGCCCCTACCAGAGCATTTCGAGCCCGTTCATCCTCATGCAGATCCTGCTGATGTAGTGCCCGTGGAGGACCCTCCGGAGGATGTAGATGGTGCAGCGGTGCCACAGCCACCGCCACCTGCCGGGGCACCTCAGTTTCCACGTCACGTTATTCCAGGTCATGCCCCAGGAGCTGCGCTACATCCGGATGTACGAGCCGAGCTTGACAGGCTCAACGATTTGGTAGGTTGGCTGGTACGGGCGGAGCAGGATAGACGAGAGAGAGAGAGGGATTACCCCCGATACCGCTTCCACCGGTTCGAGCACCACATCAGCAGCACCAGCCGCAGCAGCAGCATCAGGATTCGGATGCATAGACCTGTTGTTGTTTTTATTTTTATTATGGATGTACAAACTTATCTTATATATTTTTGTTAGGAATGTAAAAAGTTATCTTATATATGTCATATTTATGTTTGCTTTTAGTTATTCGGTTACTTAATGATTGTTGTCTTTAATTTAGATAATATGGAAACAAAATATGTTTTGAATATAATACGGAAACAATATAACCCTCTGAATATAATACGGAAACAATATTTGAAAGAGATAAAATTTTAATCGAAAGAATAATATTTAAAAAAGTAAAATGTTAAAAACAATATAATATTTAATCGATATAATATATTTAAAGAGCCGATTTTTAAAATAGTTGATTTAAAAAAAAACTTTTTATAGTGTAAAAAACAAAAAAAAAAACAAAACTTTTTTTAAAACCAAAAAAGGACGATTTTTAAAATAGTTGATTTTTAAAAAACAAAAACTTTTTATAGTGTAAAAAAGAAAAAAAACTTTTTTTAAAAACAAAAAAATTTTCAATAAAAAAACACATCTTCCAAACTATCCAAAAAACCATACCAAAACCCACCAAAACACCCCTCATTTCAGCCAAAAAAAAAAAAAAAACCAAGCATAGACGCCTCGTATAGGGCTATACCCTTCGTATAGGGTTCCTTAAACATCGTGCCTGACACCCTCTGAGACCCCCTCGAATTCAGTGCATATACGCCTCGTATAGAGCTATACGAGGCGTCTAGGGCACAAAAAGTGTGAAATTAGGCGGAGAAGGTGTCCGGATAGTCTGGGCCATGCAAAATTGAAGACGGTGGTTTGATAATGGGTCGGTGCAAGAAGTAAATTGGAAAATTATTGGGTCAGTGGATAAGCCTTGATTTTAAATTGAAATCTAAATTTGAATTGAGTCAAAGATTGGATATCAAATAAAAAGATAAGACAAGGCTACTGTGTGTTCGTCAAAGAGAAATAATAATATTTGAAAGCAAGCAAGCTTCTGATAATTAATTGCAAGCATCCAGGTGGAATAATTATTGAAGCAATGATCAGAGCAAAGAGGTAAGTAACATGTTCGGGTAGTTATGGGCTGTTTCGGAGCTCAATCGGTGATGAAACAGAACCAAGTGGTAGTGGTATGGGGTCACCAAAGACGGGTATGCAAGAGAACCAAGCAAGAGAGCAAGAATGAGGCTTCGAAAGCAAGAAAGAAGGCTGATCGAGATCAGCAAGAAAGAAAGAAGAGGCGCCACAAGAAAGAAGAAAGAAGGAAAGAGGCCGGTTAGTAAGCAAGAAAGAAGGCCTCGCAACTTAGAAAGAACGAAATCGGACCCATACGGTTCGTTTAGTAAGAGCAAGATCCGAGCCATGTATGGTTCGTAGCAAGAAGCAAGAGCAAGAGCGAGTAGCAAGATTGAATCTTTGTGATTCAAAAGCAAGAAAAAAATAGGTAGCAAGTAGCCTGTTCATTAAAGCAAGTTAGCTAGCAAGAGATTCGAAGTAAGAAAGCAAGAATGAGTTCGAATCAAGCAAGAACGTAGCAAGATTAGCAAGGCCAGCAAGTAAGACACAAGATCAGTAATCTTAGAATGCAAGTTTCGAAAGCAAGTCAGCAAGAAATCAATCAATAAGAGCATGTTGATTAGAAAGAAGATGAGCAAGAACGACAACATCAAGCAAAAAAAAAAAAAAAGCAAGAACCAAGGTCAAGATTAAGGGGGTGAATGTTGGATTAATCTTGACGGGTTAAGTCGGGTCGGTAGCAGTATGTTTTTTAATGGGTCAAGTATTTTTAATTAGTCATGTGTTTTTTAATATTGAAGTGTTAAGCAAGATTAAGTTAGTGGGTTAATGGGTTAATGGCCCTAATTATTAGTTCGTGGGTTAGTGGGTCATTGTTTGTTCCTATATATTGTACGTTTTCTTTATAATGAGAAGTAGGGTTTTTTTTAGCAGCAAACATATTCTCTGTACGTGAGTTTTCTTTGTGTGATTAAAGTCTTCAAAACCCAACATACCTTATATTGTAGGTTCAACTTGACCATTTATTTCAAGACACCAGATTTATGGATCGACTCTCACAATGGCTTGATTTAGAAAAGAGAGCAAACAAAGGCAACGAAGACAATATGGACGAGGGTGACGAATGATGACATGCACTTACTACTTGGACTATGTAGTTTATGTATTTGTAGTATTTTGATAGTTATCTAACTTATTTAGACAAGATACTTCTATGTCGTTCTTTTTATGTTTTAAGCTTGATCCTTTTGTTTAAAATAATGAATGTTTTGGGGAAAATTCGAATCATTGTTTCTTTTGTTTTAGTAAAACAGGAAATAGCAGGAAAAACAAAAAAATAGTTGTTTTGGTGGTATATCACCTTTAGCAGCGACATAGGTCGTCGCTAATACTTATGCTGACGTGTCAATCTGAGGGTATTAGAGGCGTCACTTTTAGCGGCAAAAATCACATTTAGGGGCGACAAGCATTAGGGGTGACACTTTTAGCAGCGACATATTGGCTTTTTGCGGCGGGGTAGTAGCGGCGACTCTTTAGGGGCAACAAGTCGCCGCTACTATTAGGGGCGACAAAAAGGACTATTAGCGGCGACTTCGGTCGCTGCTATTGCTACTTTTCCTTGTAGTGATACCAGGGCCTTTCTTTTACCATTCCACCACTGGCTTATTGTCTAGAAAACAATTTCTTGATTTGCTTCCTCACACTCGTCGTCCATCCTTTTCCAATTAATTGACATCCTCACAAATTATTTGGTTTAGGCCTCCTCATATTCCAATGTCACCAACTAAATTAAAGGCCAACTCAAATTATCTAGTCTCAATGCATATCCAAAACGAATTGTAGCAGCCCGCTTAATGTTTACTTGTGGCCCGAAAACTAACTAGCCAATTGCTCCATTTAATAATCTATAGTGCAAGAAATAAATGAGTCAGTCTTGGGTTTTTAGAGACACGGTGTCCCTTATTTCTTGCGCTATGGGTTATTTAAATGAAGCAATTGGCTAGTTAGTCGTAAATATCAATTGATGGTCCAGAGATCTAGTTTCATCATTTTTACAGTTAACATAGTGTCGTCCCTTGTCGACAAAGGGATTGATGTATCCATGTCTATAAAAGGGGAAGTGGGTTGTGGGTTACGCATTGCATTCTGGATCGACATATGGCTCGGGTCAGATCCCCTCTCTTCTCAGTTCCCCAACCTGTTTTTAAAGAAAAAGATAAGTTATGCTCAGTGGCCTCGGGAGTCTGGCTTGGTGCGGATGGGATGCATTGGTACTGGGAATGGAAGCATCTGGTTGTAACATCTCTGTTGGAGCTACGACACCTAAAATCGTTGGTTCAAAATGTGGTTATCACTTCTGAAACAGATCGCTGATTGTGGTCCCTTGACCCGCTGGGGCTGTTCTCGGTCAACAGCATCAAAAATGTCATTCAGGCCCATAACGGTGTGATGCCTAATTACGTGATTACTTGGAATAATTGGGTCTCGCGAAAGGTCAGTGTAGTGGTTTGGAGAGAAGAGGGGGAGACGCTTCCAACTAGAGTCGCGCTGTCTAAAACAGGTATGCTCTAGTCTGAGTATTGTGTTTTCTGGGTGGAATACGCAGAAACTGTGACCATATTTTTGTATCATGTCAATTCGGTCAGATCGTGTGGCCAATTAATAGTGCAGTGGTGTAAAACTCCACCCTTCTTTTCCTTTAGTCTTAAGAGACATTCTTGACTCTCACAGATCTTTCCATGGTGGTAGCAAGAAGAAAAAAGCTTTCCATGCAATCTCTTTAATCACAATCTGGAGCATCTGGAAACAGAGAAATAACTTGGTTTTCAATGGTATTTCTGCTTAGTAACTAAAATGATTGGGGAGATAAAACCGTTGACTTACCTATGGATTAGAAACCGGGCTAAGGAGACCTGTATTACATGGGAAGAATGGCGACGGTTTATTGTTTTTAATGTTTTTATGATGTTTTCTAGCTGGGTTGGGGCTGGTCTATACCTCTTGTTTGCATGTTTTTTCCTTTCTGTTTTTGGTGGCTGCAATGTTGTATGTATGTTTTGGTGTATGTAAGTTCTGTGCTAGCCTCTTGCTATATATTGAATAAAGTTTACGTTGGCCGTTGAAAATAAACATTGGATCTCAACTCTGCTTTAGTTAACTAGTATTAAATAGCGATTATGATTTTATACTCATACAATAAAACTTTTGCATAAACACCCCAGCTACCTTTTATCTAAAAGTGCTGTGATTTTATTTAGCAGAAATTAACCATCTTGATAACTTCAGGAATTGACACCGATCTAAACCGTTTGAAATAAATAAGGTAGAAAGTGTAAAGATTTTTTTCATTCATCACATAGTAAATGGAAAACAGAAATGTAACAACATACAATTATTCTTGGAACTAGTAACTAGTAACTGATGGAAATTCGTTAAACTTGAAAGAGGATTTGCTTAGGGTTTTGTAGAATTCGAATGATATTGTTCATGTAACAATGAATTGATAAAAATACCGAATGTGATGATACAGAAGTATATATATGTACATAAAAGAGACATAACCTATAACTACCCTATACATATAACTTATAATAATAATAATAATAATAATATCTAGCTTATATATATATATATATATGTGTCGGATGTTATATATATATATATATATATATATATATATATATATATATATATATATATATATATATATGTATACATATATATCTAACACCCTCCCGTAAGCTAGATCATCTTGGTGACATGCGCAGAAGTTCTTTTCGCCGAATGAAATCCTTGGGCTGTAATGCTTTTGTCATGATATCAGCTAATTGATCTTTTGTCGCACAAAAGATAACAGTTAATTCTCTTTTCTTGATTAAATCTCAGATGAAATGATACTTAACCCTTATATGTTTGCTTTTCCCATGATAAACGGGATCTCTAGCCAAACATATAGTAGACTAATTGTCACAGTATATAGGGATTGAGGAATCATTCTTTTCTTGTAAGTCATCTAAGATTCCCTTGATCCATAAAGCTTGACAACAAGTTAATGACAATGCCATATATTCGGCTTCTATTGAAGACAGTGCACCACCTTTTGTTTCTTTGACTGCCATGAAATAGGACCTGACCCTAAGTGAAAAATGTATCCAGAAGTGCATTGCTATCATCCATATCTCCTGCATAATCACTGTCACTGAAACCTACAAGATTTTTCTTTCCTCCTTTGGAGTATGTAAGTCCTTGATCTTGTGTTCCTTTGATGTATTTGAGTATGCGCTTAGCTGCTTCCCGGGGACTCTTCTTTGGATGTTCCATAAATCTGCTAACTTTGCTTACTGCAAACATTATGTCTGGTCTTGTATTGGTTAAATACATCAGACTTCCTACTAGGCTTCGATACATGCCTTCATCTACGAAATCTTCTGGGTCATCTTTGGACAACTTTAGTCCATATTCCATAGGTGTGGATACAATATTGCATTGTGTCATTCTATACTTCTGTTGGTGCACTTGTGTCTGTACTTTGTCTGTATTCGGTCTGTATATAAACGATGTTCTAAGTCTGTAAGTTGACCAAGTCAACCATCCTCCGGTTTAACTTGGTCAAACAGTTAGAAAGTAGTTGTCTGTCTCGAAGGATAGCTCCTCGAAGGATACTGTTGATCCTTCGAGGTACTCGAAAGATATGCTTCGATTGTTAGACCTCGAAGGATCATCCTTCGAGGTCATTGCTGTCATTCGAACATCATGTCATCGATAGATGATCCTTCGGACCATCTATCGGATCCTTCGAGCAGACCTGCTGTGTATGGGTATATATACCCATGCAGTGTGTTGTGTTAGACAGTTCTGAGAGTGCACACCCGAGAGATAGAGAGATAAGTTGAGAGCTTTCTGTCCGGAACTCACACACACACTTTGAGAGTTTACAAGTTAGGTTTGTAAACATTGTGCTTGTAACCGAAACCTTCATTTGCATTAATACAAGTTGTGTTAATCGGTGAACCCGTGTGTGTTTGTGTTTATACTTGCTTAATCCCGGTTTGCTCGCTAGCTTGGATTCCGCACTCGCTAGCGGGTTAGTATAACAAGGTTTGAGGTTCGTCATCCGACAAAAGGGACCTACAAGTGGTATCAAAGCTTGGCTCTTTACCTTGTTTAAAACCGGGTTATTCAAGTTCTTGGTGTGTTTGAACACTTGGTTTAGCACCCGTTTTTGTTGGTTTTACTGGACTTCTAAACTGAAAAACGAGCTCTAAACCTTCGGGAGTGTTCAAGGTTGGGTTGGGTAACTTAAAAACTTGTTTTTGAGTGTGTTGGTAATTTCCGGTCATATTCCGGTCAATATTCCGGTGACTGGTTTGAAGATAGGGTTTTCCTTTTTGGGTAAATTATCTTTCAAAATCTTAGTTGGTGGGAAAGTTGTCAGCCTGCCATACCCTTTTGCCGAAAGTTGACTTACCAACCCATCACCTTTTCACCAACCTATCACATCAACGTCAGTTGTGTCAGAATCTCTCGAAAGATATCTTTCGACATCGAAAGACCATCTTTCGATCAAGGAAGGCTCGAAAGATCATCATCCTTCGACCCATCCTTCGAAGTCTGAAACATATCTTTCGATAAAGGAATCTATTCGAAAGATAAGTGTCCGAAAGATAGGGATTTATCTCGAAAGATAAGGATCTTTCAAGTGTGAATTTTTCAAGATTTTGAATCTTTCGAAGCCAGTGCTCGAAAGTCAACAGTAATCCTTCGAACACTGTTGATCATTCGAACAAGTGTGATCTTTCGAAAGTCAGCTATACGAAAGATAAGGATATTTAACTCGAAAGATAAGGATCTTTCAAAAGGGAATCCTTCGAGTTCTTGAATCTTTCGAAATTATTGTTCGAGATTCAACAGTAATCTTTCGAGTACTGTTGATCCTTCGAACAATAGTTGATCTTTCGATTGTGGTCAGTTTATTGTTAACAAGTTTCTGTGATTTCAGATCTTTCGACCAAGATCCTTCGGCTGTGTGATCTTTCGGAATTCTTACTTAGCATTTATTTTGCTCATTTATCATGAATCCGAATTGGTGGAATCCGGCCCCCGACAGCGGTAAATATACAAGTTCTGGTGTCACTCCTTCATGGTGGGGTACACCGGCGCCAGACAGTGGAAAATACACGTCTACAAGTCTATCGCCTTCATGGGCCGAGTCTCCGGTATCGACATCTTCTCAGGGAAATCAGTGGGCGTTAGTCTCGAATCAAACTCCTAGTATCCAAAGTATCTTACTGAGCGAAAGCGAAACAGGAAGTTTGAATCGACCTCCGAAGCTGATGCATTTAAACGAGTATCCGGGTTGGGCTGATCGTTTCCGTACATATGTTTTGGGCCAGAATACAGAGCTGTGGATACGTTTCACCACAGATTTTGATCAAGCTATCGAAGTCGCTGCTTCAACAATTGCTAGTTTTGCCGATCTTCCAGAGGATCAGAAGAAAATATATGATCTGGAAAAGAAAGCCTACGCCATTCTCACTCAGGCGTTAAGCAAAGACATCTATCATCAATTTGTCAGCTTCAAGACTACAAAGAATCTATGGGACGGTTTGAAAACCAGGGGAGTAGGAAATGAAGCAACACGTCAATTGCGTCATGATCTGCTCAAGAAAGAATTCGACTGTTTCACATACTTAGATAAGGAGTCTTTGGGAGACATGACAAGTCGGTTTTATCATTTGCTTACTGAGCTGAATAATTTTGGTGTTACAACAACTCAAGCAGAAGTGGTGAAAAAGTTTGCTGATGCTTTGCCTCCACAATGGAGTAGCTTCTTGGAAATCCTGAAGTATAACGGAGTGTTGAAAACTACAAATATCAACGACTTCGTGCAGCTTCTGGAAAACAAGGATCAGGAGGAAACCTTAAAGGCAAAGAGAGTTCCATTGCCACAAAATCCTGAAATGTATTGTGGAACTTCCAATACTTCGTCTGCAAGAACAGGTCCACATGCTCCTTTGCAAACAGCGTTTGTCACAACCACTGATATGTATGGTAATCCGGTGCAAGTTCCTGTTAAGCCACCTCCCACCACAGACATGTATGGAAATCCAATAGAACCACCTCCTCCTCCTCCTCCTCCTGCTCAACAACAACGTGCATGTTATGGAGGAACATCATCTGCTGGTCAACAGTCAAAGTCAGGTACCGTACAGCTCGACACGTCAAGCTTCTCTAAAATCAGTGTAGAAGTAGCTAAGGAACACATGGAGCTGCTTAACACTGTAGTGAGCGCGTAATGTGGATTAATCGAAGGTCAGATTGGCAACATTAATCTGACACAAGAAGACTACAGGCAGATTGATAAAGAGGAGATGGACTTGATGGACATCAAGTGGGCCTTTGCGAGTGCTGTGAGAAGAGCAAAGGATTGGATGGAAAGTACTGGAAGAACCAGCTTGGAAAGTAAGCGAGACACCAAGTATGGGTTCGATAAACAAGCTGTTAAGTGCTTCAACTGTGGTGAACGGGGTCACTTTAAAAGGGAGTGCACAAAGCCAGCCCAGCACGGGAATCAAAACCCCTTCAGAAACCAAGGCAACCAGCAGAACAGAAACAATGATCGTACATTGGTACCCGTCAACAACCAAACCAACCGGGCACTTGCGGTTCAGGTGGATGAAGGTTGTGACTGGTCAATCCAGTTGGGTGGTGATGCTCCCGATGGAACAGCATGTTTTGCTCAGGTTGTGAAGAAGCTAGTTCACACCAGTGGTGGAGAATCTTCTGCCAGTGGTGGTGAATCATCTGAAGATGAAGATTCGTCTGGATACAGTAGAAGTGTTGATGAAGAATCATCCAACTCTGGTGATGATCATGTGGGTGAGACATCTAATGTTTCGGATGATGTTGACTTTGATGAACTTTTGGAGGAAGCTGCAGCAGAAACTCAAAGAAGATCTATTCTGGTGGATCAAGCTGCTTATTCTTCGTCTTCTCTCCATTCAGCCTTTATGGCTAATGTCGACGGTTCATCAAGTCAGGTATGTGTCGATGAACCCACTGCTGTTAACTGTGATGAATGTGCTAAGTTGCATGCTAGGTATGCTGATTTAGAAGGAAAGATGTCTGAGTTGCAAGCCAAACATGATGCTATACAAGCTAGTTTGTTTGACTTGCAAGACAAACATAGTTCCTTGAGTGCTGAGTGGTGTGACTTGCAAAGCAAGCATGAGGCTTTGCAAGAGAAATATGATGTGACATTCATCCACAATCAGAAGCTGACTGTGGATCTCTCTAAATGCACAGAAGCCAACATGTTTTATGAAAACCATGAAAAAGAATTTAAGTCAGTAATTGAAACATTAAAGAAAGATAAAACTGAACTGACTAAAATGGTTTCAAGAAAACAAACTGATATTAATTTGTATATATCTCGCCTTGAGATTATGCAAAAAGAGATGGCCTGTGTGAAAACCGAAAGTGATGCGATCCAACTCAAGCTAGACAGTTATTTGAGCTCTAGCTATGTGTTAGATCACATCATTGATGTTCAGAAGGAAAAGAGAGATGTCACATGCATAGGGTACAAGAAGTGTCCACCACCAGTGAGACATAATTATGATGCCATGCCTGATGAAGAGGACAGGGTTTTCTTTGAACCTTTTGTGCCTCTAGATGTTAAGGAGTTTGCTGCAGGACTCGGATACCAAAAGGAAGTATCCTCAGATTCAGATGTGTCAGCAGATACATTTGTAAGTGCTGAACAGAATCAAGATCCTCCAGTTGTGATTGAGGATGCTGATTCTTCTGATGATGAATCTGATGATACTGTCCCAGCAAAGTCTGATGCGGTAGCCAAAAATGAGGACATACCTCTTGAGAATCACATTTTATGTGACCCCCCTGTACAACCCGCTAAGACTGTTGCAACTGAGTCCTTTTCTGCAGAAGAGCCGGAGAGTGTGAATTTGCTGTACACTCTAGTTGGTGATGATAAAATTTACTCAGACAAAGATTTTCCCATTAAGAATGTTAATCAATCCTTAATCTGCAAAGTCTTTGAAAATTCGACAAGTAAGTTTTTGGGAAAGACAGGACCACGTGTTACAGTTACACAGTGTCCTCCTATTCCAAAGGCTGAGATTCGAAAACAATTTGGCAACAAGAAATTACCAACAGTGCCAAAGCAGCAAAATCACACCAAGCCCAAAGGAAAATCACCGGCTCAAGTCCAAAAGAAGCCGAACCAAAAGAAGAAGAAAAATGTTAACTTTGTGAAATCGACGGGAACAGACAAAATTGAAAAGTTTGAAAATCAATCTAACTTAGATTTTGTCAAGAAAACTATTGTCGAGAAAAGAAATGAACCAAGCAGTTCAAAGCCTAGTACCTCGGGTTCACAAAGTTCAACATCATCGGCTAAGCGATCACATGATACTTCGGGGTTTGTAGAACGAAGATCATGTTTTGAATGTGGAACCATTGGACATATTATTCGTAATTGTCCATATCTTCATAAACAAAAAGGAAAGGTTGATGATCCCCGTAGCAAAACTGACCGTAAGCCAACTGTTTCCACAAAACAAGATCCCCGACTTGTAAAAGAAAGGGTAAAGAAACAGAAAAGGCAACAGGTCAAGAAAATTGAAAAAGCAATTAAAATCGATGTGGTTCAAAAACAATCTGTTGCTGTAAAACCAGACAATTCTACAACTTCAAACAATCAAGAAGTTAAAGTTTTAAAGAAAGACACTGGTAAAACAACACAGACATGGAAACCTAAATCGGTTACTGAATCAGGGGGACCATCACAATTCACCAACCATCAAAGACAAGAAGTTATTGTCATTGATGAAAATGGAAGACCCAAGACCACAATGGCTTGGGTCCCCATCTCCAACTAATTCATTTGAGTTCATGTGCAGGGTGCTTCAGGAGGAACTATCAGTAGTCATTGGATTGTTGATAGTGGGGCATCCAGGCACATGACAGGCGACATGAAGCTTCTCTACGACGTTAAATCTATTAGAGGAGGTTATGTTGCTTTTGCTGGAGATAAAGGTGGATATATAACGGGTGAAGGAATGATATCTAACGGGATTGTCAGCTTTGACAAGATCAATTTTGTGCAACAACTTGATCACAATCTTCTTAGTGTTTCTCAAATCTGTGACAAGCAATTCTCAGTACACTTTGATGCTAATGGATGTTACGTGCTGAAACCCGGCTTCAAAATTCCAAAAGAATGGATTCTCTTGTCGGCTCCAAGGATAAATGATCTGTACGTCCTTGACATGAGCCAGGCTATTACTACGTCTGCACAAGCAACATGTTTTGTTTCTAAAGCCACAGAAAAAGACACTATCTCTTGGCACAGACGAATGGGTCACATTCACTTACGAAAAATGAATCATTTAGTTTCAAATGAATTGGTGAATGGTGTTCCCCTCAAAAATTTCCATCTTCAAGACGTCTGTGTTTCGTGCCAGAAAGGAAAGCAAACAAAGAAGAAGCACCCTACAAAGAAGATCAACACGGTGGCAGTTCCTCTTGAACGCTTGCACATGGATTTGTTTGGTCCTGTCAAGCACAAGAGTATTCGGGGTGATCAATACTGCCTCGTGGTTACTGATGATTATTCAAGATTTTCTTGGGTTGCGTTCATGGCACACAAGAGTGAAACCTTTGGTATTATCAAAAACTTGATCATTCAGATTGAGAATTTGTATAAGTTGAAGGTTAGGCGGATACGTAGCGACAATGGTACTGAATTTAAAAATCATTCCATGACGGAGTTCTGCACTTCAAAAGGTATTCTACATGAGTTTAGTGCAGCTTATACTCCTCAACAGAATGGTGTCGCTGAACGTAAGAACCGCACATTGATCGAGACTGCTAGGACAATGTTGGTAGAGTCGCAGTTGCCCATTCCATTCTGGACTGAAGCTGTGGCCTCTGCATGTTACACATTGAACAGAGTCCTTACAGTCAAAAGGCACAACAAGACCTGCTTTGAGCTTCTTCAAAAACGGAAACCAGATTTGTCTTATCTAGAACCGTTTGGAGCTCCATGCACAATCATCGATCCTAATGGAAAGTTTGGGGCAAGAGCAATTGATGGATACTTTCTTGGGTATGCCACCCCTAACTTACGAGTCTGGAATCTAGAGACTAAAAGGGTCGAGGAATGGTCTGAGGTCAGAGTACAAAGGCACACCTTGCCAGTCAAAAATCCGGGTCAACCTTGGATGTTTGAGTATGATGACTTCTTCAATTCGATCAATGTTGAAGCCGTTGAAGAAAATGCTGCGGCTAGGATGTTTTTCGAGAGTGACAATGCAACAGTTTCACCGGTGGTTCGTCCAATTCTTGTGAATCAAGAACCATCTTCTTCGGTGAACAAAAATACTCTCAACAATGAGGATTTTCATGATGCAAACGAATTGAACGAATCTTCAGAGGATGATGAATTTCTAGATGCAGATCAGGAAGCTCCTACAACAGCAGTTCATGGTACTTCAGAGGGTACTCCTCCAGTGGATGCCCATAGAACAGCTGAGGCTACTGCATCATCCTCTTCGTCAATTCCGGGCCTTGAATTGGTTGTTGATCTTAACCTCAACAACCTGGGTATAAATGTTCCAGTTCCAGATAATTCAGAAACAAGGATTCATAATACCCATCCTCAACAAAACATCATTGGAAATGTGCAAAGTGGCGTTCAAACAAGAAACATGTTGCGAAACAACAACAATGCAGGCTTGTATGCAGCTATTCGAGAATCCGGGCAACAAAACGACTGGTCCTTCGCGTGTTATGTCTCACAGGAAGAACCAAGAACGTGGAAAGAAGCCTTGAAAGATAATGCTTGGGTTGAAGCAATGCAGGAAGAACTGCAACAATTCCAGAAGCTGGGTGTCTGGAAACTAGTAGAGAAACCTGCTGGATACAAGAAGATTGGTACCCGTTGGGTTTTCAAATGCAAAAAGGATGACCGCGGAGTTGTTATCCGAAACAAAGCTCGTTTAGTCGTTCAAGGTTTTCGTCAGATTGAAGGGATTGACTACAACGAAGTGTATGCACCAGTTGCACGTCTCGAAGCAATTCGAATCTTTCTAGCCTATGCGTCCTTCAAAGGATTCAAGGTTTATCAGATGGACGTGAAAAGTGCATTCTTACATGGTGTGGTTGAAGAAGAGGTATATGTCGAACAGCCTCCAGGTTTTGAAGATCCTATCCATCCCGATCGGGTTTGGTTGCTCAACAAAGCTCTGTATGGTCTACATCAAGCACCGCGAGCTTGGTATGCAACCTTATCTCACTATCTGCTGGAGAACGGTTTTCGTAGAGGTCTTATCGACTGTACTCTTTTCATCAAAGAACAAGATGGAGATCTTCTTCTGGTACAGGTATACGTTGATGACATTATTTTTGGTTCTACTAATGATGTCTTGTGTAGGGAATTCGAGCGCATTATGCAGGATAAATTCGAGATGAGTGCTATGGGGGAAATGACTTTCTTCTTGGGCCTACAAGTTCAACAAACAGAGTCTGGGATATTCATCCATCAGACTAAATATGTTGGTGACATCTTGAGCCGGTTCCAGATGTCTGATGCAACGCCCATTGGTACCCCATTGCCAACTAATCACGGAATTACTCCAGACTTGAAGGGAGAAGCTGTTAGTCCCTCAAACTATCGCGCAATGATCGGATCTCTTATGTACCTCACAGCATCAAGGCCAGACATAATGTACCCAACGTGCCTGCTTGCCAGATATCAAGTTAACCCGAAGGCCTCACATCTTGCTGCTGTCAAAAGGATTTTTCGTTATTTGAAGGCGTACCCTGACACCGGTTTGTGGTACCCTAGGGATAATAACTTTGAATTGGTAGCTTTCAGTGATTCTGATTTTGGCGGATGCAAAATCGACGGTAAATCCACAACGGCTGGATGTCAGTTCTTAGGAAATCGCCTAGTTACATGGCAGTGCAAGAAGCAGACATGCGTCGCTACATCAACATGCGAAGCTGAATACATTGCTGCCTCAAGTTGTTGCTCCCAAGTTCTTTGGATCCAACAACAAATGCGGGACTACGGTTTTGAATTCCTAACTACTCCTATTTACGTTGATAATTATGCTGCTTTAGATATCACTAGAAATCCTGTGCAGCACTCAAAAACCAAACACATCGAAATCAAATATCACTTCATACGTGATTGCTTTGAGAAAAGGCTAATCGATGTTGTTAAGGTCCACACCGATGACCAACGTGCCGACTTATTTACCAAAGCTTTTGACAAATCAAGATTTGACTTTTTATTATTGGTAAACGGCATTAAGGTCAAGCAAGAGTAAAACCAACATCGGAAAGTCATTTTTGTAAATATCTTTGTGTTTTAAATTTATCTTAGTTTATTGATTTTAGGGGGAGTAAATCCAAAAATCAGAAAATCCAAAAACATCGAAAAATTTCAAAAACACAAAAACAATAGAAAATCAAAAATGAGTTTCCTGGCGAGCAAAAGAGGAAGTGATAGTACATCAGTGGTCTATCCAAGCCTCTTTAAACCTTAAATGAAAAACGATAAGCAGCTCTATATAAGATGTATCGGTAGGCTCACAATCATTTTAAAGTGTGCAGGGTGATATAAATCTTAAATCGACTGAAGACCAGGTGGGAACCATTCATTGGCATATGGTCTTAGTACCGAAATTTCGTTTGATAGATTGCCGAGGTTCTGAGATATTCGGTCTTTATGCTGCTTATCATCTGGGTATCATGGTTGTATCTTTTACCGAAAAATAACGGGGACGCAAGTCTAGATCTTCCATGATACTATACATACGTGTACATATTACATACTGCATTCGACCTCAATAAGTGATAAACAATCACATGTCCAAAACAAATAAGTGATAAAATATCACATGTATCCGGGTGTCAAGTTCGTCTCTCTGCTGTACGGAAGTACTGACCTGTTCACGGACTTGCACCTGTGCCCTCATGCATACGAAAATCAAGTTCCTCATCAATAAGTGATTATATCACAAAGGACTTGTTTTCAAATCAAAATAAGTGAGTATCTCACAATTTATACGGTCAAACAGATGATAATCGGTATACTCACCGGTAAGATGAACCCTCGTGCATACCTTGATACGGGAATGTGTCGTGATGTGGATGAACACTGGTCGGTAAGTATAAATCATACCTTAACGTATCCCCTCGCCATGATTACATCTGATAAGTTGAGCTTAAGTGGACAACAATACCGATAATTGTTATAGGATGCTTATCTTAATGTTAACTAACTGAACAACAAGAGTGTTTTGGCATGACCGTACACTGATATGATTCTCTTACCCTCGAAACTCGCAAAAAGAATGTTTGTATATATTTATTTATTTACTGCTTAACTTTTATTGTGTTTCTTTTAAACAGTTTCGTCGTTTGGTGCATATCAGCACGACATTAGCGGTGATGTCGTTTGATAACACTCAAAGGATTTTAAATTGTTGTCTTTTAATTTCAAAAATACCAAAAAGATTTCAGGTGTGTTTTAATATAAAGTTTATAAAAGCGAAAAAGATTTTCTTTCTACTTTATTTTCGATCGTACGATGTTGGAGCTCGAGTCTTCGTTGCCTGAAACCTGAACGAAAACCGAATTGACTAAATCTTCATAAACGGTCAAAAAAAATTTGCATGTTTGAAAGTTAAAAACTAAAATTGACAAATTTATTAAACTTTCAAACTGTCGGACGGTGTTTGATTGTGACATGGTCATTCGTGTGTCATTTGTTTATACTATGTTCCAAGCAGTTGTTCTCATTACGCGTTTAGATTTCTTGCATGTGCAGATTCTAAAGGCTAGGAGAACATGGTCGATGACAAGCCTTGGAATGAAGACACGACGAGAAGGCGCTCAAAAGATGAAGATGATCGAGTTGCCGCTAGCCATCATCAACACCACAAGGATCTCACTTCATAAAGATAAAGTCTTTTCACGAGCATAACTCAAGGGGGAGCTTATGTTAAGGGGGAGTTTGTCAACACACTTCCTACATGATACGGGTAGTTTGTTGATACACTCTCTGCTTTCAAGACGTGAAGACTTTGAAGATCCTCCGACAATGAAGACTTGAAAGGACATCAGAGTTTTGAGAACTCGAAGACCAAAGACCGTCGAAGTTCGAGACGAGTCTACAACTATAGAAGATAAAGACAAAGCTACAGCCAAGGGGGAGTTTGTTGGTGCACTTGTGTCTGTACTTTGTCTGTATTCGGTCTGTATATAAACGATGTTCTAAGTCTGTAAGTTGACCAAGTCAACCATCCTCCGGTTTAACTTGGTCAAACAGTTAGAAAGTAGTTGTCTGTCTCGAAGGATAGCTCCTCGAAGGATACTGTTGATCCTTCGAGGTACTCGAAAGATATGCTTCGATTGTTAGACCTCGAAGGATCATCCTTCGAGGTCATTGCTGTCATTCGAACATCATGTCATCGATAGATGATCCTTCGGACCATCTATCGGATCCTTCGAGCAGACCTGCTGTGTATGGGTATATATACCCATGCAGTGTGTTGTGTTAGACAGTTCTGAGAGTGCACACCCGAGAGATAGAGAGATAAGTTGAGAGCTTTCTGTCCGGAACTCACACACACACTTTGAGAGTTTACAAGTTAGGTTTGTAAACATTGTGCTTGTAACCGAAACCTTCATTTGCATTAATACAAGTTGTGTTAATCGGTGAACCCGTGTGTGTTTGTGTTTATACTTGCTTAATCCCGGTTTGCTCGCTAGCTTGGATTCCGCACTCGCTAGCGGGTTAGTATAACAAGGTTTGAGGTTCGTCATCCGACAAAAGGGACCTACAAGTGGTATCAGAGCTTGGCTCTTTACCTTGTTTAAAACCGGGTTATTCAAGTTCTTGGTGTGTTTGAACACTTGGTTTAGCACCCGTTTTTGTTGGTTTTACTGGACTTCTAAACTGAAAAACGAGCTCTAAACCTTCGGGAGTGTTCAAGGTTGGGTTGGGTAACTTAAAAACTTGTTTTTGAGTGTGTTGGTAATTTCCGGTCATATTCCGGTCAATATTCCGGTGACTGGTTTGAAGATAGGGTTTTCCTTTTTGGGTAAATTATCTTTCAAAATCTTAGTTGGTGGGAAAGTTGTCAGCCTGCCATACCCTTTTGCCGAAAGTTGACTTACCAACCCATCACCTTTTCACCAACCTATCACATCAACGTCAGTTGTGTCAGAATCTCTCGAAAGATATCTTTCGACATCGAAAGACCATCTTTCGATCAAGGAAGGCTCGAAAGATCATCATCCTTCGACCCATCCTTCGAAGTCTGAAACATATCTTTCGATAAAGGAATCTATTCGAAAGATAAGTGTCCGAAAGATAGGGATTTATCTCGAAAGATAAGGATCTTTCAAGTGTGAATTTTTCGAGATTTTGAATCTTTCGAAGCCAGTGCTCGAAAGTCAACAGTAATCCTTCGAACACTGTTGATCATTCGAACAAGTGTGATCTTTCGAAAGTCAGCTATACGAAAGATAAGGATATTTAACTCGAAAGATAAGGATCTTTCCATGCAATCTCTTTAATCACAATCTGGAGCATCTGGAAACAGAGAAATAACTTGGTTTTCAATGGTATTTCTGCTTAGTAACTAAAATGATTGGGGAGATAAAACCGTTGACTTACCTATGGATTAGAAACCGGGCTAAGGAGACCTGTATTACATGGGAAGAATGGCGACGGTTTATTGTTTTTAATGTTTTTATGATGTTTTCTAGCTGGGTTGGGGCTGGTCTATACCTCTTGTTTGCATGTTTTTTCCTTTCTGTTTTTGGTGGCTGCAATGTTGTATGTATGTTTTGGTGTATGTAAGTTCTGTGCTAGCCTCTTGCTATATATTGAATAAAGTTTACGTTGGCCGTTGAAAATAAACATTGGATCTCAACTCTGCTTTAGTTAACTAGTATTAAATAGCGATTATGATTTTATACTCATACAATAAAACTTTTGCATAAACACCCCAGCTACCTTTTATCTAAAAGTGCTGTGATTTTATTTAGCAGAAATTAACCATCTTGATAACTTCAGGAATTGACACCGATCTAAACCGTTTGAAATAAATAAGGTAGAAAGTGTAAAGATTTTTTTCATTCATCACATAGTAAATGGAAAACAGAAATGTAACAACATACAATTATTCTTGGAACTAGTAACTAGTAACTGATGGAAATTCGTTAAACTTGAAAGAGGATTTGCTTAGGGTTTTGTAGAATTCGAATGATATTGTTCATGTAACAATGAATTGATAAAAATACCGAATGTGATGATACAGAAGTATATATATGTACATAAAAGAGACATAACCTATAACTACCCTATACATATAACTTATAATAATAATAATAATAATAATAATATCTAGCTTATATATATATATATATGTGTCGGATGTTATATATATATATATATATATATATATATATATATATATATATGTATACATATATATCTAACACCCTCCCGTAAGCTAGATCATCTTGGTGACATGCGCAGAAGTTCTTTTCGCCGAATGAAATCCTTGGGCTGTAATGCTTTTGTCATGATATCAGCTAATTGATCTTTTGTCGCACAAAAGATAACAGTTAATTCTCTTTTCTTGATTAAATCTCAGATGAAATGATACTTAACCCTTATATGTTTGCTTTTCCCATGATAAACGGGATCTCTAGCCAAACATATAGTAGACTAATTGTCACAGTATATAGGGATTGAGGAATCATTCTTTTCTTGTAAGTCATCTAAGATTCCCTTGATCCATAAAGCTTGACAACAAGTTAATGACAATGCCATATATTCGGCTTCTATTGAAGACAGTGCACCACCTTTTGTTTCTTTGACTGCCATGAAATAGGACCTGACCCTAAGTGAAAAATGTATCCAGAAGTGCATTGCTATCATCCATATCTCCTGCATAATCACTGTCACTGAAACCTACAAGATTTTTCTTTCCTCCTTTGGAGTATGTAAGTCCTTGATCTTGTGTTCCTTTGATGTATTTGAGTATGCGCTTAGCTGCTTCCCGGGGACTCTTCTTTGGATGTTCCATAAATCTGCTAACTTTGCTTACTGCAAACATTATGTCTGGTCTTGTATTGGTTAAATACATCAGACTTCCTACTAGGCTTCGATACATGCCTTCATCTACGAAATCTTCTGGGTCATCTTTGGACAACTTTAGTCCATATTCCATAGGTGTGGATACAATATTGCATTGTGTCATTCTATACTTCTCTAACAGATTTCTCATGTACTTTCTTTGAGAGAGAATGACGTTTCCATTCTCATACAGTACCTCCATACCAAGGAAATAGTGCAACCTTCCCATATCAGTCATTTCAAATTCTTTTTTCATTGACTCTTTCAATTCAGTAATTAAGTGCATGGAACTACTAGCAATTATTAAATCATCTACATATAAGCATATCACTAACTTTCCTTCATTAGTGTCTTTAATGTATAAAATGTGTTCGTATGCACATTTTCTAAACTCACGTTGCATGAAATATGAGTCTATGCGACTGTACCATGCTCTAGGTGCTTGTTTTAGACCATAGAGAGTTCGTTTGAGATGGCATACCTTTCGTTCTTCTCCCTGCTTAATATATCCTTGAGGTTGCTCTATGTAAACTTGTTCATTCAGTTTTCCATTTAAAAAGGCCGTTTTAACATCCATTTGATAAAGATGCCACCCATAATGTGCGGCTAGAGCCAACACTAATCAAACTGTTTCAAACCTTATTACTGGTGCAAATACTTCTTGATAATCTATACCATACTTTTGCTTGTATCCTTTTACTACCAACCTGGCTTTGTATTTGTCTACATTCCCTTTTTCATCATACTTTGTTTTGTAAATCCATTTTACTCCTATTGGCTTTTGATGTTTTGGTGGATCCACCAGTACCCATGTTTGATTTTTGTTGATGGATTCTATTTCCTTGTCCATTGCTTCTATCCATCTCGAATCCTTACTCGCCTCTTCGTAACTTGTCGGATCTGTGCTTGTATAGAGGACAAAATTCACCACTTGACTTTCATTGTACTTTTGTAATACTTCTGCATTAGTGAGTTTTCTTGTATTACGGTATACATTTCTGATGCTTTTGGTTCGAATGACTTCATTTTCTGAGTCTGTTGATGAATAATCATCATTATGTTGTCGGTCTTGATCACCGTTCTGCTGTTGAGTCTCATCCATCCCCAAGTCACCAACATCTTGTTGATTATTGTTGATTGTCTCTTGAATTTGTTCCTCACCTACCGTATGTGCAGTGGAGTTATTATCATCCTGTTCTCGGTCCTTATCCGCTGCATTATTGTTTCGGGTTTGTCTCTCATCTTCATCAGAAATAACAAATGGTACATTTGATACTTCACAGTCGAAAACCCATCGTTTATTTTCATCAAAAATCACATCACGACTGATAATAATCTTGTTGGTTTGAGGGTTATACAGCTTGTAACCCTTGCTGGCTTCAGTGTATCCAACAAATATTGTTTTTTCAGTCTTGTTGGATAGTTTATCTCTACGTTGTTTGGGTATAAGAGCATAAGCTAGACAACCAAACACTTTTAGATGTTCTACGTTTGGTTTCTGTCCGTTCCATGCTTCATATGGAGTAATGTTTGGTCTAGTCTTCGTCATAGTTCGGTTTAGAATATAGGTAGTGCACGCTACAGCTTCTGCCGAGTAACAATTTGGTAATTGCTTAATATTCATCATGCTTCTGCTTAATTCCATCAAGGTTCTATTCTTCCGTTCGGCTACTCCGTTTTGTTGAGGAGAATAGCTATTCGTAAGTTGATGCCGAATTCCATTGAGTTTCAGATAATTTTGAAATAGTTTACTGCAATATTCTCCTCCACGATCCGTTCTTAGAGTTTTAACTAAATGATTCGACTGCTTCTCGTTCAAGGCTTTGAATATTTTAAAATAATCCAGTGCCTCGGATTTAAATTTGAGAAAATATACCTATGTCTTTTGAGTGTAATCATCAATGAATGTAATAAAATATCTACATCCACCTATTGATTTTGTTCTCATTGGACGGCATATGTCAGAATGAATTAGCTGTAGTGGTTCAGTTGCTTGCCAAGTCGTTTTCTTTTGAAAAGGTTTCCTTGCTTGCTTTCCGGATATACATCCTTCGCACACATTATCATCCTTCTTCATTTTCTGTAATCCAACTACTAGCTCCTTGTTTCCCATATCAATCAAAGTGTCCATGTTCACATGTCCATAACGTTTATGCCATAGATGTGAAGTGTTATAGATAGCCATATTCATGGCAAACTGCAAGTCACTTTCGGGATGTAAGGGAAGCATCTTATTGTTAGTCATCTTGACCATGCCTAAAACTTCATTATTTGCATCTTTGATAGTGCATCTGTCGCCTTTGAATGATACTTCATACCCTTTCCGTATTAGTTGTCCTACACTTAACAGGTTATGTTTCAAACCCTTTACA
Organism: Helianthus annuus; assembly: GCF_002127325.2. Classification (NCBI taxonomy): domain Eukaryota; kingdom Viridiplantae; phylum Streptophyta; class Magnoliopsida; order Asterales; family Asteraceae; genus Helianthus; species Helianthus annuus. The sequence continues at coordinate 43,675,576 of NC_035441.2, forward strand.
TAAAATACACCTGGTATCTTTCTTTCTCGTCCTCTTATCGTAATAGAGACGTCTCCGCTGCTAATACTTCCAACCGCTTATCATCCCCCGTCCTCACTTCTGTTCTTGTACCGTCCTCTTCCTGCGGATTCGTTTTTAAATGTTTGTTTATATCGATCTTGGTTCGCATTTGTAACTTGAAATGCATGTTCGACTGGACTGTCGTCGTATCGCTTCAGTCTCAGTTCGTGAGATTGAAGTATCCCCATTAATTCTTCAGTGGAAACATCTCCCAGATTTTTTGTTTCCTCTATCGTTATCACGACCGATTCAAAATTTCTAGTTAGCCTTCGTAAGATCTTCTCTACAATTCTCTGTTCATCTATTTTTTCTTCATTCATTCTCAATTGATTCACTATATGGGTTATTCTGTTGAAGTATTCTTCAACGGATTCACCCTCTTTCATATTCAAAGAATCAAATTCACATCTAAGAGATTGGAGTTTTACGGTTTTTACCCGGCTTTCACCCTTGTATGATTTATGAAGAATGGTCCATGCTTCCTTCGCTGATCTTGCCTGAGAAATTCTTTCGAACACTGTATCGAACACTGTATCGATTACGGACAATGTGTAGCCCTCGTTTATCTTTTTTTACAGAATCTCGATATGTTGCGGTTGCTTCTTCGGTAGGGTTTAATCCCAGTTCTTGATATCCCTCATCAACAACCGTCCATAATACTTGTGATTCAAGTAATACCTTCATTTGGATGTGCCAATGATAATAATTTTGCCCAGTCAGTTTGGAGATCTGTGTTTGAATTCCCTGTGTTTGATTCATGTTCTTGAATCCGAGAGAAAAAAAAAACTTTTAACGTAAATCGAATGCTTGTGTCTTGGATCGGATGTGGCTCTGATACCACTTTGTTGGAAATTCGTTAAACTTGAAAGAGGATTTGCTTAGGGTTTTGCAGAATTCGAATGATATTGTTCATGTAATAATGAATTGATAAAAAAACCGAATGTGATGATACAGAAGTATATATATGTACATAAAAGAGACATAACTTATAACTTCCCTATACATATAACTTATAATAATAATAATATCTAGCTTATATATATATGTGTGTCGGATGTTATATATATATATATATATGTGTGTGTGTGTGTGTCGGATGTTATATATATATATATATATGTATACATATATATCTAACAGTAACACATCTTAATATCAAGAATGAGTGTCCTCTGCTGTTCTTTCATTAACTATTTTCTCAGCAATGTATCGGCCTAACATCAAAGTGGTTGCCTGAGGATTCGTTCCTGGTGCGTTGAAATATGTAGAAGCATCCACAACTCGTAAAGAATCCACCCCTATGACTTATAAATGGCTATCAACCACCATGTTCACTAAGCATCCGCCATGGTGATGCCAAAATGTAGCCAACGTTTTACGACAGAAAGTCGCAATGGACTCTTCATCAGAGGGATCCGTGGGTATGGATGGACCAATATAACTGAAGTGCCTAAGACCAATGATGCTGGGAAACTTATATTCTTCTACAGCTTGAGTTTCCAAAACGTTCCTAAATACATCAACAATATTGCGGCATTGGAGTAAGTCTTCAGTGTTAGAGTAATAATTAAACTGAACTCTTGGGCCAACTGTGACATCAAAAGACGATATTAGATTCAGCGAGCCAGTTGATTTTGGTCTCGAGACCTTTCCTCAAAATACTACCACACTTGAGTTTGCTGGTGGAATCAAGTTTATGTTAGGAATGAAAGGTATGATAGATGCAACTCGGGAAATTGTGAGAGACTCCACATATGGGCCACTGTTTGTGATCCCGGCAACACGAACTCCTACATCAGTTAATCTAACTGGTACCAAAAGATTAATGCTATTACGTGGATTATCAGCCATAAATTGTCTGACAAACGGATGGTCACCAACAACTAGAATATTTAGAGACAAGAGGGATGAATTTGGCCCTAATCCACTTAGTAGCAAAAGTTGTGGACTCCCAATAGCTCCGGCACTCAAAATTCCTCCTGTTCTTACATGCACTTCGTGACGTGTTCCATTGGAATCATGGTGTCTAACGCCATTTGCAGCTGTCAAGAAAACAATAAAATGGGTTTTGTACATAGGATTAAAAGGTGTATAAGTTAATTAGCTGGTAAAAAACGGTGAAAGATATATTTTGAAAGGATTGTAATATTATATTTATTTATTTACTTCTTTAATCATCTAATTGTAATCTATTATGGGTTCTCCTTTCAGAAAAAAAAAAAAAATTAATTGTAATCTTGTGTTTTTAAAGATGTTTTAATTGTAATCTATCTATATGAAGAGATCTGTATAAGTTATTTTATGTAGATAAATGATAAAACATTATTTATCAATATTGGTTTAATTCTCTTTGATTACATTAACATGATATTAGAGCATTACTGTTTGTAAGAAGCAAATCATTCTACTTTTCTTCCTGAATGTTTTTCTAGTTTTTACAAATGTTTTTCTAGTTCTTCTTGAATGTTTTTCTACTGTATAAGTTATTTTATGTAGATAAATGATAAAACATTATTTATCAATATTTGTTTAATTCTCTTTGATTACATTATCATGATATTAGAGCATTACTGTTTGTAAGAAGCAAATCATTCTACTTTTCTTCTTGAATGTTTTTCTAGTTTTTACAAATTGGGCACCGGTCCTGAATATTAAAACGTGGAAGTCTGGAACAGCAAATGCAACAATAATGAATCGTACATGTGGTAAAGCTCTAACCAAGGTTTCTCATATACTCAATTTGTTAGGATCGATTCGATGCCCAACGGTCAATCATTCCATAGCCTAAATTTGTATAACACCTAGTTGCCTTTTGGTACGAATGACAAAATCTCAATTGTCATCAACTGTCATCTCAATCTTGTAACTTGATTTTAATTCGGGACGAAAATTCTTTCAACTAGGAGATGATGTGATACACGGCCTCCAAAGGGTAAACACAAACCCCGTTACCTTAGACATTCATTTAGGCATTACACGGCCTCAGGGATTCGTTTGAATACGCTAAGAATTGTTTACGGTGTCAACAAATGGGTAGCATTTCGAAACGGGATGAGATGCCCATGCAGCCAATCCTTGTTGTCGATATATTCGACGTATGGGGAATTGACTTTATGGGCCCATTCCCGAATTCGTTCGGAAATCTCTACATCTTGGTGGCAGTGGATTATGTGTCTAAATGGGTTGAGGCCATTGCCACCAAGACCAATGACCATAAGGTTGTTTGCAAATTCGTTCAATCGAACATTTTTTCGAGATTTGGAGTCCCTCGTGTGATCATAAGTGATGGGGGGTCTCATTTCAAAAACTTTAACTTTGGCAAACTCCTTAAGAGATATGGTGTTGATCATCGAATTGCCACTCCGTATCATCCTCAAACGAGTGGGCAAGTCGAAGTTTCTAATCGACAAATTAAAGAAATTTTACAAAAAACTGTGCGAGCCGACCGCAAGGATTGGTCCAATAAACTGGATGATGCTTTGTGGGCGTATCGTACGGCTTACAAAACGCCGATTGGAACAACACCGTATCGATTGGTCTATGGGAAAGGATGTCACTTACCGGTAGAGATTGCACACCGTGCATTTTGGGCAGTTAAACAGGTTAATATTGACTATGACACTGCAGGTAAGGAGAGACAATTGACATTGGGAGAACTGGAAGAGATAAGGAATGAAGCTTACGAATGTGCTGCTGCATACAAGGATAAGATGAAAAAGGTGCACGACGCGAAGATCAAGCCAAAAGTATTTGCAGTTGGCCAGTTTGTTTGGTTATACAACTCCAGGTTGAAACTATTCCCTGGAAAGCTGAAGAGTAAATGGACAGGACCGTACCGTGTTACGAAGGTTGGAAAGCACGGAGATGTCGAAATCGAGGACTTTGATGATCATATTCGCCAGATGGTAAACGGTCACAGACTAAAACCATACTTCAATGCTCGAGAAGTCAACGCTCCTGAGAAGAATGTGGAGGTGCTATACGTGAGCACCGTACGCGAATACGTGGAGTAATAACACAGGTACGATCTGGCTGAAGATCTAAAACTTAGCGCTCTTAGGAGGCAGCCTAAGGTTCGTTTGTATTTATTTTTTTTTTTTACTTTTCATAGTTAGTTGGTTTGTTTTAGTTGAGTTTTTGAGTCCGACAGTGCAATCGTTCAAGTGTGGGGAAGTTCGGGAAGATTTTGCTAATCTTTGGTGCAATTGAGGGCAATGCACGGATAAGTTTGAGGATAAGCAGTTAAAAATATATGAGAGTAAGAAACACACGAACACATGCGTTTTGTTTTGTATTTTTTTTAGTTTTTATAGAATTAAAAAAAATCAAACTTAGCGCTGAGGTGCGCCAAAGTCAACATCAACTTGCGCTGGCACCCAATCTCTACTGTATTGCGCTGAAGTGCGGCGCATGGCTGCGCTGTTGTTTTTGTCTTGATCCCACGTGACCACTAACCCACATCCATTTAATTCCTCCTCCGTCCATTTCTATTTTAAACATGACCAAACACCATTCCTTTTAAACCCACCAACTCCACTAACCACCCACTACAACCTCCCACCAGCTCCGATTAAATCTAACCACCCACCACCGTCTCCTTCGCCGACCACCGTGACCCAATATCGACCATCGGCGACCAACCTCTATCTCCGGACGGTGATCACCGACACCCATCATCACCACCGCCGACCACCTTTTCCGATCACCACCAACATCGTCGACGGCTGTCGACCACCTCCTTCAGCACCTCCGATTACCTCCGTCCGACAAACACCCATAGCCGATTAACAGCGATTATTTATCAACTTCTTCTAATTTCGAGTTTAAGTCGCGATCCAGGTATGAAAGTTTGAACTTTTACTTATTTATTGAAGATGATTATGTTTTGTGCTTGAAATTTGAAATATTATCAGTGGGATGCAGTAGTGGGGTGAAATTGAATGTGAAAGGGCGGTGTTTGAATGAGAAAATAGGTCAGGGACTTCAAGTTAGGCTGAGTGTAGTTCAGAAAATTATAAGAGTTGCTGGGGTTGATTTGATTTTGTTACAAAAGGGTAGTGAATGTAAATTGTGAAAGAATTGAGTTTGGCTTGAGAGACGTGCGAAAACAGGGAATATAGTTTGATTATAGGTTGTAATTGTGATCAAAGGATAGTTGAAAGTTGTTTGTTTGAATGGATAGTGCTTGAATGATGATACTATGAGCATATTTGGAATCTGATTGAACAAGTAGTTACGTCTGGTTGAAGTTGAGTCAAACATAGGTCGCAAGGTCGTGTACGAATTAATGAAGCAAAGGTTAGGTAGTGAGTACGTTGTGATTAGCTAGTGTGCGAGAAATTAAGATGGGGAAGGGCCTATGTGCGGATGGTCAAAGCGTGTGCGCTAGTTTGAGAAGGTAAAGGATATCAAAAGGGTTGAAGATGAAGTTGGCGTTACATTTGGTGAATGTTTGTGAGGTGTTAAGATGTGCGAGTAGTTAGGGCGATGATTAGTGTCGAGGCGAATTAAGTTGAGCGAAAAGTAGGCCGGTCGATAGTCGGGGCATCGAGTTAAAATAAAAGTCAATTAGTGCAGTCCCGCGATACGCGGAAGGATTTGGAGAGTATGTCGCGACGTGCGACGGGGTGCGGGACGAGAGAAAATCAATTTTGTTATTACCCAACCTTGTTTGATGTCATCTCCGGATCTCGTTGTTCTCTCGTTTCTCTTTGTTACTAACCGTTTAACTAGTTTTGGAGCTTGTGAGATTTATTTTGGCAGGATCGATCGCTTGTGTCCATACTCAATCTCCATTTGGACGAAAGTGATTCGAACGGTTTCCAGACAAGCGTCCCATGTTGAAGCAGCCGCGAATGAAATGCTATACGGTTGTGGTGGAACAAGGCTCATAGGAATTCAACCGCGTCAAATCAGGGGAGTCTGTTCCATTTTTCTTTGTATATTTATTTATATTGGTAGTTGTGTCGTAGTTAGTTTCTCGCTCCATTGAGGACAATGTAGGAATTAAGTGTGGGGAGGGGAGACTAGCGTCTGTCTAGTGTGTCTTAGTGTCAGTTGTGTCGAAAAAATTGAAAAAAAAAATTTGAAAAAATTAGAAAATATCCCGTAAAAGTTTTTGCACAAAATGGAAAATGATAGGTGTAATTAAATCAGTGGCTTTTCAAGTACTATATATATGAGATAATAAAAAAAAATCGGTCGCACGTCTAATTTAAGATTTGTGGGTAGGCCCAGCTGGTTGAATGGTTCCTTAGATTTGATATAAAACAACTTAAAATAGGAGTCTTGTGGGTTCCCACCTTAGGAGCTATGGTAGAACTGAAACTGTGGAAAGTATAAGGGGTACGTCATAAGTAAAAAACTTATAAGTTTCTCCGATTAAACTGGCACACCTGTTTCTTTTTGTGAAAACAAATCCGAAACAGTGTGGCGCTTTGTGAAAACAAAAAAAAAAAATCATTCCATCCATCCATTCATTCATCTGAGCACATGTAAAAAAAAAAAAAAAACCGAGAAGTTTATGGCATTAACCATGGGGACGGTGACTCGTGTGGCGTATGTCCGCTAAACTGATCGTATACAAAAGCATGTAAGCTCGCAATATCATCCATTCTTCCATCATAAAGTTTAATCGGACTAACATAAGAGTTTTTTATATAAGACCGTAGATTTAATATCTTTTAATCTCATAAGCTTGAAGCGAGAATAGGTGGAGTCGTAGTCTTTTTTGTGTGGGATCCATAGATGTCTATATAATACTTGAACTTAATGGATCGAAAATAAGGGCTTCGAAACCGGCGGTTGGGTTTAAGTGGACAGTATATTCACAATCTTGGTTAACGTGTGATGTGATTTGTTTTAAAAAAATAATAAATATATTGAAAGCCATTTGTTTTGATTGTGATTCCATTGCGAATAATTTTTTCGGGACGAAAAAAGATAAGTGTGGGGATTTGATCGGTGCATTTTCGGTACATTCTATTTTATACTAAAAATAATAAAAATGCACCAATACTAGTTCAAAGTATATTATTTTGTAGTGTTTTATATCTTTGAGGAGTAGAAAGAGAAGGTATTTAAAATTAATGGTTGTATAATAATAACAAAAGAACTAAATATGAAAATGTTGCAATTTAAAAGATCATGTACATTAAAATTATAATAGCCATTAATGTTGTTTGTTTGGAGTCTAATGCAGGAAACGAGAGAATTTGCCTATTGAATTGGTGGACTTTCAAATTATTATATGTTGGCAAATTTAAGAGATAATGATGGGCCATATTATCAAGCTGGTCGAATTTATGTGTTGGGAGCCCATTACACAAGAAATAGAAAAGACAAAAGAGTTAAAAGAATGTAGGCCACAAGTCAGAAAAGTGGGTTGGGTTATAGAATTGGAGGCTTCAAATGGAATTATTTGGATGGCAAGTTGATTAAATACAGGGAAGTCGGTGACTTTTTGGGGGATAAATATACATTCGACAATTGTGTTTCAGCCGTATAACTGGTACAGCTTGACCACTCGTGTTGGGTTCTTGGTAAACGTTTATTGTGTTTGAATTATTTGTCGTTTATTAAGCGTATTGGCAACTTTCTTGCGTTGTTAGCGGGTTGGTAAATTGACGGGTAGTTGATACAATTGAACGGGTTATTAGGTGGTATAGTGAATCTTAAAAACTATCCTTGATAACTGATCAGATTCATTAATTCCGAGGCCATGTCTATGTGGTGTTTTGAATCGGTAAACAGGTTTTGATGTTAAACGGGTAATTGGGATTCCGGGTAGAGGTTATTGTTTCTCGTATTGATTACAACTTTATTACTTAGCTTTTTAGTTTTTATAATCAAATTCGCAAAACCCCCAATCTAGTTAATTTAGTTCTTAGTTAAAAACGCAACACTGACCACAAATTCCCCGTGGATACGATACCCTACTTACGCTATCTACGTAGCTTATTTATGTGACACCCCAGGAAAACCAGGAAACAACGCAACACAACTAGCTTCCTCAGTAACCGCATGCTAAATTTCGGGACGAATTTCTTTTAAGTTGGGGATAATGTGACAACTCGAGTTTCCAAGATTTCCATCTTCGCATTAATTGCATGCTAATTGTTTAAGCTGTTTGTTAACACTACTTGTTTGTTTCACAACTGTACACGTTCGTAAATTGTTAAATCGTATTGCGCTTGTTATATTATATATATATGGTGTGCCTTATAAGTGTGTGTTGATAACATGTTTGGTATATTCAATATAAAACAAAATGGAATTATGTTGATATGTGTTCTGTGTATTAGTATATGTTTGAGTGTAATCTGGAGTGAATGTGTAACTTTTGCCAAACAAACCCCCACTCGAACCCCCCCCCCCTCACGAAAACACCACCCACGAAAACACCTCATGTGTTTTCGTCTAACAAGAGGCCAACGAAAACAAGAATGGGCTCATGGCCCAGTAGTGATCTAATATATGTTTTGAGTTCCAATTGTTACGTAGAGTTTTTATCCACAAACCCTACACCCCTACGTGTGACGGCAGTGATTAGTGAGACAAACCCCCCCCCTCCTGTTCGAGTCTGCATCTCAATCAATCAGGTTTCTGGTTAGTAGTTCCCACTTACTAATGTTCATATTGGTGTGATAATATTTATGTGTGATAATGAATAGATGCGGTTGCTGTCAACCTATCTTAATTGTTCGGTCCAATTACATTTGATATTTGTAAATTGAGTATTAAAGTGGCATGTGTGAATAAATAAAATGGCAGCCACCACAAATTATGTTCGGTCCAATTATATTTTAATGCATATAATAGTTGTCGGCCATTGTTTATTTGTTTAAAGAATGTTTTGGTAATTCATGTGTGAATTTATTGATGTTGTATGCCATTGGGTAAATTGTTGGATGGTTAAAAGTTGGTCCAATCACCTCTTGAGGTGATTTGTAGTGGCCGACCATGACTCAATTAATTAGATTTCTTCATGTATTACATGTTATGGTATTTCGATGATTTCAAAGTTCAATGAATTAACAATAAAAGGCTACCATGTACAATTAGTTGGGTTCTTTTATCAACACATCAGTAATAGCAGGCCATGACTTTAAGGAGCATCTGAATGAAATTTTTGGTCACTCGATGTGTTCTTTTGTTATGTCAAGTCATGACAGTAAGTGTCAGACTTTTGGTGTGATTTTTATTTAGCATGTCGGCCACACACACACAACTGAATTGGGCCGAAAGGGGTGTTGGGCCGGTGGTGGATCACGTGTTCAGTAATGGCAAAACAAAATAAGTGTTTTCGCCAAGCATTATGTCCATTGGTTTTCGTCACATGTGATTTCGCCCAAAGGGTTTTCGCCAGCAAGGTGGATTTCGGCCCAACTGTTATGTCTGTTTAGTTGAATATTTTCTGTTAGATGTTAAGATATACATGTAACCATGTTAAATAAGTAACTCCGTTAAATGTACAACTCTGTTAGTTGATTTAACACTGTTAGTTATTATTAATCTTGTTAAACTTATTAACCCCATTAAGCATGATAACGGATTAACTATGTTAGAATTTATCAAGAACTCAGTTATATCGAGTATGATGGTATGAGCATGAACTAACTGTATATGCTACTTGATGATGCTAGCATGGATACACTATGTGACATAAATGGCATGTAAATTATTACGAACTGAAACTGATTAGATACGAGCGTAACTATAGGACGTGACTGATTACTTGTGAGCACTTAGCTTAGCATACCGAGCAAACCAAGGTGAGTTCACACTCTTTACCAAGGCATGGGATTCCCGGGGTTAGGGAATGGGTTGAATGATGGAATTAAACAATGACGCGTACATACACGGTTACTAGACTATCTACCATGGTCCTCGGGTTAAGCAGGACACTTATGTAAAACCTACGTAAACAGGAATATGCTACTGTCTTCCGGAGTCAGGAAGGACACTTACGTAAAACCTACGTAAACAATAACATGCTACTGTCTTCCGGAGTCAGGAAGGACACTTACGTAAAACCTACATAAACCCCACGCGTACCACTGTCCTCGGGTACAGAAGGACACTTACGTAAAACCTACGTAAAGCTTGTACGTACTACTGTTCTCGGTTGTGAAGAACACTTATGGTTACGAATAGTCTAGTGGATATACAACATGGGAAGCGCCCACCAATAGGACGTACTATCGGCCCAGTAGAGCCACATGTTACATACGAACTTACTGTTACGCATTTACTTTCTGTGAACTCGCTCAACTAGTTGTTGATCCTCTGTTACATGCCTTGCAGGTCGTTAGGTACATGGAGCTTGCACAGGGAGGAGCTGGTCGTTGTGGGCACGGATCGTGAATGTTTTGTTAAACACTTTATGACATATCATACTTATTTATGTTGGGTTTTTATTTACACGCTTCCGCTAAACAGTGATAACATACTTGCGTTTTGAACACCTTTCATATTGGTGATTGAATGGCATTTACTTCTATTTATTAATTACATGTTCAATATGATTGGTGGCTTGATCCTGGTCAGTCACGCTCCCAAGCGGTGATACTCCGCAGGTGGATTTTGGGGGTGTGACAGATTGGTATCAGAGCCATTGGTTATAGAGAACTTGGTTTTAATACGGGGAAAACGTTTTTTTTTTATTAAAACCAGACTATAACCAGAACAGTGCTCTCAACGATCCACAACGACGCTTCGCTCCACGTGCAAGACTCAACATCCTAGGTAATAAGGCTTATGTTTATTGCCTACTTGCTAGAATTGCATAGAACTTTGCTCGTAGTATGCTTAAATTACATTGCTCACTACTTGTTATTGCTTGAGAACATCTATGTGCTTACACTCTTCTGTCATCGCACTATTCGCGAACCTCTCTCACTTACGTTACATTTGCTATGAAGATCATGGCCGGACATATCAACTTGACTCAAGCCCAGTTGACGGCTCTCATTAACGAACGAATTGCTGCGGCACTTGCAGCCATACAAGCAGGAGGTATACCCTGCAGTCGTAACTAGGATCTTTAGATCCTACACTCTTAAACCAACTCTTGTGTTTAACCTTGTCCTGTTCTTATACACAATAGGTCAACACGCTCAGCCACCTGTTTACACCTTCAAAAATCTCAAGGATTGCCAACCTAGTACCTTCAGTGGAACTGAGGGAGTCGAAGGCCTCCTTCACTGGTTCGAAAGGCTCGAAACTGACTTTGAGGTGCATGATTGTTCTGAGTCTCGTAGAGTAAAGTTTGCTACTGGAACACTTGAGGGTGCTGCATTAACCTGGTGGGAAGCACAGGTTCAGATGTTAGGGCTGGCAGCTGCTAATGCCACCCCCTGGAACGAGTTCAAGGACCTAATTAAGGAAGAGTTTTGTAGTCGCGAAGACATCCACAAACTAGAGGTAGAGTTCCTCAACCTACAGATGGTGGGGTCTGAAATTGAAGTTTATACGAAGAGATCGAATGAATTAGCCACATTTTGTCCTACTATGGTAGACCCTCCCACCAAATGTATCGAGCTGTATCTCAAGGGTCTGGTGCCAGAAATTCAGAGTCATGTGACGGCAGCTAACCTTGGCACTATCCAGCAAGTCACTCGACTTGCTCATCGTCTCACAGACCAGGCTGTAGAACAAAACAAGTTACCGAAACGTGCTAAGACTGATACTACATGTGCTTCTAGTGATAACAAACGCAAGTGGGATGAAAGCATGAGCAAGGAATTAATTTTGGTCCAGCCTCTGGCGCAGCAGCAAAAGATGGATGACTACCAGAGCCCCAGACAGCAATTTTCTAGTAATCGCGGGCAGAGTGGATATCGAGGAAATCATCCAAAGTGTAACAGATGCAATAGACATCACAGCGGTCAGTGCAACAAGGGTCGTTGCCAGAGGTGTCTCAAGATTGGTCATGAAGCTAAGGATTGTCGAAGCTCACGTCCTGTAACTCAAGAACAGCTACGGCCGCCTCAATCTTCACAGAATCAGCAGCAACAACAAAGTTTTAAAGGATGTTTTCAGTGTGATGCTAAAGATCACTACAAGAGACATTGTCCGCATATAAACCAGGACCAGACTCAGAACCACGATCATGGAAACAGGGACGACAATGGGGATATCGTTGGGGAAAACAATGGAAACATTGACGCCGAGGCCGCATGTACGTGATTGATCAGGGTGACGCAAGGAACGATCCAAACGTAATAATGGGTAAGTTTCTTCTCGACGACTTTTATGTTACAGTCTTGTTTGTTTTGGGTGTGGATACCAGTTATATGTTCTTGAAAGATATTCAAATGTTACAACGTACACCAACTTCCTTGAACACCAAACCTGTCGTAGTGTTAGCTTATGATACAAGTCTAGAGTCCATTCATAGTTCTGGATTGTAATCTTATCCTCGCTGGTCAGACGTTTCCTATCGACCTCATTCCTACAGTTCTGGACAGCACCTATAGCTCACGCACCGTATCGCTTAGCTCCATCAGAACTGGGAGAACTATCGACGCAACCACAAGAGCTCTTGGATAAGGGCTTCATTCGTCCAAGCTCTTCGCCTTGGGGAGCTCCAGTACTATTCGTGAAGAAGAAGGATGGCACTTTTAGGATGTGCAATGACTACCGCGAACAGAACAAGGTCACAGTGAAGAACCGTTATCCTTTTTCCTCGTATTGACGACTTATTCGACCAGTTGCAAGGGTCGAGTTACTACTCCAAGATTGATCTAAGGTCCGGTTATCATCAGCTGAGAGTCCGCGAGGAGGACGTCTCCAAGACCGCATTCAGAACTCGCTACGGCCATTACGAGTTCCTAGTCATGCCATTCGGGCTTACGAACGCGCCTGCAGTTTTCATGGATCTTATGAACAGGGTGTGCAAACCCTATTTTGACAAGTTCGTCATTGTCTTCATCGACGACATTCTGATCTACTCCAAGAGTCAGGAGGAACACGAGCAGCACTTACGTCTTATCTTGGAACTTCTTCGAAAGGAACAACTGTACGCCAAGTTTTCAAAATGCGACTTCTGGCTTCGTGAAGTCCACTTCTTAGGCCATGTGGTGAACAGGGATGGGATTCATGTCGATCCATCCAAGGTAGATTCAATCAGGAACTGGCCTGCACCGCGTACACCAACGGAAATACGCCAATTCTTGGGTTTGGCAGGGTACTACAGACGATTCATCAAAGACTTTTCCAAGATTGCTCAGCCGCTTACTATGTTGACACAGAAAGGTGTTACCTATCGTTGGGTAATACACAAGAAACTGCTTTTCAGTACCTGAAGGATAGACTATGCAGCGCACCTATTCTCTCGTTGCTAGAGGGCACGGACGATTTTGTGGTCTATTGTGACGCATCGATACAGGGGCTTGGTTGTGTATTGATGCAGCGGGATAAAGTTATAGCCTACGCTTCTCGTCAACTCAAGATTCACGAACGGAACTACACGACGCACGATTTAGAGCTGGGAGTTGTTGTTTTCGCGCTCAAGATATGGCGACACTACCTGTACGGTACCAAGTGCACTATCTACACCGATCACAGGAGTCTCGAGCATACCTTCAAGTAGAAGGAATTGAACATGCGTCAACGACGATGGGTCGAGTTACTTAATGATTACGAATGCGTCATCAAGTACCATCCAGGCAAAGCCAATGTTGTGGCTGACGCTCTCAGTCGAAAGGACACCTTACCTAGGCGTGTACGAGCTTTGCAGCTCACTATTCAGTCTGAACTTCCTGCACAAATACGAGATGCTCAGGTGGAAGCATTGAAACTAGAAAACGTCATGGCTGAAGCTTTACGCGGCTCAAGGCAGTGATTAGAGCAAAAGGGAGACGGCGCCTACTATGTAACAGGGCGTATTTGGGTACCACTATACGGCGGTTTACGAAAGCTTGTGATGGATGAAGCTCACAAGTCTCGCTACTCGGTACATCCAGGGTCGGATAAAATGTACCACGATCTTAGAACTACATACTGGTGGCCTAGCATGAAAGCCCACATTGCAACTTACGTCGGCAAATGTTTGACTTGTGCGAGAGTCAAGACAGAGTACCAGAAACCCTCAGGCCTACTGCAACAACCCAGGATACCACAGTGGAAATGGGAAGAAATTTCCATGGATTTTGTTACTGGCCTGCCTAGATCCCAGCGGGGGAATGATACTATCTGGGTAATCGTAGATCGACTCACCAAGTCTGCACACTTCCTGGCTATAAAGGAAACAGATAAGTTCTCCACTCTCGCAGACATCTATCTTAAAGAAGTTGTTTTGAGGCACGGGGTGCCCACCTCCATCATTTCAGATCGGGATGCACGATTCACGTCAGAGCTATGGCAAGCGATGCACAAATCTTTCGGCTCACGGTTAGACATGAGCACAGCGTATCATCCTCAGACGGATGGGCAGTCTGAACGAACGATCCAAACTCTTGAAGACATGCTTCGGGCATGTGCTATTGATTTCGGCAACGACTGGGAAAAGCACCTCCCTTCGGTGGAGTTCTCATACAATAACAGCTATCACACCAGCATACAAGCCGCTCCATTCGAGGCATTGTACGGGCAAAAATGCCGGTCACCTCTCTGTTGGGCAGAGGTGGGGGATAGTCAGATCACGGGTCCGGAGATTGTAGTGGACGCCACAGAAAAGATTGCACAAATTCGACAACGCATGGTGGCAGCACGCGACCGTCAGAAAGCATACGCGGATAAGCGTAGGAAACCGTTGGAATTTCAGGTCGGGGACCGGGTTTTACTAAAAGTCTCACCCTGGAAGGGTGTGGTTCGTTTTGGCAAGCGAGGCAAACTAAATCCGCGGTATGTCGGACCGTTTGAGATCATTGAGAAAATAGGCAAAGTGGCCTACAAGCTAAACCTACCAGCTGAACTCGGTGCAGTTCACAATGTATTTCACGTGTCGAATCTGAAGAAGTGCCTGTCAGATGAGACCCTCATAGTACCTTTTAAGGAACTCACTATCGACGAGCGGTTGCAGTTCGTCGAGGAACCAGTTGAAATCACGGACCGGGATGTTAAGGTCCTCAAACACAAGAGAATCCCTCTTGTCCGAGTTCGTTGGAACTCCAAACGTGGCCCAGAGTACACCTGGGAACGCGAAGATCAAATGAAAGAAAAGTACCCCCAGTTATTCGGAACCAATGCAACCACTACTGAGATTGAAGCTACTACTACGGAATTTCGGGACGAAATTCCAAATCACCGGGGGGATGATGTGACACCCCAGGAAAACCAGGAAACAACGCAACACAACTAGCTTCCTCAGTAACCGCATGCTAAATTTCGGGACGAAATTTCTTTTAAGTTGGGGATAATGTGACAACTCGAGTTTCCAAGATTTCCATCTTCGCATTAATTGCACGCTAATTGTTTAAGTTGTTTGTTAACACTACCTGTTTGTTTCACAACTGTACACGTTCGTAAATTGTTAAATCGTATTGCGCTTGTTATATTATATATATATGGTGTGTCTTATAAGTGTGTGTTGATAACATGTTTGGTATATTCAATATAAAACAAAATGGAATTATGTTGATATGTGTTCTGTGTATTAGTATATGTTTGAGTGTAATCTGGAGTGAATGTGTAACTTTTGCCAAACAAACCCCCACTCGAAACCCCCCCCCCCTCACGAAAACACCACCCACGAAAACACCTCATGTGTTTTCGTCTAACAAGAGGCCAACGAAAACAAGAATGGGCTCATGGCCCAGTAGTGATCTAATATATGTTTTGAGTTCCAACTGTTACGTAGAGTTTTTATCCGCAAACCCTACACCCCTACGTGTGACGGCAGTGATTAGTGAGACAACCCCCCCCCCTCCTGTTCGAGTCTGCATCTCAATCAATCAGGTTTCCGGTTAGTAGTTCCCACTTACTAATGTTCATATTGGTGTGATAATATTTATATGTGATAATGAATAGATGCGGTTGCTGTCAGCCTATCTTAATTGTTCGGTCCAATTACATTTGATATTTGTAAATTGAGTATTAAAGTGGCATGTGTGAATAAATAAAATGGCAGCCACCACAAATTATGTTCGGTCCAATGATATTTTAATGCATATAATAGTTGTCGGCCATTGTTTATTTGTTTAAAGAATGTTTTGGTAATTCATGTGTGAATTTATTGATGTTGTATGCCATTGGGTAAATTGTTGGCTGGTTAAAAGTTGGTCCAATCACCTCTTGAGGTGATTTGTAGTGGCCGACCATGACTCAATTAATTAGATTTCTTCATGTATTACATGTTATGGTATTTCGATGACTTCAAAGTTCAATGAATTAACAATAAAAGGCTACCATGTACAATTAGTTGGGTTCTTTTATCAACACACCAGTAATAGCCGGCCATGACTTTAAGGAGCATCTGAATGAAATTTTTGGTCACTCGATGTGTTCTTTTGTTATGTCAAGTCATGACAGTAAGTGTCAGACTTTTGGTGTGATTTTTATTTAGCATGTGGGCCACACACACACAACTGAATTGGGCCGAAAGGGGTGTTGGGCCGGTGGTGGATCACGTGTTTAGTAATGGCAAAACAAAATAAGTGTTTTCGCCAATCATTATGTCCATTGGTTTTCGTCACATGTGATTTCGCCCAAAGGGTTTTCGCCAGCAAGGTGGATTTCGGCCCAACTGTTATGTCTGTTTAGTTGAATATTTTCTGTTAGATGTTAAGATATACATGTAACCATGTTAAATAAGTAACTCCGTTAAATGTACAACTCTGTTAGTTGATTTAACACTGTTAGTTATTAGTAATCTTGTTAAACTTATTAACCCCATTAAGCATGATAACTGATTAACTATGTTAGAATTTATCAAGAACTCAGTTATATCGAGTATGATGGTATGAGCATGAACTAATTGTATATGCTACTTGATGATGCTAGCATGGATACACTATGTGACATAAATGGCATGTAAATTATTACGAACTGAAACTGATTAGATACGTGCGTAACTATAGGACGTGACTGATTACTTGTGAGCACTTAACTTAGCATACCGAGCAAACCAAGGTGAGTTCACACTCTTTACCAAGGCATGGGATTCCCGGGGTTAGGGAATGGGTTGAATGATGGAATTAAACAATTACGCGTACATACACGGTTACTAGACTATCTACCATGGTCCTCGGGTTAAGCAGGACACTTACGTAAAACCTACGTAAACAGGAATATGCTACTGTCTTCCGGAGTCAGGAAGGACACTTACGTAAAACCTACGTAAACAATAACATGCTACTGTCTTCCGGAGTCAGGAAGGACACTTACGTAAAACCTACGTAAACCCCACGCGTACCACTGTCCTCGGGTACAGAAGGACACTTACGTAAAACCTACGTAAAGCTTGTACGTACTACTGTTCTCGGTTGTGAAGAACACTTATGGTTACGAATAGTCTAGTGGATATACAACATGGGAAGCCCCCACCAATAGGACGTACTATCGGCCCAGTAGAGCCACATGTTACATACGAACTTACTGTTACGCATTTACTTTCTGTGAATTCGCTCAACTAGTTGTTGATCCTCTGTTACATGCCTTGCAGGTCGTTAGGTACATGGAGCTTGCACAGGGAGGAGCTGGTCGTTGTGGGCACGGATCGTGAATGTTTTGTTAAACACTTTATGACATATCATACTTATTTATGTTGGGTTTTTATTTACACGCTTCCGCTAAACAGTGATAACATACTTGCGTTTTGAACACCTTTCATATTGGTGATTGAATGGCATTTACTTCTATTTATTAATTACATGTTCAATATGATTGGTGGCTTGATCCTGGTCAGTCACGCTCCCAAGCGGTGATACTCCGCAGGTGGATTTTGGGGGTGTGACAGATTGGTATCAGAGCCATTGGTTATAGAGAACTTGGTTTTAATACGGGGAAAACGTTTTTTTTTTATTAAAACCAGACTATAACCAGAACAGTGCTCTCAACGATCCACAACGACGCTTCGCTCCACGTGCAAGACTCAACATCCTAGGTAATAAGGCTTATGTTTATTGCCTACTTGCTAGAATTGCATAGAACTTTGCTCGTAGTATGCTTAAATTACATTGCTCACTACTTGTTATTGCTTGAGAACATCTATGTGCTTACACTCTTCTGTCATCGCACTATTCGCGAACCTCTCTCACTTACGTTACATTTGCTATGAAGATCATGGCCGGACATATCAACTTGACTCAAGCCCAGTTGACGGCTCTCATTAACGAACGAATTGCTGCGGCACTTGCAGCCATACAAGCAGGAGGTATACCCTGCAGTCGTAACTAGGATCTTTAGATCCTACACTCTTAAACCAACTCTTGTGTTTAACCTTGTCCTGTTCTTATACACAATAGGTCAACACGCTCAGCCACCTGTTTACACCTTCAAAAATCTCAAGGATTGCCAACCTAGTACCTTCAGTGGAACTGAGGGAGTCGAAGGCCTCCTTCACTGGTTCGAAAGGCTCGAAACTGACTTTGAGGTGCATGATTGTTCTGAGTCTCGTAGAGTAAAGTTTGCTACTGGAACACTTGAGGGTGCTGCATTAACCTGGTGGGAAGCAAAGGTTCAGATGTTAGGGCTGGCAGCTGCTAATGCCACCCCCTGGAACGAGTTCAAGGACCTAATTAAGGAAGAGTTTTGTAGTCGCGAAGACATCCACAAACTAGAGGTAGAGTTCCTCAACCTACAGATGGTGGGGTCTGAAATTGAAGTTTATACGAAGAGATCGAATGAATTAGCCACATTTTGTCCTACTATGGTAGACCCTCCCACCAAATGTATCGAGCTGTATCTCAAGGGTCTGGTGCCAGAAATTCAGAGTCATGTGACTGCAGCTAACCTTGGCACTATCCAGCAAGTCACTCGACTTGCTCATCGTCTCACAGACCAGGCTGTAGAACAAAACAAGTTACCGAAACGTGCTAAGACTGATACTACATGTGCTTCTAGTGATAACAAACGCAAGTGGGATGAAAGCATGAGCAAGGAATTAATTTTGGTCCAGCCTCTGGCGCAGCAGCAAAAGATGGATGACTACCAGAGCCCCAGACAGCAATTTTCTAGTAATCGCGGGCAGAGTGGATATCGAGGAAATCATCCAAAGTGTAACAGATGCAATAGACATCACAGCGGTCAGTGCAACAAGGGTCGTTGCCAGAGGTGTCTCAAGATTGGTCATGAAGCTAAGGATTGTCGAAGCTCACGTCCTGTAACTCAAGAACAGCTACGGCCGCCTCAATCTTCACAGAATCAGCAGCAACAACAAAGTTTTAAAGGATGTTTTCAGTGTGATGCTAAAGATCACTACAAGAGACATTGTCCGCATATAAACCAGGACCAGACTCAGAACCACGATCATGGAAACAGGGACGACAATGGGGATAGCGTTGGGGAAAACAATGGAAACATTGACGCCGAGGCCGCATGTACGTGATTGATCAGGGTGACGCAAGGAACGATCCAAACGTAATAATGGGTAAGTTTCTTCTCGACGACTTTTATGTTACAGTCTTGTTTGTTTTGGGTGTGGATACCAGTTATATGTTCTTGAAAGATAGTCAAATGTTACAACGTACACCAACTTCCTTGAACACCAAACCTGTCGTAGTGTTAGCTTATGATACAAGTCTAGAGTCCATTCATAGTTCTGGATTGTAATCTTATCCTCGCTGGTCAGACGTTTCCTATCGACCTCATTCCTACAGTTCTGGACAGCACCTATAGCTCACGCACCGTATCGCTTAGCTCCATCAGAACTGGGAGAACTATCGACGCACCCACAAGAGCTCTTGGATAAGGGCTTCATTCGTCCAAGCTCTTCGCCTTGGGGAGCTCCAGTACTATTCGTGAAGAAGAAGGATGGCACTTTTAGGATGTGCAATGACTACCGCGAACAGAACAAGGTCACAGTGAAGAACCGTTATCCTTTTTCCTCGTATTGACGACTTATTCGACCAGTTGCAAGGGTCGAGTTACTACTCCAAGATTGATCTAAGGTCCGGTTATCATCAGCTGAGAGTCCGCGAGGAGGACGTCTCCAAGACCGCATTCAGAACTCGCTACGGCCATTACGAGTTCCTAGTCATGCCATTTGGGCTTACGAACGCGCCTGCAGTTTTCATGGATCTTATGAATAGGGTGTGCAAACCCTATTTTGACAAGTTCGTCATTGTCTTCATCGACGACATTCTGATCTACTCCAAGAGTCAGGAGGAACACGAGCAGCACTTACGTCTTATCTTGGAACTTCTTCGAAAGGAAAAACTGTACGGCAAGTTTTCAAAATGTGACTTCTGGCTTCGTGAAGTCCACTTCTTAGGCCATGTGGTGAACAGGGATGGGATTCATGTCGATCCATCCAAGGTAGATTCGATCAGGAACTGGCCTGCACCGCGTACACCAACGGAAATACGCCAATTCTTGGGTTTGGCAGGGTACTACAGACGATTCATCAAAGACTTTTCCAAGATTGCTCAGCCGCTTACTATGTTGACACAGAAAGGTGTTACCTATCGTTGGGTAATACACAAGAAACTGCTTTTCAGTACCTGAAGGATAGACTATGCAGCGCACCTATTCTCTCGTTGCTAGAGGGCACAGACGATTTTGTGGTCTATTGTGACGCATCGATACAGGGGCTTGGTTGTGTATTGATGCAGCGGGATAAAGTTATAGCCTACGCTTCTCGTCAACTCAAGATTCACGAACGGAACTACACGACGCACGATTTAGAGCTGGGAGCTGTTGTTTTCGCGCTCAAGATATGGCGACACTACCTGTACGGTACCAAGTGCACTATCTACACCGATCACAAGAGTCTCGAGCATACCTTCAAGTAGAAGGAATTGAACATGCGTCAACGACGATGGGTCGAGTTACTTAATGATTACGAATGCGCCATCAAGTACCATCCAGGCAAAGCCAATGTTGTGGCTGACGCTCTCAGTCGAAAGGACACCTTACCTAGGCGTGTACGAGCTTTGCAGCTCACTATTCAGTCTGAACTTCCTGCACAAATACGAGATGCTCAGGTGGAAGCATTGAAACTAGAAAACGTCATGGCTGAAGCTTTACGCGGCTCAAGGCAGCGATTAGAGCAAAAGGGAGACGGCGCCTACTATGTAACAGGGCGTATTTGGGTACCACTATACGGCGGTTTACGAAAGCTTGTGATGGATGAAGCTCACAAGTCTCGCTACTCGGTACATCCAGGGTCAGATAAAATGTACCACGATCTTAGAACTACATACTGGTGGCCTAGCATGAAAGCCCACATTGCAACTTACGTCGACAAATGTTTGACTTGTGCGAGAGTCAAGACAGAGTACCAGAAACCCTCAGGCCTACTGCAACAACCCAGGATACCACAGTGGAAATGGGAAGAAATTTCCATGGATTTTGTTACTGGCCTGCCTAGATCCCAGCGGGGGAATGATACTATTTGGGTAATCGTAGATCGACTCACCAAGTCTGCACACTTCCTGGATATAAAGGAAACAGATAAGTTCTCCACTCTCGCAGACATCTATCTTAAAGAAGTTGTTTTGAGGCACGGGGTGCCCACCTCCATCATTTCAGATCGGGATGCACGATTCACGTCAGAGCTATGGCAAGCGATGCACAAATCTTTCGGCTCACGGTTAGACATGAGCACAGCGTATCATCCTCAGACGGATGGGCAGTCTGAGCGAACGATCCAAACTCTTGAAGACATGCTTCGGGCATGTGCTATTGATTTCGGCAACGGCTGGGAAAAGCACCTCCCTTCGGTGGAGTTCTCATACAATAACAGCTATCACACCAGCATACAAGCCGCTCCATTCGAGGCATTGTACGGGCAAAAATGCCGGTCACCTCTCTGTTGGGCAGAGGTGGGGGATAGTCAGATCACGGGTCCGGAGATTGTAGTGGACGCCACAGAAAAGATTGCACAAATTCGACAACGCATGGTGGCAGCACGCGACCGTCAGAAAGCATACGCGGATAAGCGTAGGAAACCGTTGGAATTTCAGGTCGGGGACCGGGTTTTACTAAAAGTCTCACCCTGGAAGGGTGTGGTTCGTTTTGGCAAGCGAGGCAAACTAAATCCGCGGTATGTCGGACCGTTTGAGATCATTGAGAAAATAGGCAAAATGGCCTACAAGCTAAACCTACCAGCTGAACTCGGTGCAGTTCACAATGTATTTCACGTGTCGAATCTGAAGAAGTGCCTGTCAGATGAGACCCTCATAGTACCTTTTAAGGAACTCACTATCGACGAGCGGTTGCAGTTCGTCGAGGAACCAGTTGAAATCACGGACCGGGATGTTAAGGTCCTCAAACACAAGAGAATCCCTCTTGTCCGAGTTCGTTGGAACTCCAAACGTGGCCCAGAGTACACCTGGGAACGCGAAGATCAAATGAAAGAAAAGTACCCCCAGTTATTCGGAACCAACGCAACCACTACTGAGATTGAAGCTACTACTGCGGAATTTCGGGACGAAATTCCAAATCACCGGGGGGATGATGTGACACCCAGGAAAACCAGGAAACAACGCAACACAACTAGCTTCCTCAGTAACCGCATGCTAAATTTCGGGACGAAATTTCTTTTAAGTTGGGGATAATGTGACAACTCGAGTTTCCAAGATTTCCATCTTCGCATTAATTGCACGCTAATTGTTTAAGTTGTTTGTTAACACTACCTGTTTGTTTCACAACTGTACACGTTCGTAAATTGTTAAATCGTATTGCGCTTGTTATATTATATATATATGGTGTGTCTTATAAGTGTGTGTTGATAACATGTTTGGTATATTCAATATAAAACAAAATGGAATTATGTTGATATGTGTTCTGTGTATTAGTATATGTTTGAGTGTAATCTGGAGTGAATGTGTAACTTTTGCCAAACAAACCCCCACTCGAAACCCCCCCCCCCCCTCACGAAAACACCACCCACGAAAACACCTCATGTGTTTTCGTCTAACAAGAGGCCAACGAAAACAAGAATGGGCTCATGGCCCAGTAGTGATCTAATATATGTTTTGAGTTCCAACTGTTACGTAGAGTTTTTATCCGCAAACCCTACACCCCTACGTGTGACGGCAGTGATTAGTGAGACAACCCCCCCCCCCCTCCTGTTCGAGTCTGCATCTCAATTAATCAGGTTTCCGGTTAGTAGTTCCTACTTACTAATGTTCATATTGGTGTGATAATATTTATATGTGATAATGAATAGATGCGGTTGCTGTCAGCCTATCTTAATTGTTTGGTCCAATTACATTTGATATTTGTAAATTGAGTATTAAAGTGGCATGTGTGAATAAATAAAATGGCAGCCACCACAAATTATGTTCGGTCCAATGATATTTTAATGCATATAATAGTTGTCGGCCATTGTTTATTTGTTTAAAGAATGTTTTGGTAATTCATGTGTGAATTTATTGATGTTGTATGCCATTGGGTAAATTGTTGGCTGGTTAAAAGTTGGTCCAATCACCTCTTGAGGTGATTTGTAGTGGCCGACCATGACTCAATTAATTAGATTTCTTCATGTATTACATGTTATGGTATTTCGATGACTTCAAAGTTCAATGAATTAACAATAAAAGGCTACCATGTACAATTAGTTGGGTTCTTTTATCAACACATCAGTAATAGCCGGCCATGACTTTAAGGAGCATCTGAATGAAATTTTTGGTCACTCGATGTGTTCTTTTGTTATGTCAAGTCATGACAGTAAGTGTCAGACTTTTGGTGTGATTTTTATTTAGCATGTGGGCCACACACACACAACTGAATTGGGCCGAAAGGGGTGTTGGGCCGGTGGTGGATCACGTGTTTAGTAATGGCAAAACAAAATAAGTGTTTTCGCCAAGCATTATGTCCATTGGTTTTCGTCACATGTGATTTCGCCCAAAGGGTTTTCGCCAGCAAGGTGGATTTCGGCCCAACTGTTATGTCTGTTTAGTTGAATATTTTCTGTTAGATGTTAAGATATACATGTAACCATGTTAAATAAGTAACTCCGTTAAATGTACAACTCTGTTAGTTGATTTAACACTGTTAGTTATTATTAATCTTGTTAAACTTATTAACCCCATTAAGCATGATAACTGATTAACTATGTTAGAATTTATCAAGAACTCAGTTATATCGAGTATGATGGTATGAGCATGAACTAACTGTATATGCTACTTGATGATGCTAGCATGGATACACTATGTGACATAAATGGCATGTAAATTATTACGAACTGAAACTGATTAGATACGTGCGTAACTATAGGACGTGACTGATTACTTGTGAGCACTTAACTTAGCATACCGAGCAAACCAAGGTGAGTTCACACTCTTTTCCAAGGCATGGGATTCCCGGGGTTAGGGAATGGGTTGAATGATGGAATTAAACAATTACGCGTACATACACGGTTACTAGACTATCTACCATGGTCCTCGGGTTAAGCAGGACACTTACGTAAAACCTACGTAAACAGGAATATGCTACTGTCTTCCGGAGTCAGGAAGGACACTTACGTAAAACCTACGTAAACAATAACATGCTACTGTCTTCCGGAGTCAGGAAGGACACTTACGTAAAACCTACGTAAACCCCACGCGTACCACTGTCCTCGGGTACAGAAGTACACTTACGTAAAACCTACGTAAAGCTTGTACGTACTACTGTTCTCGGTTGTGAAGAACACTTATGGTTACGAATAGTCTAGTGGATATACAACATGGGAAGCCCCCACCAATAGGACGTACTATCGGCCCAGTAGAGCCACATGTTACATACGAACTTACTATTACGCATTTACTTTCTGTGAACTCGCTCAACTAGTTGTTGATCCTCTGTTACATGCCTTGCAGGTCGTTAGGTACATGGAGCTTGCACAGGGAGGAGCTGGTCGTTGTGGGCACGGATCGTGAATGTTTTGTTAAACACTTTATGACATGTCATACTTATTTATGTTGGGTTTTTATTTACACGCTTCCGCTAAACAGTGATAACATACTTGCGTTTTGAACACCTTTCATATTGGTGATTGAATGGCATTTACTTCTATTTATTAATTACGTGTTCAATATGATTGGTGGCTTGATCCTGGTCAGTCACGCTCCCAAGCGGTGATACTCCGCAGGTGGATTTTGGGGGTGTGACAATTTAGGTTTTTGCATGACCCTTACGACAGTCATCAAGATCTAGATTATCTGATGAGATGAATTTGATTGTGGAGGAATGCTTTGGAGATCGGATTACATTACCAGATGATTTGTTTTCCGATGAAGATTTGCCGATTGTGGAGAATACCGTTTTTACGGATCAATCATTCTTACGGTGCTTAAAGTTAATCACGGAAAACGGGATATCAGATCTTCAGGGGGAATCTCGGATTTGAAGTTAACCAGTGGGGTATTTGAAGTTTCTTTCAATTGTCGGTTGAGTTTTTGTACATTCTTAGATCGAGTAGGCGGAATGCGAGATCGTGGTGCTCAAATGCTATATCAAAAACTGAACTCGGATGTGGCTAAAGCTGAAACAGAGATTACTGTACTGATTGGTTTCAAGTTGGTGATTGTTCGTGAAGGTTGCAGTTTAGCAAATCAGAGGAGAGTCGTGAACTGTGTAAAAGATCTGAAGATTCATTTCAGGGGGAATTGGTGCTTTACTCTATCAAAGCAAACCCGAATCATCAATCGAGGGGGAATCTATGGAAGATTTCAAGATTCCTGATTGAAGTTACAGAATTATTGAAGATTACAGAATATTCAAACACGGCTCAATGTTCTTAAAGTGTTAGAGACGATTCAACAATGACAACCGAGGGGGAATCTGTTGGTGCAAATTTCGTATGTCTGCCACTGTGCGAATAGTTAGATAGAGCGTGTGTTGAATATTTTATAGATTAGAGAAAGTTGGACACGGTGTTGATACTGTAAGGGTCCATTCGGACGGATGGACATCATTCTAGTCCATACCCCATCCGAATGTAGGTGTAACATTGTAAAGTCCATCCGAACGGATGGACACTAGCTCATTCGGACAGGATAGGCTGTTGCCTATAAATAGAGAGTTGGGGTTTTTGGACAAGCTTTTGGGTCTCTTAGGGGACATGCTATCCAACTGGTCTCACGGTGCTGTAACTTGTCAAGATATGAATAGAGACAAGATTATAAGTGACTGCTCGGTGTTGTATCTATCTTCTACTCCTTTCTTAGTAATAATAACGAACCAGACACGTCATATCAGGACCAAAGCTCCGTCAAACTCGCCGGTTCCTGGAATATCAGAATGTTCATCCGAAAATTATTTTGTATTTTGAGCTTCATGACTTTGTGTATGTCTGTGATTGTTAGAGTGAATATGATAATAGATTTGTTTTGTTAGAATATGAATTGTGCAAACAAACTGATTTAGAATTGATTGATTATTGGAATAATGTATAGAGCATATGATGATAGAATTCCAAAAGATAAACTATTAAATGAAGTCTGATGGTTTTTGGCCGATTGTTTGTTTTGAATTCTTTGTGTTTTTAAAATTGTGAAACGAAAGAGTATGCTTTTGTGTGTTTGACGATTGCCTGTGTAGATGCAAAAATTGATTTATGCTATATTTGGCTGAATTCTTTGCAACACTTTAGTTTTGTTATATACTAAGGATGTTGATGAATCATTTCAGTGGATTAAGTTAATAGATCTGATTTTAGTGCCAATTATGATGATAATTTATGAAAGTGTTAAACTAGGAATATGTTTTAGGATGATAACCATAAACAGTTTTGCATAGAAGGGATATAATGTTTGCTGTTGAAGTGTGTGTTTTTCTTTTTACATACTTAACGTTCATGATGATGATAGGATTTTTAACAAGGTTCTTAAGACGAACCGTCCATCTAGATCTGAGCATAGGTTAGTCGATTTATTAGATTTGGGGTTTCGATATGAGTTGTGGTTGTGAAGATTGATCTGTTATTTGTATGATGAATACTTGAATGATTATCATTAGGCATATTTGATGATGGTTGATAATGTACTGATTGTAAATATGGATGTGTGAGCATATGTTGTTTGAATAAATATGATGACAAGATTCATAAGAATACTGTTATAACAACCCTCGAAAAATCACCCTAAATGCTCCTAATATACCCCGTATGCTCGTAAACGAACCCGTATAACCTTAATTTTAACAAAAATCAAATAAAAGAAATAATATGGGCCGCTCGCGGGCCGCGACCCATTTGGTTGTGCCCCGCGAGACCCCTTTACTTGCCAGACACCCTGATTGCCACATGTCCCACAAGCGTCGCACCTACATGTCGTAACTCACCAACCCTAGGCCCTAGCTAAGCCCCTCGCGGGCCATGAGAGAGGAAGCCACACCAGTCGCGGGGTGCGAGAAACTCCGGAAAAGGATATACATTGGACGTTCAACTACATTCCACAATCGTTCATTCTCTCTGACTCTCTCAACTTCTGTAAGCAAAAATAATAGTCAAATACCCCCCTAAAACACGAAGCTCTGCCCTGTTGTAAGTATTTTAACCCCTGGACACTAAGTCGATACTCTGCCCGATCGATCTAGGACTCCGTAATGCATATCAAGGCTCTGCCTAACTCAGTTCGTTGGAGTTCTGTCTCGTGTTGTATGGCTAATGTGATTTGGGTTATCTTACTAACACGTGTGCATTGTATGTTTTTCATAGAAATTCAAGAAAATAATCAAAGAATATTACCAGGAAGCCTGTAGAAATACCTAAGTTTACAATGTCATTCCATTCTCTCTTCTCACAGTTTGTGATCCCTTATTTCAAATGTTTTCCAGAACTCTAAATATTTATCAGTTATAATTACAGTGATTAAGTCTTTGTAATTCTACAATTGCTTCCGATATTATAGGGTTTTGTATACATTACTTGATAACCTTCACAATTGGACAATGAGTTAGCCAATGTGTGATATGACCATAGCCACAGATCCGGTCGAGTGGCAAGTACTGAATGAGTATATTGGTAGATATAAACATTGTAATCACCCTTAATATTGTAATATTATAACAACTAATGTTTTTATAAATTGGAATGTACTCGCCAGTATTTCTTGCTGATAAAATATTTTTAAAACGCCTTTCAGGTAACTTAATGTGAAAACCATTAGAAGTCAGCTATGGAGCACCGAAAGCTTAAAGAAGTGGCTATAAAAGTTACCTAAATAAAAAGGAGATCATGTTTTTAATAATTAGGGTCTATCCTTATAAATGTATTGTAAATAAAACCTAGTTTTTATACCATTTAATTATTATAAAAATTTAGTGTTTTGAAACTCTAAAATTATTTCCAAACTACGGTCTTGATGAAAATTTTCCGCTGCATATTTAATAAACACCGATACCATCTGACGGGTTCACGGCTCCCGCTCCCAGGGTTGGGTCGGGGGCTGTGACAGAAGGTGGTATCAGAGCCAAGCCACTGGTTTAAGCCATTTAGGTGTTCTTCTAATACCTAAACCTTATACATTTACGTTAGGAAATTAATACCTTATGTATTATTCTGTGAAAATAAAATCTTAATATATATATTATGATTTTATGTCATTTTAACAAATTTTGAATTTCTAATATGTGTGACCAATATCTGTATATTATAGTTATGCCATGTTAGGTCTTATTAATTTTTGTGATATATTATATAGAAATGGGATCAGGAGAAAACGCTCAAAAGTGTGAGAACGATGAGAACACTTCCTGGCCTAACACGTGTCACGCCGCTTAGAAAAGGGCGGAGGGGCTTTTTTGTCATTTCATCTTCTGCTTTTCCAATTCCGCTTTTCCCAATATTGTTGGTTTTTAATATTTTTGGCGTTAACCAAATTCAATATTTAATGGCGTTTAATGGTTTCATCTTATTAACATTTTGGCATTTGTGGCGTTTATGGCATTTATTCAAATCGTTTGCCATTGTAACCCAGGGGTCAGGAAATCTATTTGAATGACGTTTTTCAAGTCGTTTTAAACAAGCTGGCCCATTGTTCTATTATTTCTTGTAAACATTTTGGCGTTTGGGTTATCTTGGCGTTTTACAATTGTTGGATTATATTTCAGCCACAGTAGAAAAAAAATTACAAGCGAAGAAAATAAATTAAAAATCCTAATCTGATCTCTATTCACAATATTCATTGTCATTAGTCTCTTTGTTCTTTAATAGTACAAGAACTGACACCAAAATATGGTGTTTTATGTAAAACTTAACAAACCCATCGGTTTGATTTTTTGCCTGCTCGTCTACTGAAGTTGTTGTTTTCGTGGATGTTTGTGGACATAGATCTATGACGTGTGGGTGGGTTTTTCGCTTTTTCTTCATGTTGATCTTCATCTTTATCATCATCCCACTCTTTAGTGTCATTGATCTCTTCTCCTCATCCAAGCCTTCTTCAAGAACAAAAAAATACAAAATGCCATATGACTGGCATTAGTGTCTTTTTCTTGAATTTTTGTCCATCTCTCATGGAGCAAAATCTTTTTCAGTTACTCGCCTCTGCTAACAATTCATTCAGTGAAATTTGACGAATAACAATACTGAATATCCAAGAAAGCATATTAGTCATCTTTGATTTTTTTTTTTGGCGATTTACAGTGAGTGGTATTTAGTAGTATTGGCGTTTGTTTAATTATAATTTTTTTTTTGTTTGTTCAAATAGAAGTTGCTGAGATGTATCATTTTATAGGATCTCTTTTTGGCGCCTAAGTTAGGCGGTGTGTTATTATAATAAAGTATTCGTCTTTTCAATTACTGTTTGTAATTATTGTTTTTGACAGACTTTATCTCTGAAGTCTGTAACACGTCCCATCTTTCAAGTTTGGCGTTTTAGATTCTAATATAATAAATTTTCCTTATCTTCACTTTTTCTGGTTTGAAGTTACTGTTTCTAGTTTCATTTTAAAGTTTGTTTTTTATTTTTTATTTTTTTATTTATTTTTTTTAGGTTTTTTATAATACTTTTTCAAACTAATTTTATTATAGTTTTGGAGTTTTGGTGGGCGTTTAACGGGATGATATCGTTTAAACAAGCATTTTGGCTGTTTTGAGGTTTTTATTACGTATGGCATTTTTATTATACAACAATCAACTGAAAAGGAAAATAAAAAAAGAATACATAAAAAATAATTTTTTTTATAATACTTGTCTAAAGTAATTTATGATGGTTTGATAAACGCCAAAGGTGCAAGACATTTGCCTTTTTGGCGTTTTTAGAAGATATGGCGTTGTTAATTAAATAACAATCAACTGAAAAAGAAAATTAAACAAAAAAATATTGATATTCAAATCTTCACTATCACCAGTCTCTTTCTTCTTTTGAAGCATCTTCACTGGCTATTTCGACTTTCGTATGAAATCAGCCTCTTTTTCTATAATTTTTGTCCATCTCATGCAGCAAAATATTATTGAGTTTACACCCTTTCAGCCAAAATGTTATCTTTTTGGCGTTTTACCAAGAAAAAGAACGCCCCAAAATAAACCATCTTAAAACTGTAAATTTTGATCATGCTAAAATCAATAAAGTGTTGCTTTATGGTGTTAGATAACATTGTTAATCCTCAGTTAAGAAAGATAACTGACATTGTTGTCCTCAACATACATCTACACTTTATTGACAGCAATATATTTGATTTTTGGGTTTTTTGGCGTGTATCAGTCGATTGGTATATATTAAATATGGCGTTTGGGGTTTTTGTTTGTGTTTTTTACTTGAAGGTCTGAGTTGTTGTATATATAGGATTTTTTTGGCGGTTTTTTTAGGCGGGATTTTACTATAATTTAAGTTTGGCGTTTTATATCTAATGGCCTTTTTTTTGTAGAATGCTGTGTGATTTTTGTTTTGGCGTTTTATTTTCATGAGATGGCGTTTTGTTTGGAGTAGTCAAAAGACGCTTTTACTTTTATTGAAGCACGTCCACGTAATAAAATTGATGTTATTTACGAAAATGCCACCACGCCAATCTAATCCATAGATTGTTTTGATCGGACGATTGATAAGCGCTCTCACCGTTCTCGCACTTTCTACCGTTTTCTCTAAATCCCGACCCATATTATATATATCATACCCATATACTGATATGAATATACTTCAATATAAATTTTATAACATTATAATAATATTATGATATTAACAGTAATATCATAATCAAGGATATTAATATAAGGTAACACAGTTCAGGTATGATACCTCTGAAACATCATAATATAAGATATTGTTTGATACGAGTAATGTGTTTTATTGTTTATGATATACCCTAAAATTTTACTCGACTTAAATATATATTTTTGTCAAAGTTTTGACGAAACATATAATTATATTAATTTTGTTAAAATATAATATCTTAGCATACTTAAAACATGTTTATGATTTAATACAATATTAAAACAGGATTTTCATAATAACACTATGAAAAATATTTTATTACATATGCTCTTGTTATATTATATCCATATAAGTATATGTACATTTACATACACATGGAAAGTGCAAATATATATAAATTATTTTATATTTTATAACTTGTATTAATATTACAAATGATATTTCATACATAAAATAGAAAAACGTACAAAAACATTTGGTATTGAATAACTATATGGTTTAAAATATATGTACGTCACACATATATATCGACAGGAAATAGCTTAAAACTTTTTACCATTTAATAGTTTAACTCATCTCTTAAACTATATTGAGTCATATTCTAACACATGAATACTACTTCACTACTTAATATATTAAGAATCAAATTTAGAAACGCCAAACTTTGTATTATCTACTGTAACACTTCTTTGAATAAATGAATACGATAAATTAGGGGTCAAGTCCTAATATTTTACAACCAACATGGTTCAACCCTCTGGTTAAAAGTAAAATTGTTCCAATGAATCCAGAAGGTTTATATTTTGATGAAGTTTATTTCTTTTAGTGATTTACCCTTTTTATTCCAAAATATTATGTTCCATAAATTTAACAGAAATTCATATATACTACTATTGTTATTATAGAAGAATGAATAAAGTTATGAGAATAAGCAGGATAATTAATACCATCAGTTATATAATTGGATTTTTATAAGAATGATTTGGTATTATATATATATATATATATTATAGGTTATTTGAAATTTTATATTTATATATGTATGCATATACAGGACAAAATTTCTTGATAGTATACACAATATAATAACCAAATATCTTATGTAGAAAAACAAACTTTTATATATCAGAAGAAACAAACCTACATGTTTACTCAGAACCTATTCCGATGATTTCTTAACTAATACCCGCATTTAACCCAAAAGGATAACCGTACTAGCACCAAATCCAAGGAAACAATGGTGGGCCAATGATTGGGAATCTCAGAATCTCATACAAGACCCTTATCTCCAGCCACAACCACAATTTTCCACCATACATCCTGAATGCCTATCCAGCCATTAGCTCTGAAAATATAGCTGAGTTGAGGCAATATGGAGAGAAGCTATTATGACGAGAGGAAACGGCACATAATATAATATATAATACTTTCCTTATATTTTGATTAAATATAAAGCAAATGATAATATATGACAGGTATATATATATATATATATATATATATATATATATATATATATATATATATATATATATATATATATATATATATCAACGCATAATCCAGATAGGTATGACTATAGTTGTATTAATGCAATATGAGCAACAAAACGTGTCTGAATAATTATTTAGTTTTGTGATATTAATATCTGAAAATGTTTGCAATTCAGATATCAAAGGAAATATCACGTAATCAAGAAATTCAGGCTAGTAATGGAAATTATTTGGATAAAAGTGCTATAGAAAATATAATAGCTCAAGGAATATCTAATGCCATACCTTCGATCATTGAAGCTACTAAAATTTATGTGCCTATAAACAAGAATCCTACTATACGCTGTAAGCATAATCGTCACTTCAAACCAAGCCCTAGTATCAATGAGGGCAATGATATTCTTGTCAAAACTCCATTTCCCAAACGAAAGAAAACCACAACCTATGGTTACTCTTATAAGGAATTCCGCTCTAACAAATCTTATAAGAATAAAAGAATTGGATCGCCAATCGCACAACCTATCTGTAGGAACTATAATGAAAAGCATCCAGGAAAAAACCATTTTAGGAGAACATACTACTGTAACTTCTGCAGGAAGACTAGGCATACAAAGAAAGAATGTAAAAGGAAAACAAACATTTGTTTCAACTGCGGCGAACCAGGTCATATCCATCCCCACTACCCGAAACTATCTTAGGCACCTGACAACAAGGCTAAAACACCAGATGAAGTTAAGGAAAACGCCTAAATATTTACGACACAGGAGGCAACTGCAAATTCCAATATAAGCACCAGTACGTTTTGTTTGTACTAGAAGTATTAGTTGATTTTGGTTCTAATCAAAGTTTTATAAATAAATGATCATTATATCTCCAGAATTTCTTTCATAAACCAAACACTTATTTGTCTCATCTCTTGACAAATTCATATATTACACACGCATTGCTTGTTATGCATGTGATTTCACTTCAAAAGATTATTTTATCAAAAATTCGAATATTACTTCGTTATACTCAATCTAGATATTTTAAATTTTTGATAACCTACATTATTGCAAAAACGTTGACTTTTTGATATCGAGTCGACATATTTCTTGGAAAACTCCTTTTCTTTTCAAAGTTACTTACAGGATTTTTCATTGTAACTATATCAAAATTTCTTGTCAATACATGTGTCCATTGTTGGAATGTGTCCAAACCAAGCTCAATTGTTTGAACTTGCTCACAATATATATTCAATTCAAGGTCCCATATGATCATTTGTTTGAATCATAGTAGACTTGTTTAAAATCTTCAACTCCAATAAACCATTTGTTAAATCACGACACCTTGTGGTGGCGTTTTTGTTAGTGCATTTATGTCTATCGCCTCAGTCAATCCAGTTCGTAGCAGATTCAGTTAAATTCTAGACATTATATTGTAATATGTAGGAAAAGGCAAGGTGGAATTTATGTAATTAATGAGAAAATCTCATTAAGCCCCTTGGCCTATAAATAGAACCCTTAGGGTTAGAGTTAAAGACTTTTAACATATTGGAGATTTGGAGAGCTAGAGGCTAGAGAGAGAAAGTCTAGAGAGAGAAAGTGACATCGTGATTCAGGTGCTTGTACGTTTTCAGATTCGTTAATAGAATCACCGATTATATTACGTCTTGTGTGTTCGGTCACGTTCGTGTACGGATTCCGCATGTTACACGAGTCGGTTCGCAATCGTTACGGAGTCAAAACCGATCCTACAAGTGGTATCAGAGCAGGAGCTCGATTGCACGGATCAAACACACAATTTCGCTCAAGAATTTATCAGATTCAGATCATAAATCGCATCAGATTTGCTCAATTTCTTCATCTTTTCATATCTTTCACGTTTTTTACTGAAAATCGCAAAATTAAAAGAGTTTTTACGGATACAATTTGCTGATTTTTGGATATGTTGTGCGAAAACACTTGATCTACAAGCCTTCAAAATTTCAGATCTTAATTCGAAGTAGTTTGAGAGAAATCTTGATTTTTGTGGTTCGAAAATGGTCAAAATGTTTGCTGTTACTATGTTTGTTCTATCTGATGTTCACCGATCGGATGGCCACCCGATCGGGTGACCATCCGATCCAAAACTCACTCGATTCACTTCTTTGTTTAAAAGTCAATTGTTCAGTCAATCTTTCAAGTCAGTTTATTACATCACGTGATCATTTGTGTTTAGTGTCAGCATACGCGTGTGACATATTAATTGAGAATTCAGTTTGCATGCAAAGAATTTGATAGATTGTCTGCCATTGATAATCTTCATGTGATGTCGTTATTTGTGTGCATGTGATAAAGTGATTTGGTCAGTGTGCATGTGATAAAGCGATATGATGGTGAGCATTTAATAATTGTCAGAGATTAATTCTTGGGTAAGTTACTTCTTGAGTTCCTTTGTTTTAGTGGTTTTAACTAGTTGAGTCCAAAATCAAAAAGTTTAACGCCCTGAGTCCCTAACCAATTTATTTTATAACGTTTTGAGTCTAATTTTGTTAATTTTATAACGATTTGAGTCCAAAAAATTGGACTCAAAAGGTTAAAATTTGGACCCAAAAGGATTCAAATGGTTAATGAAAATGCTTATAGGGACTTAGGTCGTTAAACTTTTTGCTTTTGGACTCAACTAGTTAAAACCACTAAAACACAGGGACTCAAAAAGTAATTTACCCTTAATTCTTTTGTTTACATGTGAGGTTTGACTTGTTGTATTTTTGTGATGCCACTCGATCGAGTAGCCGCTCAATCCAAAGTACCAATTTCATTTGTCATTTATCAAGTAGTGTCACTCGATCGAGCCGCCACTTGATCGAGTTCCACTCGATCGAGAACAATTTCATATTATTACTTAAAAAGTCATCCGATCAGTCAATAGTAAACTGCAACAGGTAATCACGTGAATCTGTTTTAGTCAAACATCTCGGCCCAATTAGATTGTAACAGTCAATTGTGGGCAGTCCACTAACACATTGCGGCCCAATCAATATATTACATTTAAAGATTGTCGGCCAAGTTCAAAAAGTGGTGTTTTGATTGCATGTGTGATACAACCCATAACCCACTACCCATCCTAGACCCGGTAAACCAACTGAACAAACCGTTGGAGAATTCAAAGGATAAGGTTGACTCATTCAAGGAAGTTATTTGAAGACTAGTTAGTGGAGAAGTTTAGTTTTAATATTTTCCATGTTGCATGCATGATCTTTCCCTCATCCCCATGTCTCCCTAATAAAGTGCACGTAGTGGTAGGAACTTGAGTAGGATTTCATTTTCTATTTAAAGCATGCATTGTACCCTTTTCAATTTAGAGAAAAAAACCGAAAATCGCCCCAAGTGTCTCTGTCCTTCATCGTTTATTTCTTGGAGAATTGCCTACTCTACAGGTTACACAACAATTTGGTGCTTTCATTCTTGAACACATCATGGCCCCTAAGAAAGACTCTTCATCCTCCAACGTTGACGATGGCTTGCAACCTATTCTTGATCGGATTGATGCTACTGCAGCCCACATGACCACCAACTTTGCCACACTCAACACCACACTCACCACTGCCTTAACCAGCCTAGCCGACGCCATTTCGAACCTTGGGACTGCAATTTCCCTTGCCGTGTCGTCCACCCCACCACCGAACAACCCGCCGCCAAACAACCCGCCGCCGAACAACCTGCCACCGAACAACCCTCCGCTGAACAACCCACCACCTAACAATTCCGCCATGCGTCCACCAAAAATTCACCTTCCTATGTTTGATGGTTCTAATCCCCTCGATTGGATCTTTCAAGCTACCAACTATTTCGAGTATTATTCCGTTCAACCCGCCCAACGCCTTTCCTTGGCTTAGTTTTATTTTACCGATGAAGCCCTTAGTTGGTACAAATATTTAGCCAACAATCACCTCCTCACCACTTGGCCTGAGTTCTCGCGAGCTCTTGAACTCCGTTTTGATCCTTCTTCTTATGAAAACCACCAAGCTTCTTTGTTCAAGCTCCAACAAACCACCACGGTTACAGCCTATGTTGCGGAATTTGAACGTTTGAGTAATTGCATCGTCGGCCAACCACCGCACGCCTTGCTTAATTGCTTCATTTCTGGTCTCCGTTCTGACATCCAACAGGACCTCTCGGTCCTCAAACCGACTTCATTCCAGGACGCGGTAGGGCTTGCCAAATTGTTGGAAGAAAAGGTTACGGCTTCTATGGTTTCTCCACCTACTGTCACCCCATCACCTGCTTCAAAACCCACATCTTCGGGTATTTTGCCAACTCCGCACACAGCTCCACCGGCCATCTTGCCACCCCCAACCGCCGCTGCCAACCATCTACCAACTGCTTGCTTGTCGCCCGAACAGTTGCAACAACGCCGGGCTGCTGGGCTCTGTTTCCGATGCCCCGAAAAGTATGTGTCGGGCCACCGGTGCAACCCCCCTCAGTTTCTTCTTATTGTCGACAATTCTCATGATGTTCCACCTGCTCCTCCAATTCCCACACTTGAGGATGCCGCTGTTGTTCTGGAATTTCTCAGCCTCACTCCAGCTATTTATTTTGGTATGGCACCGACGACTTCGATACGCCTCACTGGGTTCATTTACAATCGGCCGGTAAGCATACTTGTTGACTCGGGTAGTAACCCACAATCTCATCCAACCTCATGTCGCATCTCTGCTAAACTTGGCAGTCCAACCGACTCCGTCATTTCCGGTTCTCGTGGGCAACGGTGAGCCACTCCAATGTACCGGTTTTTGCCCCGCCGTGTCAGTGGCGTTGCATGACACCTCCTTTCAAGTCCCATTGTTCCTGATAGCTTTCAAAGGGTATGAGCTCATCTTGGGTTTCGATTGGCTTCGTTCACTAGGACCAGTCACATCGGATTTTTCGGTTCCATCGCTTACCTTCCGTCACAAGAATCACACTGTCACTTTGAAGGGCAACCAATCAGCTCACTCGCCGAAGTCATCTGGTGTTACCATCACCGACCTTGGGGACAAGGTCGAATTTGAAGGGGTGGGTATTGATATAACCCATAACCCACTACCCATCCTAGACCCGGTAAACCAACTGAACAAACCGTTGGAGAATTCAAAGGATAAGGTTGACTCATTCAAGGAAGTTATTTGAAGACTAGTTAGTGGAGAAGTTTAGTTTTAATATTTTCCATGTTGCATGCATGATCTTTCCCTCATCCCCATGTCTCCCTAATAAAGTGCACGTAGTGGTAGGAACTTGAGTAGGATTTCATTTTCTATTTAAAGCATGCATTGTACCCTTTTCAATTTAGAGAAAAAAAACCGAAAATCGCTCCAAGTGTCTCTGTCCTTCATCTTTTTGGAGAATTGCCTACTTTACAGGCTACACAACAATGTGATTCTCTATTTCTTGGTCCAAAAGTGTTAAGATCTGTTGCCCATGTGATTTTTAAAAAGGAAGGTCCAATAGAAATCAATTGAATTGAATATTGCATGTGATTTGATTCAATTTTGCATGTAAGTTGATAAAGATTTTCGGATATTAATAAATTGCATGTGATATATTGTCAGTTTAATTGTGAAATTTTTAGTTGTTATAATTGTGTGGTGTCACTCGATCGAGCCGCTACTCGATCGAGTTGTCACTCGATCCAACATTTCACTTGTTCCTAATCTAATATTGTGTAGTCCAATCATCGAGTGGATCGAGTCACCATCTGATCCAAAGTTCACCTTCACATTTAAATTTTGACTTTCATTGACTGAACTTGTGTCACAGTTTCAAGTGACAACATCTCACCCGATTGGACAACATCTCACCCGATCGGACAGCCTCTCACCTGATGGGATAACCACCAGATCCAAAGCACATTGTCAACCATCGGATCATCACTTGATCGGATCACCATCCGATCCGTTGTCATACAATCATCATTATTCTATTGACTTTTGTTTGACTCACTCGATCGGATATCTGTCCGATCAAGTTGTTTGATAGTGTTTGAACTGATCTTGTGTGTTTGTGATTCAGGTGATTCGAGGAGATAACATCATGGCTGAAGAGTTTTACAATACGTTCTACAAAGCTTTCACATCAGAATCGTCGGAAACTTCAACCGTCACACCAAATCAATAACAAAAACAATAAATGATAACATAAAACATGATAACTTTTATGGAACCTATTCGAAACCACCTAAACTTGAGAATATAGAAGATTATACTTGGTGGAAAGAAAGATTCCTAAACTGGACCAAAGCATATGCTCACGAGAGCTGGTGCTGCTTAGAGTTTGGATACAGTCGACCGATCAATGACAAGAATGAAGAGATACATCTCAATGATCTTTCCGATGAAGATAAACGGAAATTCTCATATGAGCAGAAGATGATCGCATTCATTCAAGAGTCTATTCGAGATGATATATTTTCATTGTTAAATCATGATGGGTCATCAAAATCAGTTTGGGAAGCGCTAAGGGTTAAAGCTGAGGGTGGCAAACGAATTAAAAAGAACAAAATTACTTTACTAAAAAAGGAGTTTGATTTGTTTGATAGTTTAAAGGGAGAAACAGTGAGACAAATGATTGAACGTTTTTGCCATTTAAAAATTGAGCTTGATAGGTTTGGGATAGTGAAAACACGTGAGGAAGTAATTGACAAAATAATTGAAGCGTTACCACGAGCTGATCAATGGCAAATGTTTGTTTTTATTTAAAAAATGGTGTTTTATATGATACAATTACTCTCGATGTGTTGATTGAAAAGATTGAAACTCACGAGCTTGAATTGTAGAAACAAAACAAGATGAGCAGTTCTTCACATCAACAGAATGTTGGTCTTTATTACAAAGGTAGCACACCTGTGGTAAAAGTTGGTGAATCACCAAAGACAGCATTCAGTGTTGAAAAATCAAAAGAACCACAGAAAAGCTCATCAAGCTACAATCCAGGATATCATTCATCTTCCTCAAAAGCAAACCCTGAAGAATCTGAAGAAATTCTCTGCAACATTGCTTTAAAACTGAAGAATTCTCCGGCTATGAGCATCAATGCAGCAAAACAACAAATGAGTTTTCTGGCATCTGTGTTAGAGTCATACGAAGGTCTAGTATCTGGAAAAATTGGAAACTCAGAGCTGACAAAGGAAGACTATGACCAGATCGACCCAGCAGAAATGGAACTCATTGACATACGCTGGTGTTTAGCAAGTTGCATTCGAAGAGCCCAGAGATATATGGAGATTACTGGGAAGCAGTCAATAGGTGGTCCATCAACAAAGCTGGGATTCGATAAATCCAAAGTGAACTGCTTCAAATGTAAGCAAAAAAAGTCATTTCAAAAGAGAATGCAAAAATTCTGAAGGTGACGAAAATGAGAAACCTTTCAATGATGATTATTACCGAAAGGCGATTTACCACCGTAGCAAAGAAGAGCCGAAACTGATTAAAAATAATCCCAAAGAGAAGTTAAGAGCATGTCCAGTAATCCATGATGATGAAGGGTTTGACTGGAGCGAATTCCTTCCAAAAGATGATCTTGTTGATGACTGTCTCACAGCTCATGGCAGAACTGTATCAAAGAGCAAACATCGTGCTTTTGTTGCTGAAATCAAGGAGAAAACACGAGAAGAAATACTAAAAGAGAAAACCGAAAAAGAAAGATTTTTTGCAGGGTGCAGGATTGAGAAAATGCACGAATAATATGAAGATGCGAAGTACTGTGGGAGATACGACAAGAAAAGAGATTGCTATATCAACAAAAATGGTGATCCTGTCGTTCATTGAAAAGAAGTGGTTTTTGATGATGTTCTTGCAGTAATCCCTCTGTCCGGCGAATACTATTTAAATGTTGCGAAAGATAAAACTTATTTGAAAAGACTGGACAAGATAATTCGCGATGTTATGACAGCAAGTTTGAAGAAGAGGGATGAAGAAAGAATGAAGAAGAATGTTGAAGAGTTAGTCGTTGATTTGAAGAAAGTGGCTGAAGAGGTGAAAAAGGAAGAGAAAGTAGAAGAAAAAGTTGTTGAAAAAGAAGCTGTTACTGAAGAATAGCATGTTGAAGAAGAGATGAAGAAGAAAGAGGAAGAAGAAGAAGTGAAGATAGAAAACTTGGTTGAAGAGACTGAGAGTTTGAATGTTGGTGACGATGTTGGTGTTGGTGATCAGAAAAAGAAAGATGCTGATCAGACAGAAATAGCAGATAAAGCCGAGGTGCTAATCACTAAGGTAAAATCTGATTCTGAAAGCTTAAATGAAACAATTGAACAATGCAAGAAATGCATGGAAACGTGCAGTGCTTGTACTGAAAAAGATGAAAAGTTCAGAACAAGAAATCTAGAGTTTAATAAAATCGAAGAAGTTTTCAAAAATAAATGCAAAGAAATGTTCGAAAATGAAAAAGTTTTAAAAGAAAATGATGAAAAACTAACACAAAAGTGCAAGAGTTTAGAAAAAGAAAAATGAAATTTCGTAAGATAAGGTTTCGAAAATGACAGAAGAATGTGTTCAAAAAGAAAATGCATGCCAGGAAATGAAAAAGGAGTATGATTCAATAAAATTGGCTTACCACATTACAAAACAATCATATGAATATGTGAAGAATCAAATGAAACTTGTTCAATCTAGATTGAGATACTATTCTGAAACAACTGATACACTAAAGAGACATTATTCAATAAAGCAACAAGTTGTTAATTCGTATATTGAGGATGTTGCTAGGTTGAAGCGTCTAATAGCCGATTTAGAACAGGATAACAACAAGTTAAAAAGCTATCATGCATCATCATATTACTTGAAAGAATTTTCAACATAAAACAGGGTGATGATGATTCTGAGAAAAACAAAAAGTGTATTGGTTCTGAGTATCATCAAGTTCCTCCACCGGAAAAGTTTGCAGTTTATGATGATGAGAAAGTCGAAAAAGCTTTCAACATGGTCGATCAATTACCAGATAATATTGACATAACCTACTCCAAATCTGATGATTCAAGTGATTCAGAGGTGGTAGGTAAGGTCGTTGAAAGTGTGTTGAAAGAAGAGTCGAATGATACTATAACAATCCCGAACCGATACCCTTGTAATATTTTCTGACACTCTAATATATTTTAAAATATCCCAATACGTCCCTAAAAATACCCCATACGTGAAAACGAGCCCCGAATACCTTAAATATTAATAAAAATAATAAAAATTTGAATTTTAGGGGTTTAGGCGGGCTGCGTAAGCCACCCCTTAAGCTTACGCGGGCCCAACACCCGGCAGACCTATGCCATGACCCGGACAAGCTAGTCCGTTGACCGATGTTGACGCGGGCCGCGTAGCCCTTTGGCCAATCTTACGCGGGCCGCAAGAAAGACAGGTTTCAGCCCTATAAATTGATTTTCTCGGCCTTCAGTCTGTTCGCCGCTAAGAAACCGCCAGTCAAAACCACGTTCAAGTAGATCCTGACCGTAATAATTCAGGCGGTTACCTCCAAGATTTAATCTCATCCATTCAAACCCCCAAAAAATGGCAGTTTTTTTTTCAACGCCAGTTGAAGTTTCCTGTGTTTTCTGCATGTTTTTCGCTATGTGGGTACGCTCCCTCAACCGTTGCCTCTAAAATTATCAATATAAACTCCTTCACATTCACTTTCAAATCCTCTTCTTTCTCTCTCTAAAATTTCTCTGATTTCGATTGCTGGTTATAATGGATACAATCACAAATCCAAATCAATAAACCCAGATCAACATGATGAAACATATCAATTCAATTGCGGCGTTTCTAGAAGTGATTATCATGTCGTTGCTGATGAATCTCAACCTCAGCCAATCAACCGATACTGCTTCCCACTTGACTTCGCTGCTTCTTCACATGAGGAAATCCTAGAAGCGAAATCTCAACCTCAGGTACTGTCAGTTTCGTATTTTTTGGTAACTTCGCTTTAGAATTTAGG
The DNA here is from genome assembly GCF_002127325.2 of Helianthus annuus. Taxonomy (NCBI): domain Eukaryota; kingdom Viridiplantae; phylum Streptophyta; class Magnoliopsida; order Asterales; family Asteraceae; genus Helianthus; species Helianthus annuus. Next base: position 43,718,227 of record NC_035441.2, read on the forward strand.
GTTCGCAATTTCACATACAACTCTTGGCGGGGTAAAATCCGGAGGGCTCGTGGTGGAAATTGATAGTTTCTACCGTTGAAGCAACCGTGAATTTGCAGCCATGGCGTTCACCATGCTCACCACTCAGTTCACTTCCGTGAATATCTATTCAAACTGCCAACCTGGTGTTTCATTAATTGCTTCCCATTATATATGTGTTATTTCATATAGTGTGTTTTGAAGTTGAAGTTGATTTTGTGTTTATTTCAAATTCAGGGTCAAAGCTGCCTCTTAAACAAGTCAAAATTGTCTAAGAAATTGGCTGCCTATCAGGTGTTTGATCAATTTCATTGTGTTTTTTTAATAGTATTTCATTGTGTTTTTTCAATAGCATTTCATTGTGTTTTTTAATACCATTTTGAGAATTGTTGAATCCTATATTATAACCATCAACTTCAATATCTTGGTACTACATGAACTAATATTGTGTTTTTATTATTCATCTCATGTGTGTAGTATGGAGCAACAAGGGTGGATACTGATCTTGCTGGCTAACGGTTCTGGCAGCGAAAAGGAGATCAAAAGGCCATCGTATGGCTTCATTATCGTACATGGGTAAGTTAAATCTCCTTCTGATTATGTTTGGAATTCATTAATCTTAATTCTGCATATAGGGTTCTTGGTAATTAGACTTGCCGATTCGTTTGTTTGAGTAATAAATGGTGATGTTTTCTGATTGACATCTTGATTATCAGGAAATCTGAGATGAATCTGATTGATGAACAAAATCTCAGTTTACAGCAATTTGTAGAATCCTTAACCCTCTGTTTTCTTGATGTGGACTGTCAAAAAAAAGTCACAAATCCGGGTTAGTTTTGTTGAGTATTCTTGATTTGTGTTGTCAAAACAGTCACAATTAATTTTTTTAATTTACTGTTTTAATAAATTTCTTGATGTGGGTTCATTGCAGATTGAGAATAAAGTTCACGATTACATGAAGTCACAAGCCAAATTCGAAGACAAGATGTGGGCGATTCTGAATGTCTGGTTGATTGAAGATCAGTGGTTTAGATGGCAGTGGATGGAGATGTTATTAGGAATCAGTGGATCATGGATTCATCAACAGTGGATGAACAACAGAGGTTGTTAATAATAGTGGATTAGCAGCAGAGGTGGTTAGCTAACAGGGGATCAGCAACAGAGGTTGTTAGTTAACAGGGGTTAGCAACAGAGGTTGTAGATGATCAGTGGTTTAGATGGCAGTAGGTAAATGATCAGAGGTTGTGAGTGATACGGGTAAATGATCAGTGGTTTAGATGGTAGTGGATGGAGATGTTGTTAGGAATCAGTGGATCCATCAACAGTGGATGAACAACAGAGGTTGTTAATAACAGTGGATTAGCAGCAAAGGTGGTTAGCAAACAGTGGATCAGCAACAGAGGTTGTTAGTTAACAGGGGTTAGCAACAGAGGTTGTAGATGATCAGTGGTTTAGATGACAGTAGGTAAATGATCAGAGGTTGTGAGTGATACGGGTAAATGATCAGTGGTTTAGATGGCAGTGGATGGAGATGTTGTTAGGAATCAGTGGATCCATCAACAGTGGATGAACAACAGAGGTTGTTAATAACAGTGGATTAGCAGCAGAGGTGGTTAGCTAACCGTGGATCAGCAACAGAGGTTGTTAGTTAACAGGGGTTAGCAACAGAGGATCAGCAAGTTGAAGGTCTGAAAGTAGGAGATGAAGTATTTGGAAATATAAGCGAGAAAGCACTCGATGGGCTGAAACTGTCGGACATGTGTGTGCGCAGTTTGTGGTCCCATACAACTACACGGAGTTCATCCATGGTTTAACTTATCTAGTCAAGAACCGGTTCATACCAATGAGCCGTGTAAACGATACGGTTAAGAGGATTCTAAGGGTCAAGTTCACCATGGGCCTGTTTGAGAAACTGTTGGCTGATTATAGCATGGCTAAGTACCTTGGAAGCCAGGTAAACTAACTCATTTAACCTTTTTATGATAGAATCTATTGGGTGATGAAACTTGATTGCTGTTAGGGGACATTTTCACTTATCTTTATTTAATTTGTCAATTCAAATATGAACAGGAACACAGAGATCTGGCAAGGGAAGCTGTGAGGAAAACGCTTGTATTATTGAAAAACGGTAAATCTTTAAAGACGCCACTGTTACCACTTCCTAAGCAGGCGTCGAAGATACTGGTTGTAGGATCTCATGCTGATAATATCGGCTATCAATGTGGTGGATGGACAATCGAGTGGCAAGGGCTTTGAGGAGATATTACTGATGGTATAATTACAATCCAGAAGAATTCAAATCGCCTTGATCTTTTCTCTTCCTATAATCTTGAACTAAACCCCTGTGATCTTGCATCTTGCAGGCACAACAATCTTATCTGCTGTGAAAAAAAACCGTTGACCCAAAAACTCAAGTGATCCTCAATGAGAACCCGAGCGATAGTTTTGTCAAGTCTAACATAAATTGACTACGCGATTGTCGTGGTGGGTGAGCACCTGTACGCTGAGACATTTGGAGACAGCAAGAATTTGACAATCCTAGAGCCTGGACCAAGCACGATCAACAACGTCTGCGGCTCAGTGAAATGTGTGGTGGTAATGATCAGTGGCCGGCCTGTACTGATTCAACCTTATCTTAAAACCATAGATGCTCTTGTGGCTGCTTGGCTTCCGAGATCCGAGGGTCAAGGTGTCACGGATATCCTATTTGGTGACTATGGGTTTACGGGTAAGCTTGCGCGTACTTGGTTCAAGTCTGTTGATCCCGATGAATGTTGGTGACGCACATATGATCCGTTGTACCTGTTTGGATTCGGGCTCACAACTAAGCCTAGGAAGAATTAGTGAAGCTGATGAGTGTGCTGGACGTTAAGTATTTTTTTTTGTGGGAATTTGATCTATGCACATCAATTTTTCAGCAACAACTCTTGTCTTAATGTTGTGGGAATAAAGTAATTAAATCAGTAGTTTTCCATCGCAATTATTTTTTATTATAAGTCTGAGTTTTTAATAGATTTGAAATCCAATATTAGTGATAAAACTTATCCACAAGGCCCAGTCCGATGGCAAGGATGACCCCTGCTGGTTCAATTGAAGATGATGATTAAAAAGGGGAAGGAATGGAGGAGTTGATTCCGTCTGAGACGTCATGTAGAAGAAAATCGAATCGTTCTTAGGTTCCTCCGGCGAGTTCAAGGGTAAGTAAATTCTGAAACTGTTTTTTTTCTTTTGATTCCTTTCTGTTGTTTCCAATTAACGTCGTTTAACCTTCCAGTCACCGGAACCATCACAGTTGCCATTGATTCTGACATCGGTTCCGGATATTGATGTTGTTTTTCAACTTTTCTGGCGACAGAATTTGATCAGCAAATGAAAGAAGAGCGTCGTTCTTCAACTGATCGGCTTTATGGAAGCTTCGACGGAAATGTGTTTGGATCATTTAGCAGTCTCGGAGAGGATGTCGGTGATTCTGAGTTTCAATTTGTCTTTAGATCTACCCTAATTTCTTCATTATTCACAGGTTAGTCTCTAATTTCTTCGTTTTATTCATAATTTTGTGTTTGATTTAAGTTTATTAGTTAACACTTTATGTCGTTTTTTTTAATTACAGATATGACACAATTACCAGATGATATGTTTAGTAATCCACAAAACACGCAACCTTTTGGATCTTTGGACGTCATCATGCCTTGGTGATATTTCATTTTTATTTTATTTTTTTAATTTTTGTTGTTGTTTCTTTTTAATTGAATTTGATACGTGATGTTTATTATGAATGAATTGACTTGAATTCCCCAATTTTTTTGAATTTGTAGGTATTGTTGTGATTACTGCGAGATACTTACTTGACGCATGATTCTGTAAGTCATTCGTTAACCGCTTTTTATATTTATCTTTAGATACTGTTATTGGTTCTGTTGCAATTTTTTGATAACCTTGTATCTAATATATCTATTGTTTTAGCTATTTATGACACAGATTTAGTGTGTGATTTCAGGTTATACTGATGGAAGTGCCACCGTAATGTTAATCAATTGTTTCCACACTGCTACTAGTGCTGAAGCGACAAGGTATATATAACAATGGAATAATATATCTATCAACTGCTTCTTGAAGTTCGCTAGATTATGATTTACGTAATCGAAGTATTTTATTAATGTGATCATATCTTCTTCTACGGGAAACAAGGTAAGGTGTCTCAGGAAGTTTTTGAGCTTAAGTTCAATATGGAGTTGGTTTAAATGTTTCTTTGGTGGTATTGGGAAAACATGTGGATTCAATCAAATTCCAAGTCTCGGTTTGACCCTGTACAAGAATACATATGTTTGTTAATTTAGATATTTGTCTTGTGAAGTAGTCATAACGGTCGTACCGGTCGTACCTTAAACTGAACATGAGGCAAATTCTATTCTGCAGGTTTTACTTTGACTTCAGTAGTTCAACTCTACTTTTGTTAGTTGTGGTCTTATCTGCCCGCACATAATCAACTACTCAGTCCTTTTTGGAGTCAATATTAATTTTTTTATCACGTTATGTGTTTATTGTCCTATTGCTTATAATTAACAGAGGCATGTGTCACCTATGTGCAGATTTATGCCGCTGCATCAATTTCTAGCAATGGTCAACACATATACATTTTTATCCACACCCCAACTCTCTATGCCATGTACATTATGAGTAAGATGCCACCCACCTTTTCTGTTCTCGTCAAAGCTAAACTTTTGATGTTGTTTTGAACTACCATTATTCATGTAGAAATTCAAGAGTCTCCGTGAAACTGTTGAGCATAAGCAAAGTGGATTTGTGCCATTATCTAAACATATTACAACTTATGGCGTTCATCCGATTATGGCACCATTGTTTCTGGAACCATGGTGTATAATGTGTACATATATTGTTTTTTGAAGGGCAAGTAAAACTATCAATCTTGATATGACTCTGCATTATTTGCTCTTCTTTTCTAATAAAATAAAGTGAAAAACTTAAAATACATATGATTTGTTCAGGGATTTTGATAGGAACAAGAAAATAAGAAAAACAATTGCAGACTAGCTTTTATTTCAATGGAAAGGATAAGGCCCGATTCGAGAGGGGCAAGGTCTCCAAATACAAAATGATAGTAAAAAGTAATAATCGGATGCTAGAACAATGAACTAGTCTGCCTATTTATGTTGATAATTGAAAAGTAGCTGATCCTAGAATTAAGGTGCAATTGATCCTAGAATTATGATAATTGATCCCATTTGAGCTCATTGCTAAATATAACCGAATGGGTTAAACAGACTGCCAAAAATAGCATTGAATTGCTGGTTGTTCACAGCTGTCTCGATTTGCTTCTTTTTCCTTCTAGAATAAGTCTTTAATGCCTGAGATTTACTTGGTATTGCAACATTACTTCCCTCCTGGAAATTTGCCTTGTCCTCAAGGCTGAAATTGGGGAACTGCTCAACTAACAAATCGTATGGTTCCCAAGTGGATTCCTCAATTGGACGAGATTTCCAAGAAACCAAGACTTCCAAAACAGTCTTACCTGCTTCACTGCTCCAACGATGATCCAGAATGGAGGCTGGTTGTACACGTAACTCCCAATCGTTGGTGATAGGTAATGGAGGAGTTGGCGTAGAGGAAAAGTCACCATGGGCCAATTTAAGCATTGAAACATGAAAAATTGGGTGAATCCGTGCATCAGGAGGGAGTTCCAGCTCATACGAAACCGGGCCAATGACCTTTTTGATGCGGTATGGGCCAAAAAACCTGGGTGATAGTTTCTCATATTTCCTCTTAGCGAGTGTTTTCTGTCGATATGGTTGTAATTTCAAGAAAACAAAGTCTCCAACTTGGAAAGAAACGTCTCTGCTCTGCGTATTGGCCTGGTTTTTCATGCGGCTTTGGGCTTTTTGTAGGTTGTCACGGAGAAGTTTTAACATATGGTCCCGATCGATCAGTTGTTGTTCTAAGTCAGCATTTGGAGTTTCTCCCATCATGTAAGGTACCAAAGGTGGAGGTTCCCGCCCATACACCACTTCAAATGGGGTTGTGCCCGTTGATGTATGATATCCCGTGTTATATGAGTATTCTGCCCAAGCTAGATACTCACCCCATCTCTTCGGCTGTTCACAGGCAAAACAGCGCAAATATGCTTCTAAACAGCGGTTCAAAACTTCCGTTTGGCCGTCTATTTGTGGATGATAACTTGTGCTCAGTTTTAGTTTTGTGTGACTCAAACGAAAGAGTTCTTTCCAGAAATGACTGAGGAAAATCACATCACGATCCGAGACAATAGATCTCGGGAACCCGTGTAACCGAATAACTTCTTTGCAAAAAATAGCAGCTACATGTTTGGCTGTGTACGGGTGTGATAAGCACATAAAATGTGCATATTTACTTAAACGGTCCACCACAACCAGGATGGTATCAACTCGGTTAGAAGGGGGTAAGCCCACAATGAAGTCCATTGACACATCTTCCCAAATCCGCTCGGGAATGGGTAAGGGTTGAAGAAGACCAGCTGGAGATAGGGCCTGATACTTTTGCTGTTGGCACACTACACATTGTTGTACAAACAGACGGATATCATTTTTCATTTTTGGCCAATAATACCGTGTGGACAGCCTTTTGTAAGTTTTTAAGAATCCTCCATGTCCACCGCTCAGGGTATCATGTTCCTCCTGCAACAGTTTGAGCCGTAGAGCTGGAATGTCGGGTATCACTAATTTACCTTGGTAGAATAAGAGTTGATTAACCAAAGTAAATTCAGTGTCATTATCCGGAGCCTCCTTTATCCTGCGGATCCAGCTGCTAGTCATCGGATCAATGTGTAAGCCTGCTTTGATCTCTTCAATTTCAACACAATAGGGAATTATCAGTGCTAAAAACTCTCCTGAATGTGGTCGCCTTGATAATGCATCTGCTCCTTTGTTTTCTTTTCCTGCTTTGTGGACAATAGAAAAATCAAAAGGCATTAGTTTTAACAACAATCTTTGTTGTTCAGTGGTGGTAATCCGCTGTTCCAACAAAAATTTCAACGTGTGGTGGTCGGTCCGAATAATAAAGTGGCGCCCTAACAAGTAATGGCTCCATTTTTGGACTGCCATCACCAGAGCCAACAATTCTCAATCGTACGCAGATTTGAACTTGTTTGAAGGGGAAAAACCTTTGCTGAAATACGCCACCGGATGATCATTTTGGGACAGGATAGCACCGATACCATCTGAAGATGCATCACATTCAACCACAAAGGGTTTTGAAAAATCTGGTAGGGCTAGTACAGGGTCAAAGCCTCAAAAGCTGCTAGTGCTGCGTCCGACCACACAAAACCGTCTTTCTTGGTCAAAGCTGTAAGTGGGCGGGCTATGATACCATAATTCTTGACAAATCGTCTATAGTATCTGGTCAGCCCCAAAAATCCTCTCACTTGCTTGACATTTGTTGGTATAGGCCACGACCGAACTGCTGCTATCTTTTCTTCCTCCACTTGTACTCCCATTTTAGTGATGACATGGCCCAAAAAGATAACTTGGTCTTGACCAAAACAGCATTTTGACATCTTGGCAAAGAATTTGTTGTCTTGCAATAACTTCAATGCTTGAGCTAAGTGTTCTTGATGCTGCTCCATGTTGGCACTGTAAATTAAAATATCATCAAAGAAAACAAGGATGAAACGACGCAAGAATGGTCGAAATAGGTCATTCATAACAGCCTGAAAAGTTGAAGGGGCGTTTGTTAGGCCAAAAGGCATAACTTTGAACTCATAATGCCCGGAATGAGTTCGAAAAGCTGTCTTTTCAATGTCCTCTGGTGTCATTTGGATCTGGTAATAACCAGATTTCAAATCCAGCTTTGAAAAGATAGTTGCGCCATATAACTCATCTAATAATTCATCAATATTTGGGATCGGGTATTTATCAGCAATGGTAGCTTTGTTAAGAGCCCAATAATCCACACACATCCTCCAGGAATCATCCTTTTTTCTTACCAACAATACTGGACTAGAAAAAGGGCTTGTGCTTGGTTGTATGAAACCATCAGACAAGAGTTGAGATACCTGCTTTTCGATTTCATTTTTTTGAGAATACGGGTACCTATAAGGTCTGATGTTGGGTGGGCTGGTGTTGGGTAGCAAGGAAATGGAATGAGTTTGGGAACGTGTAGGTGGCAGTTGTGTAGGTTCTTCAAAAACAGCTCGATATTGGTCAACAATAGGCTGTAACTGGGTGTGTATTGCAGGTGTAGAGATGGGTTCAATAGCTAAGTGTTGGAAACTTGAAGACTTTTGAGGGCCTGATTCAATGCCGCGCAACTTGTATTTTTTTCCTTCAATCGTGAAAACCATAAACAATTCCTTCCAATTAGCTTGTACCGTGTTCAAGGTGGCTAACCATTGGATCCCCAATACCAAATCCGCCCCTCCTAATGAAAATGGGTGAAAATCTTGGACAATTTTAAGATCATCTACCTCCAGTTTAAAACCTTTGCATATCTTACTACAACGGATGATATCTCCATTACCAATTTGTACCCCAAAAGGTGCAACAGGTTGAGTAGCCAAGTGGAGCTCGTTAATGAGAATATCAGAGATGAAGTTGTGGGTAGACCCCCCATCTACCAAAATCAAGACCTCGGTTGACTGTAACATACCTCTGATTTTCATAGTCGTGGGGTGGGTTTTTCCCAATATAGCATGTAGGCTGATCTCAGCAGTATTATCACGATCTGAGTCAGTCCCGGCTTCATCTCCGCAAGTTTCTTCCCCTTCCTCTTCTGCCTCCAACACCTTGAGTGTTCCGGTTTTGCACCTATGCCCAGGAGCATACTTATCGCCACACCTGAAACATTCACCTTTTAAAAATCTTTGTTGTTTCTCGGTGTCCGATATACGATTATTTCGGGCTGGAACGGTAGTAGGGTTAAGGTTTGAAGGAGTAGTTGTTCGGGACTCAGAGTATGGAGTTTTGTTGTTGGTAGAAGTGGCTGTATTTCGGACCGATCGCGAATGAGTGAGTTTAGATTCAAACTCCAGGGCTAAACTCATTGCGTTGTAAATGGTTCTAGGCTTATGTATTGTCACACCCCGATCTCCACGTGTCACCGGTGGGCCCAGTGTGGGGTACAGTGACGTGGTTGGCATCGTCATAGACAAACAACACAATATAATAATGCACAGCGGAAGCAGAATAGATATATTTCAACTTTAATTAAATGTAATAATGACATCATAAGTAGTTGAAACGGATCCACAGGCGGATCAAATAGAAATAAGATAAAATTGTTCAACAGTTTATTTTGTCGTCCGAGCTTGCGAGACTATAGTGGACGCTCTTAGGAAACAGCCAGCCTAGTTCGTTTAGTACCTGCACTTAACCTTTTGGGAAAAATACGTCAGTTTACACTGGTAAATACAAATCAACTGACTCATTTTGAAAATGATTGAAAATTTATTTAAATGCACAAGGCATAAATATTTTTATTAACTTGGGATAATTATGCAATATAAACTTGTGAACGAATTACATGTTACTCGTACATTTGGTGGCCCGGGATCTGCTGTCCGGGCTAAAGATTAAATGACACACCACATTAAAGAGTTATACACGCCGGGTGTACGCCTACACCCCGTGCTCTGGTCGTGGCCATCTCGTAAGATAATGCCAAGGATATCCGAGACACGGTCAATAACCCCCCAAAGCCTAAAGTAAGAACAAGACTGTTTAAACGAGTCGCACAAACTATTCAAGACTGTACACCCATAGGGTGCAGGATTTGTGCGCTCGATCAAGCGGTATTTTAAATACCGTACCCCAAGCCCGTATAGGGAAAATAAGTCAAAATGTATTTACCTGAGCAAGTATGAATCACAAATGGTAAGTGTAGGTAGCTTTTACTGGGCCTCCTAATCTGGAACAAAGGTTTATAATAACCTATTAGATTCCTAACGGGTCTTTTATTTAAGCCTAAGCTTTGACCGGTTAGTTTTAAGGACGATACGGTACAAGCGCACGATTAAGCGAAAGACCGGATAGAATGTGATTTAGACCCGACAAGTTTGAATACTTGTATAATATGGGTATACTAAATACATTCTGGATTTTGAGATAAAAATGACAACGTTTGACCCGTTTCGGTTAATTTACGCAAACTAGTTACGTAAACCGAACCGAACTCTAAAAGGGCGTTACGGGTAGCCAAAAGAGTCAAATACAAGTTCCCTGAGATAATATGCTTTAAATATGATATAATATCAGTAAGTTATGTTCTATTATGCCCCGAATGATTTTAAACTCAATTTATGCCTTAGAAGGGCATTTTGGTCATTTAAAAGATTATAAAAGAGTTAATTTGGAAATCTGAGTCTCGGGTCTGATTTATACAGTAAATATACTTAATTTGTCATGTTATAACAATAGGGTATGACCCATATACCAAACTTAACATTTAAAATCAAACTATGCACCGTAGGGGTATTTTAGTAATTTCACAAGGGCTAAAAATGCTAAAACTGGAAATCTGAGTTCATATACTTATACTTACTGTTATTATATGAAAATATACTAAATACATCAGTAGGTATGAGTCTTATATGTTTAATATGAGTATAACGCTTACTATGCGCTAAAAATGCTAAAAATACGATTTAGAGCCGTTTCCGGGTTTTCAAAAGAAAGCTGAGATTTTTATATTTCCAGAATGCTCAAAATAATTTATTTAACATATAAAATCAGTAGAAAAAGGTTTGGAGTCAAAAGAATGTATAAAACTCATTTTATGGCTTAAACGGTCAAAACCGGCATTAACCGAATCGACTTAGCGACGTATGATCCGATCAGCCAAAATTTAAATAAAAATCATCAAAAATCCCAAAATATTATTTAACATCAGTGGGTACAAAGTTTTATATCAAAACGTGGCCTGAAATGGGTTATACGCGAAATGCGCCGTTTATGTAACTTTAAGATGTAGTTTTACGCTATCGGCCATAACTCAAAATCTGGACCACTAACTGATCTCAAATTTTCGGTGCAAGTTTATATATTAGAAAAAAAGATTTCTACTCTTTCACTTTTCCAAAAATCACGTTTTATATCAAAAAGGGTAAAATAGTCAACTTTAAGCATAAATCGGAAACATGCAATGAGTCGGCTAAGTATAGACTCAAGTATCAAAAATTCCAGAGAGTTTAACCAAAATAAAAATGGTTCAAAATATGCTCAAATACAGATCTCAAACATGCATGCACGGATCCGAATCGATAGTCTACGAAAAAGTCATTTTACAAGACTTTCGGTTCCGATTCGTATTTATACTATAGATTGTCGAGTTGATCATGGTAAAACACATTCTTATATTCAATATAAAGCTATTATTGATGATCAAACTGATTGCATGTCATCTACATTACCATTTAAGCTATTTTTCACAAAAACCATTTCTGTTGACTTTTTAGAACAACTTTGACTCGACAATTAGCATGCATAAAGTGGGAATCAGAGAATACCCTTTTGAGGGTTTATTTCCCACATAAATACCAACATATCAGTGGTTTCAATTTGAGAAATGACAGAGTAAAACTCGTTTAATCGAAAAGTCAAAGTAAAAGAACAACGGTTTGACTTTTAACAATTAATCAATGCAAGAACGAATTATAGAATGATATAGAAGCTTACAAAGGTCCTAATGAAGCTTAGTTAACACTAGGAGGTGGCCTTGTCGTTCAGATTTGCTCCAGAAAGTCTTGAGAGTGTTCTTGAGAGTTGAGAGCTTCTTGATCACAATGAAAATGCCAAAGAAATGATCTTTTGATCTGATTTAAAGAGGAATCAGATGTTTGGAGATAGCACACTGTTGCACTAGGCATGCATGGACTTTAATTGGAGCATTTGGAGGTGCTATGAGCTGGTATCAACTAAAAATTCGGGCCAAATCAGCTGAATTCGCGAAACTGCACATCTGGGCAAGCCATACGGACCGTATGGTCCATGCTTTATGGTCCGCAAGGGACCAGGTCAGCTCAGCAACTTTCCATTATTGGCAGAAATGGCCCCTGACCTTCGTACGCGATGTTTTGATGCTTATCTTGACCCGTAAACCCCCAAACTTGGTTTTAAGAACCTTGGGACAATTACCAACATGGTAATGTCCTCGGATAACTTTGCGCTCAACCGAAAAGCCATGAAATTCGACGTTGACGCTTTTAGTCCCTCAAGTACGGTTTTGGCCATAACTTTCTCATACGTTAACGAAACTTCACGAAATTTTAACCACATATTCTAGTGAGTATATTTTAGCATTATAAAGCTTCGGGTCTGCCAAAAGTTCACTTAGAGGTATAAATTAGACATGTTGACACTTTTGGCCCCTATAGTTTGTAATTCCTCACTTTTGTGCAATTTCCGCGTCGTATGATCCATGAACCATCCGTTTAAGGTTATAAACATTATGTAGGGTTATCATAGAGTCTATTTATCCATTGTTGACACTTTGGACCCTTACGTTCCATAGTTTTCACTGTTTGTCACTTTTAGTCCCTCTAAAGTATGTTTTCACATACCGGAACCTTATGACACGTGTCAAGACGTTATTGGACGTAATTTTCCAAGGTGTTACATCCTCACCCCCTTAAAAGAAATCTCGCCCTCGAGATTTACTGAAACAAATGAGGATATTTCTCTTGCATCGTGGATTCCACTTCCCACGTGTATTCGGGACCTCTACGGGCATCCCATTTGACCTTAACAATAGGCACGTGCTTCCTTCGAAGCTTTTTCACCTGTCGATCCTCAATCGGCAAAGGTTTTTCTACGAACTTCAAACTTTCGTCTATGTGTATATCTGTATGTGGTATAACCAGTGAATCGTCAGCGAAACACTTCTTCAAATTACAGATGTGGAACACATTATGAATAGCGCTAAGTTCTTCAGGCAAGTTTAACTTGTAAGCAACTGCTCCGACACGTTCGATGATCTCGAAAGGTCCTATGTATCTCGGGCTTAGCTTGCCTTTCTTACCAAATCGCATCACCCCCTTCCAGGGTGATACTTTAAGCAATACTTTATCACCTACATCGAAGTGAAAATCTTTGCGCTTAGGATCCGCATAACTTTTCTGCCTATCCTTGGCAGCTTTCAAACGATCGCGGATCTGAATGATCTTGTCCGTCGTCTCAAAAACGATGTCTGGTCCTGACAACTGGACATCTCCAACTTCTGCCCAACAAATGGGCGATCTACACTTTCTACCGTATAAGGCCTCAAAAGGCGCAGCTTTTATGCTGGAATGGTAGCTATTGTTGTAGGAGAATTCAATCAGTGGTAGGTTCTTATCCCAACTACCACCCAAGTCGATCGCACATGCACGAAGCATGTCTTCCAAAGTTTGAATAGTACGCTCACTCTGACCATCGGTCTGAGGATGATAAGCCGTACTAAAATTCAAACGAGTGCCCAACGATTGTTGGAAACTCTTCCAAAAATGCGACGTATATCTCGTATCTCTATCGGAGATAATAGATATAGGTATACCATGTAACGCTACAATCTTATCCACGTATAGTTGAGCTAACATATCGAAGCTATACGTCTCCTTGATGGGTAGAAAATGAGCTGACTTAGTCAGTCTATCTACTATGACCCATATGGTATCATTTCCCTTTTTCGTCTTCGGCAACTTGGTGATGAAATCCATTGTCACCATTTCCCATTTCCATTTGGGAATTTCAGGTTGTTGAAGCAAACCTGACGGCTTCTGATGCTCAGCCTTGACTTGCGTACAAGTCAAACATTTAGCTACATGCTCAGCTACTAACTTTTTCAAACCAATCCACCAGTAGTTTGCTTTCAAATCCTGGTACATCTTATCAGCTCCAGGATGAACGGAATATTTAGAGCTGTGGGCTTCCTGGAGGATAACATCCCGAAGTCCTCCATAAACTGGAACCCATATTCGTCCGTTTAGTCGTAGCATTCCATCTTTGTCGTAGGATAACTGCTCCTCAGTAACTCCTAACTTTTCTGCAGGATAGTTAGCTTCCAGCACAGCTTCCTTCTGTGCAGCTAACACCCTTTCATTCAAATTGTTCCTTATCTCAATGCGCTTGGCATTGATTCTGATCGGTTTCACCCTTTCCTTTCTGCTTAAGGCGTCGGCAACTACATTGGCCTTGCCTGGATGGTATCTTATCTCACAGTCATAATCATTCAAAGTTTCCATCCATCGCCTTTGACGTATGTTCAATTCCTTCTGATTGAACAAGTGTTGAAGACTCTTGTGATCCGAATAAATTATACACTTGGTTCCGTACAAGTAATGTCTCCATAGCTTCAAAGCAAATACAACTGCACCCAATTCCAAATCGTGGGCGGTGTAGTTCTTCTCGTGCACCTTTAGCTGTCGAGAAGCGTAGGCAATGACTTTGCCTTTCTGCATGAGCACACAGCCCATACCAGTGTGCGATGCATCGCAATACACTATGAAATCTTCTATGCCATCGGGCAGTGTCAACACTGGCGCGTTGCTCAACTTCTTCTTCAGGATGTCGAAGGATTCCTGCTGCTTAGGGCCCCAATCGAACTTAATCTTCTTACGAGTCAACGAAGTTAGGGGCGCAGCAATTCTTGAAAAGTTCTCGATAAATCGCCTATAATATCCTGCCAATCCGAGGAAACTGCGGATCTCGGTAGGAGTCTTCGGCTCCTGCCAGTTCATGACTGCTTCTACTTTAGCGGGATCTACATGGATACCACGCTCGCTTACTACATGTCCAAGGAACTGGACTTCTCGAAGCCAAAATTCGCACTTCGAAAATTTGGCATAAAGCTTCTCTTGATGCAGAAGTTTGAGAATACAACGAAGGTGTTTCTCATGGTCAGCTTGGCTCTTCGAGTAGATAAGGATGTCATCAATAAAGACGATGACGAACTTATCTAAATAAGGCTTGCAGACGCGATTCATGAGATCCATGAACGCGGCTGGTGCGTTTGTGAGCCCAAAAGGCATCACTAGGAACTCGTAATGTCCATAACGAGTCCTAAACGCTGTCTTGTGCACATCTTCATCCTTGACTTTCAACTGATGATAACCTGACCTCAGGTCGATCTTTGAGAAATAACTTGCTCCTTGCAACTGATCGAACAGATCGTCGATCCTGGGTAACGGATACCTATTCTTGATAGTGACCTTATTAAGCTCACGGTAATCGATGCACAGACGCATCGATCCATCCTTCTTCTTAACGAACAAGATTGGCGCTCCCCAAGGAGACGAGCTAGGTCTAATAAAACCTTTAGCTAATAGATCATCCAACTGCGTCCTCAACTCCTTCATCTCCGTTGGTGCCAATCTATATGGTGCTCTTGCTACAGGCGCAGCGCCTGGAATGATGTCTATCCGAAACTCCACTTGCCTATCTGGTGGCAAACCGGGTAGTTCTTCTGGGAATACCTCAGGATATTCCGAGATAACAGGGATATCCTCAATCTTTGGCTTCGGCTCATCAAGGGTAACTTGTGCCATATAAATGACACATCCCTTCTGCATGCATCTGGATGCCTTGAGCATGGACACTTGCTCAGGCAATCCATGCTGGGTATCTCCTTGAATAGTGAGTGACTCACCAGACGGAGTCTTCACTACTACTTGCTTTCTGTTGCACACAATCTGGGCTTGGTTTTTCGCTAACCAATCCATGCCTATCACTATATCGAATCCAGCTAGCTTAAAGGGAAGCAAGGATAACGGGAAAGAATGATTCCTAATGGATATAACACATCCATCTAGAACAGTCGAGGCGGTTTCTATGGTTCCATCGGCTAATTCCACCTCATATTTCACACTTAAGGTTTTAACAGGAAGGTTTAACAATTTACAAAACTTATCATCTACAAATGATTTATCAGCTCCTGAATCAAATAAGACTCTAGCGAAAATATCATTTACAAGAAACGTACCTGTAATGACGTTGTCATCAAGAACTGCTTCCTTGGCGTCCATTCTGAAGACTCTCGCATTAGTCTTCTTTCCTTCATCAGCCTTCTTCGCATTCTTTGGGCAATTTGGCCGGATGTGCCCTTTCTCGTTGCAACCAAAACAAGTTGCATCCTTAAGCTTCTTGCAATCCAAGGCTTTATGGTCCGTGGACTTGCAGATTCTACATCGCCTTTCTTGAGACTGGGATTTCGCTTCCAAACGACATTTCCCAAAATGGTGTCTCTTGCAGGTCTTGCATCTGGGTTTTTCACCCGACTGATGATCTCCTTTCTTAGATCCCGACCCTTTCCTATGGTCGTTGTTCCCTCTGTGTCGTTTCTCAGATCTTCGTGAGGTGTCATCCTCACGTTTCCTCTTGTTTTCCTCTGAGCTTTTCATAGCTCTCAATCTGACTACATCTTGAGTGAGGGTGAGGGAGAGGGATAGATCAGCTACGGATCTAAATGTCGTAGGCCTTGAAGCCTTAACACTCGCCTTTATCTCCGGTGCCAAGCCCCCAATAAAACGGGCGATCCTTCGTGGTTCAGGGGTCACCAAATACGGCACCAATCGAGATAAGGTGTTGAATGTAGTAAGATACGCTTGACAATCGAGGTTTTTCATCACTAGGGATACAAAATCCGACTCAATTCTTTCGACCTCATGCTGTGGGCAGAAATTCTCTTTGATCAGTGCTACAAACTGATCCCAGGTCATGCTATACAGAGCGGCCTTACCGGCAGCTTGCAGAAGTGACTTCCACCATGCTAACACATCTCCCTTGAATGACTGGGACACGTACTTCACAACGTCCCTATCAGCACACCCGCTGATGTCAACAACTGTATCCATCTCATCGATCCATGTCATGCAGTCAACTGCCCCTTTTGCCCCAGTAAAATCCCTGGGTTTGCATGAAACGAAATACTTGTACGTACAGGACTTGCTGTGCGTATCATGCTTCAGCTTGATTTCTTGCTTAGGAATACTGCTGTGGTTGGAGGAGTGATTATCCCCCTCATCCTTCTTTGGCTCATTCTTCTTAGAAGGTGGCTTACTATGAGCCTCTGAATGAGTCTTGGGCTTGACGTGCGTTACAGTTCGGGTCCTACTCCGAGTCCCGCTAGATTCCCTGAATTGCCTATCCATAGCTTTGGCAACAGCGTTTTCAACCAGTGCTTGCAGTTCCGCACCAGTGACGTGAATCTTTGTATCATCTGGGTGTTCTCCAGAATGACTGTTGGTCTCCTCCGATTTAGCCATGTAGCTTTAAGCTACATAAAAGGACAAGGTCTTATTTAGAAACCTAACAGCATTATCGTTCTAGACGATTTATTAACCATGATATTAAGAATCATAATAGTTAATGTATTTAATTTCATTCAGGGCTTTTATTAGCAACTATATTATGGAATGAAATATATATATATTGGCACAATAGGCCTAGTCACTTCGGACAACTTACTAAATTATAAATTTAGATTTTTATAGGATTAGCATTGTATAATTAAACAAATAATCCTTTACTAGGCAGGGAGTCATAAACCACAACTGCCACTATATGACATAGTCATAACCCGTAGGTATCAAGTCATTACCAGACTTGTATACAGATAAAATCTGTAGATAATTTATTAAAAAGGGTGACATGTGTGATTTTACGAATCACGCTTAGTCAAGAATGTTAACATGTTTTCAGATGTTAACAGAGATTTGAATCTTCTCAACCAGGTTTTACCATATTGGCTAGGCCTTTTAATAAGACATTCAAGCTAGGTTCTACCTTACTAAGATTCTTATAAAAATGGCAAATCAAATAAAAATTGATATTTTCCATTTATTTGAATATTAATTTCATGCACAAAGATAAAATGAAAAATTTAAATTAACCATTAAATTAAAGTAAACTAGTACAACTTTTGCCCTAAACGGGACTTTAATTCAAATAACATGCCCACGCAGGGGCTAAACCAAACAACAGACAAAACTAACAAAACGAACCCACGCAGGGGTTAAACAGAAATAACATACCCACGCAGGGGTAGAACAAGAGAAATATACCCACGCAGGGGTAGAATACAGGAATAAATGTCCACGCAGGGACATGAGTAAACGAGATAACAACAAAGGATTTAATAATCCTTCTTACTCTTACCCTTAATCAAGTCAACCATCTTCTTGAACATACCGCGGTTGTGTCGGCGATCATTTTGCAATTCCCGTCGCACGTCATGTATCCCTTGCAGGATTTCTTGGACTTGCGGCAGCGACATCATCGGCGCCGGCGGCGGTGGCTGATACTGCTGTGGCTGTGGAGGCTGCGGCTGCTGGTATCCCTGCGGTGGGAATCCAAAAGCTGATTGTCCCGTAGCCCAGGGACCTCCAAAAGTACTCTCCTGATTGAGAGGGTTGTAGCCTGAAGCTAACCAGTAGGGATCTCCCGTATAATCATAACCGGGAGGAAAAGTCGGCTCGAAAGGGTTGAACTGCGCTGCGCTAGCATACCCAGGGATGGGCTCTCCAAAGTTCTGCGGCGGTAGTGGCGCAATAGTCGTAGAAGTAACCTCTGAGACGGGATGCTGAGACTCTCCCATCTCTGACTCCTCGTGGAGCGGCGAGTAGCGGCCGCTACCTGAATGTCGAGGGGTGGCAATGCGAATCCCTCCTCGCATAGACATACGCGCGTTCCTCCTTGGCCTCTGAGGCGGAGGAGGCAAAACCGGTGGTGGTGGTGGCGACGGAGTGATCACGTCGCGCCAAAAGGCCTCAGATGGGTCCTGCTGCAAAGGCGGCTGCTGAAGCTGCTGCTGCTGAGAGTGGTGCTGCGAATGCACGAGAGAACCGTGGTAAGACTGGTGCGTGGGAGAGTTGTGGTGGCTGGGGGTGTAAAACCAATCATGCTGTTTAAACCTCTCCTCGTAGCTGTCAACACCATTGAATGGTGATCCCCTGTATGGTGACCCATCCGATATCTCAATGGGATGGTTAGGCGTGCCGGACGGTGGCAGGGAAGGGTAAGTGTCCTCGTCGACCTCCATCTCGTTACCACCAGAGAAGTGGTCTTCAGGTCCTAGTGGGTTATGACCCACTGGCTCATCCAAGAAAGCATCAGGGTTATACAAGCCCTGATAAGCTGGTGCTGGGTAGTGGTGAGGTGACTGGTGTAATGGAATGAAAGATCCATGGGAGTCGTGGGGCCCATTTTCAGAATGGGGCCCAAATGAGTGGGGTAGGGATGGCGAGGTACTCAATGATACCGAGTGCCTGGCTGGCTCGGCGAATGATCTCCAAAGATCATGGGCTGCAGTGTTGTGCGACGCTGATGGGGCTCGCCTGTGCGAAGGTCCTGCCTCGTGGTCATGTGATGTGGCGAATCCTCCTCGTCCTCGCATACGTGGCGGCATGATGAACCTGTCAAAAATTAAACAAGTTGCACAACAAAATATATAAGACAAAGCTAATAATAAAAATAAAGATAAAATAAACGAAATGTCGAACATTTCCTAAGTTCTTTGTCTAGACTCGAAAATCGAGAATTGTGCAATTGTGTAACTGAGATTAATCCCAAAGGACTAGTGTTTAATTCACTCAGCGTTGGCTCTGATACCAACCTGTCACACCCCGATCTCCACGTGTCACCGGTGGGCCCGGTGTGGGGTATAGTGACGTGGTTGGCATCGTCATAGACAAACAACACAATATAATAATGCACAGCGGAAGCAGAATAGATACATTTCAACTTTAACTAAATGTAATAATGACATCATAAGTAGTTGAAACGGATCCACAGGCGGATCAAATAGAAATAAGATAAAATTGTTCAACAGTTTATTTTGTCGTCCGAGCTTGCGAGACTATAGTGGACGCTCTTAGGAAACAGCCAGCCTAGTTCGTTTAGTACCTGCACTTAACCTTTTGGGAAAAATACGTCAGTTTACACTGGTAAATACAAATCAACTGACTCATTTTGAAAATGATTGAAAATTGATTTAAATGCACAAGGCATAAATATTTTTATTAACTTGGGATAATTATGCAATATAAACTTGTGAACGAATTACATGTTACTCGTACATTTGGTGGCCCGGGATCTGCTGTCCGGGCTAAAGATTAAATGACACACCACATTAAAGAGTTATACACGCCGGGTGTACACCTACACACCGTGCTCTGGTCGTGGCCATCTCGTAAGATAATGCCAAGGATATCCGGGACACGGTCAATAACCCCCCAAAGCCTAAAGTAAGAACAAGACTGTTTAAACGAGTCGCACAAACTATTCAAGACTGTACACCCATAGGGTGCAGGATTTGTGCGCTCGATCAAGCGGTATTTTAAATACCGTACCCCAAGCCCGTATAGGGAAAATAAGTCAAAATGTATTTACCTGAGCAAGTATGAATCACAAATGGTAAGTGTAGGTAGCTTTTACTGGGCCTCCTAATCTGGAACAAAGGTTTATAATAACCTATTAGATTCCTAACGGGTCTTTTATTTAAGCCTAAGCTTTGACCGGTTAGTTTTAAGGACGATACGGTACAAGCGCACGATTAAGTGAAAGACCGGATAGAATGTGATTTAGACCCGACAAGTTTGAATACTTGTATAATATGGGTATACTAAATACATTCTGGATTTTGAGATAAAAATGACAACGTTTGACCCGTTTCGGTTAATTTACGCAAACTAGTTACGTAAACCGAACCGAACGCTAAAAGGGCGTTACGGGTTGCCAAAAGAGTCAAATACAAGTTCCCTGAGATAATATGCTTTAAATATGATATAATATCAGTAAGTTATGTTCTATTATGCCCCGAATGATTTTAAACTCAATTTATGCCTTAGAAGGGCATTTTGGTCATTTAAAAGATTATAAAAGAGTTAATTTGGAAATCTGAGTCTCGGGTCTGATTTATACAGTAAATATACTTAATCTGTCATGTTATAACAGTAGGGTATGACCCATATACCAAACTTAACATTTAAAATCAAACTATGCACCGTAGGGGTATTTTAGTAATTTCACAAGGGCTAAAAATGCTAAAACTGGAAATCTGAGTTCATATACTTATACTTACTGTTATTATATGAAAATATACTAAATACATCAGTAGGTATGAGTCTTATATGTTTAATATGAGTATAACGCTTACTATGCGCTAAAAATGCTAAAAATACGATTTAGAGCCGTTTCCGGGTTTTCAAAAGAAAGCTGAGATTTTTATATTTCCAGAATGCTCAAAATAATTTATTTAACATATAAAATCAGTAGAAAAAGGTTTGGAGTCAAAAGAATGTATAAAACTCATTTTATGGCTTAAACGGTCAAAACCGGCATTAACCGAATCGACTTAGCGACGTATGATCCGATCAGCCAAAAATTAAATAAAAATCATCAAAAATCCCAAAATATTATTTAACATCAGTGGGTACAAAGTTTTATATCAAAACGTGGCCTGAAATGGGTTATACGCGAAATGCGCCGTTTATGTAACTTTAAGATGTAGTTTTACGCTATCGGCCATAACTCAAAATCTGGACCACTAACTGATCTCAAATTTTCGGTGCAAGTTTATATATTAGAAATAAAGATTTCTACTCTTTCACTTTTCCAAAAATCACGTTTTATATCAAAAAGGGCAAAATAGTCAACTTTAAGCATAAATCGGAAACATGCAATGAGTCGGCTAAGTATAGACTCAAGTATCAAAAATTCCAGAGAGTTTAACCAAAATAAAAATGGTTCAAAATATGCTCAAATACAGATCTCAAACATGCATGCACGGATCCGAATCGATAGTCTACGAAAAAGTCGTTTTACAAGACTTTCGGTTCCGATTCGTATTTATACTATAGATTGTCGAGTTGATCATGGTAAAACACATTCTTATATTCATTATAAAGCTATTATTGATGATCAAACTGATTGCATGTCATCTACATTACCATTTAAGCTATTTTTCACAAAAACCATTTCTGTTGATTTTTTAGAACAACTTTGACTCGACAATTAGCATGCATAAAGTGGGAATCAGAGAATACCCTTTTGAGGGTTTGTTTCCCACATAAATACCAACATATCAGTGGTTTCAATTTGAGAAATGATAGAGTAAAACTCGTTTAATCGAAAAGTCAAAGTAAAAGAACAACGGTTTGACTTTTAACAATTAATCAATGCAAGAACGAATTATAGAATGATATAAAAGCTTACAAAGGTCCTAATGAAGCTTAGTTAACACTAGGAGGTGGCCTTGTCGTTCAGATTTGCTCCAGAAAGTCTTGAGAGTGTTCTTGAGAGTTGAGAGCTTCTTGATCACAATGAAAATGCCAAAGAAATGATCTTTTGATCTGATTTAAAGAGGAATCAGATATTTGGAGATAGCACACTCTTGCACTAGGCATGCATGGACTTTAATTGGAGCATTTGGAGGTGCTATGAGCTGGTATCAACTAAAAATTCGGGCCAAATCAGCTGAATTTGCGAAAGTGCACATCTGGGCAAGCCATACTGACCGTATGGTCCATGCTTTACGGTCCGCAAGGGACCAGGTCAGCTCAGCAACTTTCCATTATTGGCAGAAATGGCCCCTGACCTTCGTACGCGATGTTTTGATGCTTATCTTGACCCGTAAACCCCCAAACTTGGTTTTAAGAACCTTGGGACAATTACCAACATGGTAATGTCCTCGGATAACTTTGCGCTCAACCGAAAAGCCATGAAATTCGACGTTGTCGCTTTTAGTCCCACAAGTACGGTTTTGGCCATAACTTTCTCATACGTTAACGAAACTTCACGAAATTTTAACCACATATTCTAGTGAGTATATTTTAGCATTATAAAGCTTCGGGTCTGCCAAAAGTTCACTCAGAGGTATAAATTAGACATGTTGACACTTTTGGCCCCTATAGTTTGTAATTCCTCACTTTTGTGCAATTTCCGCGTCGTATGATCCATGAACCATCCGTTTAAGGTTATAAACATTATGTAGGGTTATCATAGAGTCTATTTATCCATTGTTGACACTTTGGACCCTTACGTTCCATAGTTTTCACTGTTTGTCACTTTTAGTCCCTCTAAAGTATGTTTTCACATACCGGAACCTTATGACACGTGTCAAGACGTTATTGGACGTAATTTTCCGAGGTGTTACATGTATCCTCACATCAGCTTTTAATTCATCTTTAAGCCCATTTAGAAACACCCCCAATAAGCAATGGTCCGGCCAATTTGAAACTCGGGAAGAGCGTTTAGCAAATTCTTGCCGATATTCATTAACCGTACCCGTTTGCTTAACACTACAAAGGTACTCGTCTGGATTTTGAAACTCGTCTGGACCGACATTTTTTGTAAAAATTTGTGATAATTCTTCCCAAAAGGTTATGGGTTGGTCATTGGCAAACCAAGAATAGAGATCTAGAGCGTCTCCTTCCAAATGCAATGAGGCTACTTCTACTTTGTCTTCCTCAGGAATGTGGTAGTACCTGAAGTATTTTTCCGCCTTTAATAACCAGCCGCGTGGATCTCCCCCACTAAAAGTAGGGAAATCAATTTTGTTGTATGGGCGGAAATGTTGCCTATTCCTCCAATGGCTTTCTCCTTCTTCATTTCGGCTTCCTCTTGAGTTATCTCCTGCTTTCAGTGCTGCGAGGTCTTCTTTCATGGATTCTACACACTCCAACCGTGCTGCTATTTCGGCCAACTGTGCAGCTATGGGATCTGGTGGTGGGTTAGTCTCTCCTGAATTGCCTCGGGTCTGAACCATCTTGGTTTATTCTCTTCGTTTCCCGGCAATGGAACCAATGATAGGAACAAGAAAATAAGAAAAACAATTGCAGACTAGCTTTTATTTCAATGGAAAGTATAAGGCCCGATTCGAGAGGGGCAAGGTCTCCAAATACAAAATGATAGTAAAAAGTAATAATCGGATGCTAGAACAATGAACTAGTCTGCCTATTTATGCTGATAATTGAAAAGTAGCTGATCCTAGAATTAAGGTGCAATTGATCCTAGAATTATGATAATTGATCCCATTTGAGCTCATTGCTAAATATAACCGAATGGGTTAAACAGACTGCCAAAAATAGCATTGAATTGCTGGTTGTTCACAGCTGTCTCGATTTGCTTCTTTTTCCTTCTAGAATAAGTCTTTAATGCCTGAGATTTACTTGGTATTGCAACAGATTTTCTACAGAACATAAGATTAAGTTGTCAAATGCAAAATTGCCATCACAAATAAGCACATAAACTTATTTTTATAGTAATGAGAATGACTTGCATTTGTGTTTTAGATCGATCACATATTTCTTTCATGTGACTACTCTGAAATTGCTGATGGATTACCAGGTCCTTGCATTATTCTTAAGCTTGCATATTTATTTCAATTTAGATATGAAATTTCTGAAATTTATCTTGCAGGTATTTTATTCACATTGGCTGGCATGGGTGAAGAATGGATATTTGTAAGCATCAGTATGATGATAGCTTGAGTTATCTAGGGTCATAAAAGGGGTAGTGGGTAATGGTAAGGGTATTATGTGCTGGATCGAATGTTGCTATGATGATGTACCATTGGCGAATCGCTTCTGGTGTCCTTTTGTGCGGGAAATTAACAAGTTCTACAAAGTTGCAGACTGATTAAAGATTGGGGTGTCAGGCGTTGTATGGAATTGGGAATGGAAGCACGGGTTGGGAGGTGTGAACGAGGCTGCGGAACTGCAGCAGCCGCTGAACTTGGTGGGCCAGACAGGTCTATCAAGTGGGGTTGATAAATGGGTATGGAAGCTCGGTGGGGATGGACTTTTTACTATGCACAGCCTTAAAAGGGCCCTGCAGGAGGTTCGTTACTGTGTACCAGATCGTGTAACTCGATGGAATAGCTGGGTCCCAAAGAAGGTCGGAATTGTGGTTTTGGCGAGCTGAACTTGACCGACTTCCGCGAGGTGCACGTTGGTTAGAAGGCAGATTAATGTACTGACGGACCTGTGTCCTGCGTGTGGGGAGTATCCAGAGTCGGTTGAATATGTGTTTGTTTCCTTTGGTTTCGTTCAAGCGGTTTGGTCAGTAATCGGTCAACGGTGTAATCACTCATCGATTTATGCCTTTGGAATAAAAGATCTCATTGATTTAGATGTGATTATGCCTGGGTCTGCAAAGTTCAAAAAGGCATTACACGCAGTGGTCTCAACAACCTTTTGGAGTATTTGGAAGCGTCAGAACTATAGAGTGTGCTATCAAGTTACATGTGGGTCAAGAACCGATGGAAACAAATGGGGCTTGAATGGGAGGTCTAGAATGGGTTTAAATTGGATAAGGTGGGATGGTAATAATTTGGTGTAGCCTCTGACCTGTATGTGGTAGCAGTTTCCCTTTTTTTGTTTCGTGTATGTATGTGACCAGTCCTGCTCGTCCTCTTTTGTTTGAAATAAAATTTATTTGTTGGATGTTCAAAAAACAATGATAGCTTGAGTTATTATTTTCTTAATGTTGTCTTTGATTGTTGAAATTATTGGTATTTTTTGCTTGGTATTTGAAGGTATATGTACAGTGGCCCTCGTATTTTTAATATTTACAATGAAATCTTTATTTCCAAATGCAACCATAATTCACACTCGATGCTTTAGTCCATCACTCAAATCTCATATAGTTTTATTGGATAATAATCCTAAAAAGTAAATGATCAGATGCAGCCATGGCTCACACATTTTGGTTGGTTTATAGGGCTGGATGGTATGGGGTCCGTCCCCCCTCCGTCCCGGTTCGGCGCCGCATGCTACACCATTCCCCCAGCGGCGTCGTCTCCGTCTGCTTAGCGACGTTTGAGCCGGGCCACAAAATGACAAAACTTCACCTTTTTAGCTGAAGTTACCATTGCAAAGTAAAAAAAAATTTAATTGCCATAAATATTTTCAAACGGCTAGAATTCAAACCAACCCAAAATCTTTTTAACTTTTTATATAAAATCAAACTTTTTACCCCAATTTTAACCCACTACAACCTCATCTCTCTCTCAACTTTTTTTAAAACCTTCTACTTTTTTATAAAACATTCTTCTACAATAGATCCATACAACCCGAACAAACCGAACAACCCGAATCCAATATCCAAACCCGAATGTTTTTTCGGTGCCCGGGTACTATTCTATAATGGATCCGAACCCTTTCGCGCAATTTTCCGCCAACGCTTTTGCGGGTTTCCAACATTCTCCTAACGTTTTTCCGAGTACGCAACAAAGCGTTACAAAACTTGATGATGCGAAACCCGTTTAACATGTAACCCGTTCAAGCTTCTCAACCACCCTAACCCGTGCAAACTTCTCAACCACTAGAACCCGACGACGTTGAAGTCGTTCTAGAGACGCAACCGCAAACCTCCAAACGAAAAAAAAGGAAAGCAAGTTGCGGTTGACCAAAATCAACCTTCAAAACCAAAGCCAAAATAGTGGACGCCGCTCGAGGAGGAAGCCTTAGCGAAGGCGTATATTA
This sequence comes from Helianthus annuus, assembly GCF_002127325.2. Taxonomy (NCBI): domain Eukaryota; kingdom Viridiplantae; phylum Streptophyta; class Magnoliopsida; order Asterales; family Asteraceae; genus Helianthus; species Helianthus annuus. Next base: position 43,744,685 of record NC_035441.2, read on the forward strand.
GCTCATCCACACACCCCGTTAAAGGTATGTAAAGTTAACATTTTTTTAGTATATACTTTTTCATATTAATTTTTAATTTTTTTAATATATACTTTTGTTAAACATAGGTAACAACCAAACCGGCGAGGGGTTTTGGAAAGCGGTATTATCAAAGTTCCTTGAGATAATGGAACAGGGACCATATCGAGATCTCGACTCGATATCTTTGAAGTGGCGAAAGATGAATACGGTCGTGAACCGGTTTTCAGAGGAATATAATAAATTATATACAAGTGGGTGTCGTAATGGGATGAGCGACGAGGATGTCTTCAAATCGGAAATGGATAAATACAAGACGAACCATAGAGTCGCTTTCCCACACATTCGGGCTTGGGAAGTTTTACGAACGGCCAAAAAGTGGGTGCCGGTTCCGAATGAGGTTGAGATGGAAAAACGACAAACAACCTCGGAGACCGGTAGTTTTAGTGCCGGCGGCTCGGACCCAAGATGTCAAGTTAATTTAAACGACGACAACGAATTTGACGAAGAAGAGTAGGCCGTACAAGAGGAGGAACGTCCCCCGGGCCGGGACAAATCAAAAAAGGAGGCGGCTACAAAGAAAAAAAATCGAAAAGGGGGGCGATTTGAAGATGGAGGCGTTTATGGCCCAATTCAAAGCTTACACGGAGGTCACGGCCCAAAAGGCGAAGGTGAAGGAATGCGCGATCGAAGAAAGGGTACGCGTGGCGGGAGAAAAGGTACGAGTGGTGGGAGAAAAGGTACGCGTTGCCGAAGAAAAGGTTCGGGTCGACAAAGAAAAAAACGAACTCAAAAAATGGGACATAATGACGACCGATGTTGATAGTTATCCCGAACAAAAATGCGCTACTTTAAAAAAATGCAAGAGAAAATCATGAAAAAGTATGAAAGTTAGGAATTTTTTTTTAAGTTTATGTTTTTTTTAACTTATGTAATGTTTTGTTTTTTAATATTAATGAATTTGTTTTTCTATCTTATTTAATAAATATTAAAAAAAAGTAGATGAATTAAAAAAAATAAGTAAACTTGGTGGGGTAGGATCATCCTCCCATTTCCAGTGTTTTACCATGTCGGATCATCCTCTATGGGACTATGATGTGGCACATACGTGGCGGTTCATCCTCTAAGGGAGGACCATCACTATACCGCATAGCCTAACAAATTAAATAATGCTTTTCGTTAGAATACAACGAATAAAATACTTATGGTTATTATTCTATTAATTAAAAAGCTGCTAATTACTTAGTTCCCCCCAAGATTTTCTACCCACATTCTCCACCTAAGATACTTCCGACAAAAAAGGAAGCAATTTGAAAAAAAAAAAAAACAAATGCAGTTTCGTGGGTAGTGGGAGTTTCTTTTTATTCCTATATAAAGGTGTGCGATTGATCTTGGCCATACAAATTAGACGGTTAATTGTGAGGGTTAATCCTGACCTGAATAACCACTAGGTGGTTATAGCCAGAATTTTAATGTTTTTCAGGTGTAGCAGTTTCACGAGGTGAAGTTTTATCGTCACATTGTGTTATGTCATTGTGTTTTTATTAGACAACGAGGTTTTGTCATTGTTTCTGTTTTATATATGTAACATTGTACTATACTATAGCATTGTGTTTTTGTAAAACATTGTGTTTTTATAACACATGATATACTTTTTATTTGTATTTTTTACAACATTCAATGTCGTCGACTTTCAATTTTTTATTTATATTTTCCTCCATTATAATTTTAATTAGGATATGTATTAGCAGTTTATTATTCATGTTAAACCGTTCTTGTAGTTGTCGACCATATTCTCCTACAAAACTGATAACATCAACTGTTGTATTAATGCTTAATAAAACTTTTCTTTCTTGATAAATAAATAACCTCCCTCAACCCCCACTAACTCCCATTTTTCCAGGAGGTAGTTAACTTGAGCATATTAATTACATGGGGTATTTAGGTAAATATAGGCTATGAGTTAGCTACAATGTCCAAATTTCCTAACACAATATTATACAAAAACCAAAGCATTTGTAAAAACAAAATTCGTTGTAAAAACACAATACGAGAGGAACTCCATATGTTGGTTAGTATCAGAATGTTTAGCGTGGTTGTTGAATCGTGGAAACTGCAAAATGAAACCTGGTCAAAAGTGATTTATTTTCTGCCCGGTGTGTTAATGTCATTGATGATTAGGTTATCTGTGCACTATATAAATGGATATAACAAGTTCATTATAGTTCAAGAATGGGGTGAGATTGCTGAGATAAACGTAAGGACAAAGGAGATGCATTACATAAACGTATAATGAAATACTATATGTACATTGTTATAATTGACATGAAACATGTATATATCTTTTTTGTTTGTTAATTTTATGGTGATAGCAACACCTACGTTAATCTGGGTCGTCCGATCATGGTGGTTATTTGTGAGATTAAATCTCATCCGTAATAACCCCCAAAAAATTGGTAGTGTTTTTTAGAGTGCAACAGTTAGGAAGTTACCCATGTTTTCCACTCTCCTATTTAATTAATTACACATCTGCAATAAAATATAGGCAATATAAAATTTGTTACTAAATCCAATTATTCATTTTTAATGTATCATTTGGCAACAATTAAAAAAGTAAAATTAATTTACCTCTAAAAATCATTAATTTTAATTAAACATGTAAAAAAGTAATATATAATAAATATTTTAAAGGTGTATTTTGGCAAAAAAAAAAAAAAACTGATTTTTGGTTGATTTGGGCCATCCATTTTGGGCAGCTATTCCTAAGATTAATAACCCCCAAAAATTTGGCAATTATTTATTGAGAGGAGCAGTTTTGCAAGATCCCATTTTATTATTGAGTTTTCAAACAGTTTATACCCAATTGACCTGGTCATCAATAAATAGAAAATAACCAATCCATGATCTAACACAATAATTACGAACTTAACTAAAAAAAAACTGCTAATTAGTTATCCCCATGATTTTCTGCCCACCTTCTCATCTTCCTCTTACACAGTTCCTAAAAAAAGGAAGATTAAATCCTATGTTTGAGAATTTAAAATATAAAACAAATCTACCTATTTTACTAAAAAAAATACACTTAATGCCACATGTCCTTTTCTTAGGCAATCAATTGGGTGATGTGGAGACCCTCTTAGGCCAGAGAATTCCCCTTGGGCGGGATTTTCTTTTCTCTTATTTCCCTTCACACCGTCGCTCTCTCTCTCTCTTCAATCATTCCAACCTTGCCAATTACACGCTCTCACAAACCCTAAATCTATCCAATCGGCGGCTGTTCCGAGCTCAATCTTTCTCTCCCCGTCTTCGAATATGATGTGCGTAAGTGTGTATATGTTTTTAGATGTTTATTTAAGCCCTTTTTACACTTTTAGCCAAGTTTTAAATTTATAAAACACGATATTTACTAACACTAAACACACATATGGGCAAGTGCACCCATCGTGGACGTAGTATAGTGTTGGTAAGATACCGAGGTCGTCCAAGGACACAAGAGCTTTTAATACCGGTTTATCCTCAACGTCTAATCAAATCAAAAAGTTAGAAAAATGTTTTAAACTAAGAAAAATAAAAACTAACTAAATGCTGAAAAATAAAATAAAATAAAAAACAGATAGACAAGATGAATCACTTGGATCCGACTCGTGTATTAGTATAACCTTTGATTATTTTCGCACTTTTGCACTTGTTTAAGAGATTATCTTAGTTATTGTAGTAGGCCCCTCTTTTGAAGGCGACGTTACCCTCAACCCAGTAGTTTGAGTCAGCAAGGATACAATCCTAAAGGGTCGGATTATTGAAAGATAATGAATTAAGTTATTAATGCAAATTATGGTAGGCCCCGTTTTCGGCGGTGACGTTACCCTCGACTAAGTAGTCTGAGTCAGCAGGGATACAGTCCTAAATAGCCGGGTTATAGTATTAATAGTAGTTAGCTTATGAGGGGGTCAAAGAGTTTGGATCCCCGCCATCCAATACCCATGGGCATTGAAGGCGGTCCTATTAAATTTGACCCAGGTCCCAAGCAGGACCTCTAAACGCTGAACAAGGGTAAGACCTTTACCAAACCGTTCCCTTAACCCCCGACCGGGTAGCCAACATACCTCCATATAGACCGTGGAGATATGAATGGTGAAAATCTTTTATTTTATATAGACAGTAAAATAATGCCAAGACACCACGGACAAACGATAAGGAAAGATCACCTTCAACATAAGTAACTAGTTATTAAAGTCATTAATACAAAACCAAATAAAAAGTGCAAAAGATTAAAAATAAAAAGTATTATACTAAACACTTGTCTTCACCAAGTGATGTAAGAGACTTAGGCAAACATGGCCTTGATTGTCAAGAACTCTTACGATCAATCTTGGATCCCGAGACGACTCACACACTCTATGATGGAGAATGGATGATGGTGGTGGATGATGGTGTTATGGTGGTGATGGGTGGTGGATGAAGTGTGAGAGAGGTGGTGTGCCAAGGGATGAGAGAGAATGGAACCAAGCTCCTCTATTTATAGGCTGAACAGAACGCTGGACACGGCCCCGTGTCCGCTGGACACGGCCCCGTGCCCGTCTGACATTCTCTCTCTTCATTAATTGTAATTGCGAATTACAATTAATGCGCCTGCTGTACTTTCAACACGCCCCCGTGTCCGCTGGGCACGGCCCCGTGGTGAGCAATGGAAGCTTCTACTGGTTTGTCTTTTCTGCTGCTTCCTGGGCACGCCCCCGTGTTCACTGGACACGGCGCGTGTTCAGACTTCTGTTCTCTTCTCTTTGTCTTGGGAGATGCCGTTGAGGGTCCGGGCAGTTTACTTTTGTCCCTTTTCTTGTATTTATGGTAGAATTAGTGGTCTTTTTGCTTCTTTTGTGATTTTGAGCTCATTTCATCCTGAAAATACAAAAGGAAGACAAAAACACTCTTTTTCCAACATTAGTATTTAAAAAGGGTTAGTTTTATGCCTTAATTGATGTGTTTTATATGTTGCATTTTACACACATCAAATACCCCCACACTTGAACTTTTGCTTGTCCTCAAGCAAAACTCTTTTAATGTGGCTTTACACTCCCAAATGGAATAGGTAGAAGAGAAGTTTTTTAACTTGTCCTAGAGTGTCGGGAATCCAAGGTTTGTATAGGTTCTATTTTTATTTTATTTACAATCTTATTCGTCATGGTTTATTTTGAACTTTTCATAAGATAAACTACTTAATTGGGCATAGCATGCCTTATTAAAATTCCATTTATATACAAGTTCACATACCTCACGGGAGATCACTCAATCACTCGGCCGAAGGTGTATATTTAAGTGAATCGCTCGAGAGCGGCACGGATTTACATTCTCCATATGCTTGCCAAGCGATCAATCCTCCTCCTTTTTAACTTTTTACCTTTGTAAATATCAAGAGGTCTTTTGGGGTGAAGGCTTGGGTTTAAAGGTGGGTGGTTGGTTAGTGGTTAGTAAAAAGGGCGAAAATCGTAACAAGTGTCGGTTTTCGTGAAATACCTTATTTTTGGTGACATTTATTTTTGAAGTATTTCTCCAAACAAGCTTTTTGTAGCTTATGTTTGTTTTTGACTTCATCATTTTTTTTTTTTTTTTTTTTTTTTTGATCACCTTAAATGGTATGTTTATGAAAAACCGAGTTTGTTACTAAAATAAAGGTAAAAAAAAAATGAAAAAGGTTTTTGGTGGGTAAAAAAAATTGTTTTGGGGGTAATGAAATGAAAGGTTTAGGCTCAAAGGGGTTTTCTAGGGGGATTTTGGGTAGGTAAAAAAAAATTGAAAAATAATGGTTTTGAAAGAAAAATAGTTAGTCCTAATGTCTCCATCATTTACTTACTTGGGTTTAAGTTGGTAAGGACCGGGAATGTATCGTCGTGGCAAGTTCTAGATTTGTAAAGACCGAGCGGCTATTCACACAAGAAACGAAAAATGAGCATTTAATCTAAATATGTGTATTTTTATGCTCAATAAGGGCTCAAAACTCACTTTTTGTGGGAATGGGTTTTTTAATGTGATCAAGCATATATAATCGAATTTTAGCTAGACTTGTTATACCGGTTCATAATTTTCTTATGTTAGTTCTTTTTATCACGACGTTATCGGTTGTAAGTTTGTAAAAATATAACCCTTTTATAACTTGTTATTCCCAACTTAAACTAAGACAAGTAAATAATAAAAATGAAAAAGTTTTTGAAAAAATTTGGGGTGTTTAGCGGTTCTAATAGAGTTTTGTGTAAGGCTTGTTTTAGGATTTTGCAAAATTCCAAGGTTTTAGCATCCCCCCCACACTTAAATTACAAATTGTCCTCAATGTGTCCAAAAATAAAGTTTTTGGTTGATTAGAATATGTAAAAGTGTGTTTAAAACAAAGATTTGTGTTACTGGCGCTCTGGACACGGCCCCGTGTTGACCGGGCACGGCCCCGTGGTCAAGTGCCAGTAACAAAAATTATAGAAGTGAAACAGAAGCCTGGACATGGGGGCGTGTTCGCTGAACACGGCCCGTGTCCAGTTACCTGAACTGGGTGATTTCCTGCAGGGGGCTCAGCACGGGGCCGTGTTGGTTGGGCACGGCCCGTGTGGAGCCTTCTGTTGTGGAGACTTTTGTCGGTTTGTTCTGTTCTTCTGCATGGTTTCATTTTTTTTCTCGTTCCTTTTTTCATCCATTACTACCATGAGTGTGATTTATTCTGCAAAAACTAAAAGATTAAACTAAACTAAGGATAGGTCCGCGGAATGCCTCCGTGGTGCGCCACGTTTATAAGGGTCCTTGGCTAGACCCAATTCCCGGTCACACGTCTTTTGATTGGGGTGCCTTGCCTCCCAAGTTACACCGTCGGAGAGCGGCATCCAAGCTTGAGTCGATAACCTTCATGTAGTGGATCGGGTCGTCATCCTCTATTCTTTTCCCAACTCCGAACTTTACCTCATCGTCCCCGTATCTCAAAGTTAGTGTCCCGTCATTCATGTCCACTACTGCTTGTGCGGTGGCAAGGAAAGGTCTCCCTAGAATAAGAGGGACCTCGGTGTCTTCCTCCATGTCGAGTATGACAAAGTCAACAGGATAAACGAATCTGCTTACCCTTACCAAGACATTCTCGATGACACCTTGCGGGAACTTGACTGATCGATCCGCGAGTTGTATGCTTATTTTTGTGGGGCTTGTGGTTCCCAAGCCAAGCCTTTTGAACATTGAATAGGGCATGAGGTTAATGCTAGCCCCTAAGTCGGCCAAGGCATTGCGAACGGGAGATTCCCCTATTGAGCACGGAATCGTGAAACTTCCGGGATCGATTTTTTTTCGGGTAGTTTATTGAGCACAAGGGCAGAGCATTCTTCGCCTAAATTAACTAATTGCAAATTTTCAATTTTCTTTTTATGTGTAAGGAAGTCCCTCATAAATTTAGAGTATTTGGGCATTTGGGTTAGGACTTCGATAAAAGGAATATTGACATGCAATTGTTTTAGCAAGCTTTCGAATTTTGCGAATTGCTCGTTGGTTTTTTGACGAATTAACCTACCGGGGTACGGAACCCTAGGAGCCTTGGTAGGCTCTGTTGATGGGGGAGGGTCCTTCTCCTGCAGATTTGTTGACGTTGATTCTTCAGCGGCTGGAGGTACTTCTGCAGGCCCTACGGTCCGGTTTCGTAGCGTGATGAGGTGAACTTGCACCTTCGGGTTGGTTTCGGTATTGCTGGGTAATGCGCCTTGTGGTCTTTCGGAAAAATTTTGAGCTAGTTGATTTATTTGTTTTTCTATGTTTTGAATGCTAGCCTGTTGATTCCTAAAGTTTGATTCTAATTGTAGGAATCTTTCCGAATTTTTCTTGTCAGTGTCAGAGACGAGGCGAGATATAGTATCTTCGAGCCTTTCTCTTCCACTTTGTTGTTGAGTGAAATTTTGTGACTCATTTCTTGATTGCTGAAAGTTTGTTCGTTGTGGTTGTTGGTTACTACTATTGCCGGGCTCCCTCCAACCAAGGTTTGGGTGGTTTCGCCATCCTTGGTTGTAGGTCCCCGTTGGAGGACCCGACGGCCTAGGTCTATTATCAATGTAGTTTACCATTTCTTGTTGATCGTCCGTTTCTTTCATGCAACTCCAATTTTCATGTGACCCACCACACCCCTCACAAGCCATAACCGAGACTGTTTTTGTTGTTTCTAATTTTTTTATTTTTAAAGAAAGGGCCTCGATTTGGGCTTGTAAAGAGGTGCTTTCGTCTACCTTATGGGCGCCCGGGGCGATAGTTTTATTTCCCCGGGGAGTGTGCCATTGAAAATTGGTTTGAGCAATTTCCTCAATCTGATTATATATTTCGTGTGGGCGTCGATTACCTAAAAGTCCCCCGGAGCTAGAATCAAGTGTCTGCCTAGTATGTGGCAACAACCCATTGTAGAAAGTGGATACTTGTTGCCATATTGCGAGGCCGTGATGGGGACACTTGCGTAATAGCTCCTTGAACCTTTCCCAAGTTTCATATAAGGATTCCCCGTCCTCTTGTGAGTATGTGTTAATTTCAGCCATTAATTTAGCAGTTTTGGAAGGAGGGAAATACTTATATAGAAATTTTTGGGCTAGTTCATCCCAGGTGTTTACCGATCCAGCTGGGAGGGTGTTGAGCCAAGCTTTCGCTCGGTCTTTTAGTGAGAATGGAAACATACGAAGGCGGATGGCGTCGTTTGATGCTCCATTGATCCGAAATGTATCACATATTTCTAAGAAATTAGTTATATGTAGATGGGGATCCTCGTCCGCGAGCCCGTGAAAGGTTGCGGAGTTTTGGAGCATTTGTATCAAGTGCGGTCGAAGTTCGAAGTTATTGGCTTCGACATTCGGGGCATTGATAGCGGCGCCGAGATTACCTACGGTGGGCCGTAAGTAATCCATGAGGGTACGTTGGTCCGCCATTGGGGGTGGGTCACCCGAAACTTTCTCTTGGTTTTTGGCTTTTAACCTTTTTCTGAGAAAGCGTTCGGGTTCTTCTAATGGTTCCTTTATGTCTTTATTGGAACTGGAGCTCATACACTACGCGAGGTTGGCGTCGGGTTCCAAGTCCTGCAATAAAAACAGAAAAGAATGTTGGTCAGAAGGTTCACCACGGCCCCGTGTCGAGCGAACACGGCCCCGTGGTCGGAGGTACAGTGGTTGTTTTTCAGATCCCAGTTACTGGAAGTTGGACACGACCCCGTGTTGCACCGACACGGCCCCGTGGTCAGCCTTCTGTTAACTTGAAAAACAAAAACTGCCAGTAACGTTGCTGAGCACGGCCCGTGTCCGACCAGGCACGGCCCCGTGCTGAGCTCTGCAGAAGCTGAAAAAAATTAAAAAAAAAATCCTAAAAATTAAAGAAAAATAAAAAGATGATTAGGCCGTTAATTCCTAACTTTCTTAAAATCCTTGTGTCCCCGGCAACGGCGCCAAAAACTTGATGTGCGTAAGTGTGTATATGTTTTTAGATGTTTATTTAAGCCCTTTTTACACTTTTAGCCAAGTTTTAAATTTATAAAACACGATATTTACTAACACTAAACACACATATGGGCAAGTGCACCCATCGTGGACGTAGTATAGTGTTGGTAAGATACCGAGGTCGTCCAAGGACACAAGAGCTTTTAATACCGGTTTATCCTCAACGTCTAATCAAATCAAAAAGTTAGAAAAATGTTTTAAACTAAGAAAAATAAAAACTAACTAAATGCTGAAAAATAAAATAAAATAAAAAACAGATAGACAAGATGAATCACTTGGATCCGACTCGTGTATTAGTATAACCTTTGATTATTTTCGCACTTTTGCACTTGTTTAAGAGATTATCTTAGATATTGTAGTAGGCCCCTCTTTTGAAGGCGACGTTACCCTCAACCCAGTAGTTTGAGTCAGCAAGGATACAATCCTAAAGGGTCGGATTATTGAAAGATAATGAATTAAGTTATTAATGCAAATTATGGTAGGCCCCGTTTTCGGCGGTGACGTTACCCTCGACTAAGTAGTCTGAGTCAGCAGGGATACAGTCCTAAATAGCCGGGTTATAGTATTAATAGTAGTTAGCTTATGAGGGGGTCAAAGAGTTTGGATCCCCGCCATCCAATACCCATGGGCATTGAAGGCGGTCCTATTAAATTTGACCCAGGTCCCAAGCAGGACCTCTAAACGCTGAACAAGGGTAAGACCTTTACCAAACCGTTCCCTTAACCCCCGACCGGGTAGCCAACATACCTCCATATAGACCGTGGAGATATGAATGGTGAAAATCTTTTATTTTATATAGACAGTAAAATAATGCCAAGACACCACGGACAAACGATAAGGAAAGATCACCTTCAACATAAGTAACTAGTTATTAAAGTCATTAATACAAAACCAAATAAAAAGTGCAAAAGATTAAAAATAAAAAGTATTATACTAAACACTTGTCTTCACCAAGTGATGTAAGAGACTTAGGCAAACATGGCCTTGATTGTCAAGAACTCTTACGATCAATCTTGGATCCCGAGACGACTCACACACTCTATGATGGACAATGGATGATGGTGGTGGATGATGGTGTTATGGTGGTGATGGGTGGTGGATGAAGTGTGAGAGAGGTGGTGTGCCAAGGGATGAGAGAGAATGGAACCAAGCTCCTCTATTTATAGGCTGAACAGAACGCTGGACACGGCCCAGTGTCCGCTGGACACGGCCCCGTGCCCGTCTGACATTCTCTCTCTTCATTAATTGTAATTGCGAATTACAATTAATGCGCCTGCTGTACTTTCAACACGCCCCCGTGTCCGCTGGGCACGGCCCCGTGGTGAGCAATGGAAGCTTCTACTGGTTTGTCTTTTCTGCTGCTTCCTGGGCACGCCCCCGTGTTCACTGGACACGGCGCGTGTTCAGACTTCTGTTCTCTTCTCTTTGTCTTGGGAGATGCCGTTGAGGGTCCGGGCAGTTTACTTTTGTCCCTTTTCTTGTATTTATGGTAGAATTAGTGGTCTTTTTGCTTCTTTTGTGATTTTGAGCTCATTTCATCCTGAAAATACAAAAGGAAGACAAAAACACTCTTTTTCCAACATTAGTACTTAAAAAGGGTTAGTTTTATGCCTTAATTGATGTGTTTTATATGTTGCATTTTACACACATCAGAATACCTCGGCTAAGCAACTGTTCTGAGGAAGCCCGTCGTTGCCGGCGGTCTTTTGACGCTGTATCTGGCGGCAACGGCTATTCGAATTTCCGCCGGTTGAAATCAAAGCAAACGACGTCTGTGTTAAAGTGCTCGCGTCTCCCTTCAACCCGTCCGATATTAACAGAATTGAAGGTTTGTAGTTTAATCTATTAATCTGTTATTTGGTTGTTAGATGTTTGTTGTTAGCATATGTTGTTGTTGTATGAAATTCAAGTTGATCACCATTCAGGCAACTAGATTCTTTATCTCATCATTTACATGTATCCCACCTGTTTGTGGAAATGTCTATGTAAACAAAGACACATCAATGTTGAAGTATGTACACTTATTCATACTTTTTCTTCTTCGATTCGTTAGGCTGTAGTGATTTCAGTTTGTATATTGCATTATATCGTTACGTGCACTTGAAGGTACCGCCTTTGGGTCCTTTTTGGCGCACACCATTTAGGGGTTTCAATTCTTTCAAGAATAGTTACCTCCTTGTGGACTCTCTCATGATGGGTAAATGTTTTGTACTTTTATTTGGTGGTACATTTTTGTTCATGTTATATGTAATGGGTTGTTGTCAATTGTTGTTGATTTGTGTTGATTCTTGTGATTTGAGGGTTATTATGATGAATTGGATCTGGGTTGTTCAAGATTTGTTGTGAATGTTGATAGCTTTTTTAGATCTAGGTTATTAAGAGGTTGATTTTAAAGATTTGCTTGATTTTGTTGAGTGTGATAGTTTGATGGGTTTTTTGATTTATAATGTGTAGGTAGAGGTGCACAAAATAACCGGTTATTAACTGAAACTGTAGCGGGTTAATAGTTGATCGAGGAGTAATCGATTAGTGGATGTTTTTAACCGTAGGTCAGTAATTGCTTAGGGATCTTTTAAAACTAACCGGTTATTTTTAACTGGTTGTTAACTGATGTACTGGTTAATCGTGAATATTTTTTTTTTTTTTGAAAATAACCGGTTATTAACCGAACAGGTTGAAGTGAATAACCAAACCAGTTAAAGCAATATCCAGCTAGCAAAAATGTGAAAACAAACGGCGGATGAAATTGAGCTTGATCTTGCGGTTCTTGATAACAAGACGATGTGGAAGGTGCACAGTTTCATCGGTAGCGCAGCCAAAAAGGAGGCTGCAGCGACTTGTAACATGGTTTTTTCTGTACAGACTGAAAATGTAAGTGTTTTGTAGTTAGTACTCTGCATTTGTTGATTGATATTGACTGTTGATTATTGTTAAATGAATTGGATGTTTAGGTGGAAGAACAGTTTAGGTAAAAGGATGCTGGAGAATAATATGTGGATATTGTTTGAAGGCGGAAAGGCACTTAAAAAACGAAGGCTTTTATAAGCGAGGTTTATAGTATAAAAAGACAGTTTTAGGTTGATTTCAGGATTGTTTAGGACGGGTATAATGGTGTCGGACCTGTTCAAGCCGTTGAAGACGGCTTCATATAAGGTAGGATTCAGTGGTTTATGTTTTCTTTTTGCGCCGGTGTTTGAGTCTGGAAGACCTAGCTGCTGCTTCTGGCAATGGTGGCTACAGTTCTGGTGAATGAAAAATGAAAAAAAATACAGGTAAATCTATTGCCCGTTGAGACACAACATAAATACATAAATATGATTATGCGAACCTTACACTAAATTTTTCATGATTCAGACTTCAACTCAAACGGTTGAACAAGGTGGACATTATCTTCATTTTACCTCATCCATTAAACAGTTGGGTTTGGAGTTTACTGCTGATGACATATGACTTGAATATTTGAAACAAAAAGGTATTTCTTGAGCTTTGAATGCTATGCAATATGGTCCAACTGAATGAAAAATTGTGTAGGTGCTTTCTTAAAAAACAAAGACAATCATCTATTTGGATGCAGAGCAAGAACATGTATAATCTATATTGACTTCTATCAACTATTTTAGTTATGATGTGTTTTCTTTTTTATTAATTTTTATTTGTGATCAACGATTTTGAAAGCTATACAATATGGTCTAACTTAAGAGAAAAATGTGTAGGCATAGGTGATCGAAAATGGAAGATGCGGAAATATCAACCCTGAGGTTAGAGGGAACTATACCACCGGTATAAGTACATGTTGTACGCAGGTGGATTCCATCTTATATGGATCACGAGACACACTACGTGCTGGGCCGCTGGTCAACCAAGAGGTACACCCATAACCTCGAATGTTTAGGCATAGATGATAAACAAAATCATCATTGCCACCAATTTATTTGCATCTTAATGCGTTAGTATACATTTGGTTGAGGCTTATAATCAATTATTAACTTAGGTTTTCTTAGGCGGCATGGTTGAGTGGTTCATGGCTTCAAAAACATATCATAAACTTCATTCGGCGGGGTTTACGGAGACATTCGACAACCAAGGCTTCTAAGATTCCGGTGAGTTCACTTTTTATTAGGGCATACCCTTTTTTTAGTCGTTAATGATATGAAAATTTGCTAAACTTCATTTTTTATCATGGTAATTAGGAGCTTAAGAGGGGCTTGTGTCAGATCACAATCTAAGTGATGCTGCTAAAAATTGGAGTAATGCACTACCCTTCTGTTGCATTGCATTCTATCAAATTTGATTAGAATCAATCAAAAAGTTTAAAAGGTCTCAAGTTAATCATCAATCATAGCTTAGTGGGATTTGGAATTATAACATGGTTTGATTCAGTTTTTGCTATTTGTTTGTATTAGGTATATGCAGGGATGGGCACTTCTTACCGAGTACCGGTACTGTACCGATAATTTACCGGTAACGTACCTTACCGAACCAATACTGACCGAAAAAAAATGCGGTAATCCCGATTTAAGTACTGAATATATGAAAGAAGCGAAAGAGAATGGTCGATATATAAATATTAAGTACACTTGATTCACTTAGATAAAGTTTAAGAAATGATTTTTTTTGAAAACTAAGTCAACCATGGTTTTTTATTCTTTAACCTCCTCCAACTGAGTATATATCATGTATTTTTTAAACCGCCCTAATCCGGCTGCTACACCTGACCTGCTGAGTTTGATCATTTATTTGTTGCAGATTTCAGATTTCGGTGTTACAAGGACTGATGTTGGAACTTATTGCTATAAGCAAGCGAGCATAATTTTATCCAGGTTAAAAGATACATGCTTATTTATCTTATTTTGAATATTATTAAACAGTGAGTACATTAAGGGGCACCGATTTCATTATTGTCATTGTTATGATTAATCATTTAATATATTTGTTAATACTCTTTTGTGTTGTTTGACTTTTGATGTCAATCCTACTAAATCTTTTTTTCCAAATTCATCTTCATCCATTTAAATACACAACATTAAGACCTTTATATATGTAGCAAATAGCTTATGGCAAACTGGGTTGTCAAAAAAAAGTTTGAAAATTTTCATCACTCTTGGTCCAATTTGGAGTTATAATTTAGTCTTTTTGACCTCATAAGTCAACATTTACTTTTTGACTCATTTCAGTGTGAACTAAAAATTATCTAAATTTGGGAACTATTATATAGACGAATAAAGCTTCGATGTTGGATGAAGTGATAGATTATTTAAAGAAGCTACAGACACAAGTGAAGTTAATGAATAGCATGTCAATTCCACCACCACAAATGATGATACCAGTACCCCTACAATTGCAACAACAAGAAAACCACCTTCACATGTCAATGCTAGCCCAAATGGGAATGGGATAAGGCTTTCAGATGGGCATGCAGTATGCCCCTGCCACTGTATGATACTCTACAGTTGAGGCCAACCATTGACCATTGTCTTTTAGTTGAAACAATGTCAGTAAAGGGAAGACAACCACTTGCCAGCGAGGTAACCATTTTTTGAAAGAGTGATCTATTAAAAGATGTAAATGTTCTCTTTGTCATTTAATGTATTCTTTTATAAATTGTGATACTGATGTTTATAGTTTTCTTTTTTAATATGAAACAAAGGGATCTCTGTGTCATCAGCATTCATCGACGCCGATCAGTTTTGGGTTGCATGTACCAACTACCAACCCTAATCCGAATTGTTTATACGGGTTTCTTTCCACCTAATTACACCATATGTCTTGCGCTCCTAATACCTCCCACCTACTTACACCGTGCTTATGCTAATTCTGGTTCCTTCAGCCTCTTCAACGTGCGTCTACAAAGGTAATTTGTCGCTCAACTATTGTTTTTTTTGCTATATCGTCACTCAAATTGATTATTGAATATTCCAGGGTTAGAGTCTGCATCTTAATTCTTGCTTTCTTTTAGTTAGTTTTATCTCGGATGAATAAAAAAACCGTGCAATTATATAACGATTAACGAAAAAAAGAGTAACTGATGAATCGGTAGATAAATTGATGCGGGTAAAGTGGTTATGTTACTGCCTTTAATGCTCTATTTTCATTCAGATGTAGGCATTGCTGTTGGAATGTAATGTTAATGTCAGAATCACAAAAACATTTATTTTGAGAATTCAGCTCCTGAGGTGTTTTTTTAGAAACATTCCCATATCCTAATTGATACCTGCTGATAGCCGTGAGTGGGGATTTAAGACAACAATGGACCTGGGTAAGTTTTTATTATTTCAGTTGTTTCTTTCTTTCTCTTTTTATCTTTTTATCCTATTTCGTGTAATGGGAAATTACTATTACTATGTAGGAGAATTTGTGAACTAAGTGGACCAACTCAGAGATTCCGTTCGTTAGATAATGCTGTTGGTTTACTAAAACTGTATGTAGAAGGTTTTGTATTTCAAATTGTCGTTGTAATCTATTATATTGGTTTGTGTTTTAACGTGTATAAAATCATCATATTTATGTCAATGGTGATAATGAAGATATTTTCTTTTACCAACCCGCAAAGTTTGCGGGTTCTTAAGCTAGTGTAGTTCCTATAAAATTGGGTAGTGTGTGTTTCTTTATGTTGTTATATAAAGGGGAGCAGGTCATGTTAATTTGTCATATTTTTTGTCTGACCAACACGTTAGTATGGATCAAACACATGCAGTTTTGAATGTTGGAACCTATGACCTGCAAGTGAAGATTTAAAATTTTCTATTGTGCTTGCTTTAGTATTGCTTTTGGTTTTTTTACATTAATTATCTACTACAAACTGCAGAAACCTATTGACCATTGTTGAGGTCCTCGATGACAACAGTCTATTCAATTCTGACAAAGTACGTTCTAAAGTATATAAATCTGCAATTAATACATTCAAGTGATTTCTAAACCTACCTCTACATATACATATGAACTGTACTTGAATTTATATACAAAATATTAGGTTTATTTAAATTGTAACATGCAACTAAATTTCCACATATTAAGGGTTTTCTACATATACATATGAACGGTACTTGAGTTTATGGATGAGCTCGGTACCAACCGGTACCGAAAATCCCACAAATTGGGTATCGGTATCGAAAACATCCGGTACACTACGTTTCGATAATGGTACTGATTCGAACCGATATTTGAAGGTAAAAAACAGGCACCAAAATCGCCAAATTTCAGTACCGAAGATATTTTGGTTCGAGAAATTTGGTACTGCCTACTTGAATTTATATACAAAAGATTAGTTTTATTTAAATTGTAACATGCAACTAAATTCCCACATTTTAATGGTTATATTTAAAATAGCTGGTAATTAATTTGCCTTATATTTCTGATTTTATTTAGATATATTAAAAACCTAATGTAAATATTATATTAAATTAAACAAGTCGAATCAGAGGCCACCACCGCCCTCCTCCACCAATGATAGCACATCAATACGGTTCACATCGTTCTGTTTAAATAGATAGTATAATAAGAGTATCTAATAATTAAATTGCCTACCAAAGTAGTTACTCCCCACTTCTCATTCTAACAAAAAAAAGTGATGTATTCATATATAACTTACTCTCCCTCCAAATCAAGTATTTATTAAAGAAATATGTTTGGTATTAGGATTAAATACAAAATGAAAAATAAATAAGAAGGGTGAGAAGAATTTTAGTCTATTGATTATGTATTTAGAGGGTTGAGATTAATGTTAGGGGAAAAATAATAAAAGAGCATAAAGGAAATATCCATATTATTGACTTTCTATATCAACATGTCAATTTCTCCCATCATTTTAAAACCTCTATAGCTTTTCATATGATATTTAAAAAAAAATATCCACCATAGCGTTTTTTTTACATTAATATGAGTATGATATTGTTATATAAAACTAAAATTAAAATTTTCATTTTTATTGGTTTTCCTTTATATTGTGTTAAAGGTTCTGTCATTGTGTTTTTAACTGGGTTTGGCCATTATGTTTTTTTACTAGGGTTTCTATACATTGTGTTATCAAAACCTATAACACAATGTATGACACAATGAAGATGGTGTCATATTTGGGTTTTCTATACATTGTGTTATTGGTTCTGATTATTGTGTTTTTCAATTGGGTGAGTTTTTTTATACATTGTGTTATAGGATTCGGTTATTGTGTTTAGTTTGATATTCACTGTGTTTAAGTATGTTGTCCATTGTGTTTTTGTTTTGTTGTCCATTGTGTTTTACTCTGTTATTTATTAGGTTTTTGTTATGTTGTCCATTGTATTTTAGTTTGTTGTTCATTGTGTTTTTAGTCTGTTGTTAATTTGGTTTTAGTTTACTGTCAATTGTATCTTTTATCTGTAGTTAACTCAATTGGTTATTATTTACATGTGGTATTTAGGTAAATACATACGAAACTACACGGTATTGTGTTTTTCACAAGAAATTGTGTTTTTACAAAGGAATTTATTTTTTATAACATTGTGTTTTTTAATAAGATTGTATTTTTATGTAAACATTGTGTTATTGCCTTTGTGTTTTTATATAAATTTGGTTTTTTGTAGTTGTTTGTGTTTTATATATAACATTGTGCTCTACTATACCATCCTGTTTTTGTATAAACATTATGTTTTACAAAAAAAAAAAAAACACAATGTAATTATTAACACAACGACAATAACACAATATTATACAAAACACACAAGAATTTGTAAAAACAAAATTCATTGTAAAAAACACAATATGAGATGAATATATGTTGGTTAGTATCGGAATGTTTAGCATGGATGTTGAATTGTGGAAACTGCAAAATGAAACCTGGTAAAAAGTGATTTCTTTTCTGCCCGGTGTGTCTATGTCATTGATGATTATGTCCTCTGTGCACTATATCAATGGATATAACAAGTTCATTATAGTTCAATAATGTGGTGAGATTGCTAAGATAAACGTAAGAACAAAGGAGAATGCATTACATTAAACTTATAATGAAATACTATATGTTTAGTGTTATCATAGACATGTAATATGTATATATCTTTTTTTTTTTGTTAATTTTATGGTGATAGCAACTCCTATTTTAATCAACTTACCAACGAAGCGAAGATGTTAAATTGCGTTAACTAAATAACAAAACTTAAGTTAACATGCACGACAATTAAACCATTGTTGCACCTCCTAATCCCAGTTGAATAAGAAGTTATCATGAAGACATTGTGTTTTTGAATACTTAACAGTTATTTATGAATTGAAGCAATTATCTCCTAAAAGACAGTTCAGGTGGACACATTGACCTGGTCAGCCTAATAAATAGGAGATAACATTCCACGATCTAACAAAAAAGTTATAAACTAATTAAAAAACTGCTAAGTAGTTAGTTCCCCCCATGATTTTCTGCCCACATTCTCCACCTAAACCAGTTCCAACAAAAAGGAAGCAATTTAAAAAAAAACAAATGCAGTTCCGTGGGTAGTTGGTTGGTTACCAGCAGTTTCTTTATATTCCTATATGGTTACTAGCAGTTTCTTTATATTCCTATATAAATGCGAGTAGGGACATACTTTTTGTCTGATCAACACCTCCAATATATCAACAACAACATCGTATGGATCAAGCACAATATCAGTTTAGTTTTGATTGAAGATGTCAACCGTTTCCTAAAGGTAAAGTTAAAGTTCATGTGGCCTAATTTCTGCTTTTTGATTTAATTGTCATATTATGTGCTTTATAGGAAGATGACAATTTAAAGATAACTGGAGAAGAGCAAAAGTTTATGAAAACAAAAGGTCAACCAACAACGATAAATTTCAGCTTTATGAATGTAATCAACATTTCTTTTTCTTTTTTTTTCTCATGAAAGATGGATCAGAATCGGATAACAATGACAAACACAAAGTAAGCCTAATTCATACTGCCTCATCAATTTTGTTTTCGTTTAGTGGTCTAATGGTTATATTTTAATGTTTATTCATGAGTTAAGTTTTTCAGGTTCATTTAAAATTTTCCAGAGTATGAAAATCCAGAACGTTCAATGGAAGGTAAATGTAAATTCAATTAGTTCATCTTAAATTTAATGTATTTAACTATATGTAATGGTACTTTCTTTTAGTGTGTGATTAACACTTACATTTTATTTGATTTGATTTAACCTTGATAAGGAACCACTGAATTGTAGGCACGAAGGTAGAGGCAAAGTTATGTATTCTATGTTTTTCTTTTTTTCATATTTTATCAAATCTAATAGTTCTTTGTTCTAAATACAGGAAAATGACGCAACTATAGAGATTATTGGTTTTTAAAGGCAACTCAGTTCTTACAACTTTCAACGCGGGCGAGAAATTAGTGAGGTAAAGTGCTTGGGCATTTCATTTATATAGAAACATTATACTAATGACCTTATTATCTTATATTCGTCAGTTTGTCAAAACAATCATACGAGCAAGAACCATAATAAACATTAGAGTAATACCCAACCCAGTCCGGGTGTTGCAAAAGTATAACATTTAAAGATAACTAAAATGCTCACACTAAAAAGGTTATTAAATTTTCAAAGTGCAGACAATCAAGAATCATAACCAATCAACAACTTGATGGATACAAAAGTTGACAACAGGGTAGGGCGTATTCCAGTGCTAGATCAGCAAACAACACCCAGCAACACCACCACACCATGGCGCGGTTAGGGGGTGGGGCAGGAGGGTTGGGGTTGGCCACAACGTGGGTGCAAAGAAGGATTAATGGGGTTGGCTGTCCCTTTGTAGGATATATGCTTCATATTTATTTTTTTAGATTACAAGCAAAAAAGAAAGAATGTGAACCGAAAAAGAAAGAAGATAACAGATTGAAGATAATGGGTGACTGGCCTTTGTACTTTTTTGTATTTTGTCCTTTTTTGACATCTTGCTTACGTGTTCCTTCACCTTACCTCATTTTCACTTTAACTTTAGTTATTTTATTCACTAAGTATTCTTTTAATTCATGTACCTTTATTTCTTGAATTTTAATGTATATTATCCCTTTAACGATAATTATTAATCAAACTGATTTTATTTTTATTTTAAATAAATTAAAATATTGAGTAAGTTATCATATATTATTTCATTTAGTATCGATTATGTCTTTTTTATATATCAGTTTGTCACAAATGTTCCTGTCAATTTTATTTATTATTAAATAATGATAACCTAATTATTAACCAAGCCTTGGTTCCTCCGGTTAACACAACAGGGGTTAATAGATGTAAGATTTTAAGTTAGTATGTATGACAATTCAAGAACAGTTGTAGTTACTTATCGCAATCAAATAAAAAGTCATCATTATCTTAAATATAGACACATTTATTGATGTTCTTAATAGTTGGATAAGAAGTCATTGTGATATTAAAATATGCAGTGAGTTTGGATGGTGTTAATCATATATACCCGGACAGCGGACAGGTAAACTACTAGTTAAATAGTGGGCATTATACTCGGGTCTAATACCCCCCTAAATAGCAAGTTTCTGCTACGATGTAAGTATTATAACCCCTGGAGACGTATTAGATACTCTGCCCGATTGATCTAGGGTTCCGTAACGGCTGTCGTGGTACTGCCCGACGTAGTCGTTGGAATGCCGTCTCGGGGAGGGTATTACTAATGTTAAAATGGGTTATTATACTAACATGCGTGCATTTGTGTAATTTATAGATTTTCACCAGGAAACCCTTACGGATAATCTAAGACAGCAATGTGAGTAATCTCTTTTTTTTGTAGTGATTGAGTCTTTATAATTCTACAATTACTGCTGGTATGTTGGGGTTTTGTATACAAAATGTGAGTAACGTTACCATTGGACGAAGAGTTAGCCAATGTGTAATATGACCCACCAGTCAGGATTGACAGTACTGAATGAGTAATTGGGTAGATGTAAACATTGTAATCGCTCTCAATACTATTTAAATTAATAAAACTTTTCTTGATTAAACTGAGATTCACTCACCAGTATTTCCCACTGACAAAATGTTTTTAAACGTGTTTCAGGTAACACAATGTGAAAGCCAATTAAAAGCCAGCTGGACAGCACTGAAGGCTTGGAAAAGTGGCTATAAAAGTTACCAAAATAAAAGGAGGCGTTTATTAAAATAAAATGGGATTTATTCCTATGAATCAGTTTGTAATGAACTTGGGTTTATCCCAATATGCTTAAATTATATAAAATATGGTGTTTTACTCTGATAAAATATTTCCTAACTACGGTCCTGATGTAATTTCCGCTGCCAAATAAATAAACACCGATACCACCTAACTGGTTCGCGGTGCCCGCTCCCAGGATAGGGTCAGGGGCCGTGACAGAAGGTGGTATCAGAGCCATGCCCCTGATTCAGCCACAGAAGTGTTCTGCTGACACCGAAGTTCAAAGTGTTAGGAAATAAATTTCGGGAATACGTGCATAATTGTATTTTCTTGTTATATGTTATCTGACTATTTGTTAATTTACAGTATGAGCGACCAAGGACCATCTGACGCGTATTGTCAATTGTCTGGTTCGCCTAGGAGCGAAGGTGCCTCTTCTCAGCCTGCCCTATTAGGATACTCTGCTGATACAGAAGAAGGAATAATCGAATTTAAGGCTCAATCTGAAGAGCCATTTCCTCAGAAAAAGAGGGGATGGTTCAGTAGGGGAGCACACGAGTGTAGAAAACGTATGAAAAAGTAACAAGACCAGAGAGCGCTAGCCGCAGCCAAAAGAGAAACCGATGCATGTCACACCCCGACCACGTAAAACAACAAATCGTGGCGGAAACGCCGGGGAGTGTTGTAACAGAATTATCGTTTCATAACCATGGATACAAAAAAAGAGTTTCGTTTTATTGATAATTTTAAACATTAACATTGTCTTAACACATAACAAACAAGTTTCATATTGTCTATCACTGTTATTATGTCACTGAGGCATTGTCCAGATCCTATGTGACGCATGCATCCTAGAATCAATCAAGCAACAACACCTGAAACATATGTAAAAACAAAGTCAACAAAGAAATGTTGGCTAGTACATAGGTTTTATAAGAGTATCAGAATCATGGCTCGTTTATATGTTGCAGTACTTTATTAGACTACAAAAGTCAAAAACACAAACCTCGTTTTGAAAAATGTATTGCAACATAGTTAACCAGCTCAAATCAAGTTGGTTATAATTTATAAAACCTCATAGCCATGATTCTTAACCCAAAAACATTTGTTTTAGAAAACCAATTTGTAAAACATCTCGTATTAACTCGTTAATAAAACTCGTATGGTTTATAGTCTTTCGAAAACATCGTTGTGTGACATCGTTTCAAAATCGTTTACCCAAGTGAACTAAATAACGCCACAGTATGTAATATGATGAAAACACTTATATATAGAAAGTACCAGCGGCGTATCCACCATGCTTTCATCACATCACACCCGTCCTGCTATCTAAACACTAACCAAAAACCAATCGTTTACCCAAATAGTTTAACTTGTTCAAATCGTTTTCCAACTCGTTTCCAAATCGTTAACTCATTTAAGTCGTTTAAATCATCCTCGTTTTAATTGTGAAAACTATTTATGGTCGTCTCGCTAATAACATTCAAACCTTCGTGACTTGACTATCTCGTTTCTCGCTCACGCATTAACAAACCATCAAAGGGTAAGTTAACTATCATCAGATTCAGTCGTTACCCACAACACCCACACATAACCATGGGTACAGTGCAATAACGGGATTTGTCAGATTCTATGGTACCATAACCTAATACTGGTCGGTTCGGCCAAAATTAATGAATGTCATTCGTTATGTAACTACAACCATCAAGTTTTTTCACATTATTGAAATCGTTATTAGTTTAGTAAAAATCGTTTTAATCGTTTTTGAAATCATCGTTTAAACCTTGAAAACATTTTGTACATATGAATCACCCTAAAACAATTGAAAATAGTATAATAGGGGAACTATGTACTCATATGTAGTGCAAAGTATCCTCAATCAATAGAACTTCAACAAACTCAAGTAAACCAGAGAAATCAAGTAGCACCTAGTAATCGAATCACTATATCAAACAATAGACGCCTAAATCG
Source organism: Helianthus annuus (assembly GCF_002127325.2). Taxonomy (NCBI): domain Eukaryota; kingdom Viridiplantae; phylum Streptophyta; class Magnoliopsida; order Asterales; family Asteraceae; genus Helianthus; species Helianthus annuus. The sequence continues at coordinate 43,768,254 of NC_035441.2, forward strand.
GAAGATCGGATAGAATGAAGTTTTGTAAACCAAATGAGTGTTGGAACTCATGTGATATGGTTTAACAAAGCTTACATCCCAAATCGGAACCTAACCTAAGTGCATTCGACCCATCGCGACCCATTAAGGTAGCTTACGCCACTTTAACGCGTCATGCGCGTAAATGCGCGTTCGAGACGTCTAACTAGTCCTATGACAAGTATTATATGCCAAAACATGTTTAAATATGTTACATAATCAGTTAAGTGACAAAAATTTAGGTTACATATGCTTAATTACCAATTATGTATGAAAAGGGCATTTTGGCAATTTACCTAAGGCATATAAACTACTTATCATACAACTACTTAAACTAGGTGACCATAAGATATAACCTTGGAAGGTTATTCCCAATGCAACTATGGTCACTAAACATGTATGGTCGGATCCTAATGATCAAGCAAACGGGTCGCGTTCGAAAGTCTAAGCGAGTGTTTAGTCGCTTGACTTACGACTCTACACAAGCACTAAACTAAAAGTGACGAGCTAAACATGCTAAAACATGTTTAGTTAAGTTAGAAAACAGGTTTGGTATCAAAACAAACGGTTTTGATACCTAAAAGTAGCTTGGTTACAAAATACGCATTTTGGCCGAAGCTACGACTCGTCACTGAGCCTAGATAACGTGGTAATCAGTAGGTATAGGTACTAGGGACTATAACCATCGTGATTACGCTCACGTTATGAAGCTCAAACGCACTTCGCATTGACCCTAGACTGGTCAATGCAGAAAGTCAAACGCAGTTTGACTTTTACGATAAAAACGAATAGAAAGAACGAAAGAATACTTACAAAAGGGTCCCCGCAAGCTTTGATCCGATTTACCCTCATGTATGAAGTATAAACTCCAACTTAGAGGGCCAAAATCAGATCAATGTGGGTTTTGCAAGTGAATGGAGTGGGTATTTATAGGAAATCTAGAGCCGTTAAGATCGTTCGTTGAAAATCGAGCTTCGATCTCATCCGTACACTTGCACCGATGGTTTTGTAAAACCAAGGGCACTTAAAAATGGCCCTAGTTTCATAAAATACCATGTGTAAGTGGAGAAATCAGGTGCAACAGCTGTTAACAGCTGGAAAGAAGATTCTGTGCAGATCTGGTGCACTCACGTGGCCCGCGTAAGACACAGGCAAGGGCTACGCGGCCCGCCTGGTCTGCATAGATCAGCAACAGTTTTTGATAGTTGCAGTTTCTGTCCCTGTTGGTGTTTTAGCTCATTTCCGATACTTCTAAAGCCCTTCAAGCCAAATTTAAGGCCCTAAAATGATGCCTAAATATTGTGGACATGAAAATGCTCAAAAATATCTCGGATGTCGGTTCGTTTGGTCGTACGATCGTGTTATTCGCTTAATTACGACGAAAGTCGTAACGAACGAAAAAACGATCCAAATTAAGCGATGAATGGATTTTTATTATTCCAAACACTAAAATAAAATATTTTAATGCTTACATAATTTTTTGGTGGTCCGGATGTGTTCAGAACGTAAGATATGCGCGAAAATGCAAACTTATGCACTTTTTGACGCTTTTAGTCCCTATTGATCAATAAAGTTTATTTTCGCATACCGAACCCCTCAAAGCCTATTTCTAAGCTATGTAAAGGTTATTTAGGGTATGTTTAACTTATGATCAAGTTCTGGAATGTTCGTAACTATACAAATCGGTATAGTTTCGCAGTTTGACACAAATAGTCCCTGCGATCGAACAAACTTGATTTCAACACACCAAACCATCCAAAACTTATTTCTAAGTTATGTGGAGGTTATTTAAGGTATGTTAAGCCTATTTCACTATTCCGGAGTGTTTGTTGCGTTAAACTGGTTATATTTACGCATCAGATTGCGTATAACCTTCCAGAAAGCGATTTAAAGATTGAAATCAGAATCGAATCAAATTGAAAGAACCTCAAACATAAATACACACATAATAACACCAAAACACATAAAATAACACCAAAGCACATTGTTTTATTAATAATCATCATTGTTTTACATTGTACATCGATTACAGAACACAGTTGTCACAGTCTCCCCTACTTCAGGAAATTTCGTCCCGAAATTTTAACGAGAGGAAGCTTGTGAAAACAAATGCGGATATTTCGCCTTCATCTGGTCCTCATGTTCCCAAGTAAACTCTGGGCCACGTTTGGATTCCCGGCGAATTTTGACTAATCGAATCCGTTTGTTCTTCAACTGTTTGACTGCACGATCCATTATCTCCACAGGTTTCTCGACAAAGTGCATCGTTTCATCGATTCGGATCTCGTCAAGAGGAATGTGAAGATCAGCGTCAGCTAAACACTTTCGCAAATTGGACACGTGAAAAGTCGGGTGAATATTACCAAGCTCTGGAGGTACCTCTAGTCGATCGGCAACCTTCCCAATCCTTTCCACAATCTTATATGGTCCCACATATCGAGGTGCAAGTTTTCCTTTCTTTCCAAATCTCACGACTCCCTTCCAAGGTGAAACCTTGAGTAGGACATGATCTCCGACTTGAAATTCTAAGGGCTTGCGTCACTTATCCGCATAACTCTTTTGACGGCTTCGAGCTGTCAGAAGATTATCGCAGATTTTCTTGATTTTGTATGTTGTTTCCAGAATGAGCTAAGGTCCAGTAAGCAGAGCTTCACCAATCTCATTCCAACAGACAGGTGAACGACATTTTCGACCATAGAGAGCTTCGAATGGCGCCATATTAATGCTAGCATGATAACTATTGTTGTAAGAGAACTCGATCAACGGCAGATGAGAATCCCAATTACCACCAAAGACTATCACGCATGCTCTAAGCATATCCTCCAAAGTTTGAATCGTTCTCTTAGATTGACCATCTGTTTGGGGATGATAAGCAGTGCTTAGATTCAGTTAGGTTCCCATAGCAGATTGCATGGTCTTCTAGAAATGAGATGAAAATCGAGCATCACGATTAGAGATGATATCCAAGGGAACACCATGTCATGATACAATCTCATCAATATAAATCTTTGCAAGTTTATCGGCAGATATATCCTCGCGAATCGGAATAAAATGAGTTGATTTCGTTAATCTATCGATAACAACCCAAATAGCTTCATAACCGTTAGATGTATGTGGTAACTTAGTGATGAGATCCATCACAATGTTCTCCCACTTCCAAACCAGTATCTCTGGTTGTACAAGCAAACCAGAAGGTCGTTGATGTTCAGCCTTGACTTTGAGACAAGTTAGGCATTTCGATAGATACAAGGCAACATCCTTCTTCATACCAGGCCACCAGCACTGAATACGAAGATCCTTGTACATTTTATCAGCACCAGGATGGATAGAATATCGAGACTTGTGAGATTCGTCCATTACCAAGGTGCGAAGATCGTCTTGTTTCGGAATCCACAAACGATCCTTGAAATAGAGAAACCCATCGTCTTTTGCTTCGAGCTTAAGCTCAAGCTGATGTGGTAATTCCTTACCTATCAAATTTTGTGAAACACAAAATTGCTGAGCTTGAAGGACACGAGATTGAAGATTAGATAAAGTTCGAACAGAATGAAGCTTGACTCGCTCCTTTCGACTAAGCACATCGGCCACGACATTCGCCTTACCAGGGTGGTAGCGAATCTCGCAATCATAATCGTTTAAGAGCTCAACCCAACGTCATTGCCTCATGTTCAACTCTTTCTGATTAAGAATATGCTTGAGACTTTTGTGGTCTGTGAAAACCACACACTTCGTTCCATAGAGGTAGTGTCTCCAGATTTTAAGCGTGAAAACCACAGCTCCTAACTCAAGATCATGAGTTGTGTATTTCTTCTCGTGAACTTTCAATTGTCTAGATGCATATGCTATAACTTTACCTCGTTGCATGAGAACACAACCAAGGCCTAAGTTGGACGCATCGCAGTAGACAACGAAATCATCGCTTCCCTCGGACAGAGATAGAACAGGAGCATTACATAGCTTCTGTTTCAGCGTTTGGAACGCTTCTTCTTGCTTGGGTCCCCACTCAAAAGGCTTATTCTTCTGAGTCAAAGCAGTGAGTGGAACCGCATTCTTCGAGAAATTTGAAATGAATCGACGATAATATCCAGCAGGACCAAGAAAAGATCGAATCTATGTAGGCGTCATCGTTGTATTCCACTCCTTAATAGCAGCTATCTTGGATGGATCCACATGAATACCCTGCTCGTTGACTATATGTCCCAATAACTGAACTTCTTTAAGCCAAAATTCACACTTGGAGAATTTAGCAAAAAGTTGTTCCTTCTTCAGGAGTTCCAGAGTCAAACGAAGGTGTTGCTCGTGCTCGGCTCGAGACTTTGAATAAACAAGAATATCATTGATGAACACAATAATGAACTTGTCTAAATAAGGTTTACAGACCCAATTCATTAAGTCCATGAAGATGGCTGGAGCATTTGTCAAACCAAAAGGCATGACTGTGAACTCGTAATGGGCATATCTTGTGCGGAAAGCAGTTTTGGGAATATCTTCTTCGAGAACATGAAGTTGATGATACCCAGAACGCAGATCGATCTTGGAAAAGAATGAAGCACCTTGCAGCTGGTCGAAGAGATCATCAATTCGAGGTAGGGGATATCAATTCTTGATGGTAAGCTTATTAAGCTCACGATAATCGATACACATTCAAAAAGATCCATCTTTCTTTTTCACGAAGAGGACAGGAGCTCCCCAGGGTTAAAAGCTTGGACAGATGAATCCTTTATCAGATAACTCTTGAAGCTGTTTTGATAATTCTTGCATCTGAGACGGTGCAAGACGATAAGGTGCTTTAGCAATCGGGTTGGCATTGGGTACAAGGTCAATATGAAACTCGACTTGATGAACTGGAGGCAAACCAGGCAGTTCATCAGGAAACACCTCTGGATAATTCCGAACAATCGGAATATCCTGAATATTCTTTCTCTTGCCTTTCTCCTCGGTGACATGTGCCAGGAAGGCAACATATCCTTTTTGTAAATACCTTTGGGCTTCCATACACGACATAAGCTTCAATCCACCTGAAGGTTTCTCGCCACGAACTTCCGGTACATCGCCAGAAGACAAAGGAATACGAACAATCTTATCGAAACAAACCACCTCAGCATGGTGTTTGGTTAACCAATCCATTCCCATGATAATGTCGAAACTCCCAAGTTGCATTGGTGTGAGGTCAATAGGAAAAATATGGTTATCAAGGTTTAACTGACAATCACGAATAACAGAGTCGAGAACAAGAGGTTTACCAGTAGCAACTTCAACAGATAAGGGTTTCCTCAGTTTAGTTCTAGGTATCGCAAGCAAAGGCTCAAATGACAAAGAAACAAATCTTCTATCGGCACCAGAATCAAAAAGAATAGATGTAGGCCGATTGTTAACAAGAAACGTACCATTCACCACCTCGTTGTCAGCCCTCGCTTCGTTTGCATTCAAATTGTACGCTCGCCCATGAGCGGGATTCGCATTGGCATTGACATTCACGTTCGGATTTGCGTTAGCATTCGCATTCGCATTCACCAACCTCGGACAGTTGTTGCGGAAGTGACCAAACTTTCCACAATTGAAACATGAACCCGGTGGGAATCTCGCAGCATTCCCCTGAACCGGAGCTTGAACTTGGGCAACCTGATTTTGTCCCAAACGACAAACATTGGCCAAATTCCCAAGTTTACCACACGTCGTGCATTGCTTGCAAGCTTGTTGTGCAACATGATGACCGTTGCAGCAAGCACAATGAGGTGCGGTACCAGCATACACCTTTTTCGCAGGCGGTTGAGCCGGTGTGTTCTGCGGGTTCTGAGCAGTCTGTGCTGTAACAACAAAATTCTGAGCACCCTTTCGCTTCCTTGATTTCTTCGACGACTCACCTTTCTTAGCCTTACCCTTTTCTTTGTCATAATCGGTCGACTTCTTTTTATCACCCTTGCGGGTGAGTTTACCCTTCCTGACTTGGGACTCAGTTAGGGTAGCCGACAACTCGATCACGTGATGAAGGTAGTAGGATTAACACCGGTCACAATATCCTGAATGGAATCGGGTAAACCAGCGATGTATCTCTCGATTGCTTTCTCCAGAGGGGTAATCATAGTGGGACACAACAGACTGAGTTCCTCAAAACAATCCGTATACACACGGTGTTCGCCCCCATCTTGCTTTAAGTCGTCAAACTCTTGCTTTAAGTCGATTAAATCATCCTCGTTTTAATTGTGAAAACTATTTATGGTCGTCTCGCTAATAACATACAAACCTTTGTGACTCGACTATCTCGTTTCTCGCTTCTTGCATTAACAACCCACCAAAGGGTAAGTTAACTATCATCAGATTCAGTCGTTACCCACAACACCCACACATAACCATGGGTACAGTGCAATAACAGGATTTGTCAGATCCTATGGTACCATAACCTAATACTGGTCGGTTCGGCCAAAATTAATGAATGTCATTCGCCATGTAACTACAACCATCAAGTTTGTTCACATTATTGAAATAGTTATTAGTTTATTAAAAATCGTTTTAATCGTTTTTGAAATCATAGTTTAAACCTTGAAAACATTTTGTACATATGAATCACCCCAAAACAATTGAAAACAGTAAAAAAGGGGAACTATGTACTCACATGTAGTGCAAAGTATCCCCAATCAATAGAACTTCAACAAACATCAAGTAAACCAGAGAAATCAAGTAGCACCTAGTAATCGAATCACTATATCAAACAATAGACGCCTAAATCGAAAGATCGGATAGAATGAAGTTTTCTAAACCAAATGAGTGTTGGAACTCATGTGATATGGTTTAACAAAGCTTACATCCTAAATCGGAACCTAACCTAAGTGCTTTCGACCCATCGCGACCCATTAAGGTAGCTTACGCCACTTTAACGCGTCGTGCGCGCAAATGCGCGTTCGAGATGTCTAACTAGTCCTATGACAAGTATTATCTGCCAAAACATGGTTAAATATGTTACATAATCAGTTACGTGACAAAAATTTAGGTTACATATGCTTAATTACCAATTATGTATGAAAAAGGCATTTTGGCAATTTACCTAAGGCATATAAACTACTTATCATACAACTACTTAAACTAGGTGACCATAAGATATAACCTTGGAAGGTAATTCCCTATGCAACTATGGTCAGTAAACATGTTTGGTCGGATCCTAATGATCGACCAAACGGGTCGCGTTCGAAAGTCTAAGCGGGTGTTTAGTCCGCTTGACTTACGACTCTACACAAGCACTAAACTAAAAGTGACGAGCTAAACATGCTAAAACATGTTAGTTAAGTTAGAAAACAGGTTTGGTATCAAAACAAACGGTTTTGATAAATAAAAGTAGCTTGGTTACAAAATACATGAGAATACGCATTTTGGCCGAAGCTACGACTCGTCACTGAGCCTAGATAACGTGGTAATCAGTAGGTATAGTTACTAGGGACTATAACCATCGTGATTACGCTCACGTTATGAAGTTCAAACGAACTTCGCATTGACCCTAGACTTCTCAATGCAGAAAGTCAAACGCAGTTTTACTTTTACGATAAAAACGAATAGAAAGAATGAAAGTGTACTTACAAAAGGGTCTCCGCAAGGTTTGATCCGATTTACCCTCAGGTATGAAGTATAAACTCCAACTTAGAGGGCCAAAATCAGATCAATGTGGGTTTTGCAAGTGAATGGGGGTGGGTATTTATAGGAAATCTAGAGCCGTTAAGATCGTTCGTTGAAAATCGAGCTTCGATCTCATCCGTACACTTGCACCCATGGTTTTGTAAAACCATGGGCACTTAAATATGGCCCATAGTTTCATAAAATACCATGTGCAAGTGGAAAAATCAGGTGCAACAGCTGTTAACAGCTGGAAAGAAGATTCTGTGCAGATCCGGTGCACTCACGCGGCCCGCGTAAGACACAGGCAAGGGCTACGCGGCCCGCCTGGTCTGCACAGATCAGCAACAGTTTTTGATAATTGCAGTTTCAGTCCCTGTTGGTGTTTTAGCTCAAGACAACTTTAAGGCCCTAAAATGATGCCTAAACATTGTGGACATGAAACATGCCCAAAAATATCTCGGATGTCGGTTCGTTTGGTTGTACGATCGCGTTATTCGCTTAAATACGACGGAAGTCGTAACGAACGCAAAAACGATCCAAATTAAGCGACGAATGGATTTTTATTATGCCAAACATTAAAATAAAATATTTTAATGCTTACATAAATTTTTGGAGGTCCGGATGTATTCAGAACGTAAGATATGCGCGAAAATGCAAACTTATGCACTTTTTGACGCTTTTAGTCCCTATTGATCAATAAAGTTTATTTTAGCATACCGAACCCCTCAAAGCCTATTTCTAAGCTATGTAATGGTTATTTAGGGTATGTTTAACTTATGATCAAGTTCTGGAATGTTCGTTAGTATACAAATCGGCATAGTTTCGCAGTTTGACACAAATAGTCCCTGTAATTGAACAAACTTGATTTCAACACACCAAACCATCCAAAACTTATTTCTAAGTTATGTGGAGGTTATTTACGGTATGTTAAGCCTATTTCACTATTCCGGAGTGTTCGTTTCATTAAACTGGTTATATTTACGTATTAGATCGCGTATAACCTTCCAGAAAGCGATTTAAAGATTGAAATCGGAATCGAATCAAATTGAAAGAACCTGAAAAATAAATACACACATAATAACACCAAAACACATATAATAACACCAAAGCACATTGTTTTATTAATAATCATCATCGTTTTACATTGAACATCGATTACAGAACACAATTGTCACAATGCATATGCCTAGGATATGCTTAATAGGGGTATAGCCAATATCCATATCTTAGCAACCACTGCAGTTGACCCAAACCTGGAGCAAATGTTAGCACCCCAACCACAACCACAAATTCCAGACCAACCAATGGAGATAGAAAACCCTGAAAACCAAGTAGAAATGCATGATTTCAATCCGGAGGAAATACCTAGGGTACCTGCACCAAATCCCCTAGACCCAAATTACGACCCATGGTGGGATGATGTTAGGGACTATGTGCAATCCTACCCGATACATGAAGATTTGCCCATGCCCAATCTAGGAGCCTACCTAGGGTTAGATCCTCTAGATCCCTATTTCGATAATAATGCGTACATTAGGGAGATTTTAGAGAATCCTTACCCATATCAGGCCCCTTACCAGGAACCCGCACCCCAGATTCTGAACCCAGTCCTAGAACCTGCACCCCCAATGAGTGCAGACAATGTACAAGAACTTAGGACTTTCGGTGAGGAAATTTTAGAAAGTAGTGAACGAATGAGACAGGTGGGAGAGTGTCTCGTATGGAAATCCGACGAGCGCAATATGGATTTTTGGATAAATCCATATCCCTGAATCGATGGTGAAGACGGTAGAAATAATAATAATATAATATAATATAATAATAGAATGTGTGTATGTGTTTGAAAAAAAACTACGGATACCTATTACTAGTAGTGTATTTTTAATTTCAGTCGGTATTGTAATTTTTATTTCAGTACTAGTGTGTAATAGATGCATAATATATGAATAGAGTAAAAGTCGCAATGCTCGATGCTTTTGACCAAAAGTGCGTGTCACGTGATTGGCTATATTCAACTATTATTAGGGATATTAATATGTGGTAAATGTTTAATATTTAGATGGACAACGAAGTGAATCAGGAAAACTGTAACACCTCGAATTTTTGTGTCCAATGATGTGTTAACACGTGTCATTTGATTACACGTGGCATTGGTATTAAATAAAGGACTAATTTTGACAAACCTTGAATGTATGTAAATTCGAGGGTTATAGATGTCAAACAAGGGTAAATATACTGTATGGTAACCCTAGATGGTGCTTGTACCTTCAAACGAATAAATCATGGATCGTACGGAAGCGAAACGCGGAAGAAAGTGAGAGATTACAAGCTACAGGGGTTAACTGTGTCAACATGTTTAATTATACCTCTGAGTGACCCTTTAACGCTCCCGAGGCTTTGTAACAGTATTATACGCTCACTAGAACGTACTGTATAAATCCCGTGAAGTTCCGTTTTAAAACGAGAAAGTTATGATCGAATTCGTATGAGAAGGGTTAAAAGCGTCAACAATGAAAGTTAAGACTTTCCGAATAATTAATAAACTAATCGGGGACTTAACAATGCGGGTAATTAACACGAGGTCCTTAGTTGTAATTAACCGAGGGCCAAACCGCAAAGTTACCCCTTCAAACCCGAAAGGTCAGGTTAATAATTACGAAAGATTTCGTTATTAATTACCAGATTCTGTTCATCATTACAAAAGATTTTAAAAACCTGAAAAACAGGCCTCTCGCGACCCGCGTGATGTTTTGGCCTAAGTTGAGGCGGGCCGCGAGCCACCTCCTTTACGCGCCTGAAGTTTGAATCTCAGGCGGCCCGCGTACAAATGCATGGAAACTCCCATGCGGGCCGCGTGAGACGCCCAGATGCAGAAAGTTTGTAATTGCATGCCTTTTGAGCTTGTGAACGATCAAACATCAATAAATGAGGCATGGGCACCCTATACTCGACCCATAGCTCTATGGGACACCTGCCCATCATCCATGATCAGTTGTAGGGGTTGTGTGATGATCTTAGGTGCCTTGTTTCATTATAAATAGACACATTTGGTTCATAACCAACACACAATTCAAACTCACTCATCTGATCACATTCTAAAGCTCTCAAGCATTCTTCTCTGCTCTCTAAGCAAGACACAACTTCTGTAAGTCGTTCACATCCATTGTGGTCTTGTATTTCCATAGATTTAGCTTATTAACCCAACCGTCGTAACTAACGGTTGTCATAGCGATAATTCACAAATGGTCCAATGAATTGTCGGTTCAAAAGTAGTTATGAGTTGGTATTTATGTGGGTAATAAACCCCTAAAAGGGTTCCCTCTGATCACCACTCTAACTATGTCAAATGTCGAGTCAAACGTGCACTTAAAAAGTCAACAGAAAGCTATTTTGCCGTTTTATACATAATCTGTAATGTATATGCTATGAAATCTGTTTTGACACTCATAAAACATGATATTAAGTATATAAACTTGTTTACGCTCATTTGAATCGACCATTTGCTATATTGACCCGGTTCGGAGCCGAATGTCGCAAAAGTTTGACTTTTGCTTTGACTTCAGTTCTGACCCGTTTTAGTAAGGTATAGATATGCCTTAGGACTCTCTTAGGACCAGGTTACATGATGGTATAACCCTCTGTGACCGGTTCATGATTTGTCCGAGTCTTTTACGCATTTCCGTTAATCGCCTAAAAGTTGACCGTAACGGCCTTTTAAAAATAAAATGAGTATTTCGGACACGTGAACGGACCATAACCTTGCTTATTAAATTATAAGTATGTCCTTAAAGTTTCACGTCAATCCGAGGTCTAGAATGAGAGTTATGCTAAATAGCGCATTTATAAGAAACTTTTGTAATAAACGGCGCAATTAGCATAACCCCTATCTAAACCAAGTTTCCGTCACCAAAACTTTTACCCACTGTTATAAAATAATATTTTTGGAATTTTAAAGATTTTTAATAATTTTTACCTTGCTCATAACCTGCGGTTATGGCTACGGTTCGGTAAATACCGAATATGCCCTTTTCGGCCAAAACGTGAGTTCTACAAGGTCTTTTGACCCGATTCCAGTTGCTACTGATTTTAAATAATAAATAAAGTATTTTAGACTTTATAAACTGTTCGGGAAACTCAGATTTCCTGTAGAACTCAAAAAGCTCTTTAAAAGTCTTTAAAATTGACCGAAAAGCCCCTACGGGGCGTAATATTAACTTAAACTCGTTACGGGCATCACGGAAGGTATCCTACTGATACCACAACCTCTTTAAGGCATATTGACTTAGGAAATAAGCGTAAGACTCTCATGGTTAACCGTTTCGCCTATTGCGCGCACGGTTCGGCTTATGAAACTAATTTTCATAAATTAGCCGATACGGGTCAAACTATATTATTTTGACCCCAAAATACAGAGTGTGAACATTGAACCCATATAAAACAAGTCTCTGAACTTGTTTGGGGCAGAATCACATTCCATTCTCGGTTTTCGCCTTTCACGCGATTAAACCATATCTGTATATCGGAACCAACCGGTCTAGGCTACGGCTAATATAAGACCCGTTAGGATTCTAAGAGGTTAATTAAAACCTTCGTTCCAGATTAGGAGCCCCAGTAAAAGCTATCGGTGATTTAATCAAATTAAGGAATATACTTGCAAAGGTAAATACTTTTAACTTATTTCCCCTATATGGGCTTGGGATACGGTATAATATTTACCGCTTGATTGAGCATCATATCTTCCATCGCTTAGGTGGTTAATTAAATATTATGATCGGCTCATTTAAACAGTTTTGTTTCTTAAAAGCCTTTGGGGGGTTACTGACCGTTGTCCCGGATATCCTTGGCATCATTTTACGAAATGGCCACGACCTCGACATCCCGGTGTAGGCGTACACCCGGTATATATTGTCGACACTTAATTAAAAGACGTAGCCGTTGGTTTCTATACTACGGTTTTACGCAATGTGGTGTGTCTATTAATCTTTAACCCGGCACGACCCGGGCCACTAAACGCATAAAAGCACATGTAATACGTTCACAAGATTTTAATAATTTTCCCAAGTTATAAAAGAGTTTGTGCCTTGTGCATTCAAATCAATTTTAATAAACATTTTCAAATGTGTCAGTTGAATGTATTTACCAGTGTAAACTGACGTATTTTTCCCCAAAAGATTAAGTGCAGGTACTATACGAAATTGGCTGGTAATAGCTTCCTAAGCATCATGAATAGTCTCGCAAACTCGATGCCGTATCTGACTGAACAATATTTTATTATTATTTTGATCCGCTGTGGATACATTCGACTTCTGTAATACATTTGATATTACAACCAGAGGTTGAAGTATATATATATATTTATCTTTAAGCTTCCGCTGTGCATTTATATAATTGTGTGGTTTGACTATATTGTTGCCAACTACGTCACGGTAATCCCCCACCGGGCCCACCGGTGATACACGTGGAAATCGGGGTGTGAAAAAAACCAGAATGATAATATCCAGAATGACAACAACTCGAATAACGATAATCTGAATAATGAGAATCCGAACAACAATAACAATGGAAATCAAGTGGATAATAGTGTCATCCAACACATAGTGGCACAAGGAATCATAGATGCAATGCCATTTATTATCCAAACTGTTAAGGAAGCAGATAATAAAAGTAAGCATAGCAGTAAGCGACCAATTGAACCGTAACACAGCGTAAACAATGGACCCGTACTTCAGGTGCCCATTCCCAAAAGAAGAAGAACCATGCCATATGGTTTTTCTTACAAAGAATTCTGGTCTTGCAAACCAATAGAATTCTCGGGCAATGAAGGACCCATTGTAGCTCTACGCTGAATAGAGAAGACTGAGGCTGTTTTAAAAATAAGAAAGTGTGCAGAAGAAGATAAGATAATGTTTGCTTCTAATCTGTTTAAGAATTCAGCCCTAGAATGGTGGAACACTATCAAGTGGATAATAGTGTCATCCAACACATAGTGGCACAAGGAATCATAGATGCAATGCCATTTATTATCCAAACTGTTAAGGAAGCAGATAATAAAAGTAAGCATAGCAGTAAGCGACCAATTGAACCGTAACACAGCGTAAACAATGGACCCGTACTTCAGGTGCCCATTCCCAAAAGAAGAAGAACCATGCCATATGGTTTTTCTTACAAAGAATTCTGGTCTTGCAAACCAATAGAATTCTCGGGCAATGAAGGACCCATTGTAGCTCTACGCTGAATAGAGAAGACTGAGGCTGTTTTAAAAATAAGAAAGTGTGCAGAAGAAGATAAGATAATGTTTGCTTCTAATCTGTTTAAGAATTCAGCCCTAGAATGGTGGAACACTATCCTCCAGTCAAGGGGAAGTGATAGGGTATACAACATGGAATGGGAAGAGTTTAAAAATATGGTAGAAAGAAAATTATGCCCTCCTAATGAAAAGGAGTAGATAGCAAATAAGTTTTTGAATATGCTACATTCTTTGAATATGCTAGGATAGTACCCACCCTTGCATCTCCTGAACCGATATTAATCTCCGATACATCTGGGGATTAATCGGGGAGATTAGGCATGTAGTCAAGGTAGCTAGGCCTCAAACCATAGAAGAAGCTGTAGAACTAGCCAATACCTTGACAGATGAATTAATCCGTACTAGAGAAGAAGACCAGAGGAGAAACCTAACCCAAAGGTTTACTCAAGAACTCCGTCCTGGAAATTTCAACCGTGGGAAAAATGTAGGTTCTACATCTGCAACCTATGGCAAGTATTGCAAAAGAAAGCATTCTGGAAGATGCTCCGTATATTGCAATTTCTGCAAAATATCAGGACACAAGGAAGAAGACTGCAGGAGGAAGGCTAGCAACAGGATATGCTTCAACTGCGGAGAACAAGGTCATATCAAGCCGTACAATCCGAAATTGGCTCCAGCTGCAGACAACAAGAACACTAAAAATGCTACAGCATTTGTTCTAATTGCAGATGAAGCCAAGTGATCCCGGATGTCATAGCTGGTACGTTTTTAGTTAATGATATTTTTGCTAAAGTATTATTTGACTCTGGTGCAAACCAAAGTTTTATCAATACTTCATTTTGCAAACTTCTAAATCAATCATTAACTAAACTACCACAAGAATGTCTGACAACAAATGGAGAAACCTTTAGGATTTCTGAAATCTTGCAGGGAGCAAGAATAGAAATTTTTAATCAAAAATTTATTGCAAACCTTTACCCAATGAATCTGGCAGGATTTGATGTTGTATTAGGAATTGATTGGTTAATAGCCAATAAAGCCCGTATTTTGTGTGATCAAAAGTCAATTCAAGTAAATTCACCAAGGGGTGAAAAGATCACAATTAAAGGTGATAAACCATCTAAATCCACTAAATTCATCTTGGTGATGAAAACTGCAAGTTATATAAGAAAAAAATCTATAGTGTATTTGATTTCTATAACAACTAACACTAAAGGAAAAGAACTAAAAGACATTCCAGTAGTGTCTCAGTTTTCAGATGTATTTCCAGAAGAATTGCCAGGACTACCGCCAGACAGGGAAGTTGAATTCAGAATCCACCTGCTACCCGGAACAGCACCGATTGCCAAAGCACCTTATCGTTTGGCACCCGCTGAAATGCAGGAACTGAAAAAACAGTTAGACGAATTGTTGGAAAAAGGATTTATACAGCCAAGCTCATCGCCATGGGGAGCACCGATTTTGTTTGTTAAAAAGAAGGACGGATCAATGCGTATGTGCATTGACTACCGTGAATTGAACAAAGTCACGATTAAGAATCGGTACCCATTACCAAGGATCGATGATCTGTTTGATCAACTACAAGGAGCTCGATTTTTCTCTAAAATCGATTTAAGATCAGGATATCATCAACTAAAGGTACAGGAAGAGGACATTCCTAAGACCGCATTCAGAACAAGGTATGGCCATTATGAATTTACTGTCATGCCATTTGGTTTAACCAATGCCCTAGCTGCATTTATGGACATGATGAACCGAATATGTAAGCCGTATTTGGATAAATTCATAATTGTCTTCATAGATGATATTCTAATTTACTCTAAGAGTAAAGAGGATCATGCAAAGCATTTGCACGCACTTTTAAGTCTATTAAGAAAGGAAAAGATCTACGCTAAGTTTTCCAAGTGCGAGTTTTGGTTAGAGCAGGTACAATTTATTGGACACTTAGTCGATCATGAAGGAATTCATGTGGATCCAACAAAGATCGAGGCAATTACCAAATGGAAAGTCCCTGAATCGCCAACCGAGGTTAGAAGTTTCTTAGGATTTGCCGGTTATTATAGAAGGTTTCTTCGAGATTTTTCTAGAATAGCCATTCCATTAACCAAGTTAACCTGTAAATCCATTAAGTTCGAATGGGGACCAAACCAAGAAGAAGCCTTTAGAATCCTTAAGCGAAGATTAACCCATGCACCCATACTTGCATTACCAGAAGGAACTGAAGACTTTGTAGTCTTTTGTGATGCTTCTAAGTTAGGTTATGGATGTGTGTTAATGCAACGTCAAAAGGTTATAGCTTACGCCTCTAGACAGCTTAAGAATCATGAAGAAAATTATTCAACCCATGATTTAGAACTAGGAGCCATAAATTTTGCCCTTAAGATTTGGAGACATTACCTTTATGGCAGTAAGTTTACCATATTCACTGATCATAAAAGTTTAAGGTATGTTTTCGGGCAAAAGGAGTTGAATATGAGACAAAGACGCTGGATGGAGATTCTTAGTGATTACGATTGTAATATCCAGTATCATGCAGGAAAGGCCAACGTAGTGGCTGATGCTTTAAGTCGAAAGTATCACGAAAAGCCAAAAAGGATACGTTCTCTTAAATTAAATCTACAAGTAGATTTAAACGATCAAATTAGAAAAGCACAAGAATCAGTAATCAAGGATGATACTGAAAAATTAAAAGGAATGATTAAAGAATTTGAACAAGGAACAGATGGAATTTGGAGATTCCGTAAAAAGAGAATGTGGATACCTAAATTAGGAGACCTACGCCACCGTATATTAGAAGAAGCCCATAAGTCTAAGTATACCATGCATCCAGGAAATGATAAGATGTACCAGGATTTAAGGAAAAATTTCTGGTGGATAGGAATGAAAAAGGATATAGCAGGTTACGTTTCTAAGTGTTTAACTTGTTCGCAAGTTAAAGCTGAACATCAGAAACCCTCAGGATTGCTGCAACAGCTAGAAATGCCAGTTTGGAAATTATCATAATAATAATGGATTTTGTTACCAAATTACCCAAAACAAGAATACGTAATGATACAATCTGGGTAATTGTAGACAGGCTAACCAAGTCAGCTCATTTCCTACCAATGAAAGAAACTTTTAGCATGGAACAATTAGCCAAATTATATGTAAATGAAATTGTTTCATTACATGGAATACCTTTACCAATTGTCTCTGATAGGGATAGCCGTTTTACCTCTCATTTTTGGGCAAGTTTCCAAAAAGCAATGGGAACCAAGTTGAATCTAAGCACAACTTACCATCTTCAAACAGACAGACAAAGCGAAAGGACAATTCTGACAATGGAGGACATGCTTAGAGCTTGTGTAATTGATTTCGGAGGTAATTTGGATGATCACTTACCTTTAATAGAATTTTCTTATAATAACAGTTATCACACAAGTATCAATGCTGCACCATTCGAAGCACTTTATGGATTAAAGTGCAAAACCCCAGTTTGTTGGGCAGAAATTGGGGAAAAGCATTATCTGGACCTGAGATAGTGCAGGAAACAACCGACAAGATCATTCAAGTTAAGGAACGACTGAAAGTAGCACGTGATCGACAGAAGAGCTACGCTGATAACAAACGTAAGTCGTTAGAATTCCAGGTAGGTGACAAGGTATTGTTAAAAGTCTCTCCTTGGAAAGGAGTGGTAAGATTTAGCAAACGGGGAAAGCTAAGTCCCAGGTATGTTGGACCTTTTGAAATTATTAGAAAAATAGGACCTGTAGCTTATCAGCTACAACTGCTAGAGGAAATGGCAGGAATACATGATATATTTCATGTATCTAATCTCAAGAAATGCTTAGCTGATGAATCACTTGTAGTGCCTCTTAAAGATATAGAGGTAAATGAACAGTTCAAATTTGTAGAAAGGCCTCTACAGATTGAAGATAGAAAAATTAAGAATCTCAAGCATAAGAGATTAGTTCTGGTCAAAGTAAAGTGGGACTCCAAAAGAGGATCTGAATATACATGGGAGCTTGAATCAGAAATGCAAAGGAAATATCCACACCTACTCCAGTAGCCCTCCAGGACGAACTCTAAAACAAGGTGGGGAGGATATAACAATCCCGAACCGATACCCTTGTAATATTTTCTGACACTCTAATATATTTTAAAATATCCCAATACGTCCCTAAAAACACCCCATACGTGAAAACGAGCCCTGAATACCTTAAATATTAATAAAAATAATAAAAATTTGAATTTTAGGGGTTTAGGCGGGCCGCGTAAGCCACCGCTTAAGCTTACGCGGGCCGCGAGAGACCAAGAACGCGGCAACACCCTGGGCCGCCACGTGGCCCAACACCCGGCAGACCTATGCTAGGACCCGGACAAGCTAGTCCGTTGACCGATGTTGACGCGGGTTGCGTAGCCCTTTGGCTACTCTTACGCGGGCCACGAGAAAGACAGGTTTCAGCCCTATAAATTGATTTGCTCGGCCTTCAGTCTGTTTCGTTCAAAATCATTTCTTTCTCTCTCAAAATTAAATAGTGGGCATTATACTTGGGTCTAATACCCCCCTAAATAGTGAGGTTCTACTATGATGTTGTCACACCCCAACTGATGGCGGAATCATCGGGGCGCGGCACTAGGTGAATCAGATTGCTCAAGAGAATCCATAACAACTATATTGCGATAATATTTATTACATTCGTTATCCCATACTAACAAATAATACAATCACGTAAGTCATCACAGTTTTCTTGTCCTCTCGAACAATCCAAATCCGACAACCTAGATTTTAGGGAGTGGAACGGTTCGTTAAGGTAATGGTTTCACCCCTGACTTAATGGTTTCGTTCCCAATTGTGGTCGTGCTCATCGAATGAATCCGAGAGCTCCACTAGAATTTCGTCTTTCGTCGAGGTATGGATGTCACTCCTGACTCAACGAAAGATTCTCGTGCCAGAATAATGCGCTGAGTGGGCAATCCTATCGAGAGTTACTGGTTTTCACACCTGGTCTCGACTGGATTACTCGATTGTGAGATGCGAGCATTTTCGAAAACATGTGTATTGTGTCAGCCTTAGGAACGGCTAGGTAGTATTCCAGCCTTAGGAAAGGCTTCTTCGTGTGAAGTTGTAGTATGCGGGGTTCACACAAAGTCGTAGTTTTTGCAATGTCGATCGAAAGCATCAGGTAGGCGCAATACAACCCTACTGGGTTCGTACGAGGCAGCCTGTGGGTGCTTAGACTATAAACTAGGTCGTTCCCTAAGTCGTCGACCCGGACTAGGTCGAGTCTTGCCTAATTCCCTATAGTCATGGCTCTGATACCAATCTGTCACACCCCAACCGATGGCGGAATCTTCGGGGCGCGGCACTAGGCGAATCAGATTGCTCAAGAGAATCCATAACAACTATATTGCGATAATATATATTACATTCGTTATCCCATACTAACAAATAATACAATCACGTAAGTCATCGCAGATTTCTTGTCCTCTCGAACAATCCAAATCCGACAACCTAGATTTTAGGTGAGTTTCTAGACTTCCTAGCTTGATTTGATGAAGACTTCAACTAAACCCGCAACATACGTTAAAATATTGTCAATACAAAAGTATTGGCGAGTATACAGGTTTGATATGTAATAGTATAGCAGATTAAAAGTGCTGCGAATTTCCACATGCATAAACGTAATACACGACATATATACTCACAAAACTGATACTACCAGCTAAGTCCTCGATGCTCGATTCTTCGATGGCATAACTAGACCCCCTCGGGTGCAATAGTACTATACTAGTCGTGGTGGGACGTCACGAGTATAAGTCTTAGCATACATGCAACTAGCATCACGTATATCTATGCAAACAGTTATTCGCAAGTGATAAATTGACCAATTGAATCATTCGTTTGATAAGTTCGATTTATAAGGAACGTATGTTACACCCAAAATTCGATAAAAAGGGGTCAAGTATACTCACAGTGCGTATTTGGTTGGATTGACGGGATGATGCCTGAGAATGCCCTGATTTCAGATTGATTACATGAGTATTGGATTACGCGCTAAATGGTATCGGAATACACGAAATTGGACGATAGTTAGGTCGAAAGTTGGCCCATTCGGATGGGCCGTCCGATCGGATAGGCTGTTCGATCGGATGGTCAGCTCGATCGAGTGGGCTGCCCGATCGGCCAGCCCATCCGATAGGCTGGCCTGGCCGATCGGCTGGACCGCTCGGTCGGCTGGGCCGCTCGATCGGCCAGCCTGTCCAGCTGTTTTTCGACGATTTTCGCGTGTTTTTCGGTGGTTTGGTCGAGACGTTTTGTGACGTGTTGAACAACTGAAATCCCATCAATTCCGACCTGTTCTAACGGCCGGGAATCACCCCGTTCCATCAGAACTGGCCGTTCATGGTGGTTTTTCCGTGTTTAACCCGAAATTGGTCATCTCATCATTAAGAATCAGATCTTTGACCAACACGACACTAAGAATGAGTAGAAGGTCGGTATAAGCTCTGGTTCTACCGTTTTTAAGTATAGATCTGATGTGAAAACCTTGATTATTCTTGCGGAATTTCTTAGATCTGAGTTGTTCTTGGTGGAATGAGGCCAACACTTGAAGTTCACAAGACTTCATGATGACATCACTCTAGAACGTCTCAAATCCATAACTTCTTGATTGGAAACATAGATTTAGACGAGATTTATGTAGAATCGTATGGAAACCATTCGGATCTGAGTTGTTCTTCATGGGATGACATCACTCTTGAAGAACTCCATGGTGACATCACCCTAGAACACTCCAAATCCGTTGATTTCACGGTTAAAGGTCGAAAATCGAAAGGTAGAAAGATGAAAGAATGCATATAGACCAAGGAAGTACAAGATTTGGGTTGAAAACTTACAAGAATCACGAGAAATTGAGAGATTAAGGGGTTGGAACGTCTTGGTCGAGCAGCAGCAGTAACAACAAGTGTTTGGGGTGAATGAGGGGTATTTATAGGCAAGGGAGGAGGGAAAAGGAGAAAAAGTGGGCTGGATCGGTTGGCCCGCTCGATCGGACGGCCCAACCGATCGACTAGCCTGTCCGATTGGCCGGCCCAGCCGATCGGCTGGCCCGTTCGATCGGGCGGCCCAGCCGGTTGGTTGGCCTGTCCGATCGGCCGGCCCAGCCGATCTGTTAGTCCGTTCGATCGACTGGCCCGTCCGTACGGAAGCCCTTCGATTCTCATTTTTGGTGCGTTTACGACTGTTTGGGCGATATTTTCATATATTTATATTATTTATTTATTATAGTTAATCACGAAAGGGTCGCATATACGCATCTATATATCCAATATTCAGTGTGATGATTGAGTTACGCGTGCCTTCGAGTGCGTTCTTCGACGTGATGTGCCACAATGATTATCGGGGTACTACTTTGCCCGTATTGCCATCATCGTCACGATGGCTGGAGACATGGTACTCTCCCGATAGTCTTTGTTAGCGTTGCTTGTTTACGTTTTGACACCTCACGGTTATCGAGGAGGGTAGAATAGGTCCTCACTCAATGTCATCGTGAGCGTTATTATTTGCGAAAACAGCTTTGTAATAGTGATAAAATATGCGTAATTATTCGATTATACTTCGATATAGCGATGTACCTGATATTGTTACATTATGATCCGAATCTCTGGTGCTAGGCGTAACGAGTGTATCGAGTAGTAACAACGCACGAAGGTGCGGGTTGTTACAGATGTAAGTATTATAACTCCTGGAGACGTATTAGATACTCTGCCCGATTGATCTAGGGTTCCGTAACGGCTATCGTGGTACTGCCAGACGTAGTCGTTGGAATGCCGTCTCGGGGAGGGTATTACTAATGTTAAAATGGGTTATTATACTAACACGCGTGCATTTGTGTAATTTATAGATTTTCACCAGGAAACCCTTACGGATAATCTAAGACAACAATGTGAGTAATCTCCTTTTTGTAAACAATTTTTACAAAACCTTAACTATTTTACAATGCAATTTAGCAGTGATTAAGTCTTTGTAATTCTACAATTACTGCCGGTATGTTGGGGTTTTGTATACAAAATGTGAGTAACGTTACCATTGGACGAAGAGTTAGCCAATGTGTAATATGACCCACCAGTCAGGATTGACAGTACTGAATGAGTAATCGGGTAGATGTAAACATTGTAATCGCTCTCAATACTGTTTAAATTAATAAAATTTTTCTTGATTAAAATGAGATTCACTCACCAGTATTGCCCATTGATAAAATGTTTTTAAACGCGTTTCAGGTAACACAAAGTGAAAGCCAATTAAAAGCCAGCTGGACAGCACTGAAGGCTTGGAAAAGTGGCTATAAAATTACCTAAATAAAAGGAGGCGTTTATTAAAATAAAATGGGATTTATTCCTATGAATCAGTTTGTAATGAACTTGGGTTTATCCCAATATGATTAAATTATATAAAATATGGTGTTTTACTCTGATAAAATATTTCCTAACTACGGTCCTGATGTAATTTTCGCTGCCAAATAAATAAACACCGATACCACCTAACTGGTTCGCGGCGCCCGCTCCCAGGATAGGGTCAGGGGCCGTGACAGATACAGGTAAATCTGAATCACAAGATGAAAAAGAAGGTAGTTTTCATGAAAATATTTGAAAAACTCAAAATCTAAGAAAAATTTGAATGATGATTCAAAAGGATTGATTTATACCATGATTGGATCAGATAAATTATTCCTAGATATTGTATTCCCGATTCAGAATGTGATTTCAGAAAAGATTGATAAAGTTTTCAAAATGGTTGAAATTGAAAAATCTGAAATTCCGAAGTTAGCTGGAAAAGGCCACAAAACTTTTTATAACAAACCTGGTTTCAAGAAGAAAAACATGAAGGCTGGGTTGGGTTATAAAAAGAAACAAAATTGGAAACGAAATGAAACACCAAATTGTCAAACAAAAATGAATTTTGTTCACGGAACAAGTTCCGAAGAAGAGAAAGAACTTCAATTTAGACGACAGTCTAATGAAGAGTTCTATGCTCAGAAAAATCAACAACAACAGGTCAAAGATGTGTCCATGAGAACATGCTTTAAATGTGATCAAACTGGACATCTTGCACGCAAGTGTCCAAATCCGAAACCTGTTGATGTTGATAAAAAGAAGTCTAATGATGTTGAGAAATAAAAATCTGAGGATGTGAAACAAAGGTCGACCAAATTTGATTCAAAACAAACTTGGAGATACCACACAAACAAATTTGCTTCGAATCAAACTTGGAAATCAAACTCGAACAGACTCGATTCTAAACAAACCTGGAATTCTCACACACCCCAGATTTAGAACAACACATAGTTGGAGAACAAATGTCGATGTAACAAAACCACAACAGTTTTGGAAACCAAAAGTTGTTATTCAGAATCAAAATGTTCAAAAAGATTCACGTTTTTACAAAAGAGTTACTCCAAATGGTCAAACATGGTCTGTTAAGAAACAAATCGCTTCGGTAAATGATGAAAAAGCTGAAGTCAAAATTGACAAAGGAGGTTTATGAAGTTGGTGTACAAAATGACAAAGATTTTCCGAAGTTAAATGATGCATTTTGTGTTGAAATGCCTAAGGTCAAACAGATCTGGGTTAAATTATTCAAATAATTCAATAGTTGAATGTGCAGGTGCTTAAGAGAATTGAAGATTGTGAGAATGAAAATCGGAGCAGCCTGGCATGAGAAGAGAAGGCTGCTGGTCCCTGCGTCTGTTGAACAGGGAGTTTGTTTGATTTCTGTATATAAATAAACAATATTTCAAAAACCCTAAAAATAGAAAAATTTAAAAACCAAAAATATGTTTTTATTTTTTTCAAAAATTTGAAAAATCAAAAATATGTTTGTTTTTTAAATTTGTCAAAAATTGAAAATTCAAAAATATGTTGAGTGTATACGCCAAAACCCTCGCGGTTGAACAAACATGATTAATTTCACAAGATTGAAAAACGGTTTTCAAACTGTAAAATATCAATGTGTTGTAAATCATGGGGTACATTATATTTTCTGCAAATCAGTGCATGTGAAGCAGAAAATGGATGGCGAGACAAAGCTATCAGTATCAGGTTGTCAAATTTTCTTTAAATGGTTTTGAATTTTAAGGGGAGTAAGAAATTGTCAGAAAATCCAAAAACATTAGAAAATTTGAAAAAGCCAAAAACATGATAAAATTAAAAAAAAATGAGTTTTTGTGTAAAAAGAGGAAATGATAGTACATCAGTAGACAATCACAGTACGCTAAAGAATTGGAACGTTTTAATGTGATAAACGGTCTCACTGATGATATGACAGTAGGTTTTTACACGCTTAGTAGATTGTTTTCGAGATATAAACCTAAATATCAAATACTTGCTTATCTCGTGGGGAACATCTCTCGGATATATGGGTAACCCCCGAAATCTTGTTTGAGAGGTTGCCGGATTATGAGATACTAGGTCTTTATACTGTTTGATATCTAGGGTATTATACCTGGTTTTCTGATATTGCGGAAGCAATGGCCTAGACCTCGTATAATACTTTACGTGCTTTTAAAGCCTACCCTCTGCACAAAAATTGAAAAATATCGAAAGATATGAATCAATTGCAGTTGAAGAAAAGATTCTCTAAAGGGAACACACCTAAAGTTGAGCCTTCATCTCTTTGATTGAACGGAAGTTCATACCTGAGCTCTCAAGGTCTCGCACTAACCCAGGATACAGATATCAAATTGGTATATTGACCTGTAAGACTGAATCTAGGGAATTTTGATACAGGAGTATATTCTGAGGTGGGACACATGAATAAGTTTAAGTTCTTAAAACATTAACTCGTATCTCGAATCAATTGAACTTTGTGTGAAAATTTAAGAGGATCCGTATACTGACATTAACTCTTAAAACATTAACTCGTATCTCAAATCAATTAAAGCTCAACGGTAGTAGTGATTTTGTTATAAACTGATATGATCCTCTGACACGAACTCAAACAAAAATATTTTCTGTAAATAGGTTTGTAAATATTTCTTTACTGCTTTATGTTTTCATAAAAATACAAAAAGATTTTGAGTCCACTTTATTTTCGACAACCGATGTCTGAAAACTGAGTTTCAACATTTGAGTATGCTGATCATGTTTCTGAAAATAAACAAGTTCATTAATTTGAAACTTGTAGTTTTAAAATCAAAAATCAAAAACAGTTTGTGATATCTCTAAGGTCATTAAGTTGGACTTGGATGATTGACTGTGAGGGATTTGGATTCATAAATTGTTAAAATCTGTTGAAAAGTGCTAGTTTTCGATATTGGATTCTTTATTCTATCAAATCTTTGAAGATTGTTGATAGGGGAGAGAATCAAATATTCCTGGATATATTCATATTATTATATTTTGGAGCCAGGATCTTGATTAAAAGTTTTTAAGGACAGGTCACGATTCCTGGACAATCGAAAAAGCTTTCACTGTAGTATATTTGAAATATTTTAGCTTATGCTGAGAGCCAGATAATCAATCCTGGATGTTCAAAATGTTGTTACTTATAAATGGTTGAGAATTGCAGATTCCAGACTACGATCCCCATAGCTGAGTCTAAGGGGGAGTCTGAAGACGAGCTCAACGCAAGGCGGAGCGTGCATTCAAGGAGCCAGGTAACTATCCTGAAGGAGCTTGTATCCGAAAAGCCAGGTGTCGATCCCGAAAGCACGTAAGCTTGACGAAAGGGGGAGCCTGATGAAGAAAGAGGTTACCGAAAGGGGGAGCTGAAGCTGAAAACAAATCCACGAGGATTCTGTTTGAACAAGAGGGAGTCTATGTTAATAAAAACGTGTTAAAGCTTCAAGAAGAATCAGAGAGAGAGAAAGACAAGATGCTACGAGATTGACTGCGGCAATATCCAAGGGGGAGTCTGTTAGTGCATTTATGTCTATCTCCTCCGTCAATCCAGTTCATAGCAGATTCAGTTTAATTCTAGACATTATATTGTAATATGTAGGAAAAGGCAAGGTGGCATTTATGTAATTAATGAGAAATCTCGTTAAACCCCTTGGCCTATAGATAGAACCCTTAGGGTTAGAGTTAAGACTTTTGACATATTGGAGATTTGGAGAGCTAGAGGCTAGAGAGAGAAAGTCTAGAGAGAGAAAGTGACATTGTGATTCAGGTGCTTGTACGTTTTCAGATTCAGCAATAGAATCACCGATAATATTACGTCTTGTGTGTTCGGTCACGTTCGTGTACGGATTCTGCACGTTACACGAGTCGGTTCGCAATCGTTATGGAGTCAAAACCGATCCTACAGTTTTCTTTGAAGCTTGAATTAATCTCATTTTTACACCTGACATACGGATTTACCAATTTCTGTTGGTTCATTTTCCTAAACCAGTCTTAATACAATTATGTATTAATATAAACGTACAAAAATTCATATTATATCCCATGTTCCTCTAACATTTCTTTCATCTTTGATCAATTCTATGAATTTATTCCTTCATTTGAAAAATCCTATAATTTTGAATATCCATATTCACTTCATTTAAAACTTTCAGTGAAATTCGAGAACAGTTGAATTTGTTCGGTCCCTGTGATTATCGAACTATTACAATCATTACAACACCTTGCGGCGTCGGTATAAATTTGTAGCCTGAGCTAATCATAACCCGAATTATAAAAATTCATGCAAAACCACGGATGTCTTTCGTATGATTCCTCTTGGAAAATAGTCTTAAATTATGTATTACATGATACACTAGACTCTATGGTATCTTCGGTATCCTTGCAATTCAAATAAATCTCACTACACGGATTTTTGGTTTGATAATTGACAAAGCATTTTCGTGCTTCTATTTTCATTTGAAATTATTGATTCTGAGTCTTCCTTAGTTGATAATCAAAGTAAGTCTTCTTTTGACAATGAATCCTATTGTTTCTAAAAGTCATTTACATTCAATTTAAATGTCTACTAAATTCCTCTTTTGATTTTGTGAAACCTAGTCATCTTGATGATTGTATCAATTCATCTTATTCATTTAAACATCGATTCCTGAAACTAATTACGTCGGACAAATGAGTTCCAATTGTTTCTTTATATTCATTAATTCTGCCACAGACACCTTAATATTGTTTTTACTTACTAAAAGACTTGACATAACCCCAAGTAGATATCGTAGCCCAAATCTCGAGGACGAGATTTAAAACAAGGTGGGGAGGATATAACAACCCTAGAAAAACACCCCTATATGCTCCTAATATACACCGTATGCTCGTAAATGAACCCATATAATCTTAATTTTAACAAAAATCAAACAAAACAAATAATATGGGCCGCGACCCATTTGGCCGTACGTCTCGCGGGGCGCGAGGCCCCTTTACTTGTCGGACACCCAGATAGCAACGTGTCCCACATGCGTCGCACCTACATGCCGTGACTCACCAACCCCTGGCCCTAGCTAAGGCCCTCGCGGGCCGCGAGAGATGAAGCCAGACCAGTCACGGGGCGCGAGAAACTCCGGAAAATGCTATAAATTAGATGTTCAGCTACATTCCATAATCGTTCATTCTCTTTGACTCTCTCAACTTCTGTAAGCAAAAATTATAGTCAAATACCCCCTAAACCATGAAGCTCTGCCCCGTTGTAAGTATTTTAACCCCTGGACAGTAAGTCGATACTCTTCCCGATCGATCTAGGACTCCGTAACGCATGTCAAGGCTCTGCCTGACTCAGTTCGTTGGAGTTCTGTCTTGTGTTGTGTGGCTAATGTGATTTGGGTTATCTTACTAACACGTGTGCATTATATGTTTTTTTAATAGAAATTCAAGAAAATAATCAAAGAATATTACCAGGAAGCCCGTAGAAATACCTAAGTTTACAGTGTGAGTCCATTCTCTTTTCTCACCGTTTGTGAGCCCTTAAGTTTACAGTGTTAGTCCATTCTCTTTTCTCACCGTTTGTGAGCCCTTAAGTTTACAGTGTTAGTCCATTCTCTTTTCTCACCATTTGTGAGCCCTTATTTCAAATGTTTTCCAAAACTCGAAATATTTATCAATTATAATTACAGTGATTAAGTCTTTGTAATTCTACAATTGTTGTCGGTATTATGGGGTTTTGTATACATTACTTGATAACCTTCACAATTGGACAATGAGCTAGCCAATGTGTGATATGACCATAGCCACAGATCCGGTCGAGTGGCAAGTACTGAATGAGTATATTGGTAGATATAAACATGAGTAAATTACAAGTTTTGTCCTTTACGTTTGCACCAAATTGCAAGCGTTGTCCTTTAGCGCAAAAGTTGACGAGTTTTGTAAGTTATGTTTCAAAATCTTGCACGTTTTGTCCTTTGAGCCTAACTCAGTCAGATTTTTGGTTAGGTATGGTCATGTGCCTTGCACATGAGGGCAAACTTGTCATTTCACCTTCCCAGTGGTTATTTTGTAAACACTTATAATTGAGGGACTGTATCTACAAAACTGAAAAATAAAAATAAACCCACAACCACAACCCAATCTCTCTCTAATCTCTCTCAACCCACCACCACCACCCCACAACCTTCATCACCACGGATGCGCGTGAGGTGCACTATATTTTTATGTATATTTTTAGCCCTTTTTAACCACTTTAGTCAAGTTTTAAATTTATAAAACACGATATTTACTAACACCAAACACTCATATGGGCAAGTGCACCCATCGTGAGCATAGTATAGTGTTGGTAAGATACCGAGGTCGTCCAAGGACACAAAAGCTTTTAACACCGGTTTATCCTCAACGTCTAATCAAATCAAAAATTTAGAAAAAGGTTTTAAACTAGAAAAATAAAAACTAAAATGCTGAAAATAAAAGTAAAAATAAAAACAGATAGACAAGATGAATCACTTGGATCCGACTCGCCTTTAGTGTAACCTTTGATTATTTCCACACTTTTGCACTTTTTAAGAGATTATCTTAGTTATTGTAGTAGGCCCCTCTTTTGAAGGTGACGTTACCCTCAACCCAGTAGTTTGAGTCAGCAAGGATACAATCCTAAAGGGTCGATTATTGAAAGATAATTAATTAAGTTATTAATGCATATTGTGGTAGGCCCCTCTTTTGAAGGTGACGTTACCCTCGGCTAAGTAGTCTGAGTCAGCAGGGATACAGTCCTAAGTAGTCGGGTTAAAGTTTTAATAGTAGCACTACGCCAAAATAGGGATACAGCCACACCAAAAAAGTGTGATTGTATGTCTTTCGCCACACATATTTTTTTCATATCAAGTGTGACCAAAGCTCGAGTCATCGTAGGTATCATATGGTCACATACACTTTTTAGTGGCCTTAGAACTTAAAAGTGTGGCTAAAGGGTAACAACATTTTTGGTTAAAATCTAGCATTTCCTCAATTAAGTGTGGCTAAAGGGTTGCAATAGCCACAAAAATTTAATTAAAGTGTGTCTCTTTGTATTATATAGTCACATATATTTACTAAAAAGTATGTTTTAGCCACATCAATTAAATAAAAGTGTGACAAAAAGAGTTGTAATCAAACATTTTGTCTATTAAGTATGGCTAAAAGGTAGCAAAGGCCACATGAATTTATTGTAAGTATGGCCGGTTCTGTTACATTGTCACATGAATTTATTGCAAGTGTTGCTATTTTCTAACTTTTGGTCACGTATATATGTTTTTCATATGACATTTGTTATTAGTTTATGAGGGATACAGTCCTAAGTAGTCGGGTTAAAGTTTTAATAGTAGCTAGCTTATGAGGGGATCAAAGAGTTTGGACCCCCGCCATCCAATACCATTGGGTATTGAAGGAGGTCCTACTAAATTTGACCCAGGTCCTTGCAGGATCTATACACTGAACAATGGCAAGACTCTTACCAAACCATACCCTTAACCCCCGACCAGGTAGCCAACATATCTCCATATAGACCGTGGAGATATGAATGGTGAAAATCTTTTATTTTATATAGACAGTAAAATAATGCCAAGACACCACGGACAAATGATAAGGAAGAATCACCTTATACATATGAAACTAGTTATTAAAGTCATTAATACATAACCAAATAAAAAGTGCGAAAAGATTAAAAATAAAAACTATTACACTAAATGCTTGTCTTACCAAGTGATGTAAGAGACTTAGGCAAACATGGCCTTTGATTGTCAAGAACTCTTACGATCAATCTTGGATCCCGAGACGACTCACACACTCTATGATGGATGATGGTGCTGGATGATGGTATTGCGGTGGTGGTGGAGTGTGGGTGAAGTGTGAGAGAGGTGGTGTGCCAAGGGATGATTTGCAAGTGAGCCAAGCACCCCTATTTATAGCCTGAACAGAAGCTCGGGCACGGCCCCGTGTCCATCCCTCTTCTCTTTCTTCATTAACTGCAGTTTGTTTGCATTAGTTGACCACGCCCCCGTGTCCGCTGGGCACGACCCCGTGTCCGCTGGGCACGACCTCGTGTGCAGAAGCGTATCTGTACTATCAAGATTTCCTCAGATTCTGCGAATCTTAGAGTTGACCACGACCCTATGTCCGCTGGGCACGCCCCCGTGGTGGGTGATAGAAGCTTCTAGAACTTTGTCTTTTCTACTGACACTTGGGCACGCCCCCGTGCTCATTGAGCACGGGGCGTGTTTAGCCTTCTGTTTTCTTGTTTTTGCTTGGGAGGATGTTGTCGAGGGGTCGGGCATGTCACGTTCATTTCTTTTCTTGTATTTATGTTAGATTTAGCTGTCTTTTTTTCTTCTTTTGTTCATTTGAGCTCATTTAATCCTGAAAATACAAAAGGAAGACAAAAGCACACTTTTTCCAACATTAGTACTAAAAAAACGTTAGTTTTATGCCACAATTGATGTAATTTATATGTTGCATTTTGCGCACATCAAATACCCCATCACTTGAATCTTTGCTTGTCCTCAAGCAAAACTCTTTATAATGTGGCTTTTCACTCCCAAACGGAATGGGTAGAAGTGAAGGTTTTTGGGCTTGTCATAGAGTGTCGGGATTCCAAGATTTTTATTAGGTTTTATTTTTATTTTATTTACAATCCTATTCGTCATGATTTATTTAAAACATTACATAAGATAAATTACTTATTAGGGCATAACATGCCTCTTTAAAATTCCATTTATATACAAGTTCACATATCTCACGGGAGATCACTCAACAGTCAGCCGAAAATGTATTTTTGTGAAGCACTCGAGAGCGGCATGGAACTTACTCCTACCATAAGCTTGCCAAGCAATCAATCCTCCTCCTTTTTAACTATATACCTTTGTAAATATCAAGAGGACTTTTGGGGTGAAGGGTTAGGCTTGGGTTAAAGGTAGGTGGTTGGGTTAGTGGTTAGTAGAAAAGGGCGAAAGGCGTAACAAAACATCGGTTTTCGTAAGACTATTTCTTTTCATAACTTTTTATTTTGATGAAGCAATTCTTCAAACAAATTTGTTTTTGATAAACTTGTTTGTTTATTTCTTTTGGCTTCATCATTATCAATTTTTTTTTTTGATAAGGAAGTCATAAGAAAAACCGAGCATTGTTACTAAAATAAAGGGTTTAAATTAAAAAAGGTTTTTGGTGGGTAAAAAGTGTGTTTGTTTTGGGTTAAGAAATGAAAAGGTATAGGCTCAAGGGGGTTAACTAGGGGGATTTTGGGTAGGTGGTAAAAAAAAATAATGGTGTAGAAATAAAAAGGGTTAATCCTAATGCCTCCATCATTTACTTACTCGGGTTTAAGTTGGTAAGGACCGGGAATGTATCGTCGTGGCAAGTTCTAGAGTCGTGAGAAACTAGGCGGCTATTCACACAAGAAACGAAAACTGAGCATTTAGTTTAAAGATATCTATTTGTATGCTCAATAAAGGCTCAAAACTCACTTTTGTGGGAATGGGTTTTTATGTGATCAAGTATATATAATAAAATTTAACTAATTAGTCATGCCGTTTCATAATTTTCTTATGTTGGCTCTTTTTATCACAACGCTATCGGTTGTAAATTTGTAAAAATATCACCTTTTTAAAACTTGTAATTCCCAACTTAACTCAAGACAAAAAAAATGAAATTTTGATTAGCGGTTCCAGTAGAGTTTTGTGTAAGGCTTGTGCTTAGGACTTGCAAAAATTCAAGGTTTAGCATTCCCCCCACACTTAAATTACACATTGTCCTCAATGTGTCCCGAAAATAAGTTTTTAGGTTGATTGAATTTGTAAAAGGTATTAAAAAGCAAAAATTTATGTTACTGGTCGTCTGGACACGGCCCCGTGGTGTCTGGGCACGGCCCCGTGTTCAGATCGCCAGTAACAGAAATTGGTAAAAAGAAACAGAAGCCTGGGCACGGGGGTGTGTTCAGCGAGCACGCCCCGTTTCCAGTTACGTAAACTGGGCATTTCCTGCAGATTGTGCAGCACAGGGCCGTGTTGGGTGGGCACGGCCCGTGCTGATCCTGCTGTAACGAATAAAAATTTTCGAGCGGTCCTGTTTTTGTCCATGAGGTGTCGGTGCAAGTTTCCCTTGGTATCCTTCATCATCTTGAGTGTGTTTTATTCCTGAAAATTAAAACTAGAATGGAGAACATAAAAATTAATCTAAGCTAAACTAAGGATAGTTCCGCGGAATGCCTCTGTGGTGCGCCACGTTTATAACGGTCCTTGGCTAGACCCAAAGCCAGTCATATGATACCCAAGTGGGATGTGTTGCATCCCATGTTGCACCGTCGGAGAGCATCATCCAAACTTGAGTCTATGACCTTCATGTATTTGACCGGATCATCGTCTTCTACTCTGTTTCCAACCCCGAACTTCATTTCCTTGTTTCCAATCCTCAATGTTAGTGTTCCACCATTCATGTCTACCACAGCGTGGGCCGTAGCTAGGAAGGGTCTTCCTAAGATGAGTGGTACTTCGGTATCCTCCTCCATATCTAGTATGACAAAGTCGGCTGGGAAAACGAATTCGCCGACTTTGACTAATAGATTTTCAGCGATACCTTGTGGGTATTTTACGGACCTATCGGCGAGTTGTAAGCTCATTTTTGTAGGGCTTGTTTTTCCTAGGCCGAGTAGGTTGAACATTGATGCGGGCATGAGGTTTATGCTAGCCCCGAGGTCGGCTAGCGCATTACGAATGGGGGATTCCCCAATTGAACGAGGGATTGTGAAGCTTCCAGGATTGATCTTCTTTTGCGGGAGTTTGTTGAGTAGCAAGGCGGAGCATTCTTCGCTTAAATTAACTAATTGCAATGATTCAATTTTCCTTTTATTAGTGAGGAAGTCCCTCACAAATTTTAAGTATTTAGGCATTTGGGTTAGGACTTCAGTGAATGGAATATTAACATGCAATTGTTTTAGTAATTTTTCGAACTTTGTGAATTGCTCATCGGTATTTTGACGGATTAGCCGACCGGGGTATGGAATCGGAGGATTCTTGGTCGGCTCTTGATTTGGTGAAGGAACCGTCTCTTGTTGGAGTGTTGGTGAAGTTGTGGATTGGCTAGACCGGGTCGTTTCAGTTGAAGGCAATGGGGCCTCTTCGGGACCCATTGTAACACCCCGTGTTTTCCAAAAGTCAAAGTCAAAGTCAAGTGTTGACTGTTATTGGAATTAAAGAGTAATAAAGATTAATTTCATTTTAGTTTCATTTTGATTTTCGTATTATTTGGAGTAAGTGTTGTATAATCAAACTAATCGGACGATAATCGAACTGTGAATCAACGACCGACTGTGAATGATAGGAAGTAACAATGCAATAAAGCTAGTCAATCAATAATCAAGCTAATCAAATCAATCATCAAACTCAAGTGTGGGGATTTTAGTACTTTTATACGTGTGTGTGTGCCTTATGTGTTACTTGTGCATGTTTACTTTTATGTTTAAAGTGTGTGGTGAATCAATCAAATCAATCAAGACTCAAAGGTGAATCAAACTCAATGGAAATCGAACCCGAAATGGTTGTAAGGATGCTTGTATGTTAGATATTGTAGTTGAGACTAAAAGTAATTTGATTAGGAATTCTATCATCCTCAAATCATCGTTCATCGAACTCGAAATATCAAAAATCGTCGCGAAACACTCAAAACTAGGCAAGCCGTTCGAACAGGGCAACCTGATCGAACAGGCTAGCCGATCGAACAGGGCAACCTGATCGAACAGGCTAGCCGATCGAACAGGCTGTTCGATCGGGCAGCTGCTCGATCAGGGATGCTGTTCGATCAGCTGAACCTTTCCTCTTTTGGAAGCCTATAAATAGGGCTGTCCTTGTCAAACTTTCCACTTTTGGAAAAGCTCTGACCGACCAGCCTCTTCTTCTCACTAAATCTCAGATTTCTCTCAAACCGGTAAGTATTTCGCTCTAATCCTTGTACGTTTTTGTTCATTAATCGATTCTCCACCTTTCTATCTTTCAAAATCTGAATTTCATCCATGAAATCACCAAGATCTAGGTGTTCTTGAGTGATGTCATCATGGTGTTCTTGGTGTTCATCAAGAATTTCATGTTCTTGACTTCATTCAACCATGAATAAGCTAGATCTAACCGATTTCCACATAAATAACCTAAAATCTTCCAAAGATCTTAACATTTCACGGTGGGAAAGGATTGGAAGATTGGTTTTCATCTATCTTTCAACCCTTTTACACTCAAAAAGGTGAAAACGAGACTTGAACCGACTTACAAATCAATCTAAACAAACACATGGTTCAAGATTCGGGTTCTACCGAGAGATATACCGATTCCGGGTTAAACGTTAAACTTGGGTTCCAAACCGTCTCTGACCGAGTTTGGGTGATTCCTGCTCGAGTCAGTAGGCTAAGTGGGGACTTCAGCTTTGTGGTTCAACTCGTAGTCAAAATATCTCTAAAACATCAACAATTCACGGGAATAACCAAGTGTTAAGTGAAAGGTTAACCGAATCGAGAAGCTGGCCGAACGGCTAGGCTGTTCGATCGAACAGCCCAACCGAACGACTAAGCCAGCCGATCGGTTAGGCTAACCGATCGACTAGCACTTAGACCCACCAACTCACAAAGTGTAGTATTGACGAGGTACTGTTCGATCGACTACGCCACTCGATTGTAATCATTACTGCTCGAATCATGAGATACTATACTTCAAAACACTTAGACTTTTCGAAACATTGGAATGTCACCCGATCGAGCATGCCAACCGATCGAGTGACATACTTGCAAACAATGAAGTGCTAACCGATCGGTTGGGCTAACCGATCGAACAGCTGTTCGATCGGCCAACCTGAAAGGTAGTACAAACCATCATACACAAACACATCCTTCACATCAAAGGAAGAAACAATCCACTTGAAGGAACCAGCCGATCGAGCCAGCCGGCCGATCGAATGGATGTTCGAACGGACTTTCAAACCAATCGAACAGCCCACTCGATCGAACTGCTGTCCGATCGAATGGCCTACTCGATCCAAGTACATTGTTTACTTCTCCGCATTACTCATCGTTGTGTTATCGAACTATTCAGGCTAACCTATTCTCAGTGCTCCCTTCAATCCACGACCAACCACTGTGAGTATACTCGATCCCTTTTTGCTTTCAGCACTTTTGGGTGTTACATACGTAAACTATCAATTCACAAACAACACAAACTATTTGAACGCTAACCTACTTGCATGTATTGCTTGTCTAAATGATTGCTGTTTATTATGTTTACACGTGGAGTGCTATCTACCTGCTTTAGCAACGTAGTACTATAGTTTGGACTCAGCACCCGTTCACACGGGGGTTGCTAAGGACAATTACTTGCATGGATTACGGTGGTAATCATGTATTGCGAACTGTCTCGGACAGTCAACTCGAAGTCGTTGGTATCGATGGTCCCATGTTGATAATTTACATGCATCGTTTTCCCTTGTGTACGTGCTTGGTTATGCGTAAACTATTCGAACTCTATATGCTATATCAAACTTGTGTACTCACCTTTACATTATATGTATTGACTTTTATTTTAACGTATGTGACAGGTGTTTAAGCTACTAGCGTGCTAGGGAAGCGAGGCAATAATAAGCCCCTAGGAGCCTGTAACCTTAGGACAGTGTCCACGTACCTGCTCCAGGGCCATAATTATCTGTAGATCTTGTACTGGCACCTGTAGTCAGTAAGATTTACGGATAGCCGTCTAGAAGTCTTAAAACAATATTTAAATTCGGTCTGTAATAATTAAGAATATGAGTTGTCGGAACAGTTCCCATATTGTTTAGTTGATTTCTATGATAACTTGTTATTATTTGGGACACGGTATGGGACGTGTTATATAACTGAATTGTATGATAGTTGTTGTGGAAACTTCTGGACAATCTGTTTCGCTCAGTGCCGCGCCCCGATGATTCCGCCATCGGTTGGGGTGTGACAGATTGGTATCAGAGCCATAACTATAGGGAATTAGGCTAGACACGATCTAGTCCGGATCGCTGTCTTAGAGACCTAGACTATAGTTAGGAACCAAGAGACCAAGTTTATGTGCTTATCTTATGTTGTTTCCTTCTATTCTATCATTACATCCGAACTCCGAGCCAAATTTCGTAATTTGGACGGGATTAGGAGCGAAATCCGCCAATTCCTGCCTAAATTACAAATTTTTGCCAACTATTTTGTGTGAATTTCTATCAACAAACAGGGGAGAATTATACCAAATTAGGGCTGAAACCCGTAATTTGATGAAAACTTTCCTCTAAGATTTTCTTAAAACAAGGAAGAAATTGCTAAGCTTGGGGTGAAACCCTAACCTTGGCAGTTATTCCAACTTTAATTTTATCTCGCCAAGGCAATTGACGGACTCCAACGACCTGAACTCACGAGTATGGCCTAGAATGCGCGTGCATAATGCCCAAGAATCGAGGCAGAAACATGTCCCCTAGAGTCGAAAGTGACGACAAGTCAACTGTGAATAGTTAAATTGCCATGGTTAGTCAAAGTCTAGTAGCCGCAGACAATCCATTTTCCGATTTTGAGTGTTGCTTCGTTGATTTTATATGATTTACCTGTTTACGTGTTTTAAGATTTCATTGGTTACTCGATTTTGTTATCAATCTGCACGACTTGTATTGCCATTCTATCTCGAATCAATTCTCAGCTAAAACAGTCTAAGCGATGTTAGGAGGTTATATTACGCTACACGACGTGTTATACGCGATCACTATATTCGATAACTTAGAGGTAGTCAGAAAACTGAGTGTGCTACTGTGTAGATGCTAGGGGAATTATGTGATAGTAACTACCTCTGTGACAAAATTGCGTACGTGTTTAGGAAATTAAGTGCTCTATTTGCTTAATTGCTTATGTGCCCTAATTGCTTCTGTGCTTATGTGCCTCTATGATTATGTGCTTATGTGATTATATGTGTTACGTGACGAGAGATGCGACGTGATTCTAAGCTTTAGAGATCTAAGAACGTGTGAGACTCGAATTCGTTGTGTTGAGCCTGTGACGATGTCTATTGCAGACCATGTCGTCATCTGGACAACCTAGATCACGCTCACGTCTTACCCGCCAGGAGAAAAGAGATCGACGTCTGGCTGCTATCATCTCTAAGACCGTGGCGAAGGCCGTGAGTGAGGTTTATGAGAACGCCAGCAAATCATCTGAGATGTCACAAGCTGATGCTCCGAAAGAATCCAGCAAGACTGCTTTTAGCTTCAAGCAATTCAAGGCATGTGGGCCAAAAGAGTTCACCGGCGAGGATGGTCCAACGGCTATGTTTCACTGGTTTGACTCGATAGAAGTCACCTTTCGTCAAAGTGGATGCCCAGATAATCTCCGGACTCTCAATGCTACTGGCGTCTTCCAGTCCCGTGCTTTGGACTGGTGGACTGCTGAAAGAAACAAGCGCGGAAACGACGCAGCCTATGCTCTGTCATGGAAGAAGCTGAAGGAAATCATGATCGAAGAATACTGTCCCTCCCATGAGCGTCATAAGTTGGAGGATGAATTCTGGGGTATTAAACAAGACAAGGGTGACAACGCCGGTCTCACTGCTCGCTTCAAGCAGTTAAGCATCATCTGTCCAGACCAGGTCAAGACGCCCGACATGACCATCAAAAAGTACATCCGCGCTCTTCCTGACTGTGTAGCGGATTTTGTCCTAGCTTCAAAGCCCGCAACGATTGAGGAGACCTACCTGCTCGCCGCTGAGATTAATGACAAGCGGGTGAAGGCTGGTTTCTGGGATAAGCAAGTCAAGCCCCTGCATCAAGTCACCGCCGCATCAACCGACAACACCACCACTCAAGCCTCCAAGTCTTCGAGAAGAAGAAAGAAGAACAAAAGTTGCGCTGCCGCAACCACTGCTGCTCCACTACAGTCTGTACCAGCCCAGCAGCAACAGCCACAGCGTTCAGCGCCAGTGATCAATGCGCCGCCAGCAAAGCGTGCGTACACCGGCCCCCACCCACTCTGTGCTACATGTTCCTATCATCACCCGGTGGGTGTGGCATGCCGTTTCTGTGTCCACTGCAACGTTTACGGGCATTTCACTGCGAGTTGCCGCTATGGTCCTCGTCAAACGCAAGCTCAGGCTGCTGTTAACCAAGCCCTGCTACCTGCTCCTCAAGCTCCTCAAACTGCACAGGCCCCGGCAAACAATGTTCGGACCTGCTTTGCATGTGGTGACCCTAACCACTTCGCAAACCGGTGCCCGAACAGGGTGGTGAAACAAGAAGCCCAACAACCCCAGCAACAACAACAACAGCCTCAACAACAAGCCGCTCACGCCAGAACTTTCAACATCAACGCACGCCAGGCTCAAGCTGATAACAACGTGGTCAATGGTACGTTCCTTGTGAATGGTATATATGCATCATGTTTGTTTGATACTGGAGCCGATAACTGCTTTGTGTCATTTGAATTTGAGAAGCTTCTTAGACGTAAGCGCTCTTATCTTTCGACACCCTTCGAAGTAGAAGTCGCTACCGGAAGAACCATTGCTGTCAATTCCGTGCTCCGTGATTGTACTCTCGAGCTCAACAATCATATATTCCCGATTAATCTCATTCCGATGCAACTCGGAAGTTTCGATGTCATAGTAGGCATGGACTTTCTTCGTGAAAACCATGCTGAAGTTGTGTGTGCCGATAAGATGATTCGTTTTGTGCTAGCTAGTGGTGATATTCTATGTGTTTATGGTGAAACTACTGCGAAAGATCTCAAGCTCATGTCCTGTCTTCAAGCTCGCAAATATCTCCGCAAGGAATATCGAGCCTTCTTGGCCAACATTGTTGTAGCAGAGACGGACAAGAAAAAGAAAGTTGAAGTCAAGGATGTCCCCGTTGTCCGAGAATTTCCTCAGGTGTTCCCTGATGATCTTCCTGGATTACCTCCAAGTCGTGACATCGACTTTCGAATCGACCTTATTCCAGGAGCTAACCCAGTGGCCAAAGCTCCGTATCGACTCGCTCCATCTGAGATGCGAGAACTGTCAAACCAACTCCAAGAGTTACTTGAAAAAGGCTTCATTCGCCCGAGCACTTCTCCATGGGGCGCGCCAGTCCTTTTCGTCAAAAAGAAGGACGGGTCGTTCCGGATGTGCATCGACTATCGGGAATTGAATAAGCTAACCATCAAGAACCGATACCCCTTACCAAGAATCGATGATCTGTTTGACCAACTACAAGGTGCTCAGTGTTTCTCCAAGATTGATCTACGTTCAGGCTATCATCAGTTGCGCATTCAAGAGGAAGATATACCCAAAACCGCTTTTCGAACCCGATACGGCCACTACGAATTTGTTGTCATGCCTTTTGGATTGACCAACGCACCCGCGGTCTTTATGGACCTGATGAATCGCGTGTGTAAACCGTTCTTAGACCGTTTCGTCATTGTATTCATCGACGATGTCCTGATTTATTCCAGATCGAGGGCCGAACATGCGCAGCATTTGCGATTGGTTCTCGAGTTGCTTCAGGGAAACCAACTCTACGCCAAATTCTCCAAGTGTGAGTTCTGGTTGGAGGAGGTTCAATTTCTGGGTCACATTGTGAATAGTCGGGGTATACACGTTGATCCTGCAAAGATTGAGGCAGTCAAGGGATGGGTTACGCCAAAGAATCCGTCAGAAGTTCGCTCTTTTCTCGGATTAGCCGGTTACTACCGGCGATTCATCGAAGGATTCTCAAAGATTGCTGTACCACTTACCTCCCTTACTCATAAAGACAAGCCTTTTGTGTGGGGAACCGCGCAGGAGACTGCTTTCCAAACCCTCAAACACATGCTGTGCCATGCACCAGTTCTTACACTGCCGGACGGAAGCGATGACTTCGTTGTCTATTGTGATGCTTCAAACCTTGGACTTGGCTGTGTTCTCATGCAACGAGACAAGGTTATAGCTTACGCATCTCGACAGCTCAAGATCCACGAGAAGAACTATACAACCCATGACCTCGAGCTAGGCGCAGTTGTCTTTGCCTTAAAGATTTGGCGACACTACCTGTATGGTACAAGGTGTACGATCTTCACCGATCACAAGAGCCTACAACATATCTTTAACCAGAGAGAACTCAATATGCGTCAACGCCGATGGGTAGAACTTCTCAACGACTACGACTGTGAGATCCGTTATCACCCAGGCAAGGCGAATGTAGTTGCAGACGCCCTCAGCAGAAAGAATTACGTGATAGGTGTTCGAAACATCCAGGCTCAGTATAACCTCGAAGCTCTCATCCGCGAAGCACAACACGCTTGCTTTAACGAGCGTACGTTGAAGAAAGAACGAATCTATCACGATAGAACTCAACTCGTGAGCAAAGCCAACGGGATATTCTATTATCTGGACCGAATCTGGGTTCCGAGGAGGACAGATTTGCGAAAGATCATCATGAACGAAGCCCACAAATCCCGATATTCCATTCATCCCGGTGCGGACAAAATGTACCAGGACCTTCGCTACAAGTACTGGTGGCCTGGGATGAAAAGGGATATTGCTCTATATGTTGGTAGCTGTTTAACTTGTGCAAGAGTCAAGGCTGAACACCAAAGACCTTCAGGCTTACTCGAACAACCGCCGATACCCGTATGGAAGTGGGAAAGTATAGCTATGGATTTCATAACTAAGCTTCCGACCACGCCATCAGGTCACGACAGTATTTGGGTTATAGTCGACCGTCTAACCAAATCAGCCCACTTTTTGCCAATACGAGAAGACTATAAGGTGGCCAAACTAGCCCAAATCTACACCGACGAGATCATTAAGAATCATGGTACGCCTCGAGACATCATTTCTGATCGTGATGCTCGGTTTACATCGAGATTGTGGGAAACTTTTCAAGCAGCTCTTGGTACGACGCTGAATTTGAGTACCGCATTCCACCCGCAAACCGACGGGCAGACTGAAAGAACGATTCGTACTATTGAAGACATGCTCCGTGCGTGTGTTATTGATTTTGGTGGTAGTTGGAGCAAACACCTACCATTGGTCGAATTTTCGTACAATAATAGCTATCACTCCAGCATCGAAATGGCACCTTTCGAAGCCTTGTATGGTAGGAGATGTCGCTCGCCTATTGTATGGCACGAGGTCGGTCATTCACAATTGACTGGGCCCGAGATTCTGCAAGAAACGACTGACAAGATCCACCAGATAAGGGAAAACCTGGTAAAGGCCCGGGACAGACAAAAGATGTACGCCGATAAACGACGCAGGCCCCGCGAATTTGCAGTTGGCGACTACGTGCTCCTAAAGGTATCACCTTGGAAGGGAGTAGTCCGATTCGGCAAAAGAGGGAAACTTGCGCCTCGATTTGTTGGACCTTTTAAGATTCTGGAAAGGATCGGTAAAGTTGCCTACAAACTCGAATTACCGGAGGAACTCAGCAATGTCCACCCGACTTTCCATATTTCAAACCTTCGAAAATGCGTAGCCGACCACGACGCGATAATACCACTCGACGATCTTCAGGTCAATGAGACGCTACACTTCGTGGAAAAGCCTGTCGAAATCATGGACCGACAGACCAAGCAACTCAGACGCTCTCGCATTCCTATTGTAAAAGTACGATGGGAAGGCAAAC
This sequence comes from Helianthus annuus, assembly GCF_002127325.2. Taxonomy (NCBI): domain Eukaryota; kingdom Viridiplantae; phylum Streptophyta; class Magnoliopsida; order Asterales; family Asteraceae; genus Helianthus; species Helianthus annuus. The sequence continues at coordinate 43,810,117 of NC_035441.2, forward strand.
GAGGCGCGGAGTTCACTTGGGAACTCGAAAGTGACATGAAGGCCAAGTACCCGCAGTTATTCAGATAGATCTGAAGCATCAAATTGGTAAAATCACACGGCGATGTACGGTTCTCGGCCTAATTTCGGGACGAAATTCCCTAAAGGAGGGGAGACTGTAACACCCCGTGTTTTCCAAAAGTCAAAGTCAAAGTCAAGTGTTGACTGTTATTGGAATTAAAGAGTAATAAAGATTAATTTCATTTTAGTTTCATTTTGATTTTCGTATTATTTGGAGTAAGTGTTGTATAATCAAACTAATCGGACGATAATCGAACTGTGAATCAACGACCGACTGTGAATGATAGGAAGTAACAATGCAATAAAGCTAGTCAATCAATAATCAAGCTAATCAAATCAATCATCAAACTCAAGTGTGGGGATTTTAGTACTTTTATACGTGTGTGTGTGCCTTATGTGTTACTTGTGCATGTTTACTTTTATGTTTAAAGTGTGTGGTGAATCAATCAAATCAATCAAGACTCAAAGGTGAATCAAACTCAATGGAAATCGAACCCGAAATGGTTGTAAGGATGCTTGTATGTTAGATATTGCAGTTGAGACTAAAAGTAATTTGATTAGGAATTCTATCATCCTCAAATCATCGTTCATCGAACTCGAAATATCAAAAATCGTCGCGAAACACTCAAAACTAGGCAAGCCGTTCGAACAGGGCAACCTGATCGAACAGGCTAGCCGATCGAACAGGGCAACCTGATCGAACAGGCTAGCCGATCGAACAGGCTGTTCGATCGGGCAGCTGCTCGATCAGGGATGCTGTTCGATCAGCTGAACCTTTCCTCTTTTGGAAGCCTATAAATAGGGCTGTCCTTGTCAAACTTTCCACTTTTGGAAAAGCTCTGACCGACCAGCCTCTTCTTCTCACTAAATCTCAGATTTCTCTCAAACCGGTAAGTATTTCGCTCTAATCCTTGTACGTTTTTGTTCATTAATCGATTCTCCACCTTTCTATCTTTCAAAATCTGAATTTCATCCATGAAATCACCAAGATCTAGGTGTTCTTGAGTGATGTCATCATGGTGTTCTTGGTGTTCATCAAGAACTTCATGTTCTTGACTTCATTCAACCATGAATAAGCTAGATCTAACCGATTTCCACATAAATAACCTAAAATCTTCCAAAGATCTTAACATTTCACGGTGGGAAAGGATTGGAAGATTGGTTTTCATCTATCTTTCAACCCTTTTACACTCAAAAAGGTGAAAACGAGACTTGAACCGACTTACAAATCAATCTAAACAAACACATGGTTCAAGATTCGGGTTCTACCGAGAGATATACCGATTCCGGGTTAAACGTTAAACTTGGGTTCCAAACCGTCTCTGACCGAGTTTGGGTGATTCCTGCTCGAGTCAGTAGGCTAAGTGGGGACTTCAGCTTTGTGGTTCAACTCGTAGTCAAAATATCTCTAAAACATCAACAATTCACGGGAATAACCAAGTGTTAAGTGAAAGGTTAACCGAATCGAGAAGCTGGCCGAACGGCTAGGCTGTTCGATCGAACAGCCCAACCGAACGACTAAGCCAGCCGATCGGTTAGGCTAACCGATCGACTAGCACTTAGACCCACCAACTCACAAAGTGTAGTATTGACGAGGTACTGTTCGATCGACTACGCCACTCGATTGTAATCATTACTGCTCGAATCATGAGATACTATACTTCAAAACACTTAGACTTTTCGAAACATTGGAATGTCACCCGATCGAGCATGCCAACCGATCGAGTGACATACTTGCAAACAATGAAGTGCTAACCGATCGGTTGGGCTAACCGATCGAACAGCTGTTCGATCGGCCAACCTGAAAGGTAGTACAAACCATCATACACAAACACATCCTTCACATCAAAGGAAGAAACAATCCACTTGAAGGAACCAGCCGATCGAGCCAGCCGGCCGATCGAATGGATGTTCGAACGGACTTTCAAACCAATCGAACAGCCCACTCGATCGAACTGCTGTCCGATCGAATGGCCTACTCGATCCAAGTACATTGTTTACTTCTCCGCATTACTCATCGTTGTGTTATCGAACTATTCAGGCTAACCTATTCTCAGTGCTCCCTTCAATCCACGACCAACCACTGTGAGTATACTCGATCCCTTTTTGCTTTCAGCACTTTTGGGTGTTACATACGTAAACTATCAATTCACAAACAACACAAACTATTTGAACGCTAACCTACTTGCATGTATTGCTTGTCTAAATGATTGCTGTTTATTATGTTTACACGTGGAGTGCTATCTACCTGCTTTAGCAACGTAGTACTATAGTTTGGACTCAGCACCCGTTCACACGGGGGTTGCTAAGGACAATTACTTGCATGGATTACGGTGGTAATCATGTATTGCGAACTGTCTCGGACAGTCAACTCGAAGTCGTTGGTATCGATGGTCCCATGTTGATAATTTACATGCATCGTTTTCCCTTGTGTACGTGCTTGGTTATGCGTAAACTATTCGAACTCTATATGCTATATCAAACTTGTGTACTCACCTTTACATTATATGTATTGACTTTTATTTTAACGTATGTGACAGGTGTTTAAGCTACTAGCGTGCTAGGGAAGCGAGGCAATAATAAGCCCCTAGGAGCCTGTAACCTTAGGACAGTGTCCACATACCTGCTCCAGGGCCATAATTATCTGTAGATCTTGTACTGGCACCTGTAGTCAGTAAGATTTACGGATAGCCGTCTAGAAGTCTTAAAACAATATTTAAATTCGGTCTGTAATAATTAAGAATATGAGTTGTCGGAACAGTTCCCATATTGTTTAGTTGATTTCTATGATAACTTGTTATTATTTGGGACACGGTATGGGACGTGTTATATAACTGAATTGTATGATAGTTGTTGTGGAAACTTCTAGACAATCTGTTTCGCTCAGTGCCGCGCCCCGATGATTCCGCCATCGGTTGGGGTGTGACACCCATGGTACGGTTTCTCAACGTGATGAGATGTACTTGTGCCTTTGGGTTGGTTTCGGTATTACTTGGTAATGTGCCTTGTGGTCTCTCGAAGAAATTTTGAGCTATTTGATTTAATTGTTTTTCAATGTTTTGAATACTAGCTTGTTGATTTCTAAAATTCGATTCCAATTGTTGAAATCGATCCAAGTTTTTCTTTTCGGTATCAGAGATGAGGCGAGATACGGTATCTTCAAGCCTCTCTCGTCCCCTTGTTGTTGAGAGAAATTTTGTGACTCGTTTCTTGGTTGCTGAAAGTTTGTTCGTTGATTTAGATTTTCTTGGTTACTACCATTGTTGGGTTCTCTCCAACCAAGGTTAGGGTGGTTACGCCATCCTTGGTTGTAGGTACCCATTGGAGGACCCGACGGCCTAGGTCTATTATCAATGTAGTTTACCGTTTCCGTTTGATCATCTAATTCTTTCGGACAACTCCAATTTTCATGTGGCCCACCTCAACCTCACAAGCCATAACCGAGACCGTTTTTGCCATTTCTAACTTTTTGATTTTAGAAGAAAGGGCCTCGATTTGAGCTTGTAAAGAAGTGCTCTCGTCAACCTTATGGGCGCCCGAGGCAATAGATTTATTACCTCGGGGAGTGTGCCACTGAAAATTGGTTTGAGCAATTTCCTCAATTTGATTATAAATTTCATTTGGGCAGAGATTACCTAAAAGTCCTCCAGAGCTAGAGTCAAGTGTTTGTCTTGTGTGTGGCAACAATCCATTGTAGAATGTGGATACCTGTTGCCAAACCGCAAGACCGTGATGAGGACACTTTCTTAGTAGCTCCTTGAACCTTTCCTAAGTTTCATATAAGGATTCCCCATCTTCTTGTGAGTATGTATTAATTTCAGTCATTAGTTTAGCCGTTTTAGCAGGAGGGAAATACTTATATAAAAACTTTTGGGCTAGTTCATCCCAGGTGTTTACCGAGCCAACTGGGAGGGCATTGAGTCAAGCCGTAGCTCGGTCTTTTAACGAAAATGGAAACATTCGAAGGCGGATGGCGTCGTTTGATGCTCCGTTGATCCGAAAGGTATCACATATTTCCAGAAAGTTTGTAATATGCAAATGGGGATCTTCATCCTCAAGCCTGTGAAAGGTTGCGGAATTTTGGAGCATTTGGATCAAATGCACCCGAAGTTCGAAGTTGTTGGCATCGACATTTGATGCATTGATAGCAGCGCCAAGATTACCTACGGTGGGCCGTAGGTAATCCATGAGGGTACGTTGGTCTTTTATGTCTCTGCTGGTTTTTAGCTTTACGTCTTTTTCTTAGAAAGCGTTCGGGTTCGTCTAGAGGCTCTTTTATGTCTCTGCTGGAACTGGAGCTCATACACTATGTAGAGAGTTCAGGTGTGGTGCGTGGGTCCCAAGTCCTGCAATTGGTCGACAGGTTGTCAATAAGCGGTTCTTAACTGTCACCTTGTTAAGTTCTCGATAATCAGTACACATACGAAAAGGCTTATCTTTGCGGATATAACTGGGGCTCCCCAAAGCGAAAAAAAAGGTCCGATAAAACTCCTGTCCAATAGTTCCTGAAGTTGATTAGACAATTCTTGCAACCCTCCTGGTGCAAGACGGTAAGAGTACGAGTAATCAGGGCTGCCTCTGGTCGTGAGATCAATCTGAGACTCTACTTAATAAGTTGTGGAAGTAAACCTGGAAGTTCCCCAAGTAGTACGCTGAGTGGAATCACGAACAATTGGTGGATCCTCGATCCTCTTTCCTTAGCCCAAACATTAGTAACGGTTGCCAACATAGCGGGGTAGTCCCTCCGTAGACTCTCCTGGCTTTTATTGCCGAAATGATACTAACCTTTATACCACACTGATGCTTTAGGACAAACGACGATTCGCCACTAGAGAGAGATACGCAAAATTTTCTTCTCACGGGGTAAATCTGCGCGGTATCTGAATAACCAATCTACACTGACTATTGCATCGAAACTATCAGGAATGGCAGAAGGAAGGTCGATGTCGAACACTTGTCCCACAAGGGCGAGTTTGCATTCCAGCGAACATATGAGATTTCAGTTGTCTGGCCATCAGTCGATTCCGTAACAGGTTGGTTCCAAAAATCATCAGGGTTTAACAGAACAGGAACGATGCGTTTAGTTACCAAGAACGTGCAGGCCACCATGTTGCTATAATCCTGGCGTCCCCCACGCCAACCCTAAATGCCCTTCATGTGTACCACATCCAGTGTTGTTGCTACTGCTACTAGAATTCCCAAAACTGTCATTGCTCCCTGGGTTGTTGGCGTCTTGCCTTAACATCGGTCATTCCCTGTTGAAGCCACCATCATTTCCATACCGAAAGTCATGATTTGTGAGTACCTTGTTGTCACCGTGACTGTTACTTCTAATGTCGTTGCTCGAAATGGAGTCCTGCGATCATTCACCAACAATGTCCATCCTTTCACATTCCGTGCCACGTTCTAAGGCGCTACTCATTGTGCTGGCAGTTACACATTCCACATCATGGTCGTCCAATTAACGAAGTCGGTAAAGCACTACGCTTATCCTCTTAACCATCGTTCTTGCATGTTGGTCGAGTAATACACAATACGTTGCTAGGGTGTTGTAGAAACGATCGCACTTACGGAATCTAAGGCGTCAATTCACAGGGTTCCAACCAATGAAAAGGAGTGAGAAGGTATCGACCAATCATTCGACGCTGCAACATCCAACTCAGGGATGTTCTTACAAGCACCTAACATTCTACACAGTTCGCTAAGCGTTCAGATGGGTGTTTAGGTAATACTCGATAGCATCAAGGTTCGAAAGGATTCAGAGAGAGGTGAAAAGGTCACATTCGAGTAGGAGATGATCACTGTTATAACTCCTATAAATTTGTTACATTTCACACTAATCAAATAACAGAGCGGAACCCCTTCTTCACTTGTTAAACCTCACTGGGACTCACATGCACCCCATATTATTATTATGTGTGCACCCACAATAATATTGTGATTTGCACGCTCATCTCAGCTCCACCTAACTCATGTCGAATGGTTCCTCAAACTCGTGTAGCAAAAAAAGAGCATCACAAAATGTAAGTCACGAATGTTTAGGGAAATACCACTCTATCAGTCACATAACACATGCAAGTAATACGTGAATTCATACTGTTGAGCTAATCACATGCAATACCATATGTAAGTGTTCACTAGTTACGTAGTACAATGAGTATACGAGAGACGAACCTTGCAATCTGGAGCTGAGTGTCATGATCGATTTTCGAAGTTATTCGGTTATAGTCTGGTTTTATAAAAACGTTTTAAAACCTAGTTCACTATAACCAGTGGCTCTGATACCAAACTGTCACACCTAGGGAATGTCCCTGTTAGGCGTGCGACAGACCAACAACGAGCCACTAATTACATTGAACGCGTACAAGTTTCAAAATAAAATCCTTAATTATTAATTAAATACCATCAACAAGTTTAAACGAAAACCAAAGTATTCAGCGGAAGCAAAATTAAATTGTTTCAAAATCAAAGTATAATATCAAGAATTCAATAACATAAATCCAACCAGTCGACCCATGACCGCTCCAGCTACTCCACACAGCAAGTTCCAATGCAAGACATCTAACGACCTACAAGCATGCAAACAAGTGTGTCAGACGACGCTGGTGAGTTCAAAGTTTTGTTAACGAGTTTAGTTACCAGATGTATGTATAAAACAGTTTAGCAAGTTGATTTGATGTTGTCATTAACTCGATTACCGAAATGGCTACAAGATGTGATTGCCCAACCCCAATGTCTCTATCAAAACATTGGACATGCTTTAAGGAAATTAGTTCACGCCCGTCCTCCCCGGTATGGTATGAGGGTGCCAAACCTAATAGCGCTATCAACTAATAACCTCGTTGCCTCCCCGGCAACTGTCGGTAGATGTAAGGGGTCTTATATGATAGAAACTGAGTAATAATAACAAACATCCCAATAAACTAGCGTTCCTCCCCGGAACGTTACCCGATATCCCTACCCGGGATGCATGCTTGGAAAAAGAGCAGTGAACTCACCTTTGATTTGCTCGGTAAGATTATTTTCTTGTTTAGTAATTGCTCAAACGTGTCCTATCATGATTTACCATTCACAATCAGTTCTACATTCCCGTTGTACCACGTATGTTATCACACAATACCCATGTTACGTTCATGAAACATTCACATCTTTTATGCAAGATATACAGTTAACTACATCACACATGATCCGAATTAACACAGTTGATCCCGTCCCTATTGTTATTACCACTAATAACTAGAAGCCCACTCTATCGCACCACACATGTAACATCTTTGTAACAATTAACACATAACCACAAAGTAAACATTTGAGTTTCATAAATATCACATAGCCGATAGTTAATTCACGTGTACACTTCACATTACAAGTTCACACTTCATCACACAAAGCAAACAACCCCCAACAGTTTAACCCAACCGTTCAGGCCCAATATTAAATCAGTTTCTACACAATCCACTAACTAACAACTTATGTATAATACAAAAAGTGCAACCCAATACTAACCTGTGTTACACCCAAACCCCCATTCCAACTTATAAACTGCTCTCCCAATGCCCGGCCCAACAATGTGTAAAGCCCAACATCAGTTCTTGCTATATGGGCGGCCCACTAGGCAATGTTTAGCAGACTTTTCCATTTGATCTAAAAGAGATATATGCATGATAATTGTTGGTGCACAATGTCTAAAGCCTGCGTCTTTGTAATGCTAGTTTAATGTATATGGTCTAGATAGGTTATTTTGTAAAAGTTCAGGGGGTCTATATGTAATTTTATGAAAGTTTGTATGTTGGACCGCTTTTGTGACATATGTCCACAAAAGCGGACCAGGTTTGTAGTCTGGATCGCTCTTGTGGACATGTCACATGAGCGGACCAAGACCTCTATAAATACCCCTGATGTTCACTTCATTTGTAACGTTGTCTTGTACTCTACGTCGAACTGCTGACCGTGTGGCAATCGTTATCAAGTGAAGAAAAAGTGTTTAAAGTGTGAATTCATCTGTTTCTACTCCTTTCTGTTACGTTTATCTTTGTATCATGCTGAAAATGTGTTTCCGCCACATTTTCAGTAAGCACTAGCTCTGATTGACTCATTCGTGTGGTCAAAACTGATCCTACAATTGGTATCAGAGCCAGTTGCGAGTTAGTTGCTAGATATGAAGTGGTTTTCACGGACTTTTGTCGATCTGGACTGATTTAGCGGTGGAAATGGACTGAGATTTGGACAGTAGGTTTGAAACACAGTAATAACAAACCCTTGAAAGTTTCGGATCTAAATTCGGCCAAAAAGTGACCTAAAATCCCACGTGAAAGTAGGCTCGCTCTGACGTCATCACTGAATCGCTTTTATGGATCGCTCCAAAGTATAGTTTATGCTGGATCGCTCGTAATTTTTAGTTCTGAATCGCTCGAAATGACTATTTTGGGTGCTGGTTCGCTCATCTGGTCCGCCTGAACGACAGTTTTCTGGTCCGCTCTTTGTGCATTTTCAGGACCGCTCCAAGTGAAACTCTGGTCCGCTCTTTGTGCATTTTCAGGACCGCTCCAAGGACAAATCTCTGGTTCACTTTTTGTGAACTTTCTAGTTCGCTTATTGTTCAGTGGTTGGTCCGCTTATTCAGCATTTGTGGTTCGCTTATACAGACTGTTTAAAACATTTTTCTGTTACGACTGAAAATGGAAAGTCAGGATTTCTATAACATGTTTTCGGGAGTGGGTGCGACTCAAAGCCAAGCAAGTATTATGCAAAATGTCAGTCTAGAAAACGAACTTGGAACGATGCAGAAGCCTCCGAAACTGATGAGTTTGGATGAATATTCAGGATGGTCTGGGAGGTTCAAAAATTGGGTGCAGGCAAATCACTTAGAGAGTTGGATAAAAATCGAAAGAGAGTATGTTCCTCCAGTAGACGGGCTGAATATAAAAAAGACAATTGCCAGTCTGACAGATGCAGAGCAGGTCGAATTCAAAGCTGAGAAAAAGATGGTCAGCATCTTACAACAAGCGATAAAAGAAGATATTTTAGTGTTACTACAGCACAAGGATAGTTCACAGTCAATATGGCAAGCATTAGAAAAAAAAATTCAACGGCAGCGCGTCAATGATTAAAAGTAAAAAGGCATTGTTAAAGAAAGAGTTTGACATCTTCACAGGGATTAAGGGTGAATCAACGAAGCAGCTTATCGAGAGGTACTGTCATCTGGTGTTAGAGAGGAGAAGGTTGGACATCGAGAAGACACATGAGGAGTGGATAGACAAATTGTGCGATGCACTTCCCTATGAGGAATGGGGAACGTACTTGATGATGTTGAAAAACAGTTCGGATTTCGTGAATTATAGTTTGAGTGTGTTCATAGAGAAAATTGAAGCTCATGAGTTGGAATTGGTGAAAATCAAGAAGATGAATTCAGCGAATATGCCACAGGATGTATCTTTGTATTACAAGAGTAGTCCGGTAGTATCGAATGTTCAGATTCCGAAAATTCAAACTGGTTTTAGCGCAGACAACACTTCATCTGTTGCTCCAAATGCCTATCAGTCAAGTCAATCGACTCCTTTTGCCAATTACGAGCTGAATGTTAAAGTCTCAGATCAAAATTCTCCTCAAAGCTCTACTGGGTCAAATCAACAGAAAGTGGTGTCCGGAGTGCAGTGTAACATTGCAATTAACATCAAGAATGGAAATGAAATCACTGAAAATGCAGCTAAGCAGCACATCGCGTTATTGGGTTCAGTTCTGGAAGCATATGAAGGGTTGATTGCTGGTAGGATCGGAAATCCTGATATGACTAAAGAGGATTACGATCAGATCGATCCGGAAGTTCTGGAATTGATAGATATTAAGTGGTGTATGGCAAGTTTAGTTCGAAGAGCTCAACGATTTATGGAAATCACTGGTAGAAACAGTTTGTCGGGTCCAGAGACCTCAGATCGAGAACAAACCTGAGAAGGCGTTGATCGTAAACCAAGATGATGAGAAGGTTGCGTCTGGTTTTAGTTGGGACAAGTATATTCCAGGAAAAGACGATCAAGCGATGATGGCTGAAGTTGTAGAGATTACCGAGACGGGTGCTGAGTCAGAAGTTTTCGAGAAGGTAGTTACAGAGAATGTTAGTGAAGAAGTTTCTGAAAATGATGTTGAGTCTGGTTTTGAAGAAGTTGAGGAAACAGTTACTGAAGCTGTTGAGTCTGTTTCTGAGATCGTGGTTGAAGAGGTTATTGAAGTTGTTGATCAGGAGGTTCCGGAGGTCGTTAAAGATGTTTCTATGGAAGATTCTGCAAAAGCTGAGGAATCTGTATCTGATGTTCTTAGTTTTCAATCTCGACGGGAGGAATTTGTCTATACTATGAAATCAATTTTACCTCCTAACGTCTTTTGTTCTTTTGCAGATTATTTTGAAGATCCAAGAACCGGAACGTGCCCGAGATTCGAAGCAGAGAAAGAAGAAGTCGAGGAGATGATTGATGTGTCGAAGGAAATGACTGAAGAAGCTCTAAAGGAGATTGAAGATAAAGCACTGATGAGCAAATTAAAAGAGGTAGATTCAGACATTCAGGAGTCAGTCGATAAAGTGTCAGGTCTAGGAGAGGAATCTGGAGTCTTAGAAGTCAACATGGTCAAGTCGTCTGAGTTGGAGTCAAATCCTGTTGGTAAAATTGTTTGTGAGAATGAGATTATAGTAGAAAAAGTTTCAATCTCTGATACACCGTGTCAACGTTGTTCACAACCATGCACGGAGTGTCTTGAAAAAGACACCATGTATCAGGAACCGAAACAACATGCAGATCTGATGAAGTTTGACTTAGGGCAAGTAAAAGAGGCGTACGACACATTGTCTAGGTCAATTAAAATGATCCAAAAAGAAAGTCTTGAAAACGATAAAGCAACCAAGCTGGCACAATCAACTTTATTTGACAAACAAAGAGAAGTAAATTTTCATTTAGACACAATCGCATCTTTGAGAAAAGAGATTGAGTTGACTAAAATTGAAAATGATAGAATTGATCAGAAATTGATGAGTTATGTGGCATCATCATATGTGTTAGAGCAAATAGTACCACAACAGCCACATGCTTCACCTGCCTTCAACAGCGTTCCACCCCCAATGTGGAATCATTATACACAGAAATATCCAGATGGGGTGGAAGCTGCATTAAACATCAAACTAAAAACACTTGAGAATGATTTACCTGATAACATTGATATAACTTTCACTGCGTCTGACACTGACAACGAATCCCAGGTAATCAAAAATGTTATTGATCAGGTGTTGGATGATGATAGTGAGAAATCTGAGAAGGCAAAATCAGTGGAGTCCGGTAGTGATTCTGAGGAGGACGGAAACTTTTTAGATCGTTATTTGACAAAAACGGATAAAAGTGTGGATGATGATTCAATTATGGTGGCTTACACTATGGTTGGATCTGACAAACTTTACTCCAACACCGAGTTTTCGCTTCAGAATGTTAAATTTGAGAATGTTCAGAAAGTGTTTAAGCTGATTGAGCTGAGCGTAAATGAGTTAAAGAAAAATGATTTCTTTTCAAAACTAAATAAGTCAGTTGGTTCGTCACGTTCTACTAGTCCAGAAAAGGTAGAGGGGGTGGGTAAAAACCAAAACAAGAAAAGTCAGTTAAAGAATAAAGGTCTTGGTTTTGAGAAGAAAATGACTAAGAAGTTGGTAAAGCCAAAAGATAGAATTAATGATGTATTTGTTTGTGGTCCGAGCACTGAGACTGAAAAAGATTATATTTTTAGTCAAAAGGCCGTGGACGATTTCAATGCAACGCAGAAGCTGAAAGAAGAAACTGTTAGTAGCACATTTGTCGAGTATGACAAACGTGTATGCTATCGCTGCAATGAAGTCGGCCACATGGCGAAGCAGTGTAAGAAAGTGATCGAAAAACCGGTTGTGGTAAAAGCTGTTAATAAACAAGTGGTTGAGAAGCCGAAGGTTGAAAAACTTAAGGTTGAAAACAAAAATGTGTCAAAACAAACCATTCAAAAACCTCGACCAAAATCACCGGTCGTTGCTAAAAATAAACAAGTGATGGTTTCGCCGATCCGAATTCTCAAACGAGGTGAAAAGTTGAAGTCGGAGGATAAGCCAGAATCGACTTTCGAAATTGGCGAGTCTTCTAAGTCCCCCAAGACTTCGAAATTTTACCCTAAAGCAAAAACTTTTGAAAATCAGTCATGGATCGCGAAATCTAAACCATCTGGTGAGATTAAAAAAATGGAAAATGTGTTAAAAAATGAGTCACAGTGTGTAAAAGATGATGTGGTTAAATTTGAGTTTGAACTCGATCAGTTTTTGTCGGAATTTCCCAAACTTCATAACAATGTGAAACAAGATAAAAAGGAAATTGAGTCAAATGTCACATTTAACTTTCCGAAAACAACTGAGAAATGCAATGTGGTTTTTGGTACAGTGTCGGAAGTTAAAAGTCGTGGGCATCATTGTTTAACTGATGTGTTTGTGAATTGATTGCAGGAGCTGCCCAAGTCTGTGCTCTCAAGGTGGATAATGGACAGCGGAGCGTCGCGACACATGACGGGATCCTTAGCACTGTTATATGATGTCAAAGCGATTAATGGAAGTTACGTTGGATTTGCCGGTAACCAAGGGGGAAGGATTGTTCGTCAGGGAATGCTCACGAACGGAATCATATCTTTTGACAAAGTGAATTATATTGTTGAATTGACGAACAATTTGTTAAGTATTTCGCAAATCTGCGACAAAGACTTTAGCGTACACTTTACAAAAACAGAATGTTTGGTTTTAAAACCAGGGTTTAAAGTCCCTGATGAGTTGGTTCTGTTGTGCGCCCCTAGGGTTAATGATCTTTACATTTTAGACATGAGCGCTGCAACATCAACAACTCCTCAAAAACAATGCTTTGTGACAAAATCTAAAGCAACTGAAAAAGAGTCGGTTATGTGGCACAGAAAGATGGGTCATATACACATTCGTAAAATGAACTTTCTTGTGCATAATGATTTGGTAGAAGGTGTGAATGTTAAAAATTTTCATTTACCTGACGATTGTGTTGCGTGTAAGAAAGGTAAACAGGTACGGAAGTCTCATCCGCCAAAGATGCTCAACACCATCCGGTTACCTCTCGAGAGATTGCATATGGATCTCTTTGGGCCGGTCAACGTCAAAAGCATCAGTGGAGATTCTTATTGTTTGGTGGTAACGGATGATTATACAAGATTTTCATGGGTCGTTTGTTTGGAGAAGAAGGATGAAACGTTCGAGGCTTTAATGGTTTTGTTCAAAAAGATGGAAACTGTGTACAAGCTACCGATCAGAAGAATTCGAAGCGATAATGGAACTGAGTTCAAAAACAACAAAATGTACGAATTCTGCAATGAAAAGGGGATACTTCACGAATTCAGTGCGCCATATACACCACAACAGAACGGTGTGGCTGAACGAAAGAATAGAACCCTGATTGAGACTGCACGTACTATGTTGGCCGATTCAAAGCTTCCGATTTTCTTCTGGAGTGAAGCGGTGTCAGCAGCTTGCTATACGCTGAATAGAGTTCTGACAGTGAAGAAATATAAAAAGACTTGTTTTGAGTTGTTGCATCGCTATAAGCCAAATCTTGAGTTCTTGGAACCTTTTGGCTCTCCGTGTACATTCATCGATGCTGATGGTAAATTCGGAGCGAAAGCAAATGAAGGATTTTTCGTAGGATACGCCAGCCCATTAAAGAGGGTATTTGTACCGTGTCTGGGGAAGGTGATTCAGGTCCTTCATGTGGATTGTCAGAAGCACACACAGTCGCAACAACTTCCCGGACAAAGATTCCTATTTGATTACGACAAACTCTGGGAATCGTTTCATCTGCCGTCCGAGCCGAGTGAGGAGGAAATTGCTCTTATGTACCTGTATCAACAAAGTCAGTCGCAAGAGCCATTATCTAGTCCGCTAGATGTTCCTACGCCCATCGTGGGTACTCATGATGATGAAGCAGGACCAAGTGGAACAGTTCATATACCGCCAGAGGAACCAGAGGAAACAGCTCCGTCATTTGACGTTTCTGACGACTCAGAGGAGGAACCCGCTCCTACCTTTGACGAGGAACCAAATGAGATATCAGAGGAGGCTGTTGATCAAATTGTTGATCTCGACATTTCAAATCTGGAATCGGAAGTTGTGGTGCCTGATACTGTGATGCCACGGACACTGTCTTACCATCCTTCAGAACAAATTATCGGCGATTTACAGAGTGGTGTCAAAACAAGACATCAGATAGACCAAGCTTTTACATGTTTTTATTCTGATATAGCTGATATGCAGAAAGAAGTCCCATACAAATGTTTTATTTCGCAGATTGAGCCCAGGACTTACAAAGAAGCATTGACCGAGGACAGCTGGGTGAATGCTATGCAGGAGGAACTGCAACAATTTGAGAAGTTGGGCGTCTGGAGACTCGTTGATCTGCCAAAGAACCAGAAGCTGATAAAAACAAAATGGGTGTTTAAATGTAAACGTGATGATAGAGTAGTCGTGGTGAGGAACAAAGCACGTCTTGTGGTCCAGGGCTTCAGCTAGCAGGAGGGAATAGACTATGAAGAAGTTTATGCGCCGGTTGCAAGGCTTGAAGCAATCCGCATCTTTCTAGCCTTTGCTTCAGGGAAAGATTTCAAAGTCTATCAACTCGACGTTAAATCGGCATTCCTGTATGGCAAGATTCGAGAAGAAGTTTACGTGGGACAACCACCGGGGTTTGCAGATCCGCTAAATAGAGACAAGGTGTATCTGCTGGATAAAGCTTTATACGGTCTCCGCCAGGCCCCGAGAGCCTGGTATGAGACGCTTTCGACCTACTTGCTGGACAACGGGTTCACAAGAGGCACAGTAGATAGCACCTTGTTCACGAAAGAAGTAGCTGGCCACTTGCTGATTGTGCAGATCTATGTCGACGATATTATTTTTGGTTCCACCAACGACGAGCTATGCAAAGAGTTTGAAGTTGTGATGAAGAAGAAATTCGAGATGAGTTCTATGGGGGAGATGAAGTTCTTCCTCGGGTTACAAGTTGAACAACTACCCGACGGAATCTTCATTCATCAATCGAAGTATGTAAAGGACGTGCTGGATAAGTTTGACATGACAGACTGCAGTCCTGCATCAACTCCCCTCGCACAAAATCATGGTATTTGTCCGGATGAACAAGGTGTGAAGATGGATGAAACGTTATACAGATCGATCATCGGCTCATTGATGTATCTTACAGCTTCCCGGCCCGACATCATGTATCCGACATGTTTGTGCGCACGATATCAGTCAAACCCGAAGCAATCACATCTGACAATCGTCAAACGAATTCTACGATATTTGAAGGGTTGCCCAAGCATCGGCTTGTGGTACCCTCGTTCGGGTGATTTTACATTATCTGGTTTTGCTGATTCAGACTTCGGTAGTTGTAAGCAGAACGCTAAGTCCACCACTGTTGGGTGCCAGTTCTTCGGAACTCGGCTCGTTACCTGGCAGTGCAAGAAGCAAACTGCAGTCGCGCTCTCAACTTGCGAGGCTGAGTACGTCTCAGCCTCTAGCTGTTGTTCTCAGATTCTCTGGATTCAACAGCAGATGCGCGATTTTGGTCTGCAATTCTTGGATACGCCGATATTTGTGGACAATGAAGCGGCCATCAATGTTACCAAAAATCCGGTTCACCACTCAAAAACGAAACACATAGAAATCCGTCACCATTTTATTCGAGATTGTTACGAAAAGAAATTAATTCGGATTGAACATGTGGGCACCGATGATCAGAAAGCTGATTTTTACACGAAACCGTTTGATAAAAAGAGATTTTTTTATCTTTTAAGGTTAAATGGGTTAAAAAATCTGCAATCTGGGAGGGTTATCGAGTGTGAAGCCGAATTGGGCGGCGATCTGACTTGAACCGTATCGAGTTGTCAATTTTTGTTTGTACAGGTGTATTTCCTGCTTTTCGTTTAAAAACAAAAACACAAAAATATGTTTTAGTTTTAGGGGGAGATATTCGCAGAAAAATACAAAAACATGATAAAATCATAAAAATCCAAAAACATTAAAAAATGCAAAAAGAGCTGTGTAGTATAGGGGAAATGATAGTACATCAGCCAGACGGGCACAGTACGCTAGTGATATGTATTGTAAAAATGCAATTAAGCAGTCTCGCTAAAGATGTGCCGGTAGGTTCTTACAGATTTAGTAGATCGGTTTGGGATATAAACTAAATTTAACTTGCGTTTTCGTGGGGAACACCTCCAGGATATATAGGTAACCCCTGAAATCCTGTTTGAAAGGTCCCGTATTCTGAGATACTAGGTCTTTATGCTCGGTGATATCTGGGGTATTATCCCGGGACTTCTGCTGTATGGAAATACTGACCTAGTCCCCGGATAATACTTTACGCAAAAAGCTTTGAAAAATAAGCTTCACCCTCAGCATGCTGATGAAACAATAAAATTGATAGTCGCTGCTGTTGAAATGCAAAAGATCCTCTAAAGGGGAC
Source organism: Helianthus annuus (assembly GCF_002127325.2). Lineage (NCBI taxonomy): Eukaryota > Viridiplantae > Streptophyta > Magnoliopsida > Asterales > Asteraceae > Helianthus > Helianthus annuus. The sequence goes on from NC_035441.2 coordinate 43,826,696, forward strand.
CCACCGAAAAGTCGAGCCGTCATCTCTCTGCTGAACGGAAGTTCTGACCTGAGCTCTCACGGTTTCGCATCTACCCCCAACAGATATCAGCTGTGGTATATTCACCGATAAGACTGAATACTGGGATCCGGATACGGGAGTATATACTGAGGTGGGAACACACGTTGACGTTTAAGTCTCTAAAACACTAATAACGTATCCTGAACAGATTGAAAATTCTGTGAGAATTTAAAGTGGATCAAGATACCGACAATCAACTCGAATTGCTTAAATGTGTAAAATGAAATAAGCTTAACGGTGCTTGTGTTCTGTCGGCAGCTGATATGATCCCCTAACACGCTCGAAAAAATATTGTGTGTATATATTTCAGTTTGTACAGCTTTAAACCCAAAAAGATTTTTTTTTCATTTTAGTTTCGACAACTGATACTGGGGATTGGAAGTTCAAAGCCTGTGTGCGGATCATGTTGGTGTCTGATGAGGGTTGGGTAAGCTGTGATTGCAAACATAGATCTGGTATGATGTTTGAAAGATAAAATGTGCAAATGTTTGAAACGTTGAAAAGTTCATTAATTTGAACTGATTTTTGAAACAAAACGACAAAGTACTTCATAAATCTGATCAACCAGGGCCATTAATTTGGATTTGGTAGGTCAAACAGCTGTCTAGGGTCATTAACTTGGACTTGGTCAACTGGGTGTCAGCGTGTGAAATCGAAAAAGTTGGAAAAACGAATAAAAAATAAATTTCTTAAAAATTAAAGTTTGGATCGCTTCTGTGACATTGGTTCGCTCTTTTGTCAAAATAACATTGTGGACCGCTCATAAGAACATGACAAATAAGCGGTTCAGACCTCATATATAAGGTACAGGGTCCGCTTATTCTGTCATTACCCAAACCGCTTATAAGTCATCTTCTCCAGGGCGATTCGAGCGATTTCAACTGTTCATCGTGATTTACTGCTATTTGATCTGATTTCCATTTTGTTCTTGATAGATTTCTACTATTTACATCATGGGAAAGGTAAGTACTCTCTTAATTGTAGTTCTATTGAGTTAAACCACGTCTGTCGGCATGTGTGAATGAACGATTCATGTTTTAAGCCTGTGAATGACATGTTTGTTTGAAATGATTGTTGTTTCAGTGTCGTATGATGATACTAGGTGTAGTATTACATGCTAATTGCAGAAATTTGAGTGATTGATATGTGTTGTCGGCAGTAATTGGTTTCAATCTCAGATCTAGAGAGTTTTAGGAATAGTTGTAGGAATCAAAAGACACCATTAGACTCGGATTTCTTCGAAGAATCTGATTTTAGAATCAATTTTAGGGTATAAGCTGTTTTTACATGTTGTTGATATGTGGACCGCTTTTACAGTCAGGTAGTTTGAACCGCTCATAGGTCATATGTTGAATCACTCTTAGTTACATCTTGTAGGACCGCTTTTATGAACAGGTAACTCAGGATCGCTCATAGGTCACCTGTTGAACCGCTTATAGATCATTTGTTGAACCGCCTATGTGTACCATGTTAGGACCGCCCATATGTACTAATTTCAGGACCGCTTTTAGGGCAGTAAAGGGTTGAATCGCTTATGTGGCTAGGGACGGTTCGCTTTTTGAGTATTTTCTAAGTAGGGCCGCTTTTTAGTCATAACTGTGGTTCGCCTATAGGGCTGTGATGTGTTTGATCCGCTTTTGTGATATTATATTGTTTGGTTCGCTTTTAATGCATTGTGATGGATCGCCTTTTTGGTCAAATGTTCAAAATGTGAAATTTTTCTAAGTCTGTGTTTGTATTGTTGTTATGCAGGCATCACCAAATGTGTTATTCGATCCAGTACACAACAGTTGCGTTGATTTAGATGTGGAAAAGTGTCCTCTATTATCAGAATTCAGCAGTATTTTGGAGTACATGAATCGTATTCCAGTAAAGAAAGCGATGATTGACCAGAGGCAGTTGTATCGATCGCATATTAGTCGATTTTGGAAAAGTGCAAAGTATGACGAGGCAAGCAAGGTGATTTCGTCAGAAGTGGAAGTGGATGGAAAGTTGGAGACCATACTGGTGACTGAAGCGTTAGTTCGCGAAGTAATGAACTTTCCTGATAAGGCCAATTACCCCACAAGATTTCCTGAACGAATGGTGAAGGGGTGTATGCTACGTTTGGGATACAGAAGCACATTGAACACCGGGAACTACTTAAAGTCAAAATTTCAGAAATCATTCAAGTTTTTAATCCATTGTATTTTGATTTCCCTGAGTCACACAAAGGGCAGTTATGACCAAATGAGGGATTACCAGATGAACATGCTAACGGCATTGGTGTTGAATAAGAAATACAACTTCTCACATATAGTTTTTCATTATATGGTAGAAAATGTCTCGTCGGATATTAGAGTCTGGAGATATCCACGTTTTGTACAAATGATGATTGATCGTGCATACCCTGGAATTGATAGAAACATTAAGGATGATCTTCTTGTTCAAGCTCACATGTCAAATATCTCGTTAAAGAATCTTGTCAAGTATCATCCTCATCATCCAGAGCCTGAGTTTGGGATTGAAAACTTCGGATTGCTTAGAGATGCGAACTATGTGGATCCTGATCCACAAAATCATCAGAATTGGAGAAATCAAGAAGAAATGAAAGAAGCATTGTATGCTGTAGAGTTGAAAATAATTCAGGGTTTCAAACCAACAAAGAATGAGTGGTATGTGAAGGAGTCTGGACGCAGACGTAGACTTGCAACTCCTGTAGCTGAAGGTGAAGGTTCTTCTTCAAAGCCGAAGAAGAAATAAAAGAAGAAGGCTGAAACTGTGTTAGTAGATGAGTCTGATGAAGAAGTTCCTGAGGTGAACATTGAAAAAGAACAAGAGGCGGCTAGTGTAGCACATATTGAAATTAATACAGATTTGTTTACATCTGATGCGTATTTTGTTGATAATGTTGATATTCAACAGGAAAGAGAGAAAGTGGTAGAAGATGTTGAAGGTAATGATGTTGATAAAGACACTACTAGTTCTTCTAGTGTGTCTGATTTTGAAGTAGTTGATGCAAAAGAACGTGAAAGGCGAATGAGAGAGGAGGTAGAAAAGGAGAAGTTACTTAGAAAGAGGAAGAGAGAAGAGAAAGAAGATGCACCTTATGAACCTTCTCCGGAGCATGTTTCAGCGTCACAATCTACTCCGAAGGATAAAAAGAAAGCTGGTGGTCGAAAGAAGGCTACTCCAAATATTAAAGTGTCAAAGCGCCCTCAGAAGATCAAGCAAACGCAATCTACACCTCCACGTCAACCAACACCTCCACATCAACCAATACCTCCACAATCTCCAATACATCAATCTCCTCTCAGACAACCAACACCACAACAATCATCAAAACAACCTACTCCTCCATCACATTCAACACCACCCAGACAACCTACTCCACAAAGACAACCATCTCCTCTGTTTCCATCATCACCACCTCCACATCAACCATATTATTCTTCACAAGATCTTTTTGGCACACCTCCACTCACCCAAGCACAACCTGGTTCTTCAAGTAGAGGCCTTGCGATACCGCATGATAATCTGCTAGACGTTGATTTCGATTTTGCAAACAATTCTCAAGTATTGAAGTCGGAAAAGAGAATTGATGAGGTGATAGCAGAAAATAAAAAGTTGGCGGATGAATGCAAAAAGATTGCTGAAAGAGAAAAGTCTCTTGCTGGTAAGGTGCAGAGGTTAGAAGGTGAAAACAAAGTGTTGACACTGAAAATTGAAGTTGATCAGACGGAAATTGACGTTTTGAAAGTTCGAGTGTCTGAATTAGAAGAGGAGAAGAATCGTCGAGAAAGTGAAAACGAGTACTATAAGTTGAAGAATAAAGAGCTTATGGCTGCTAAAGCGTTGCATGAACACAAGTTCTACATGCTGAATAGAGTTGTGGAAAGCATGTTAGAAACAACAGTGGATCAAAAGTATGAAGAGTTGAAGTTAGAGGACCTTCGTGCAGAACGTAAAGCAGAAGTAGAAAGGCAGATGAAAGATAAGGGTAAAGGGGTTGAAGGAAGTTCTGTAATGTCTATTGTGCCTTCGATGGTGATAGATAATCCTGTGCCTATATCTTCAGTTCCTGGTATAGTTGAAGAAGAATCACCAACGCCTAAGTTAATTGGTGGTGAAGATGAAGAGGATGATGAAGATGATGATGAGGAAGAGTTTGTTTATTCTGCGAGCAGTCACAGTTCTAAAGGTGATGATGATGATGACGCTGCAGGAGGTTCAGGTGTTAGAGTAACTGAAACTTCAAATGAAAAAGTCGTTGAAGATCTGCTAAACGACACAGTCAATGAAGAAAGTGGTGAAGCTGAGAGAAAGGGGGAGTCGAGTAAGACTCAGATTGTAGAACATCATGAACCCTTGTTCCTATGTCTAGATGTGTATAGGGAGATGTTAAAAGATGTAAATCCCGAGATTCCAATTGATCTTGAAGCAGATCTGGAATCTTTTGATATCAATAAACAGAAAGATTACAAGTATAACTACGTTGAGGATGCCGATCAGTATGATAGGGTTGAAGTAGAGGATGGTTCGGATAATGAAGATGTTCCTGAAGACACTTCAAAATTTCCGACGTTAATGGAATTCTTTGCTGCTGAAAACAGAGATGAGTTGCGTCAGAAAGTGACTGAAGCGGTGAATGATAATGTGTTCGAGTGTTTGAGAAAAGAAGCTGAACAGGAAGGCCAATCTAATGTTGAAAAAGAAGGTCAATCGAGTGTTGAAGAGATTGATCGTTCTAAATGGTTCAAAGATTCTCATGAAAGAAAGTTCGAAAGGTCGTTGAAATACTTCCAACGAGATCGAAATGTTTCGCTTGGCGATATTATTAGTTGGGGTTTTCTTCCGCAAGTTAACGCCTATGCAGTTCGAAGAGAATATGGTGTCCAATACTTTAAACGTTTATATGACATTATGTCATTACCATGGTGGGATGTCGATGAGTTATCTCAGGTGAGAACGTTGGATTATCAGGTGAGGCAGAATGATAAGGCGATGTGGGGATATATTAAGTACGAGACTCTGAGAGGATATCGGAAATGGAAGCCTCATCGTCCAAGACGTATTCAAAGAGTAGATCCAGTGACTGGTGTGACAGAAACTATTCTGAATGTAAAGCCTCCAAGAACCATGACAACAATTCCTATGCCAGAAATGGAGCAAGATTTTTATAAAGGGTTCATTGATTGGGTTTACAGCTGTCTGACAACTGAAGCAATCATAACGTACAGAGCTGGTGGTGAACTGAGATATATTCATGTCTATGATCCGATGTGGCTGGTGAATTGTTCGGCAAAAGACATCGAATGCTTGTTTATTCACAAGATTCGTTATAAAGCAGAAGATAAAGATCAAGCTCAACAGTTCCAACGTGTTGTATCACTGTGCTTTCAAAAAGGAATTAATTCCGAAAGCAAGTGGAAATCATCATGGTGGGAGTTAGATGAAAAGATGAAGAAGAAAGCAAAACGTGAACGTGAACGTGAAAATCGTAGGATGGAAGCAAACAGAGGAAAGTTTATGAAGAAACAACAGGAAGAAAAGAAGGCAGAGAAGCGAAAGAATGAAAAGATAAGAATTGCTTTGAGCAGGAAGCCTAAAGGGCGTGAAGAACACTACAAAGCTGCTATCTGAAGACCAACTTTCAAGACAAAGACTGCGGCTTCATCCAAGGGGGAGTTTGTTGGTGCACAATGTCTAAAGCCTGCGTCTTTGTAATGCTAGTTTAATGTATATGGTCTAGATAGGTTATTTTGTAAAGTTTAGGGGGTCTATATGTAATTTTATGAAAGTTTGTATGTTGGACCGCTTTTGTGACATATGTCCACAAAAGCGGACCAGGTTTGTAGTCTGGATCGCTCTTGTGGACATGTCACATGAGCGAACCAAGACCTCTATAAATACCCCTGATGTTCACTTCATTTGTAACGTTGTCTTGTACTCTACGTCGAACTGCAGACCGTGTGGCAATCGTTATCAAGTGAAGAAAAAGTGTTTAAAGTGTGAATTCATCTGTTTCTACTCCTTTCTGTTACGTTTATCTTTGTATCATGCTGAAAATGTGTTTCTGCCACATTTTCAGTAAGCACTAGCTCTGATTGACTCATTCGTGTGGTCAAAACTGATCCTACAATAATCATGTGCAGCCCATTAACAACACAATCATTTAAATGCATGTGCAGCACACTTAACTCAAACTTTGAGGATTGAACTGATCAGATTCGGACTGTTGTGATTTATCTATGTTCAGATACATATTTAGCATATATATTAGGTTATAATTCAAGACATGTGCGGCTGTTTCAATTTGCCTCGCAGCCCAATTACATCAGGCCCAATAGTGATGTTGTATGATCCAGTTAACCTACTGTTTAGAAATTCTCATATGCTTAACTCATTCAATCGATTCCCTATATTTATATCATGTTGCAATTTACATAAACATCATATCATACAAACATTATTTAATCATAACTTAAACATCATCAATGGAGTCTAATAAAAATCATCATTGTACCCCATCCACCCTATGCTACTCGACAAAAGCCAAAGCACCTATCATACTTTTTGGGGAGCAAGACAGTCACATGGATAGGTGCACAACCAGCCAAAAGCCAAAAAGGTAAGACAGTCACATGGATATGGTTGTGCGGCCCAATCAGGTATACCTAAGTGGTCTTTGGTCAATCATGGAGTGCATCAATTAATGGTTATTTAACATCCTTTACATGCTTCAATAAATACACGTACCCTCACTTTAATAAATACATCAATATTGATCATACTTCATTTCATCATTGAGAACAACAAGAAAATTTATAATAAGGATTCGCTATACTAACCGAAGTTAAGAGCATAAGGATTGAAAAGCTTCAAACATGAAGGGGAGGGGTTCTCCTGTCGTCGCAATTCAGGTGAGGAAGGATAGGGTTTGTTCTATTTTGGAGTTCATAGTTATTCACGTATACGTGTGGATTTATGGTCAAGGGATTGGGCCGGTTGTGATTACTAAACAAACAGTGAATTGGGCCGGTTGTGTTAAAGACTTATTCAAGTGTTACATCTCATGCTTGGGCCAAATTCAATCAATCATAATAATGAGTTTCGCCAAACAACCACACACACACATGGCAGCCCAATTATACGCTATGATCCCATCATCAGCACGACTTAGAGATTGACCCGTTACACACACACACACACCACACAACTACAAAACATATTAGCACGTTTATTAGAGTCACGGGTCGAATAGATAGATCAAAACAAGAACTAGGAAATCACAAAACCGAAGGCACTGACCTTGAAACTTCGGGTTGTCACAGGTGATTTTTACTATCAGTGGATAGCTCATCAGTGGAAACAACACTACTTTTGATCAACAGTGTTTATCAAGAAATTGAAAGAGCAGGGGTTGACTTTCAGTAGTGGACAAACTTTAGAAAGCAGATGTTTGAGGCACAACAGTAGTTTAGGTAAGAAAGTAGCAGAGTTTTGAAAGACCATTAAGTCAACAACTGTTAGTGCAAACAGTGTTTGAACTTTTGACAAATAAGATTTTAGCATCTGCTTGTTCAGATGTGGGGGTTTGATTTTATCTTGTGTAGACACAATATTAAGTCCAACATCTGTTGATATACATCTGCAGGAATGCTATACTTAACAAATTACATCATAAATGCAAATCATCAAGTTTAAGTTGTCAGCAGTTTTTCAGGAATTGCAGCAGTGGTTCAGTACCCCAGATGATGAAAACCTTTTTACTAAGACTACTCATTTTGTGTCTAATTAATTGAATTAGAACATGAGTATCTTAGTAATTTGAAATCTGTTAGCAATCAATTTTTGATATGTGGTAAAACAAACCAGAGATTGATGTGACCAAGGTACAAGTACCTTTTCCTTTTGATCTGTCTTTCAAGGATAATATTACCAAGAAAAATAGAGGTTCTATATCCTGACAGGAGATTGACACTTTTATTATCAAAAACAAGTAAAAGCATAAAATATTATTCTAAAGAAAAATGAAGAATAATATATCCTGTTTTATTGAGAATAACCTTAAGAAAAATAAAGGTTATTCTGAAAACAACATCAAAAGGGTCTGGTACAATTTTCATTTAAAAACTCATAGTCACATCATTTTCAAGTTTTAGGAAAATGGTCAATGATTTGACATACATTGTAGTACCCATTGTTTGAGACCAATTCCTTGTCAATTGATTGCACAAATGAGGAAATTTGCCTGGACCTCTTCCTAGTTCAACCTCTGGGATACTTAGTGTTACCTGAATTTCCTGAATCAATGAATGCACACAGCTGTTTTGATGACCATTGTTCTTCCCAATTTTGAACTCTTAAGTGTTTTATATTTGTACTCCTTTCTTTTGACTTCAAAAGTTTTTGGAGATAAATACATTTTTGAGTTTTGTTATTTTTCTTCTTCCCTTTTTACCCTTCCCATTCATAAGTACTAGAATACTTACTGGGAGATTTTTATTCGTGAAATACCCAGACCAGAATCATTTTACAGCAATGTTTGGAGAGACTTGGTCATTTTCGTACAAGCGTATGCCAAATCTTACATCACATATGATTTAGTCTGTTTTTCATATGATTTTCTCAACGTGTTTTTAACAGAATTGATTTGATCCTTTTTAACAGGATTTTCAACCTGTTTTTCAACACATAAGATGTAATAACTAAAGTTTTAATTTCCCTCCCTTTATGTCAACTAAAAACACTATTGTTTTTATGATCTAGGTCTTTTGTTGACAGAAGGTTCGTACCTTAGTATTAAATATAATGGAAACAACACAAACTTCATGTTAACAATTGAAATCAATTTTGTAAAGGAAATGATTATACCATAGTTATCAGACATATTTTCAGATCTGAGTACTATAATTGTTTTATGCATCATATCACTTGTTATGTGAAGTTTGTGTGTTTTATGACATCTTGGTTGTTTTACAGAGTGTCTGAATTGCAACTTTGAACATCCATACTCATTACTCTGTTTTTTCAACTAAATACAATCCACCTTAGTATCAATGAATTTTGAGCTGAACTGTTATGTCTAATTGATTGTTAGATCGAATTTGACTGTCCAAACTCCGATACCAATTGTTAGGATCTGAGGCTGTCATGATTGTGTTTGTTTGTATAATTTTGAACAAATCAACAGAAATGAACAGAGTTTAAGTGTAGTGGAAATGAACAACAAACTTTGTAAACACAATAAAAGGAGAAACTAGCTTTGATAAACACTTGCTTTACTTCAAGCTGAATGATTACAATTGAATCAAAAGATTACAAAGCTTGCTTACAAAGCTAATCTCCCCCTCAGCCTGATACTCCAAGGTTGGTTGCACAAGATGAAAGGATTGGACTGGAGGAGAAGAACCCACTCAGTCAATCAAATGTAACAGTACAGGGTACTGTTACATTTATTGGCAATCCAAACCACTGAGGCATCTCAGCTGACGTCACCATGAAAGTGGCATCTAACAAACTAACAAACTCTAACATCTGACCTATACAAAAATTGCTTTACTAACTACTGATATTACAATACATTACATAAGATGAACAAAACTGCTGTTGCATCCTTCCACTGCTGTGAACCCAGCAGTACTTGTCATGATCAACAGTGCTTGACTAAAGGCAGTAGATTGGGCAGCAGGGCTTTAGTTCTTCATCAGTCTTTGACTAGATCAGTAGTTTCCAGAATCAGCAGTTGTTGATAAGGGCAGTACTTGGAGCATATCAGATGTTGGAGCCACAGTCAAGGGGAAAGATTAGTGTAACCAGCTGCTTATGACTAATCCACTGTGGTGATCCGGTTTTGGCTTTTATTATCTGTTCCTCTGGTATGGTTCAATCCCAACAATCTCCCCCTGGAACAGGTAATGCCAAAACCTTTCATTATTCTGGATTTTTATTTCTCATCAAAAGTTCCCTAGCTTATCTTTTAAATTCTTCTTCAAAGTCCTTGGAACTTGAGTCATCCTCATCCCTGCATAGTGAAAGTTCAAGGAGATCCTGCAAATCCTCAACACCAAGACCTAGTGCTCCTTTCCTTGATATGTACTTCACTTCGCCATTGGATCTGACTAGGGTCAATACGTGGGTCTTTTGATCAGACATCCACTTTAGTACTTTTGAACCCAATGGGTTTCTCGGGAGAGATTTATTTTCTGATGAGTTTGGATATGATGGTCTTGTGAAAAGTTGTAAGCTTTCAGACATTTTGTTGAGGGTCATTTCAATGACATCATTTGCTGCAGCTATGTCTTCTGCAGTCTCTTTTTCAATCTGCTCTTGTCTCTTTTGTTGATCTGGCGCAATGTCTGATATTTCTGCTGAGTCATTTGGTGATGCAGGTTTAGTTAATACCTTTTTGGCAAGGTCTTGAAGCTTTGCTGATCTATCTTCTTTCAGATCCATTTTCTTGATGGCATCAGTGAAGTACTCAGCTTCCTTTTCTTTTTCTTCTTCACTGGTTAGCAGTTTTCCTTTTTGTTGGTTTTCCACAAGGATCGGATTATCTGTTGATGTAACCAGTGTTTTAAGAGCATCAATCTGCTGTTCTAGCTTTTTGTAGTCAGGCTTCTTTGGAGTGTCTGAAACTGTTGCTCTCCTTTTCTTAAGCCTTTCATAAGCCTCATCGGTATACTGCTTTGTCCATTTTGCTATGGCTTCAGCAGTGTCTACCTTAGCATCAACCAGCTCCTGTTTCTTCATTTTGTACTCAGATGTTAGGTCAACAATGAGCTTTTTGTATTTATTCCAATTTGGAGCTGTCTTATTCTTTCATGGATCATTTTTAATCCTTTCAATTCTATTAGCCTCATGCTTTAAAGCAACCATTGGCCATTCATCAAATTGTTTTTCTTCAGCAGGATAGAATTATTCTTTCATGATGTATACAAGATATTTTCTTCTCATCTCTTTTCGTTGATCTGCCTTTTTTCTGCTCAGCTCTTGTGCATAGTCTTCCATCAGCTTGACTTTTGTGAGCAAGAATTCCAATTTTTCAGAAATGGCTTCGTCACTTTAACCCTCACATTCAATTTTGGCTCTTATCTTAGCCTGCCTTGCTTTGAGTTCGAGATATTCATCCACATTTTCTGGGACTATGAAGCCTATGAGAGAAGGAAATCTTCTTGTTGAAGGATCATCTTCAGTGTAAAATTGTCTCATCCCATTTTTAACAGCTTCCAGTTCCAGTGGATATTTTGCAGCATTAGGATCATATTTGTCCTCATTTGCCTGAGTAATTTTTCTTTTTCTGGTGTAAAGCTTTGTTGGTTGTGATGAAGAAATGTTGAGAGCAGTGGTGGATGATTGTTGGCAAACAGTGGTTGAAACAACTGGTGTTTCAACCTCTGTTGTCATTACAACTACTGATGTGTCAGTAGATGTCTTCTGCTTTTGAGCAGGGGTTGGAATGGTACTGATTTGAGAGGTGGTTTGTGATTGACTAACAGTTCTTGAAACAACTGGTGTTTCAACCACTGTTGTCATTACAACAGATGTTGTAACATCTGCTGTCTTCTGCTTTTTGACAGGAGGTGATGGTGGAGATGTTGTTTTAAGTGGTGATGGTGGTGGTGGTAAGGTAGTGGTTGTAGTGTGTGTTGAAGTGGTGTGTGTTGTAGTGAGAGCAGTTGTTGAAACAACTGAAGTACCAGCAGATGTTGATACAGCAGGAGTTTCAGCAACTGTTTGGGTGGAGGTTTGATGTTGGTGGCTTTTGGATGGTGGTTTTGAAGTATGCTTAGTGAGTCTGGATGGTGTGGACTTGGGTTTCCTAACTTTTCTAGTAAGATTTCTTTTTGGCACAGGATTTTGAACATCCTTTAGCCCAGAACAACCCTGCGCATTCAGCTCAGGGTAAGCTCGTTTTTTCTTCATTCCACCTTGACATATCCTTTGCCGCTCTATCTCTTTATACACTTGCTACTCCTTCATCGAGTGCATTTTGAGTAACATCAACCTTCTTGCTACCATCTGGCAAGGGAATTTTTCTGAGCATAGCATCCTTTTCTGGCTCAATATACAGACCATTATCAATCCCTTTCTTTCTCCACTCCTGAATTTTCTCCCCCTTTTTGGCATTATCTAGGGGGAGTTCATCAATAAAAAGAACTGTTGGAGGAGCAGTGCCAGTGGTTGTCAACAGATGGGCCTTTATAACCTTGACGTCTGCTTATGTGCTCTTGAACATGTTTTTCATGTTGCTGATCAGCCATCTGTTGTTGTTGTTGGAGAAAAGGTTGAAAAAGGTTCCATAGCTCATTTGTAGCATCTGCTGGTGGTGAAGCAGGTGCTTGAGGTGGAACAGCAGTGGGTTGTACCATTTGAACTGTTAACAACTGTTGCAGCATTTCTTTGATTTCTGCAACAGAGGTATCCAGTTTTTCAACTCTTGCCATCAATTCCTGGTACTTTAAACCATCACCCAATTTAATGGGATCATCTGATTTCCCACTAGCAGTGGTTTTATCAGAGGTTGAGGTAGGGAGTGTACTCCAAACATCAACAACTGATGCCCCTTTTTCTTGGTACCGGGGTCTTCTTCCTTCAACACTTGATAATCTTTTGATGGAACCAGTGGTCAAAACAAACTCACTAGCAGATATCAGAGGTGTTATAGAAGGAATTGCCTCCAAGGAAGTCTTATCGATCTAACCACTGGCCAAGTTCAAACCAGTGGGTTCAACACTTGTAGTGGCTGCTTCACTTGGATTACCACCAAGAGTTACTTGTAACTCAAGGGGTGTAACCTCCTCAGGTTGTGTTGGTGGGTTAGCAAAGATTGATACATCAGGCCCAGTCTTTTGTTGAGGCATATTCTCATGAACAGGTGATTGAGAAGGACTGGTTTGTGCCTAGTTCAAATCAATTGCATCCAACAGGATTTTTGTATTTGGTGGAATTGTGGATGTGAGGGCAGGTGTAGAAAGAGAATTTGCCCCGGGCAATGGGCTATGGGTGATGGAAACAAGTGCTTCCAGAGCATCATGATGTGGTGTCCCTATTTGTACAACCTGTTCTTTTTTAGAAGAAGCAGGGGGAGTTTCAGCCATGGTTTGAGATATTTTTACCAACTGCTGTGAGGAAGTAGCAGCAGTGGTTTCTGGTGACTTTTGTTTTGTCACAGGCAGTTGCTCTGGTATCTCATCCTCCAGAGTTGCCTTCTTGGTAGGTTTTGGGGGTTTTGAGTTTTCTTTTTCTGTGGCTTTTTGGTGATTATAGGTGTGGGTTTCAAAGCAGTTGTTTTGCTACCTTGATCACCTTGAGCAGTGGGCTCAGCAGCAGATACCTGAGGAGCAGTGTTTGCTGCTAAATTCTGCTCAGGCACCTCTGCTTGTGTTTAGCAAGGTGTTGACATTCTTGTAAAAGTTTCAGCAGTTAAGCTGTGCATTTGGAAAAATTCACCTTGGTTTATTACAGAAATATCATCCTTACTGAATTTCTTTTCAAAATAATAACTTAGAAATCTTGGAAACAGTAAGAATGATTTTGTTTCAACATTTTTAACCAAATCATTGAAGATTTCCTTGGAATAGTTAAAGTTTTCTTCTTGTAGAATAGCATATCCCAAGTTTTGAATCTTCAATGGTATTTCATTAAAAGAAGTTGTTTTATTTGAAACACACATAAGGAGGGTATGGAATAAAAACCTTGTTGTAGGAGGGAAGAAACCTTTATGTAAGGTATCCCTCTTCATCATTGTGTCTGCATACCCTCTTTCAATGAAGTCAATTTTTAACTCATTTTTAGGAAAATAATTTTTACCTTCCTGGTCATTGAGCTGGAAGACCTCTGATATGGATTGTGGTGTTATTTGGACTGCTTTTCCCTGTAGAGTAGAGTTAATGGCTATGACATCTTCGCCTTGTTTGTCAAGGATACAATTTTTCCAAAACTCTCTCTGGGTTTGCAGGTAGATGGGAGCATCTGCTGTAAGCAAAGTTTTGTACTTTGACGCAGTGATCATATTGAGGATGGAATCAAAGGTATCGATGGTGTCGGGTTTTGTGAGAAGACCCAGAAGATTGTGAGAAGGTTTGTGTGGAATTTCTGTGGGTTTAGCCTTTTGAGAGGCCCCTTTGGAGGATTTTGCGGAGGACTTCGATTTAGTCATTTTGAAGAAGACGATCGAAGAAATTTGTGAAGGGATTTGACAAAGGATGAAAAAACTGCTTTGAGAAGAGAATTTTTAAGAATTCAATTCGACAGTAAACCCTGTTTGGGTTTTGATTAGGGTTTTATTTAGGGAAAAAGTGAATGCTGATGTGGCAGCGGTTATAATGATTTGACGACTAAAAACTGACCACGTGCCAACCCCTGATGAAGAAGGAAATAATGGAGGACAGTTGTTTTGAGAGTCACTGATGGACCAACCATCAGTAGTTACAACGGTAACAAATGAAACAGTGAGTGATTTTTACTATCAGTGGATAGTTCATCAGTGGATACAACACTACTTTTGATCAACAGTGTTTATCAAGAAATTGAAAGAGCAGGGGTTGACTTTCAGTAGTGGACAGACTTTAGAAAGCAGATGTTTGAGGCACAACAGTAGTTTAGGTAAGAAAATGGCAGAGTTTTGAAAGACCATTAAGTCAACAACTGTTAGTGCAAACAGTGTTTGAACTTTTGACAAATAAGATTTTAGCATCTGCTTGTTCAGATGTGGGGGTTTGATTTTGTCTTGTGTAGACACAATATGAAGTCCAACATCTGTTGATATACATCTGCAGGAACGCTATACTTAACAAATTACATCATAAATGCAAATCATCAAGTTTAAGTTGTCAGCAGTTTTTCAGGAATTGCAGCAGTGGTTCAGTACCCCAGATGATGAAAACCTTTTTACTAAGACTACTCATTTTGTGTCTAATTAATTGAATTAGAACATGAGTATCTTAGTAATTTGAAATCTGTTAGCAATCAATTTTTGATCTGTGGTAAAACAAACCAGAGATTGATGTGACCAAGGTACAAGTACCTTTTCCTTTTGATCTGTCTTTCAAGGATAATATTACCAAGAAAAATAGAGGTTCTATATCCTGACATGAGATTGATACTTTTACTATCAAAAACAAGTAAAAGCATAAAATATATTATTCTAAAGAAAAATGAAGAATAATATATCCTGTTTTATTTTGAATAACCTTAAGAAAAATAAAGGTTATTCTGAAAATAACATCAAAAGGGTATGGTACAATTTTCATTTAAAAACTCATAGTCACATCATTTTCAAGTTTTAGGAAAATGGTCAATGATTTGACATACATTGTAGTAGCCATTGTTTGAGACCAATTCCTTGTCAATTGATTGCACAAATGAGGAAATTTGCCTAGACCTCTTCCTAGTTCAACCTCTAGGATACTTAGTGTTACATGAATTTCCTGAATCAATGAATGCACACAGCTGTTTTGATGACCATTGTTCTTCCCAATTTTGAACTCTTAAGTGTTTTATATTTGTACTCCTTTTTTTTGACTTCAAAAGTTTTTGGATATAAATACACTTTTGAGTTTTGTTATTTTTCTTCTTCCCTTTTTACCCTTCCCATTCATAAGTACTAGAATACTTACTGGGAGATTTTTATTGGAGAAATACCCAGACTAGAATCATTTTACAACAATGTTTGGAGAGACTTGGTCATTTTCGCACAAGCTAATGCCAAATCTTACATCACATATGATTTAGTCTGTTTTTTCATATGATTTTCTCAATGTGCTTTTAACAGAATTGATTTGATCCTTTTTAACAGGATTTTCAACCTGTTTTTCAACACATAAGATGTAATAACTAATGTTTTAATTTCCCTCCCTTTATGTCAACTAAAAACACTATTGTTTTTATGATCTAGGTCTTTTGTTGACAAAAGTTTCATACCTTAGTATTAAATATAATGGAAACAGCACAAACTTCATGTTAACAATTGAAATCAATTTTGTAAAGGAAATGATTATACCATAGTTATCAGACATATTTTCAGATCTGAGTACTATAGGTGTTTTATGCATGATATCACTTGTTATGTGAAGTTTGTGTGTTTTATGACATCTTGGTTGTTTTACAGAGTGTCTGAATTGCAACTTTGAACATCCATACTCGTTACTCTGTTTTTCAACTAAATACAATCCACCTTAGTATCAATGAATTTGAGCTGAACTGTTATGTCAAATTGATTGTTAGATCGAATTTGACTGTCCAAGCTCTGATACCAATTGTTAGGATCTGAGGCTGTCATGATTGTGTTTGTTTGTATAATTTTGAACAAATCAACAGAAATGAATAAAGTTTAAGTGCAACGGAAATGAACAACAAACTTTGTAAACACAATAAAAAGAGAAAATAGCTTTGATAAACACTTGCTTTACTTCAAGCTGAATGATTACAATTGAATCAAAAGATTACAGAGCATGCTTACAAAGCTAATCTCCCCCTCAGCCTGATACTCCAAGGTTGGTTGCACAAGATGAAAGGATTGGACTGGAGGAGAAGAACCCACTCAGTCAATCAAATGTAACAGTACAGGGTACTGTTACATTTGTAGGCAATCCAAACCACTGAGATATCTCAGCTGACGTCACCATGAAAGTAACATCTAACAAACTAACAAACTCTAACATCTGACCTATACAAACACTGCTATGCTATTTACTAATATTACAATACATTACATTAGATGAACAAAACTGCTGTTGCATCCTTCCACTGCTGTGAACCCAGCAGTACTTGTCATGGTCAGCAATGCTTGACTCAAGGCAGTAGGGCTTTAGTTCTTCATCAGTCTTTGACTAGATTAGTAGATTAGTAGTTTCCAGAATCAGCAGTTGTTGATAAGGGCAGTACTTGGAGCATATCAGATGTTGGAGCCACAGTCAAGGGGAAAGATTAGTGTAACCAGCTGCTTATGACTAATCCACTGTGGTGATCCGGTTTTGGCTTTTATTATCTATTCCTCTGGTAGGGTTCAATCCCAACACCCCATGTCCGTTGGGCATGCCCTCGTGGTGGGTGATAGAAGCTTCTACAACTTTGTCTTTTCTGCTGACACTTGTGCACGCCCCCGTGCTCATTGAGCACGGGGCGTGTTCAGCCTTCTGTTTTCTTGTTTTTGCTTGGGAGGATGCTGTCGAGGGCTCGGGCATGCCACGTTCATTCCTTTTCTTGTATTTATGTTAGATTTAGCTGTCTTTTTGCTTCTTTTGTTCATTTTAGCTCATTTAATCCTGAAAATACAAAAGGAAGACAAAAGCACACATTTTCCAACATTAGTACTAAAAAAAGGTTAGTTTTATGCCACAATTGATGTAATTTATATGTTGCATTTTGTGCACATCAACCACCTCCACCCCCACCTACCGACCACCCCAACCCTGCTGCACCATCACCACCGTATGCACCATCACCAACACCCATGCCTAACCCCAAACCCACTTGCTGTTTCCAGATGCTAGCTGCTTCATTTCGTCATCTATAAATTCATTATTCGTCCTCCATTAATCCTTAGTTACATTAGAATCTCTCTCTCTCTCAGATCTTCATCTTCGCCTCCTACTTCTTCATTTTAACATAATTATTGAAATGGAATTGAAGAATATTGTTTCAATGGTATCTCGCAGTGGCAGCCAGTTGCAGCGGTACAATCAAGGCCAACGTCAAGTCGGTGGGTCACTACTATCACTAATCTATGATTGGATTCATGGTTTTTGCATTTTGTTGTTGGTTTTTAATTTTTCCCCAAATTTGGATTGATATCTTCATTTGTGCCCTAATTTAATGGGATAAATGATTCTAGATTACAAAAACTGAAGACTGTTTATCGGATATTTTGTAGATTTTTTGTGAAATTAAATGTTTAATTTGATGAATTGAAAATAATAATTTGAATAATTAGATAAATTTGAAGAAAACATGTTTTCAGATTTGAAATATGAAATTAGGAAAATGATTTAATAATTTGGGGAAACTGGGAGCTGAGAATTGTATTATTTTGTCGATTTTTTTCTTAAAATTTATTTACTAAAATGGTGAATTTAAATGTGATGCATAACTTACAGATTAAAAGGTAGCAAAATGGGATCAGATGTGAATTTAGAAGATGCATTAGAAGTCCGTCCTTGTGATCAGTGCACATAGAAAAGGCAAACGAATGTTGTTCCCAATCGTATTTATTATTCATACAGTTCAAGTCGATACATTTCGATCATAATACATTTCAGTCAGGCAGAGGTGGTGGTTATGGTTGGTACGGTGGTAATGGTCGGTGCAGTAGGGTTGGGGTGGTGGGTTGAGAGAGATTAGAAAGAGATTGGGTTGTGGTTGTGGGTTTAGAGAGAGAGTATAGAATTTTTTATTTTTTTTTTCAGTTTTGTAGATACTGTCCCTTAATAATAAGTGTTTACAAACTAACCCCTGGGAAGGTGAAATGACAAGTTTGCCCTCATGTGCAAGGCACATGACCATACTTAACCAAAAAATCTGACTGAGTTAGGCTCAAAGGACAAAATGTGCAAGATTTTGAAACATAAACTATAAAACTTGTCAACTTTTGCGCTAAAGGACAACACATGCAATTTGGTGTAAACATAAAGGACAAAATTTGTAATTTACTCTATAAACATTGTAATCACCCTTAATACTGTAATATTATAACAACTAATTTTTTTATAAATTGGAATGTATTCGCTAGTATTTCTTGCTGATAAAATGTTTTTAAAACGCGTTTCAGGTAACTTAATGTGAAAACCATTAGGGTCTATCCCTATAAATGTATTGTAAATAAAACCTGGATTTTATCCCATTTAATTATTATAAAAATTTGGTGTTTTGAAACTCTGAAATTATTTCCTAACTACGGTCTTGATGAAATTTTCCGCAGCGTATTTAATAAACACCGATACCATCTGACGGGTTCACGGCTCCCGCTCCCAGGGTGGCGTCGGGGCCTGTGACAATTGTGCATAAATCTGTGCTGTTAAATCATTTGAATATTAGATGACATCAATGAATTACTATTTAATTTAATTGGAAACTACACACTTATAAAATGTATAACTTAACCTTTTCTACATGACCGCACACATGAGGAGGCCGCACACTCTAATGTGTGCCACACACCCTTCTGTGTGCCGCACACTTACATTGGGCCGGACACGGTGTTGGGCCACACACCCTTAGTCGGCCGCACACCCAAAATTGGACCGCACACTACACCCGCACACCCTCCTATGACTCACATGCATGACCGCACACTGGTCAAGTGGTCGCACACTCCCGTGTAGACTGCACACTGACAAGTGGGCCGCACACTCAAACTTGGGCCTATTCCTTAGTGGGCCGCACACTCCAGTGGGCAGTACACTAATAAAGGCCCATGTCTTTGTTTACCGCACACATATAATTGTGATTAACTGATGTGATACCTTTGAGTATGTATGAATAATTTGATATAACATACGATGATTATTACTTGAACACTACTTGTTAGATACGTGTAAGAACATACGTGACTACTTGTTCACGGTCCTAATATTGGTAACCATAATAGGACGTGGTTGACCAACTTAGGACAATTATTCTATCTACCGAGCAAAGCAAAGGTGAGTTCACAACTAACACTTAATGCATGTATTCCCGGTGGATTGGGAACCTAATATTCCGGGGGAACGAAATAGTAATTAAACAACATCTATGATTCATGTTTCTAGTGTACTAAACGAAACTCTATCATGAAGTCCCAGACACTTATACTGATTAGTCATCGGATATGGCGAACATGATATTAGTTGATAACGCTATTAGGTTTGACAAACCTCACACCGTGCTTTGGAGGATGAGAGTGAACTAGTATGGCCTTATAACCGATCGATGATGATAGACATTGATCAAGGGCAACTGCACTAGAGTCTCAGTTTCGGTACTACACAGTTTAGTAGCTTACATGGGGTATCTCCTCGTAGCATGTTTTATACTCGGTAACTTAAATAATTAATGTTTTGGGATAAAACGAGAAAACCTTTTTGAAAACCGTGAACTCGCCAACTTTATGTTGACACCCTACTGCATGCTTGCAGGTTTTTAGGTACAGCTGCGGACGGACGTTGCAAACGGATGAAGTGTGTGTGGTTTGGAAAGTTTTATATGTTTTACATTTATTTAAATTGGGATTTCTAACTGTGAGAAGTTTACAAATTACGTAAACGATTCAATATAATTAGTAGATGGATTTCTGGGCAGTCGCACGCCTCGCGGTATACTCCGCCTGTGGAATTGAGGGTGTGACACTAATGGATCATTAATCATCCTAAAGGGCCTTCGTTGACAAAATGTAGCATGAACAACCTTACTTGACCATTGTTGCTATATGTTTAAGCAACATGCACATGATCGTCAATATATGTTTAAACCCTGTTTTATTAATCATTTAACAATATGTCGATATGTGCACATATACATACACTAAGACATAGATATATACATGCATAATACATGTATATAAATAAGTACATATCTATATACACACTAAATAAAAATAAAATATATGTAATTATTAAAAAAAGTAATTTGTTTATCGAACTAAATAAAAATAAAATATATGTAATTATTAAAAAAAAGTAATTTGTTTATCGTTAGAAAGTTATTTATTTATTATTATCAATACTATTTATGAAAACCTTTTTTTATATTTTTTATTTTGTATCATTAATAAAAAATCTATAATACATATACAATTAGAATTCCTTTTTATTTATTATTAGTTTTTATTTATTGATCATTATTAGTATCACTACAAGAATGCACCACCTTCAGCGGCGACAGTTGTCACCGGTATTGATGACAATTGTCGCCGGTATTGACTTTTAGCGGCGACCTCGCCGGTAAAGGTTCGCCGGTATTGATCGGCCGCTATTGGTCTGCTGTCGTCGCTAAAGGTCTTCGTCGCCGGTATTGATCGGCTGCTATTCACCAATTACACCTACATTATACATCCTTACATACATCTACATACACATACATACACCTACATACACAAATACATACACCTGCATATACTCATTTTCACCAAATACACCTACATTATACATCCTTACATACACCTACATATACTCATTTTCACCAAATACACCTACATTATACATTTTCACAAACATTTACATACAAACATACATTCTTACATATACATTTACATAACTAAACAAAATATTATACAGTTTCTAAACGTTGAAAAAATTAATATAAAACTAACCGTAATTTCAAGCTTTCAAGTAGATGTAGACCGCGGAGATGAGGTGGTGACCGGAGAAGTGATGGTGGTGACCGTAGAGGTGATGGTGGTGATCCGAATTTTCTTCCATAAACATAAATATACACAAAAACGAGCAAAAATTAAAGTCTATAACATGTAAAAAACAAAATAGAGAAGAGATTTAACAAAAAATAAGTTAAACTAACCGATTTGGTGAAAATTAGCGGTTCTCCGACGGTAAGATGAAGAGATTTGGGGGGAAAAGTGAAGGAGGAGGGAAGAAATGGCGTTGTATAGGCTTTTACAGAACGAGTATTACCTGCGACGACCTGTCGCCGCTACTGATTAGTTTGTCGCCGCTATTAGGTTAACCAGGATAAGATATGTGTGGCTGGGGATTAAAGTGGGACACCTAGCTTTACCGGAGAAAGCCTGTCACCGCTATTGATCCTAAACTGTCGCCGCTATTGCCTTTTTAATCCCCAACCGTTAGATCAGAATAATGATCAACGGCTGGGGTTTGGTTTTGACGCGGATCGACCAATAGCGGCGACACCTGGCCTGTCGCCGCTATGGTATCGCCGGTAATAGTATTCTTTTCTTGTAGTGTATTCACCTAATACTTATTTTTTATTATTAGATTTTATTTGTTGCAGTTATATCAAGGGATGTGGTTCTAGAACCGTATCTTTTGACTGCTGATTATTTTCAAAACACCTATAAGATGCGTTTACATAAAAACCGTATTTTTTCGCCCATGCTTTTTTTCACAACAAACATAAATCTTTTTTAAAACACCCATAAAATACGGTTAGAGAGAAAAACCGCATCTTATGAAAACACCATAACATCTTTTTAACATTATGTAGTAGTGTCCGAATGCCTTTTAACACATGATCACGAGCTAATTTTTATATTTTGTGAGATCAGAGTCATCATGAATAGAGAAGATTCGAGATGAATGGTAACAAACACAGGTATATAATAAGTCAAAAATGGAATAATATTAAGTTAGTTATCATCTCAATCCTGCCTACTTAATATATACACAAAAGACAGTGTGGACACCCGGCCATCAGCAGCAAAATGGTCAATAATATCATCTCAATCCTGCCTACTTCATATAAATAAAAATCAGGGATTATTTGGCAACTGACTTTGTTACCTTCGAGATGAATGATCTCATCAAGGATCAATCATGTGTCACCAGCAAAATTAATATTATTATTTTGCCCCTTTGCTTTTGCCGGTGATTAGATAATCATTATCGAACAATTATTATTTTGTATTACGTATAAACGATGTAAAAACAAGTAATTTAAAACTACAAATAAATTGCGAAAAAATTAAGTTGAAAAATCCAATAATCTAAGAAACTACTAACAAAAAGGTTAAATAGAATAATAAAGTCGAAATCTTAAAAATACAAAATTAAAAGAATACATTGATACAATTGATACAATGAACTAGTTAAGTCTGGAAACACAAACGTTTCTAAACTAACAAAAAGGTTAAATAGAATAATAAAGTCGAAATCTTAAAAATACAAACTACAATTAACTGAGAAAACAAAAATAAGTAATATATAATTAAAAATCCAAAGAATAAATCGATATAATGAACTAGTTAAATCACTAAACACATTTGATTTTGTTAGAGTATAAATAACTGACAAAACTTGTAACACCCCGACCCGAATAGGGCTGACGTGTCACTCTTACAGATATCAAAACTAAAACCAATCCATAACATTAAATAAAAGATCTTAATTACATTTTATTACGTTACTGAAATAAAGAATCTTGGTCAGCAACTTCCTAACGCTCCTCACTAAAATCCCATATTATCCCAGATTACCTGTAAAACAAATAAGACAAACACAAAAAGAAAAATACGGCTGAGCCAAAAGTTGCTCAGTAACGGAGAAATCAACAGTACAAGTAAAGTCATATCAGCGGAAGCAAAACACAACACAACAGAACAGAACAAAACAGAACAGAACTGAGACTGAACTGAAACGGTCATTGACACGATTACTGAAAACAAATGGGGCACATGACTGATGTAAAAACGGATACACGAACCGAACCGATCTGAAATTGTAACGAAAACTGATACGGAAACAAAAGGTAGACGTATACATAATTGTTACCGAACCCAACACAAACCGATGGAGAAACTAGAAACTGATACATCGTTGACCATGATGTCAAAAGCATTTTATCTTGTATAAACGGACTTATTTTAAAACATCATTTAAATTATCTAGTATTCATACAACAATAAAAATTAAATAGTCTGTAAATGAAATGTTTGAACAAATAAGAAAAAACTAATAACTATAGAATAGTTTAAACAACGTTTAATAATGCTATTATTTTTTTAAAACAAGATACTTGGCAAAGCTATTTTCTTATATTGAACGTTTGAAACTTCATCAGAATAAAATAGGTTATCAAATTCATAGCAAATCATAATTGGACAAAAAGAACTAATTTTTCCAACTTTGAAAAGTTATATTGTAAAAATAGAACAATTTAAATAATCTGGATTTCCGAATGAAACACTTTCAACCATTCCGTAAAACGACATGGGAAACAGAAACAAAACAAATAGCTAAGCCATAAAAACCATTTAAAATCCCATGATATCTAAAAGAAAAGAATTGTCGAACTATTATCTTTAAATACGCGTTTAGATTCAACTTCATATCTTTAATTAATCAATGTTCATAAGTTTATTATTTAATCAAAATAACTATTATTATAACTATTTGTAGAACGAAATTACTTAAACCGATTGAGAGAATCGACACGAAATAAAGACAGATCAAACGGCAAGAATAGAACAGACATTGAATCAAATACTGAATACATGTACTGACGGATACAAACTAAACGTATAACACCGGATCTAAATCTTAATCAAGACTGATACTGAGACAAAACTGATACAACCAGTACAGATACTGAGTCAAAACAGACATAACTAATACATAACAGAATCGGACATTGAACATAGTCAGAAGCATACTTAACCCAATACTGATCAGAAACATAACCATATGCGTACATATATCAGAACATATACTGAACATAACCGGAAGCATAACCCCATACATGATCGGAGGCATAACCAGATGCGTACAAAACATATCAAACATATCAGAACAGATACTGAACATATTCATATACAGAAACATATACTAACTTACACGACAGATATATCAACAAACTAAGTCGTGTAACATGGAAGCACCCAAAGCCATAAACAGAACAGACTGGTACACAGCTAGCTAGTCCATGCACCTATGAGATGGTGAGTGTGGCGTTCACCCATTATTCCATCTCCAGACAAACAAACTCAAACTCGGAGCTAAGATCGATCTATACGCCTCTAGTGGCCAAGGTGCTACACAAGCACAAGCTAGAGACGCCGTGAACTTTTATTACGCACTGTCACGATAAGTGCCATGCCGTTGACGCCCAAACGACAAGCCAGACATGCTTGGGTGACAGAGTACATATACTAAGGTCTTGTAAATAATTTACAAGTAACTGAAAATAATAATGACAGGAACATGCGACCATGAGTACAAGTCTGAGGTATGGCATGCTAGAACTCACTAGTAAACAAACATATACAAACTGACTCATATAATGTATCACATATCAAACGAGTACTAATATGAAATCATGAAAAGCAAACTTGAGACAGAGACAAAGATCCATACTACAAAGTAACAGATACGATAAAGATGAATACTATGATGAGAAGACCAAAGAATCCGTACCAACGAGTAACGAAAAATAAAATTACACTATGATGTAAAAGAAAACGGAATTCGTACCTTAGTTTAGCAAGTAAAGCAACAATCCACAATTCAAGTCATCCACAAAAAGTATGCAAACCTAAATCCCAAATCTACGGGATTAGTTTATTATGATTTAATTTAAAAGTTCGTTCTCTGAACTTTTCCCGGCGATCGCAAATTTGATGTAAGCGTGATAATTAATAAAATTCATTAATACATAATTAAAATCGTAAAATCATTATACTCATTTTAATTTAATAACTATTTGGACAATTATATAATCAGGTTACAAGCCAGAGGTAAAATTCAAGTAGACACAAAGACATACCAAACACACACCATGCACATCAGACTCACACACATGCACACTCATGGCACAAAACAAACATATCACCCACACCATGAAGTTTTTTATCCTACATAAAAAGTAACCAACCCTTTAATTTTACCTTCATACGCCTTCTTATTATAAGGATCATATATCAAACTTTATTGTTATACATATGTATATGAAATTCTATAAATTGGCGTGTGGCATATATGAACTTACAAACTCTTGATTTAATTCACACACCCCTACACAAGATACCCCCATACATTATATATTAATTAATTCATTAATTCATTACAAGTTGAGGAATATATACTAACGTAGGGTCAGACTTTTGTTTTACTTTGTTTTTTTTTTAAACTAATAAACTGTTTATTTGATTTTTCTATTGATGTACATTCCAAATTAAATATCTAATTTTCAACTCTTTATAGAAGAGTTATTTTTGCACAGACCTTTGTTTGTCATTTATGTTTTTTTTTTTAGTAAAAAAACTTCAAGGTTTCTTTTTTTTTTTTAACCTGTCTCTGCTGACTTGATCATATAAACACACGGACCGCACGCTTACATATCTATAACAACATACATACAATAGCCAACCTACGGAACCCTCTCACTCTCATCGTATCTCGCCGGCAAACAATCCAAACAAGCCCCAACCCTCGATCGCCGGAAATAGCCCACCCTCAACCCAAACCGAAAGTCCGTAGCAAAAACATATTAACAACAAGGGTGGTTGTTTGTCTACCTCTTAGATCGAAGCAACGGGCGCCATGGTGCTGGAAGGCATATGTAGTTACAGCGGACGTACGACGGTTCAAAGCGGTGGCGTTGGTGTGTGTGGGACGGCTGAAGACGTCGAAGTGCGCTCTAGGTAGTTCCACGATGGCGAGTAACTGTGGTGGTGTGACACAACGGAACAGATCGGAAACGATTTTGAATTGTGACATTTGGAGGTTTAAAAGAAAAGATTGACGATTGGCGAATCGTACTCCTTGATCTCCGGCCATTTTGATTGAAATAAATAAGGATTTGATGCTAAATATTTTAGGCAAATATCAATTGGGTCGGTTAAAGAGCAGCAAGCTATAATCTTTCATTTTAAAATTTAAAATTCAAAATAAACCCTCAAGGTATAAGGAAGTTATAATTACACCTTGTGGTTTGTTTAGACTTTTATTAACCCCTTAAGTTTAAAAATAAATAAATAAAACTGTTTAATCAATTTAACAAATTACAATTTTTTTATTACCTATATAATTATTTACTGATTTATTGGCTAAATAGAACGGCTGGTTAAATGTCGCTAGTCATTTTAATCGTTGATTTTACGATGTATTAAATTCGTTTAAAAATGGACTGAAATAAATTGACATTTATTATTTTAGGGTTTGTGAATATTCGGATATTACAATTATACCCCTCTAAAAAAAATATTTCGTCCTCGAAATTGCTAAGTACGATAAATGACAAAATTCAGACATAACATATACGAACCAAATTCAGATATGCTAATTGCATAAACAAAGGTCACAGACTAAAGAGAAAAAAAAACTAAGATGAACGGTAAATCAGGACTCAAACAAGTTAGAAATTCATACGAGATCAAGAAGATCAAACTTATCGAACTTCAAAGTTCTAAGACATAAATAGATTCGAATAGGCATTAATTTATATAATAGGAATCTGAAAGCGCATATATGTACATGTAATTTACGATTATGTTCGCGACCATAATTATAAATTACCTTACATACATGCTCTAACGGTCCTCCTGTTATGTATCTCAAAGACCTATCAAAATTGTAAGAAAAGGAAAAGTGAACGATTAACGGATGTCTTTTTTTTTTTTTTTTTTTTTTTTGAAATCCTAAGAAAAAATAACGAAGTGATCACTAATGCATAAGCGTCAATTATGCTAGGATATAAAACTGATGTGAAACATATTCAAGAGGTGTATGGAAGCTAGGTTCTTATGGCACGTAACTGGGTTAATTCGATGACAGAGTCACTTCAATCGCGTTATCCACAACGTTCTGAATTATTTGATGAATTCGATAATGAAATCACAATGATGATGGAATAACCATTCGATATAGTTGAGATACATTTAATAACTACGATTGTTTTTTTTTAAATCAAGATAAGCAGCAAAACTATTTACTTTAAAGAACATTTGGATTTAATCGAAAACTAATATTTTGTCGAATTTAACAATTAATCAAGTATCCATTTTCTATAACTAGAAAATTTATATTTAAGAAATAAAGTAACTTATATAACCTAGATATCAAAACAAAGTACTTCAGAACTCATGGAAATTTGGTGAACAGATACAGAACCAGAAGCGGAGATAAAAACCAACGCACAAATAAATACTGAGATAGATACTTAAAACATTTGCTGAATATACCTAACCACTAACTTTGAATCGAAATTGAAAACTAAAATTGACATCGAGACTAATGACGACACAAAACCGATGTGAATATTGCATATGATAGATACAACAAATACAGAAATAGAATCAGATACTCAACATGATCGTAGACAAGTTTGGTAGCGATAGAGAAAGGAAACCCCTCTAGCAGATAGACCCAAGATGACAAAATGAAGAGTAGCAAGACTAATCAAAAGGTAAAATCCTAACCCAACGTCTACCCATTAACTCACAGGTTTACTTTTTAAGGTTTAAATTTTCTACAGGAAAGAGCCTTTGCTCTGATACCATAATTGTAACACCCCGACCCGAATAGGGCTGACGTGTCACTCTTACAGATATCAAAACTAAAACCAATCCATAACATTAAATAAAAGATCTTAATTACATTTTATTACGTTACTGAAATAAAGAATCTTGGTCAGCAACTTCCTAACGCTCCTCACTGAAATCCCATATTATCCCAGATTACCTGTAAAACAAATAAGACAAACACAAAAAGAAAAATACGGCTGAGCCAAAAGTTGCTCAGTAACGGAGAAATCAACAGTACAAGTAAAGTCATATCAGCGGAAGCAAAACACAACAGAACAGAACAGAACAGAACTGAACTGAGACTGAACTGAAACGGTCATTGACACGATTACTGAAAACAAATGGGGCACATGACTGATGTAAAAACGGATACACGAACCGAACCGATCTGAAATTGTAACGAAAACTGATACGGAAACAAAAGGTAGACGTATACATAATTGTTACCGAACCCAACACAAACCGATGGAGAAACTAGAAACTGATACATCGTTGACCATGATGTCAAAAGCATTTTATCTTGTATAAACGGACTTATTTTAAAACATCATTTAAATTATCTAGTATTCATACAACAATAAAAATTAAATAGTCTGTAAATGAAACGTTTGAACAAATAAGAAAAAAACTAATAACTATAGAATAGTTTAAACAACGTTTAATAATGCTATTATTTTTTTAAAACAAGATACTTGGCAAAGCTATTTTCTTATATTGAACGTTTGAAACTTCATCAGAATAAAATAGGTTATCAAATTCATAGCAAATCATAATTGGACAAAAAGAACTAATTTTTCCAACTTTGAAAAGTTATATTGTAAAAATAGA
Source organism: Helianthus annuus (assembly GCF_002127325.2). Taxonomy (NCBI): domain Eukaryota; kingdom Viridiplantae; phylum Streptophyta; class Magnoliopsida; order Asterales; family Asteraceae; genus Helianthus; species Helianthus annuus. Next base: position 43,855,752 of record NC_035441.2, read on the forward strand.
ACAATTTAAATAATCTGGATTTCCGAATGAAACACTTTCAACCATTCCGTAAAACGACATGGGAAACAGAAACAAAACAAATAGCTAAGCCATAAAAACCATTTAAAATCCCATGATATCTAAAAGAAAAGAATTGTCGAACTATTATCTTTAAATACGCGTTTAGATTCAACTTCATATCTTTAATTAATCAATGTTCATAAGTTTATTATTTAATCAAAATAACTATTATTATAACTATTTTTAGAACGAAATTACTTAAACCGATTGAGAGAATCGACACGAAATAAAGACAGATCAAACGGCAAGAATAGAACAGACATTGAATCAAATACTGAATACATGTACTGACGGATACAAACTAAACGTATAACACCGGATCTAAATCTTAATCAAGACTGATACTGAGACGAAACTGATACAACCAGTACAGATACTGAGTCAAAACAGACATAACTAATACATAACAGAATCGGACATTGAACATAGTCAGAAGCATACTTAACCCAATACTGATCAGAAACATAACCATATGCGTACATATATCAGAACATATACTGAACATAATCGGAAGCATAACCCCATACATGATCGGAGGCATAATCAGATGCGTACAAAACATATCAAACATATCAGAACAGATACTGAACATATTCACATACAGAAACATATACTAACTTACACGACAGATATATCAACAAACTAAGTCGTGTAACATGGAAGCACCCAAAGCCATAAACAGAACAGACTGGTACACAGCTAGCTAGTCCATGCACCTATGAGATGGCGAGTGTGGCGTTCACCCATTATTCCATCTCCAGACAAACAAACTCAAACTCGGAGCTAAGATCGATCTATACGCCTCTAGTGGCCAAGGTGCTACACAAGCACAAGCTAGAGACGCCGTGAACTTTTATTACGCACTGTCACGATAAGTGCCATGCCGTTGATGCCCAAACGACAAGCCAGACATGCTTGGGTGACAGAGTACATATACTAAGGTCTTGTAAATAATTTACAAGTAACTGAAAATAATAATGACAGGAACATGCGACCATGAGTACAAGTCTGAGGTATGGCATGCTAGAACTCACTAGTAAACAAACATATACAAACTGACTCATATAATGTATCACATATCAAACGAGTACTAATATGAAATCATGAAAAGCAAACTTGAGACAGAGACAAAGATCCATACTACAAAGTAACAGATACGATAAAGATGAATACTATGATGAGAAGACCAAAGAATCCGTACCAACGAGTAACGAAAAATAAAATTACACTATGATGTAAAAGAAACGGAATCCGTACCTTAGTTTAGCAAGTAAAGCAACAATCCACAATTCAAGTCATCCACAAAAAGTATGCAAACCTAAATCCCAAATCTACGGGATTAGTTTATTATGATTTAATTTAAAAGTTCGTTCTCTGAACTTTTCCCGGCGATCGCAAATTTGATGTAAGCGTGATAATTAATAAAATTCATTAATACATAATTAAAATCGTAAAATCATTATACTCATTTTAATTTAATAACTATTTGGACAATTATATAATCAGGTTACAAGCCAGAGGTAAAATTCAAGTAGACACAAAGACATACCAAACACACACCATGCACATCAGACTCACACACATGCACACTCATGGCACAAAACAAACATATCACCCACACCATGAAGTTTTTTATCCTACATAAAAAGTAACCAACCCTTTAATTTTACCTTCATACGCCTTCTTATTATAAGGATCATATATCAAACTTTATTGTTATACATATGTATATGAAATTCTATAAATTGGCGTGTGGCATATATGAACTTACAAACTCTTGATTTAATTCACACACCCCTACACAAGATACCCCCATACATTATATATTAATTAATTCATTAATTCATCACAAGTTGAGGAATATATACTAACGTAGGGTCAGACTTTTGTTTTACTTTGTTTTTTTTTTTAAACTAATAAACTGTTTATTTGATTTTTCTATTGATGTACATTCCAAATTAAATATCTAATTTTCAACTCTTTATAGAAAAGTTATTTTTGCACAGACCTTTGTTTGTCATTTATGTTTTTTTTTTTAGTAAAAAAACTTCAAGGTTTCTTTTTTTTTTTTTTAACCTGTCTCTGCTGACTTGATCATATAAACACACGGACCGCACGCTTACATATCTATAACAACATACATACAATAGCCAACCTACGGAACCCTCTCACTCTCATCGTATCTCGCCGGCAAACAATCCAAACAAGCCCCAACCCTCGATCGCCGGAAATAGCCCACCCTCAACCCAAACCGAAAGTCCGTAGCAAAAACATATTAACAACAAGGGTGGTTGTTTGTCTACCTCTTAGATCGAAGCAACGGGCGCCATGGTGCTGGAAGGCATATGTAGTTACAACGGACCGTACGACGGTTCAAAGCGGTGGCGTTGGTGTGTGTGGGACGGCTGAAGACGTCGAAGTGCGGTCTAGGTAGTTCCACGATGGCGAGTAACTGTGGTGGTGTGACACAACGGAACAGATCGGAAACGATTTTGAATTGTGACGTTTGGAGGTTTAAAAGAAAAGATTGACGATTGGCGAATCGTACTCCTTGATCTCCGGCCATTTTGATTGAAATAAATAAGGATTTGATGCTAAATATTTTAGGCAAATATCAATTGGGTCGGTTAAAGAGCAGCAAGCTATAATCTTTCATTTTAAAATTTAAAATTCAAAATAAACCCTCAAGGTATAAGGAAGTTATAATTTACACCTTGTGGTTTGTTTAGACTTTTATTAACCCTTTAAGTTTAAAAATAAATAAATAAAACTATTTAATCAATTTAACAAATTACAATTTTTTTATTATCTATATAATTATTTACTGATTTATTGGCTAAATAGAACGGCTGGTTAAATGTCGCTAGTCATTTTAATCGTTGATTTTACGATGTATTAAATTCGTTTAAAAATGGACTGAAATAAATTGACATTTATTATTTTAGGGTTTGTGAATATTCGGATATTACAAAACTAAAATAAGTAATAAAATTAACTTTACACATCTACTAAATAAAGAGTTTTCTCCCTGTCATATTTTTTAGAATGGACTGATTTCAAAAGGCCAAATCTAATTACAAAATACCTCCAGGCCACAATCCATACCTTCAAAGTCTCGTTCTTCCTTCTTCTTTAATAAAAAACCCTATCAATACTCCACGCGGCAGTTGTGGCTGACGAGCGGAATTATTCCATATTTTCACTCATCTATCCAAACTGAATTCCATTTGGTCAAATGTCATTGTTGGATCTTGGTTCAAATAAAAAAAAATGCTTCACCGGACCCCTTTACAAAAATGTGCCTTTGTAAAACACGGGCCCTGGCCGGTGGTCCTCCCCACCCACCCCCAAGGCCACCCCTGTTTATTGATTTAAGGAACGAATTTACTTTGTTTGTCGGGTCAAACAACAACAAATCTTGGATCTATATTTCTGGAAGTTGGATCTATTTCAATCTATTATTATATTTATATATTATCTAAACATTATCTAAACATTTAAAATGTAACTCTGGCAACAATACTTTGACACTATTGGTATACCTTCCCAGTTACCCATTTGCCGAAGATATAGCTTTTTCGTTTTTTTTTTTTTCTCACACGCCAACTAATAGGGAAGAAATAGTACTTTCACACTATTGGTACATCTCCCCACGTAACAATTACTCGGTTGTTCAAGATATTGCTTTTTCATTTTTTTTCTCACACCAACTGATAGTCACTAATTCCAAAAGGTAAATCTCTCGATAGATCCATTGAGTGGGTTGGACTCAAAGAACAAGATGAATAAGAGAGAAAATGATTTGCTTTAGTTTTCTTATCTCCTTTCTATTGAAAATAACAAAGCCTCTTTGTATGCTTACAAACAACTAATGCAAACTGATAGAAAATTAAATTAACCCACTACTTGAAATAAAAGACTATTGTTAGCAAAGCAAATGAAAACATGTAGGTAAATAGGAACCCCATGATGGCATGATGCGTGGGGATAGATGGCTATTTAGGGATAGATGGCTATTCATAACATCTATTGTTATTGTTGTTTTTATTTTTGTTATTATTATTATTATTATTGTTATTATTTTTGTTATTATTATATTTATATATTATCTAAACATTCTCTACACATTTAAAATGCAACTTTGGTAACACTACTTTGACGCTATTGGTACACCTTGTCCCGTTGGTCCAAGATATAGATTTTTTTTTTCATTTTCTTTCTTTTTTTTTTTCTCACACGCAAATTGATAGTGACCGGTTCCAAAAGGTCAATCTCTCAATACACCTATTAACTTTTAGGTGGGTTAAACTCAAAAAAAAAAAAAAAAAAAAAAAAAAAAAAAAAAAAAAAAAAAGACAACATTTTCAATTATCTTATCTCCTCCATGTTGAAAATAGCATAACCTTTCTATAAGCTTACAAACAACTAATGCAAACTGGCAGAAAACTAAATTAACCCACTTCTAATGAAATAACCCACTACTTGGAATAAAAGACTATTATTATTATTAACAAAACAAATGAAAACATGTAGGTAAATAGGAACCCCACGATGGCATGATGCACGAGGATAGATGGCACATGTCTCATGCGCCCTTAAAAAGCGTCCTTGTCTTCATGGACAGAAAAAACACCATGGTAGGCGCCATTCGACTCTTGCAACCGCATATGGTGTAATAGGCAATGGATTTATTATTTATTCCATGCATACAAAGAGAGCTATCATCCCAATATATAGAGGGAAGCTAGAGGCAGTAAATAATACAAGTAAATACATGTAAATAAATAAGAGACTTTTGGTATTATCTAACATCCCCGCAAGCTGAACGGTGGCGGACCAATGCGAAGCTGTTGACGAAGAGACTGAAATTGAGAACTTGGTAGACTCTTTGTGAAAATATCCGCAACTTGAAGCTTGGTAGGAATAAATTTAGTCATGAGTTTTCCCGCAGTCACTAATTCACGTAAGAAGTGATAATCAATGTCTATATGTTTTGCTCGTTTGTGAGAGACCGGATTCTGAGTGAGAAAAATAGCACTTTGATTGACACAAAGAATGGTAGGTCGACTCGATGGTAAGGCATGAAGTTCCTGAAGAAGATGAGTTAACCAGACAATCTCCGCAGCTGTATTTGCCATAGCTATGTATTCAGATTCACAACTGGAGCGAGCGACAGTGGGTTGCTTCTTTGCACTCCATGAGATGAGGTTTCCTCCCAAAAAGATTGAATACCCATAAGTGGACCGTCGTGTCTCTAAGCAGCGAGCCCAGTCAGCATCGGAATAGCCAAGCAATGAAGTCTGAACAGGACGACTGTAGTGAAGACCATAAGAGACAGTTCCTTTGAGATAGCGAAGGATCCGTTTTACTTCCTGAAAGTGCGCCGTGGTAGGAGCATGTAAAAATTGGCTGACTTGATTTACAGCATACGCAATATCAGGTCGTGTGATCGTGAGATACTGTAGAGCACCAACAATAGAACGATATTGAGTAGTATCCGGAAATGGGGTACCTGCAGAAACAAAAGACACATTTGAACTCAAAGGCGTGGGTGCAGGCTTTGCATCCAACATCTTTGCACGAGTTAAAATATCCAAAGTGAATTTAGATTGATTTAAGAAAAGTCCATTGCTAGTGTAGGTAATCTCCAACCCTAAAAAATAGCTGAGTTTCCCGAGATCTTTGATGGAAATTCAGTATTTAGGGAAGAGATGAAAGAGGACATGACAGAAGTTTGATTACCGGTAAGGATAAGGTCATCAACATAGACTAGGAGGTACATGACACAGGAGTCACGTTTGAAAATAAATAGAGATGGGTCAGCCCGACTGCAGGAGAAGCCTTTAGGAGTAAGGAACTGACTGAGACGTTGGAACCAAGCCCGAGGAGCTTGTTTGAGACCATAAATGGCTTTGTTTAACTTGCACACGTGAGTCGGAAATTTAGGATCAATGAAACCTCTAGGTTGTTCCATGTACACAGTTTCGGATAAATGCCCATGTAGGAAGGCATTGTTAACATCCACCTGATGAAGCTTCCAACCGTTAATAATGGCTAATGCAAGGACAGTACGAACAGTGGCAGATTTAACCACCGGGCTAAAGGTGTGGGAATAATCAAGTCCGGGAACCTTGTAAAACCCTGCGCTACAAGCATGGCTTTGTAGCGATCCACAGAACCATCACTTTTAAATTTGGTTCTAAAAATCCATTTGGAACCAACCACATTGACATTTGTTGGACGGGGAACAAGAGTCCAAGTATTGTTTCTACAAAGAGCTGAAAATTCATTTTGCATGGCGCAAACCCATTTATTGTCTTGAGCGGCCATAGTAAATGTTGTAGGATCAGACATAGCAAACAAAGCCCTATGAAGAGGAATATGTTCCGTGTGTGCCAAGTCCACACGATGACGGGGTTTGAAGATCCCAGCCTTGGCACGAGTAATCATAGGATGTGACGGAAGAGGTGGAGGGATTGGAATAGGAGATGGAGTGCTAGGAGATGGTCCCTCGGAGAGGGGCGATGAGGATGGAGTAGTGGAATGTGATGGCGTAATAGGAGAACTCAAAGAGTGGGCCAAACCGGGTTGGCCTGATGACGCGCTAAGGGGAGAGGGCTCATGAGCAGATGGGCTTTGGAGGGTTTCTGGCTGACACCAGCTGGGTCAGAGACCGGAGTTGAGCCGGTAGTAGCTGAGCTGGTACAATCAAGGTCGAAGGATGGCTGGCCTTCATCAAATGGGACTGCGTTGTCAACGGGTAGGTCCACAGGAGATGGGTTGTTCGGTTGAGGGTCTGTAGACTTAGCTGGATAAAAAGGAACAGTAATAGGTGTGTTATAGGTGGAATTTTTAGTTAGTTTCTGATGGGTGGTAGGACAAGAGACTCCGGTTGTTGGGTTATGGGTATTTATGTTAATGTCAACAAAGGAAGTGACATCAAGTTCTGTGATGGGTGAAGCATTAGTGGTATTGTCAAAAGGGTAACAAGTCTCATCAAAGCGAGCATTGCGAGTAATGTATATACGGGATGTGCATGGGTCAAGACATCGGTATCCTTTATATTTGGAACAATATCCCAAGAAAATGCAAGGAATACTCCGAGGAGATAGTTTATGAGGGGTGTAATCACGTAGGTAAGGGTACACACGACAACCAAAGGACCTAAAGGATGCATAATTAGGTTGTTGGTGGTAAAGGGTCTCAAAAGGGGATTTTCCTTGAAGTAATGTCGAGGGCAGCCGATTAATAATAAAAACGGCTGAAGAAAAAGCATCAACCCAAAACTTAGTGGGAAGTTTTGCGTGAAATAGCATAGCTAATCCAGTCTCGACAATGTGCCGATGCTTCCTTTCAACACGGCCATTTTGTTGAGGAGTATATGGGCACGAAATTCAATGAAGCGTCCCGTTGTTTTCAAACATAAGTCGAACACGATGATTGGTAAATTCGGTACTGCCATCACTTTGAAAAGTTTTTATTTTCGAGGAGAATTGTGTTTGAACGAATGGAATAAATATGGATAATGCTTCAACGAAATCAGATTTGGTTCTCAACGGGTATAACCATGTGAAGCGTGAGTAATCATCGATAAATGCCACATAATATGAAAAATTGTCATTCGATTTAATAGGAGATGGTCCCCACAGGTCATAATGAATAAGCTCAAGTGGGGAAGTAGCCCGTTTATTATTAAGTGAAAAAGGTTGCCTTTTCGCTTTGGCAATTTCACATGATGCACAAAGACCGGGTTTTGGTAACACCGATGTGAATGACAATGTGATGTGCGTAAAATGCAACATATAAAATACATCAAATAAGGCATAAAACTAACCCTTTTTAAGTACTAATGTTGGAAAAAGAGTGCTTTTGTCTTCTTTTTGTATTTTCAGGATTAAATGAGCTCAAATTCACAAAAGAAGCAAAAAGACAGCTAAATCTAACATAAATACAAGAAAAGGAACATAAGTGGATTGCCCGATCCCTCAACGGCAAGCAAAATAGAGAAGACAGAAGACTGAACACGCCCCATGCTCAGCCAGCACGGGGCCGTGCCCAAGAAGCAGCAGAAAAGACAAACCTATAGAAGCTTCTATTGCCCACCACGGGGCCGTGTCCAGCGGACACGGGGGCGTGGTGAAAGTACAGCAGGCGCATTAATTGTAATTGCGAATTACAATTAATGAAGAGAGAGAGTGTCAGACAGGCACGTGGGCATGTCCAGCGGACACGGGGCCGTGCCCAGCCTTCTGTTCAGCCTATAAATAGGAGTGCTTGGTTTTATTGCAACTCATCCCTTGGCACACCACCTCTCTCACACTTCATCCACCACCCACCACCACCATAACACCATCATCCACCACCATCATCCATTGTCCATCATAGAGTGTGTGAGTCGTCTCGGGATCCAAGATTGATCGTAAGAGTTCTTGACAATCAAGGCCATGTTTGCCTAAGTCTCTTACATCACTTGGTGAAGACAAGTGTTTAGTATAATACTTTTTATTTTTAATCTTTTGCACTTTTTATTTGGTTTTGTATTAATGACTATAATAACTAGTTGCTTATGTTGAAGGTGATCTTTCCTTATAGTTTGTCCGTGGTGTCTTGGCATTATTTTACTGTCTATATAAAATAAAAGATTTGACCATTCATATCTCCACGGTCTATATGGAGGTATGTTGGCTACCTGGTCGGGGGTTAAGAGAACGGTTTGGTAAGGGTCTTGTCCTTGTTCAGCGTTTAGAGGTCCTGCAAGGGACCTGGGTCAAATTTAGTAGGATCTCCTTCAATGCCCATAGGTATTGGATGGCGGGGATCCAAACTCTTTGACCCCCTCATAAGTTAACTACTATTAATACTATAACCCGGCTATTTAGGACTGTATCCCTGCTGACTCAGACTACTTAGTCGAGGGTAATGTCACCGCCAAAAGCGGGGCCTACCATAATTTGCATTAATAACTTAATTCATTATCTTCCAATAATCCAACCCTTTAGGATTGTATCCTTGCTGACTCAAACTACTGGGTTGAGGATAACGTCGCCTTCAAAAGAGGGGCCTACTACAATAACTAAGATAATCTCTTAAACAAGTGCAAAAGTGCGAAAATAATCAAAGGTTATACTAATACACGAGTCGGATCCAAGTGATTCATCTTGTCTATCTGTTTTTATTTTATTTTTATTTTTCAGCATTTAGTTAGTTTTTATTTTCTTAGTTTAAAAACCTTTTCTAACATTTTGATTTGATTAGACGTTGAGGATAAACCGGTACTAAAAGCTCTTGTGTCCTTGGACGACCTCGGTATCTTACCAACACTATACTACGTCCACGATGGGTGCACTTGCCCATATGTGTGTTTAGTGTTAGTAAATATCGTGTTTTATAAATTTAAAACTTGACTAAAAGTGTAAAAAGGGCTTAAAATATACATCAAAAATATATTATACTATACGCACATCAAGTTTTTGGCGCCGTTGCCGGGGACACAAGGATTTTAAGAAAGTTAGGAATCAACGGCTTAATCATATTTTTGTTTTTCTTTTTAATTTTTAGGATTTTTCTTAGTTTTTCAGCTTCTGTAGAGCTTAGCACGGGCCGTGCCCGCTGAACACGCCCATGTGCTCTATAATTGGAACTGGCAATCCTGTTCTAAGTCAGACAGTAAGCTGAACACGGGGCCGTGCTCACTCAACACGCCCCCGTGCCCAAGATTCACTTACTGAAAACAGAACCGTTAGATCCCGCGGTTGGTAATTTCTGACATAAATATGAGTGATAGTAATTCTTTTTACTTTCGGCACTCTTATGGTACGTGGTGTCAATTATGTGGAGGCGAACATAAAGAGTTAGAATGTTACTTTCTAAATTATAGGCCCCACTACATAGACCCACCGATTCCTTATAACCTTAAGAGGGGCGAAAGTAAAAATAAGCACTATCTCTCCCTCGAATGCGCCCAGCCAGATATTCTAGGAGAAATGCTCCTTGACGAGTTATTTCAACTAGAAGAGCTAATTCTAAATTGGTCAAAAGAGCTTAGGAAGGATTTCATTGATCCGCCCGAAGACGAGGACCATGAAGAAATGTTGGGGTTACATTCCGACAACCTCGTTGCTCCCAAAAATACCTTCACTCCTAGCGAAGACTTGGACGATAGTCGTCCCTATGCCGATTGTGCCGTGAAGGACTCTCCATCGACTTCGTTCGGTGCATACATAGACCTGAGCGATTCGGCATACACCTTCTTTAACGAGAGCCCGGGAAAGGGTTGGACTTGTCCACCTAGAATGAAAATAGGAATTACCCTCACCGACAACCTCTTGCGTTCTCGCCTTAGTCTAGGACAATTAAGGTATCTTAGGCACTTTGGGGTTGTCCCAACCAGTAAGGAACCACCCGATATCAACGAAATCCTTAGAAGTAACAAAACTCCATAAGACAGCCTCCAGACACGGGGCCGTGTCCAGGTCAACGCGCCCCCGTGCTCACCTGAAAGATTCTCTGCTGATTTTGTCAGAATACGGACAAAATGTGTCAGGATTTCCTCTGCACACGGGGCCGTGTCCAGCCAACACGGGGCCGTGTCCAGTGCGCTGTCGTTTTCTTTAAATGCAGCCTGATCCCTGCTCATTTTTTACCACTTCAAAAGACAGAGATTCCTGGGATTTTCACTCATACCATCCTAGGTAAGTGCTAAAAGAAGGTTCCCAAGGACCATCTTGTCCCTTCCACTTTTATTCATTTCCTCTTCTTTCAAAATTTTTCAACATTTCCTCCATGGGAGCTTGGAAACTCCATGATTCCAACCTTCTATGAGAAGTTTGTAAGATTATTTGCTAAGGATTCTTGTTTAAAGTTAGTTGTATAACTTTGTTTTAAATTATCTAAGCTTAAAACCCAGCTAAAAATCGTGAAAATAATTTAAAACTCCAAGACTCCTTAGCCCAAAAACCTGCAGATAAATGGACACGGGGCTGTGCTCAGCGAGCATGGGGCCGTGTCCGAGGCACTGTTTTGTAAAAATTTAGCTTTCTTCGGTTTCTTTCTCAGAAAATGGCAAGCAGAACAAGCGGATCATCTTCAAGAAATAACCGACAAGGGAGGAGATCTTCAACGGCAGAGGACTCTCTTGTAAACTATGTTTACTCCCTAAGGGAAGCTATTGACGAAATGACGGGAGTGGAGGAAGCATTGGTCGACCATATCAACCATCTGACGGTAGGGCTGGAGGGCTGTCTCCGAGAGGTAAACCTCTTGCACCAGAGGTTAAACCTTCTCGCCTCCCCGCCCTTGGTACCTATAATAACCCAAAGGGCGTGGAACGTGGTGCCCGAGGTCATCATTCTGGCCGAATGGTACGCCATGCACCAAGAGCCTCCACAAAGGGTGGTGCAAGGAGTCCCGGTGAATGTTCCCCCTCAGCCACAATTTACTGAGGAAAATGAAGCCGCTTTCTTCCTTCCGAGGGAGATCGAAGAATGGCTTTAAACGGCATTTAGGGAAGAAAACCTTCGGCCAAAAGTCCTACTGTATCTGGAAACTATTCTCAAAATTTTCTTAAAATAGTAGAACTCTTTATGATAACCTCGTGTACCTCCTGACCTATTTAGTTAAGTTTTTATTTTATCTTATTTTAGGAATATTATGTAAGGTCTCTCTATGGTTTCAATGAAATGATGGTTTTAAAGTTTGAATGGTCCATAATAAATAAAACACACTCATGGTGGTAAAGGATGAAAAGGGGAACGAGAAACATGACCCCATGCACAAGAACAAGGCAACCCGACTTCAATTTCTCCAATACAGAAGGTTCAACACGGGCCGTGTCCAACCAACACGGCCCCGTGCTGAACCCCCTGCAGAAAAACGCCCAGCTCAGGTAACTGGACACGGGACGTGTTCACCAGACACGCCCCCGTGTCCAGGCTTCTGTTTCTTTTCTCTAATTTTCGTTACTGGCACCTGAACACGGGGCCGTGTCCGGTCCCCACGGGGCCGTGTCCGGTCCCCACGGGGCCGTGTCCGGACTGCCAGTAACATAAAATCTTTGGTTTTAACACCATATTACACATCTAATCAACCTAAAAAATTATTTTTGGGACACATTGAGGACAATGTGTAATTTAAGTGTGGGGGGATGCTAAAACCTTGAAATTTTGTAAGTCCTAAAAACAAGCCTTACACAAAACTCTATTGGAACCGCTAATCACCCCAAATTTTTTTCAAAATTTTCAATTTTTTTGATTTACTTTTCTAAAGTTTAAGTTGGGAATTCTAAGATTAATAAGGTTATATTTTTACAAGTTTACAACCAATAGTGTAACAACTCTCACTAAAATTAATACTTAGGATAATAATTGTCTATTAAGGAAACCCTAATTGAGACACCCAAGTGATTATGCATAAACCCTAAAATTTCCAGAACAATCGGAATCAGGATCAGCGCCCCTAAAACTCAGGGGGGTTAAACCCTAGTGACGATTATCAACAATTCTTGCTGTCTAAAATTCGTTTGAGAAAAATGTCAACTCAGCAAAGCTAGTCCCGAACCTAGGCAGCCTATAAATAGACTACATCCCTTACGGACCGTAAGGGATATGGCTTACGGTCCGTAAGCCTGCCAAATTTCGTGTATAAATAGCAGACATTGGCACTTGCTTTCTGTCTTTGAAACGACGTATAAATTCCCTGTGTACGTCGAGTTATAGCAACAACAGTCCACACCACACACTAATTCACGAAGTGCTGCCGCAATCAGGGTAATAACTCGATCGCTATTACGATTCAACGTCCGATCGATTATACTTATCCAATGATTGTTTGAGTGCTGCTCAGATTGAGCTGATACTTTGTTGATTCGTCGTGATTTCGACTTGAATATTTGAGTGCTGTTCGAATTCGGACTATGCTCTGTTATTCGTTGCGAATCCGTTGAATTGTTAAGTATTGCACCGTATTAATCGTTGTGAGGGTTTAATCTCGTGAATTGATGTAACTGCTGTATTAGTTACTAACCCGTTTGTGTGTGCATTGTTGTTAAAATTAGGTTAATGAAAGCTAATCAGTAGGCTTATACTCTTCTCGTTAAATCTGCAATGTGAGTCATTCTCTTTTTATCAACTGTTTTACAATACTCCAAATTATTTTCAGAGTTATAAGTACAATGATTAAGTTTATGTAATCACCAAATTACAGCCGGTATGTGGGGTATTGTGCACATTACTACTGTTGTTATCACTTTAGGTGGGCGAACCTAAAATTAAGTGATATTCGTCATTCATTGGGGCAGCCAATGGTGATATGACCACAGTCACCGATATGAGTCGAGTGACAAATACTGTGGGTAGTTGGTTTGATATCAGAAACATTGTAATCTCTCTAAATACTGTAAATTATAACAAACGAGTCGTTTTAGTAAACTGAATGATTCACTCAGTATTTCCCCGCTGACAAAATCTTTTTCAAACATGTTTCAGGTGATCTGTTGTGAGCTAAGAAAAGTGCCGTGGAGCACTACCAGCTTAGAGAAGTGGCTCAATGTAAATAAATAAAGAAACATGTTTTGAGAAATAAAAGATTTCCCTGTGAAATCACCTTATTGTAAATTATGGGATTTAGTTCTATATTATATAAAACGAGCAGTTTTAATATTAAAAAGATCCTGTTTAAGAAAGCTTCTGCTGTCATTTAAACAGATACCACAGGATTTCCTGCCTCGCGGCTCTGGACCGGGTTAAACCGGGGCCAAGGGCCGTGACAGGAAAAGGTGGTATCAGAGCCACTGATTTAAGCTTACTATTGATTTTAGCCTATTGATTAATTCTAATTGTCATTCTGTGAATATATGTTTTATTAATTGATTAATTGTTGAGTTACAGTATGGGTAAACAAAAGCTTTATGCTATCTACCACAAGTTAGATACTGCACCCACAGAAAAAGGAACCTCTTCCTCCAAATACCCAGTAGATCCGAAAGAAGGGATTTTTGTTCGAAAAGCACAATATGAGAATCCTCTCACCCCAGAGAAAAGAAATTCAATCATTAGGAAAAGCGAGAAACCCCAAGTCAAGAAAGTGAGGTTTAATTCAGAAATTCAGGAATTAGGCAATAATCCACCTTGGGAAGACAAATTAGATGAAAAATGGGCAAATCTGTATATGCTAGCTACCATAGCGGAAAATGCAAACCTCTAAACTATCAATAAGCCTGGTCTAGAAGAAAACTACCATATAGTAAATAAATAAAACCGAGTGTGTTCTCTTTCCTGTTAGCTTTTGTACAAAGTAGTGTGCAATAAAACTTCAATGTATATTTGTTAAACTTTGTTCCAAAGTTTTAACTTAGCATTTTTGTGCATTTTGCATATATGCTACACAGCATGAATGAGATATCGGAAGCATTTCAGAATCTCAACCTCTACCCAGTACCAATTGAAGTCTCCCACAACTTTACTGGTTATATTGCTGACATAGAGGAACCTTTGGAATTCCAAGCTCCACCGCTGGAAAAAGCAAAACCTAAAAAGAGAAGAAGATATGTAGGATGGAGGGAGGTGCGCAGGAGGAAGCCAGCCACTAGGAGACTTCCTAAAATAGTAAATCACGTGAGCAAAGGAAAAGACATAGAGACCGGAGAAAGTTCTAAACAAGCAGAAATAGAAATAAGGGAAGATACTAGGCAAAAGGGAATAGAGATCGGAGAAAGCTCTAGACAACCTGAGGAGATCACATTCCAAGACGAAATAGACCGTCTACTGTCAAATAGTGATATCATAGAACCTATCAACAATAATCTCTACTCTTACCCTGCGACAGCCCAATTTCCAATAAACCTAGAACCAGCTATTCCAGACCCACTCATCCACACACGACCTCTAGGCCAAATGGAAGAATGGTGGACAAATGACTGGCAATTCCAAAACATGATCAATAGTCCTTATACCTTCCTCCCACAGTTTGATCCAGAACCTATCCCCAATCCTCCAATGAGTAACGAAAAATTAGCCGAACTTCGTCAGTTCGGTGAAGAGCTGATAGGTACAGGGAATAGGATCCGGGAAATGGGGGAACAAATCTCCTGGAAGTACGACGAGAGGGAGCGTCGCTAATAAAACTGCCAGTTGACTAAAGGATAGTAGAATGGGAAGTGTGCCTGTATCATAATAGTAATAGTAATAGTTAAATCTAACTCTGTAAAATGGGAAATAAAACATTGTGAGATAAACAGTGTGTATGGATGCCTATATAATCCATAAAACAAAATAGAAGTCGAGACATCGACAATTTTGGTTATAGATATGTGTTGTAAGGTTTTATGTGTTTATGTGTAATTGCTTTGTTATATCTAACTAGCAATTATTTGACACTAATAATTTACACTTATACTAATTATCAGATGGAAAACGCTAGTAATGAACCAGTTAATGAAGAGAATCAATCTGAGCAAAATCAGGAAAACCAATACATGACTAGACAAGATATTGAAAATATCATCACTCAAGGGATAGCTAAGGCTATTCCTGCAATCATGGCTGCTGCTCAGAAACCTGTTGAACCGCAACAAATCATTCCTAGTAAACGTACCCAGGAAGATAATTTTAGTCATAGTGTAAATGGAGGCGGCTATCATGACAATAATAATCCACGACAGGCTCCACCTCCTAAGAAAATGAAAGCTGCAACGCCTGGTTGCACTTACTAGGAATTTCTTGCTTGCAAACCTGCTGAATTTGCAGGTAACGAAGGAGCAACTGCAGTACTGCGTTGGTTAGAGAAAACCGGAGCAGTAATTGCAATAAGTAAATGTGCCGAAGAAGATCAAGTTATGTATGCGTCGAATTTGTTCAAAGAAGGGGCGTTAGAGTGGTGGAACACTGTATTGCAAGCAAAAGGAAGAAGGGTGGCCTATGCAATGAACTGGGAAGAATTTAAGAATCTTGTAGAAAGAAAATTCTGTCCCGAATACGAAAAGGAACAAATGGCCAACAAGTTCCTGAGTCATCGTATGATAGGCGTAGATTGTCGGGGATATACTTCGACATTCTTCGAATATGCGAAAGTGGTACCTACCCTGGCTTCGCCAGAACCAGTACTCATTTCTCGCTATATTTGGGGATTAATTAGTGAAATCCGTAACATCGTCAAAGCTGCGAGACCTCGTACTATTGATGATGCTGTGGAATTAGCTAATACCCTAACTGATGAACTGGTACGCACAAGAGAAGAAGATCGAAAGAAGGAATTGGCTCAAAAGATTACCCAAGGATTTCGTGTGGGTAGTAATAATAAATTCAAGAAGAGAGGAATGAGACAATCTGCAAATCCGCCTTTTTGCAGAAATTGCAGAAAGAATCATTTTGGAAGATGTAATATAATCTGCAACTTCTGCAAAATGATAGGACATCGTGAAGAAAATTGCAAAAAGAAAACCATAGTCTGCTATAACTGCGGAGAAACAGGACATTACAAAACAGAATGTCCTAATTTGATTAAAACCACAGACAATAAAGGTAAACCAGCTGATGGAACAACAAAGAAGAATGCCCGAGCATTTCAATTAACCACTCAGGAAGCCGAACTAATTCCTGATGTCATAGCTGGTACGTTTTTAGTTCATGACGTTTATGCAAAAGTATTATTTGACTCTGGTGCAAACCAAAGTTTCATTAATACTTCATTCTGCCAAGCTCTTAATTTACCCTTAATCACCCTTAGGCAGATTTTTACGGTCGAAACAGCAGAAGGAATTCTGTTAACATAGATAAAGTTTTGCAAGAAGGAAAAATAGAACTATTAGGCCATAAGTTTTCCGCAAATTTGTTACCTATGAAATCAGCCGGATTCGATGTGGTATTAGGAATGGATTGGTTAGTAGCCAACCATGCTCGAATCCTTTGTGATGAGAATTCCGTAGAAATTCGTACCCCCACAGGAGAAGTAATTTTAATTACAGGAGATAAACCTCGAAAGTCCTTGAAATTCATCTCAGTGATGAAATTGGCTAGTTATTCGAGAAAACAAGAAATGGTGTATATGATTTCTGTAATTATTAACGCTAAAAGTAAGGAACTTCAGGACATCCCTATAGTTTCGGAATACCCAGACGTCTTTCCAGAAGAATTACCTGGGTTACCACCCGATAGGGAAGTAGAGTTTAGAATTCATCTAATTCCAGGAACTACACCAATAGCTAAAGCACCTTATCGATTAGCACCCACCGAAATGCTAGAACTGAAAAATCAGTTAGATGAATTACTAAGCAAAGGGTTTATACAACCTAGTTCATCCCCTTGGGGAGCACCAGTGTTGTTTGTGAAAAAGAAAGATGGAACGATGAGAATGTGTATTGATTATAGGGAGCTGAATAAAGTTACAATTAAGAATCGATACCCATTACCTAGGATTGACGATCTTTTTGATCAGCTTCAAGGAGCTAGGTATTTTTCTAAAATAGACTTACGATCCGGATATCATCAATTGAAAGTACAAGAAGAAGACATACCTAAAACTGCTTTCAGAACTAGGTATGGTCATTATGAGTTTACAGTCATGCCCTTTGGATTAACGAATGCACCCGCAGCATTCATGGACATGATGAATAGGATCTGTAAACCATACTTGGATAAATTTGTGATCGTTTTCATAGACGATATACTTATTTACTCCAAAAGTCAAAAGGAACATTGTGAGCACCTACATGTACTCTTAACTTTGTTAAGAAAAGGAAAGCTTTATGCTAAATTCTCAAAGTGTGAATTTTGGCTACAAGAAGTGCAATTTTTAGGTCATGTAGTAAATCACGAAGGAATTCATGTAGATCCTGCTAAAATAGAAGCAATCACTAAATGGAAGGTCCCACAATCAGCTATGGAAATTAGAAGTTTTCTAGGCTTAGCTGGATACTACAGAAGATTTATTAAGGATTTTTCTAAGATAGCTGTACCCTTGACTAAGCTGACCTGTAAAACCGTTAAGTTTGAATGGGATCTAGACAAGAAGAAGCTTTTAAGATTTTAAAACACCGACTGACGAATGCTCCAATTTTAGCCTTACCCGAAGGAATAGAAGAGAATTATACGACTCATGACTTAGAATTAGGAGCCATAATTTTTTCCCTTAAAATTTGGAGACATTATCTGTATGGAAGTAAGTTTACTGCTTATACAGATCATAAAAGTTTAAGGTACATATTTGGCAAAAAGAGTTAAATACGAGACAAAGAAGGTGGATGGAAATCCTAAGTGATTACGACTGTGATATTCAATATCACGAAGGAAAGGCAAATGTAGTCGCAGATGCCTTAAGTCGTAAGTATCAGGAGAAGCAAAAGCGAGTCCGTGCTCTTAGATTAAATCTACAAGTAGATTTAACGGAACAATTGAAGAAAGTTCAAGAAACAACAATCAAGGACGATGCTGAAGAAATGAAAGGATATATAAAGGAACTGGAACAAGGAAGTAATGGAATTTGGAAATTCCACGAGAAACGAATTTGGGTACCTAAACAGGGAGAGTTAAGAAGTAAGATTTTGGAAGAAGCTCATAAATCTAGGTATACCGTACACCCAGGACACAATAAGATGTACCAAGATTTAATAAACAATTTCTGGTGGATAGGAATGAAAAAGGATATAGCTGAATATGTATCTAAATGTCTTACTTGTTCACAAGTTAAGGCCGAACACCAGAAACCTTCAGGATTACTACAACAGCTAGAAATGCCTGTATGGAAATGGGAACTCATAACAATGGATTTTGTTACTAAGTTACCCAGAACCAGAAAAGGTAATGATGCGATTTGGGTAATTGTGGATCGATTAACCAAATCAGCTCATTTTCTACTAATGAAAGAAACCTTTAGCATGGAAAGGTTAGCCAAGTTGTACGTAGATGAAGTAGTATCTTTACATGGAGTTCCACTCTCCATTGTATCGGACAGGGATAGTCGTTTTACTTCTCATTTCTGGACTAGTTTTCAGAAAGCAATGGGAACCCGACTAAATCTGACTACTGCATATCATCCACAAACCGACGGACAAAGTGAAAGGACGATACAAACTTTGGAAGACATGCTCCGAACATGTGTAATAGATTTTGGTGGAAATTGGGATAACCACCTACCTTTAATTGAATTCTCCTATAATAATAGTTATCATTCAAGTATTGAAACTGCTCCATTCGAAGCACTATATGGACGCAAGTGCAGAACCCCAGTTTGTTGGGCAGAGATAGGAGAAAATCAATTATCAGGTCCAGAAATCGTACAAGAAACTACTGACAAGATAACTCAGATCACGGAAAGACTGAAAACGGCTCGAGATCGTCAGAAAAGCTATGCA
Organism: Helianthus annuus; assembly: GCF_002127325.2. NCBI lineage: Eukaryota > Viridiplantae > Streptophyta > Magnoliopsida > Asterales > Asteraceae > Helianthus > Helianthus annuus. The sequence goes on from NC_035441.2 coordinate 43,875,154, forward strand.
GACAATCGTCGCAAACCATTAGAATTTCAAGTCGGAGACAAAGTACTATTGAAAGTTTCTCCTTGGAAAGGAGTAGTACGATTTGGTAAGAAAGGGAAACTGAGTCCAAGGTATGTAGGACCATTTTCAGTAATACAACGAATAGGACCAGTTGCTTATCGCTTACAACTACCAGAAGAACTAGCTGGAGTACATGATGTATTTCATGTATCCAATCTCAAGAAATGTTTATCAGACGAATCCCTGGTAATACCTCTTCAAGATATAGAGGTAAATGAAAAGTTAAAATTCGTAGAGAAACCACTGCAAATAGAAGACAAGAAAGTCAAGTTTCTCAAACACAAGCGACTAGTGCTAGTCAAAGTCAAATGGAATTCAAAGAGAGGACCGGAATACACTTGGGAGCTAGAATCAGAAATGAAACGCAAATATCCTTATCTATTCCAGTAAATCTCGAGGACGAGATTTTTCTTAAGGTGGGGAGGATGTAACAACTCTCACTAAAATTAATACTTAGGATAATAATTGTCTATTAAGGAAACCCTAATTGAGACACCCAAGTGATTCTGCATAAACCCTAAAATTTCCAAAACAATCGGAATCAGGATCAGGGCCCCTAAAACTCAGGGGGGGTTAAACCCTAGTGACGATTATCAACAATTCTTGCTGTCTAAAATTCGTTTGAGAAAAATGTCAACTCAGTAAAGCTAGTCTCGAACCTAGGAAGCCTATAAATAGACTGCATCCCTTACGGACCGTAAGGGATATGGCTTACGGTCTGTAAGCCTGCCAAATTTCGTGTATAAATAGCAGACATTGGCACTTGCTTTCTGTCTTTGAAACGACGTAGAAATTCCCTGTGTACGTCGAGTTATAGCAACAACAGTCCACACCACACACTAATTCACGAAGTGCTGCCGCAATCAGGGTAATAACTCGATCGCTTTTACGATTCAACGTCCGATCGATTATAACTATCCAATAATTGTTTGAGTGCTGCTCAAATTGAGCTGATACTTTGTTGATTCGTCGTGATTTCGACTTGAATATTTGAGTGCTGTTCGAATTCGGACTATGCTCAGTTATTCGCTGCGAATCTGTTGAATTGTTAAGTATTGCACCGTACTAATCGTTGTGAGGGTTTAATCTCGTGAATTGACGTAACTGCTGTATTAGTTACTAACCCGTTTGTGTGTGCATTGTTGTTAAAATTAGGTTAATCAAAGCTAATCAGTAGGCTTATACTCTGCTCGTTAAATCTGCAATGTGAGTCATTCTTTTTTTATCAACCGTTTTACAATACTCCAAATTATTTTCAGAGTTATAAGTACAGTGATTAAGTTTATGTAATCACCAAATTACAGCCGGTATGTGGGGTATTGTGCACATTACTACTGTTGTTATCACTTTAGGTGGGCGAACCTAAAATTAAGTGATATTCGTCATTCATTGGGGCAGCCAATGGTGATATGACCACAGTCACCGAAATGAGTCGAGTGACAAATACTATGGGTAGTTGGTTTGATATCAGAAACATTGTAATCTCTCTTAATACTGTAAATTATAACAAACGAGTCGTTTTAGTAAACTGAAAGATTCACTCAGTATTTCTCCGCTGACAAAATCTTTTTCAAACATGTTTCAGGTGATCTGTTGTGAGCTAAGAAAAGTGTCGTGGAGCACTACCAGCTTAGAGAAGTGGCTCAATGAAAATAAATAAAGAAATATGTTTTGAGAAATAAAAGATTTCCCTGTGAAATCACCTTATTGTAAATTATGGGATTTAGTCCTATATTATATAAAACGAGCAGTTTTAATATTAAAAAGATCTTGTTTAAGAAAGCTTCCGCTGTCATTTAAACAGATACCACAGGATTTCCTGCCTCGCGGCTCTGGACCGGGTTAAACCGGGGCCAAGGGCCGTGACAAATAGCGTCGTGATAAAAAGAACCAACATACGAAAATTACGAAACGGCATGACAAGCTTGAGTTAAAATTTGATTATATATATACTTGATCACATAGAAAAACCCATTCCCACAAAAAGTGAGTTTTGAGCCTTTATTGAGCATACAAATACACATCTTTAGACTAAATGCTCATTTTTCGTTTCTTGTGTGAATAGCCGCTTGGTTCTTACGACTCTAGAACTTGCCACGACGATTCATTCCCGGTCCTTACCAACTTAGACCCAAGTAAGTAAATGATGGAGGCATTAGGACTAACCCTTTTTCTTTCAAAACCATTATTTTCAATTTTCTTTTCACCCACCTAAAAACTCCCCCTAGTTAACCCCTTTGAGCCTAAACCTTTCATTTCTTTACCCTAAAAACCCTTTTACCCACCAAAACCCTTTTTATTTTTACTCTTTACTTTAGTAACAAGCTCGGTTTTCTTGTGACTAAAAAAAATGATGATAAAGTTTGAAATAAACAAACAAAGCGCTTAAAACAAAAAGCTTGTTTGAAGAAATACTTCACAAAAAAATAAAAAGTCACTAAAACAAAATGTTTTACGAAAACCGACGCTTTTTATGCTTTTCGCTCTTTTCTACTAACCACTAACCCATTCACCCACCTTTAGCCCAAGCCTTTACCCAAAAAGTCCTCTTGATATTTACAAAGGTAACAAGTTAAAAAGGAGGAGGATTGATTGCTTGGCAAGCTTATGGTAGGAACAAGTTCCATGCCGCTCTCGAGTGATTCACTAAAAATACACCTTCGGCCGAGTGTGAGTGATTTCTCCCGTGAGGTATGTGAACTTGTATATAAATGGAATTTAAAAAAAAGGCATGTTATGCCCAAATAAGTAATTTATCCTATGAAACGTTCTAAATAAATCATAACGAATAGGATTGTAAATAAATAAAAATAAAACCCAAAAAAATATTGGATTCCCGACACTCTATGACAAGCCAAAACCTTCTCTTCTACCCATTCCATTTGGGAGTGTAAGCCACATATTAAAGAGTTTTGCTTGAGGACAAGCAAAAGTTCAAGTGTGGGGGCATTTGATGTGCGTAAAATGCAACATATAAAATACATCAAATAAGGCATAAAACTAACCCTTTTTAAGTACTAATGTTGGAAAAAGAGTGCTTTTGTCTTCCTTTTGTATTTTTAGGATTAAATGAGCTCAAATTCACAAAAGAAGCAAAAAGACATCTAAATCTAACATAAATACAAGAAAAGGAACACAAGTGGATTGCCCAACCCCTCAACGGCAAGCAAAATACAGAAGACAGAAGACAGAACACGCCCCGTGCTCAGCCAGCACGGGGCCGTGCCCAAGAAGCAGCAGAAAAGACAAACCTATAGAAGCTTCTATTGCCCACCACGGGGCCGTGTCCAGCGGACACGGGGGCGTGGCGAAAGTACAGCAGGCGCATTAATTGCAATTGCGAATTACAATTAATGAAGAGAGAGAGTGTCAGACAGGCACGGGGGCATGTCCAGCGGACACGGGGCCGTGCCTAGCCTTCTGTTCAGCCTATAAATAGGAGTGCTTGGTTTTATTGCAACTCATCCCTTGGCACACCACCTCTCTCACACTTCATCCACCACCCACCACCACCATAACACCATCATCCACCACCATCATCCATTGTCCATCATAGAGTGTGTGAGTCGTCTCGGGATCCAAGATTGATCGTAAGAGTTCTTGACAATCAAGGCCATGTTTGCCTAAGTCTCTTACATCACTTGGTGAAGACAAGTGTTTAGTATAATACTTTTTATTTTTAATCTTTTGCACTTTTTATTTGGTTTTGTATTAATGACTTTAATAACTAGTTGCTTATGTTGAAGGTGATCTTTCCTTATCGTTTGTCCGTGGTGTCTTGGCATTATTTTACTGTCTATATAAAATAAAAGATTTTCACCATTCATATCTCCACGGTCTATATGGAGGTATGTTGGCTACCTGGTCGGGGGTTAAAGGAACGGTTTGGTAAGGGTCTTGCCCTTGTTCAGCGTTTAGAGGTCCTGCAAGGGACCTGGGTCAAATTTAGTAGGATCTCCTTCAATGCCCATAGGTATTGGATGGCGGGGATCCAAACTCTTTGACCCCCTCATAAGTTAACTACTATTAATACTATAACCCGGCTATTTAGGACTGTATCCCTGCTGACTCAGACTACTTAGTCGAGGGTAACGTCACCGCCAAAAGCGGGGCCTACCATAATTTGCATTGATAACTTAATTCATTATCTTCCAATAATCCAACCCTTTAGGATTGTATCCTTACTGACTCAAACTACTGGGTTGAGGGTAACGTCGCCTTCAAAAGAGGGGCCTACTACAATAACTAAGATAATCTCTTAAACAAGTGCAAAAGTTCGAAAATAATCAAAGGTTATACTAATACACGAGTCGGATCCAAGTGATTCATCTTGTCTATCTGTTTTTATTTTATTTTTATTTTTCAGCATTTAGTTAGTTTTTATTTTCTTAGTTTAAAAACCTTTTCTAACATTTTGATTTGATTAGATGTTGAGGATAAACCGGTACTAAAAGCTCTTGTGTCCTTGGACGACCTCGGTATCTTACCAACACTATACTACGTCCACGATGGGTGCACTTGCCCATATGTGTGTTTAGTGTTAGTAAATATCGTGTTTTATAAATTTAAAACTTGGCTAAAAGTGTAAAAAGGGCTTAAAATATACATCAAAAATATATTACACTATACGCACATCACAATGTCCCATTATTTTTAAGCAATGAAATTACATCAAAATTAACATGGCCAAGTCGAGCATGCCATGTTTCAAACGAAGCTTTAGAGGTTTTATGAGTAGCCATTAAGGCTTTATTGTTTTCACGAAGGACGTAGAGGCCATCCTCACGGCATCCCTGGGCTATTGTTTGCTTGGTCCGGTGATCCTGGATGTAAAAATAGGGATTAGAAAAAATGACATCAACATGATTATCTTCTATTAGTTTACCAATAGATAGAAGATTTTTAGAAATAGTAGGAACAACTAAAACATTGTTGAGTTCGAGATTACCAAGTAATTTGGTGTTACCAATGTGAGAAATGGGCAAGGATTCACCATTGCCGAAATAAACCTTTTTATTAACTTTAATAGGGGTGGCGTTTGGAAGAGATGATGTATTTGGGAGCATATGAGTGGTAGCACCCGTATCGGAAGTCCAATCGGGGATGGAGGAATTTAGACCACATTGAGCGTGAAAAGCTTGGGCAATTTGATCATCCGAGGACGGAGCCAATGCCGCGAATGATGCAAGATGCCAACACTGAGATGCAAGATGTCCGGTTTTTAAACACAATTGACAAGTAGGACGAGTATTGTTAAATTGAGAGGATCCAAAATTCTGTCCAAAAAACCCACGTGATGGGCCACGAGACTGTCCATGATTTGGACGAGTGGGCCTGTTGGGCCTGTACTGTTGATTTTGTCTTGGGCCAGATGAGGGCGGGCCACGAGAAGGCTGTCCACCAGCCCACCTGTGATGATTTTCTCTGTTTTGAGCAACAAAGGCTACTATGGGTTGAGAAGGTTCTAAATTCAGATTTTTAATGAACAATTCATGGCTCTCGGCGCTAGCAAGAAGGTCGACAAAGTTCGGTATGGGTCGGGAAGATCGAATTGTTGTGGAGAAACTTTCAAATGATTTTCCAAGACCACAAAGAAACCAATGGAGTTGATCCATTGGGTCAACGGGATGACCAATAGCATTTAATTGGTCACAGATAGATTTAAATTCACGGCCAAAGTCGGCCACAGTTTTATCTCCCTTTTTTATAGCGTGTAAGTTGTCACGAAGGTTTTGAACACGCTTGACGGATGTGTTACAAAAAGTCGCCTCAAGGGCAACCCAAATGTCACGAGCCGTAGAGGAACCGACCGTGACGGTAAGAGCTTCTTCAGATAAGGAAGCGTTAAGAATGATTATTGCTTGGTGTTCCTCTTGAATCCAAGTGTTGTATTCAGGATTGATAACCTCTTTATCATTGCTTTTTATCAAATGGGGAGGCACAGTTTGAGAACCATCAATGTGAGACAAAAGGTGTTGAACAGAGAGGATGGGTATTATCTGTTTATGCCAATATAAGTAATTTGAGTCGGATAACTTGATGGTGATCAATGGGGCCAGCCCATTCATGGGTAATATTGAGGATGAAGAGGAGGTAGACATGATAGAAGAGAGGATAGAAAGACAACAGAGGGAAAAAAACAAGAACAGAGAGGAAGGCTGGAAAGAAACGGTGAGGGAGAGAGGGGAAAAAAATCAGGAGTTTGAAGGGTGGCTCGATACCATAATAGACAATGGATTTATTATTTATTGCATGCATACAAAGAGAACTATCATCCCAATATATAGAGGGAAGCTAGAGGCAGTAAATAATACAAGTAAATACATGTAAATAAATAAGAGACTTTTGGTATTATCTAACATGGTGCCATGCCACGGGGTTGCTATTCAACTCTTCCAATTGCATTCAGTCGGTAGACGGTACTCGGTGTTTCGAATGTTATCGCCGAATTAACATTTAGATGATAAAATGATGTGACTGTGTGGCATTTGATTTGTAGCATCCACATGTTTTCTGGTGTTGAAGTTTCTACCTCCCTTTGCGGCCAGAGCTTAGGTGAGCTAGTGACTACACTATGTTGTAGAGATTTAGTGTTTTGTTCCCCAACAACACCAAGCGTAGGTACAAGGATTAGAAACTGGGCTAAGGAGACCAATATTTCATGGGAATGGTGGCGACGGTTTTCTATTTTTAATGTTTTTATGATGTTTTCTAGCTGGGTTGGGGCTGGTCAATGCATCTTGTTTGCATGTTTCTTTCGTTTCTGTTTTTGTGGTGTATATAGTTTTGGCTGTAGCCTCTTGCTATATATTGAATAAAGATTACGTTGGCCTTTGAAAAAAAAACATTGGATCTCAACTCTGCTTTAATTAACTAGTATTAAATAACGATTACGATTTTATACTCATTGAGTAAACTTTTGAATAAACACTCCAGCTACTTTTGCATAAACACTCCAGATCTGAAACCGGAGGTTGAGCTGTAACACCTCGAAAATTCATGTCCAATAATGTATCGACACGTGTCATGAGCTTTAAACGTGTAAAAGATTACTTTAGAGGGACTAAAGTTGACAAACAAGGAAAGTATGTGAATATAAGGGTTCAAAATGTCAACAACGGATAAATATATCTTTCAATAACCCTACATGATGTTTATACCCTTAAACGAATGAGTCATGGATCATACGAAGCTAATTATGAAAGAAAGTGAGGAATTACAAACTACAGGGGTTAAATGTGTCAACATGTTTAAAGTATACCTTTGAGTGACCTTTTAGCGAACCTGAAGCTTTGTAATGATTAATTATACTCACAAGAATCTGTGATAAAATTTCACAAGGTTTCGATAAAGTATGAGAAAGTTATGACAATATTCGTATACGAGGGGTTAAAAGCGTCAACGTTGAAATTTAAGACTTTTCGGTGAACGTATGAATAACCGGGGACTTAACAAAGTTGGTTTATGACTTGGGGTCCTTAAAAGTCAAATTAGAGGGTTAAAAGTGCAATATGGAAGCTTAAAACCATATTTGGAAGGACCAGGGGCTGAAATGCAATATTTGAAACTTGATTAACCTGGACCCAGGCTTCACACGGGCCGCGTAAGCCCAGGCAGGACCTTACGCGGGCCGCCTGGCACTCCCAGTAACAGAAAAATCATGGCAGCTGCCTGTACAGCCGGTTTAACCGACTTAAAAGCCTTGTTTTCGATTCTATGGACTTGTTTGATGGTTTTAAAGAGCTTAGGGACACTTGGAATGATCCCATAACATTTGTAGACTTGTTTGTAATGATCCTAAGGCATCAAGAACTCCTATATAAGAACCTATTTGTTGCAAGCTTGGACACTTGCATTCAAAACCTTCACAACTTGGTTTCTGGAGGTTCCTGGAGCTCAAGACTCATTCCTAGTGATCATTAGTCGTGCATAGGACCTTGGTAAGCATCATTAACCTTTCTTAATTCGGTTTAGCTTAGTTATTTAGCGTAAAGTCAAACCATCATAATTAAGATTTGACTTCGTCATTAATCTTAATTTGTCCAGTCAAATTGCAAATTTAAAGTACCTGTGAGTTGGTAATTATGTGGGCAATAAACCCTTAAAAGGGCACCCTCTGATTCCCGCTCTAACTAGGTCAATTGTCGAGTCAAACTTGATCTTAAAAAGTAACATGAAGCCTATTTTCAAATAAATGCATAATTAGCAATGTAAAGGCTATGCAACCTATTTTGTCATTAACATAACTTGGTAATTAATGTAAGCACATGTCTAAACATGTTCAACTCGACAATTTTCAGTGTAAACTCGGATTGGGACCGAAAGTCGCATACTTTGACTTTTGCTTTGACTTTCAGTTCTGACCCGTTTAAGCATAGTTTAGAAATGCCTTAGAGCTTTATTAGGACCAAGTTACCTATAAGTATAACCCTCTGAGATTATACAACTTGGTTCATTAGTTATCCGATTCATATGCATATTTCCGTTAAATGCCTATATGTTGACCATTATGCCCATATAACCTTAAAACATGAATTTTGAAAATGTAAAAGAGTAGAAACCTTCACTACTGATTTATAAACTTGTCCCTAAAATTTGACATCAGTTTGAGGTCTAGAATAGGAGTTATGCTCATTAGCGTAAATGAAAAGCTTTTTATTAATTAAACGGCGTAATTAGCGTATAGCCTATCTAAACCCAATTTTTAATACCGAACTTTTTACCCACTGATGTAATATAATATTTTGGGATTTTTGAAGATTTTTATTTATTTTTAGGTTGAGCATAACTTAGAGTTCTAAGTTTAATTCGGTTATTGTCGGTTTTGCCCTTTTGGGCTATAAAATAAGTTTTACAAATCCTTTTGATACCAAACCTTTTTCTACTGATCTAATATGATAAATAAAGTATTTTGAGCCTTCTGGAATAATAAAAATATCAGCTTTCCTTTAAAAACCCGGAAATGGCTCCAAATCGCCTTTTAAGCGTTTTTAACACATAGTATGTATTAAAACTATTTTAAACTTATAAGGTTTGATGCCTACTGATATATTCAATAAATATTTATATTTTAACAGTAATCAAAAGTTTAAACTCAGATTTTCAGTTTTAAGCTTTTAAGCTTATGTGAAATTATCAAAATGCCCCTATGGTGCATAGTATGGTTATAATTGATAAATTTCACATATATATATGATACCCTACTGTTATAACTTATTAAACTAAGTATTTTTACCGATTGCATCAGACCCGAAACTCAGAATTATATTTAAACTCTTTTATAACCTTTTAAATAACCAAAATGCCCTTACGGGGCATAATTTGAGTTTAAATTCATATGGGGCATAATAGAAGATATCTTACTGATGTCACAATATTTTTAAAGCATATTAACTTAGGAAACTTGTATATGACTCCTTTGGTTAGCCGTTACGCACTTTTCGCGTTCGGATCGGCTTATGTAACTAGTTTGCATATATTAGCCGAAACGGGTCAAACCATATCGTTTTCATCTCAAAATCCAGAATGTGTTTAGTTTACCCATATTAAACAAGTATCCAAGCTTTTCGGGTCAAAACCACATTCTAAACCGGTCTTCGCTTTACAATGCGTTTGAACCTTGTCTTCCTTTTGAAAACTAACCGGTCTAAGTCTAAGCTTAATTAAAGACCTGTTAGGATTCTAATAGGTTATTAAAAACCTTCGTTCCAGATTAGGAGCCCAGTAAAAGCTACGTGCACTTGCTGTATTTGATTTATACTTTGCTTAGGTAAATACTCTTAACTTATTTTCCCTATACGGGCTTGGGATATGGTACTATAAAAGTACCGCTTGGTCGGGTGTGTGTAGTCATTTAAATCGTATTGTGATTAATGTATTTGCATGACCCGTTTAATATGTATTATTTGGTGTATGGCCCTTGGGGGTTAAATGACCATGTCCCGGATATCCTTGGCATCATTCAAAGAAATGGCCACGACCTAAGCACGGGGTGTAGGCGTACACCTGACAGCAGCATTATGTAAAAACTGGTAGCCCACTTAAAGGAATCAACCTTGTGGGTATTATACCTGTGGCGTGTCAGTTAATCTAGACCGGCCCTACAAACCGGCCCTGATGGACGACAAATAAGTAAAACTGTATACAAGATTATTTTTATATAATTGTCCCAAGTTACAAAAGATATTTTTGCCTAAGGGCATTCAAACTAATTTTCAAACTCTTTTCAAAAATGAGTCAGTTAAGTTGTATTTACCAGTGTAAACTGACATATTTTCCAAAAAGGCTAAGTGCAGGTACTATACGTAATAGGCTGGCTACTCCAGGCATCAATAATCAAGTCTCGCAAGCTCTAGATGTCAAAGTCTGTTGAACAAGTTTCCTCTTTATTTTGATCCGCCTGTGGATCTGTTTCAGCCACTTTGTGATACTTAATATTACAATTTTATTCGGTTGAAATAAATCTATCTTTTGCTTCCGCTGTGCATTTAAATTTGTGTTGTTTGACTAAGATGATATCAACTACGTCACGATACTCCCCACCGGGCCCACCGGTAATACGTGGAAATATCGGGGTGTGACATGAGCTGGTCCGGGTCATGGTATCGGGCCAGAAATGCATTGAACCAGAGTTTAACCGACGACCCGGCGGTTGGACCGGGAAACCTGCCGGTCGGACCGGCTTTTGGAAGGGTTGGACTGGTTTTTTAAATATTTTTTTTCAGATTTAACGCTATTAATTTTTATAATATCTACGATACCTTCTGGTTCTTACGTCCGGTCGGACCATTGAACCGGTAAGAAAACCGGTTCGACGTCCGGTCCAGTTCTGAAAACGTTGCTTTTATCTAAAAGTTCTGCGACTTTGTTAGGCAGAGGTTAACCATCTTGATAACTTTAGGAATTAACACCGATCTAAATCGTTTGAAATAAGTAAGGTAGAAAGTGTGAAGATTTTTTTCATTCATCACATTGAAAAGCTGAATTATAAAGGAATACAAATAAAAGTAAATGGAAAATAGAAATGTAACAACATACATTTATTCTTGGAACTAGCAACTAGTAACACATCTTAATATCAAGAATGATTGTTCTGTGCTGCTCTTTCATTAACTATTTTCTCAGCAATGTATCGGCCTAACATCATAGTGGTTGCCTGAGGATTCGTTCCTGGTGCGTTGAAATATGTAGAAGCATCCACAACTCGTAAAGAATCCACCCCTATGACTTTTAAGTGGCTATCAACCACCTTGTTTACCAAGCATCCGCCATGGTGATGCCAAAATGTAGCCAATGTTTGACGACAGAAAGTCGCAATGGACTCTTCATCAGAGGAATCGGTGGGTATTGATGGACCAATATAACTGAAGCGCCTAGGACCAATGATGCTGGGAAACTTATATTCTTCCATAGCTTGAGTTTCCAAAACGTTCCTAAATACATCAACAATATTGCGGCATTGGAGTAGGTCTGCAGTGTTAGAGTAATAATTAAACCGAACTCTTGGGCCAACTGTGACATCAAAAGACGATATTAGATTCAGCGAGCCAGTTGATTTTGGTCTCGAGACCTTTCCTCCAAATACTACCACACTTAAGTTTGCTGGTGGAATCAAGTTTAAGTTAGGAATGAAAGGTATGAGAGATGTAACTCGCGGAATTGCAAGAGACTCCACATATGGGCCACTGTTTGTGATCCCGGCTACACGAACTCCTACATCAGTTAATCTAACGGGCACCAAAAGATTAATGCTATTACGAGGATTATCAGCCATAAATTGTCCGACAAATGGATGGTCCCGAACAACTGGAATATTTAGAGACAAGAGGGACGAATTTGGCCCTAATCCACTTAGTAGCAAAAGTTGTGGACTCCCAATAGCTCCGGCACTCAAAATTACTTCTCCGCCTGTTCTTACATGCACTTCGTGACGTGTTCCATTGGAATCATGGTATCTAACGCCAGTTGCAGCTGTCAAGAAAACAATAAAAATGGTTTTTGTACATAGGATTAAAAGGTATATAAGTTAATTAGCTGGTAAAAAAAACTATGAAAGATATGTTTTCAAAGGATTGCATTATTATATATATTTATTTACTTCTTTAATCATCTAATTGTAATCTATTTATGGGTTCGCCTTTCAGAAAAAAAAAATAATAATAATAATTGTAATCTTGTGTTTTAAAAGATTTTTTTAATTATAATCTATCTATATGAAGAGATTTGTATAAGTTATTTATATGTAGATAAGAAAATTACATTATTTATGAATATTCGTTTAATTCTCTTTATTTATATTATCATGATATATGAAGCAAATCATTCTACTTTTCTTTTTGAATGTTTTTCTAGTTTTCACAAATTAGTCACCGGTCCTGAATATTAAAACGTGGAAGTCTGGAACAGCAAATGCAACAATAATCTATAAGAACCAAAACAAAGTTCAAATGCAAAAAATGAATCATACATGTGGTAAAGCTCTAACCAAGGTTTCTCATATGCTCAATTTGTTAGGCTTCGTTATTATAGAAACTAAAACAAAGTTTAAATGCAAAAAATGAATCATCTTAGTGATATATTTGAAAATGACTGCGTTATTATATTTATGTATTACTTTCATAATTAATTGCTTGTGATCTCTATGTATACAATGTATAGAACTTGAAAAATATTATTCATGAAAACTTTCATTATATTATCACAAGAAAACAATCTTGGTGTCTAAAAGAACTTGAAAATAAATCATGGTTGCACATACCTAAAGGTTCAGAAGTGGAGAAGATGACCCGATCCACAATTGCATGCACTACTACCTTTAAATTATCAGGGTTAGCTTTACTGAGTAGCTCCACCGCACCATGTCGTATCCCGGAATCATCAAATGTCGAACCACCAATCTTGGTACCTTGAACATGGTCCAGGATGAACCCATTCCCCGGACCAACTCCAGCTTCTACGAACGCGTTATACGTAGATGCTTGCCACCTACGCAAATGATCTGTACGAGTAACAATACTATTTTCTACCCACTCATACGCGCTATTAACAGCACTCATGTCCCATTCAATACCCGAGTTTTGGTAAAAGTAATCATCACCTCGGGAATAAAACCCGAAATTTATCATGCTAGTACCTCCCAGAACCCTCCCTCTAAAGTTTAATACACCATCTTCAGTGATAAAGCTTTGAGCAGGGGAATCAAAGGGGTTTGTATATAAGATGGGGTTCAACATTCTGTCTTCGTACACGATGTTAGGGTCCGAACTGGCTACACCACCTCGCTCAAGCAGTAATACAGAATACTTTTCTGATAAAGTGGCGGCTAATGGGCAACCTGCGGTCCCTCCTCCAACGATAATGTAATCGTATGCTTCCTCCGGAGTAAAATCAGTGGCTTCGTGTGTGAAACCAAGGTAACTATCATCTGCATATGCTATAGACAATGAATGTTCTTTAAGGGGTTAGGGGTTGAACCTGCGAATTCGTTTAGCTAGACACAGTGTTGTCGTGTGAACCCAATGGGTCACTCTTTAATTTGTTTAACCCATTTATTTTTTATTATATTTTTTGGAATACGTAGTGTGTCAAAATTTTTATTGGTTGGTATATTATGCTTTAAAAACTGAAGGAAAAATGAACATAATATTCATAATTCAAATGTAATTATTCGGAATACATTTCTATTTCTTTTTTTTATTTTGTAAAAATGTAAATGTAAAGTAATATTCCTATTCCTTTTTTATTTTGTAAAAATGTAAATATAAAGTAATAATATGTGACAAAATAAAAGTAAAAGTAAAATTGGCCGTGTTCAGATCAACCCCAAATATTCATATTGTGTTCGGGTTCATATATTTTACATGATTTTTGGGTTCATGTCACACTATCCACCGTTTATCACCATTACATATGATATGAACATCTCCTCTATTATACAACTCATAGAAAAGTTATATAAGTAGAATTGCATTATGATACGACCCGTATAATAAATAATTTAGCAATATGATGCATTTAGTAAAAACGGAAAAGGTACGTGAGGAAAACTCTTTTGGTAATAAAAGTGAGTAGAAGTTGTAACATATCTCACGATTGACGGAGAGAAAGAAAGAAATGAGGATTACATGCCTGAATGAGAATTAGGTTCTAAGAAACATTCGATTTTCCATTGCAATCTGACACAGATCACGAGAAGAAACACTGCAAGCAGTTCATGGTTCACCTTCTTCATATTGTTGTTCGAACACAAAGATAGATAGATAGATAGATATATAGAGTGGGATGGCCTTTTAAAATAAAAACGTTAGTTGACCTTCGTTCATAACTAGCTTAGTGATATGAAAATACACATGGTATTTAATCTTATAAATTAGACAATCATGTGATAAATTATTTCACTTATTTTGCACATGGTATTTATATAATCTTAAAGAGGAATGTCGGTGGACATTCCTCTTTTAACCCCTTAAGTTTTTTCAAAGTTCATTTTTACCCTACAGACATTTCTTTTTGACATTAAGTTTTTCAACTTTCATTTTCATCCCTTTTGTAGGCCCTTTAGTTTAGGCTATGTAATTTTCAACCCCTTAACTTTTTGTAAACTTTATAAAATGTCACTTTGACCCATCGAGAGTATATATATTCTGTTTTTTTCTTAATACATTCGGTCGTTAACTTAAAAAAAATTGTTCTATGCTTAACTTTATGTACGTGTTGGTATAAAAAAGTGTTGGTCTACGTTTCGATGAAAAAAATTGTTTGAAAACAAGTCGGATAAAATATAATACGTTTTTTGCTTACTTTTTTATGTATGTTTCGATGTCAGGTTTGCTCAGAAACACTATTCAGGTCAAATATAATACGTCTTGATTTGACAAAATAAATTCAAGTTGGTCTACGTTTCGAAGTAAATTTTGTTTTCAATTATAATACGTTTTCGAGCATACTTTCTATGTATGTGTCATTTGTTTAAAAATAAACGGGTCAAATACGATTCGTGATTAAATTCGATTTGGTCTACGTTTTAACGTAAAGGGTCGTTAATAATCTATATATAATCACGCCGCATAGTCGGTACAATATTCGAGTTTGTCTACATTTCGACACAAATTTCGTATACGTTTTCCTATAAGTTCGAGTTTGTCTACGTTTCAACGTTAACTTGGTGTACACTTTCATGCTTTATTTTGTACATTTCCTACATATGATTCAAGTCGCATATTCGTTTTGACTTGATGGTATTCGAGTTAGTCGGGTCGCATATAATATCTTATGATTGTATGGTATGAATTTAATTTACTTTACGTTTTGATCGAATCACGATGCTTATATAGCTTAAACTGAGTTCAATCATACGCATAACGCTTGAACTAATTCATTTGACCTTTACGAAGTATCCGCGCCGCAACGCGCGCAGATCTTATTACTAGTTTAATCTTATAAATTATACAAGAGTAAACTGCCATTTTGGTCCGTGATGTTTGATCACTTTTGCCACTTTAGTCCAAATTTCAAACTTTTTACATCTGTGTCCCTGTGGTTTCAGTTTTATTGCCAGTTTGATCCAAAAATGAAATAAGGTCATATTTGTCTTATAGAATCTTGCTATTTTGTCCTTTTCCTCAGGGGTAAAATAGTCATTTTAAACATTATATAAATATATATAAATAAAATTAAAAAAAAAACTAAACACCAGTCTCACAACTCTCTCTTCATTTCTTTTTATGAATCTACCGTATAAGTAAAAAAAATCAAGTCGAGCCAAAAGGGTGTTCAAATCAGATCAGTGAATAAGGGAATTGAAGCTAAACAAAGCAAAACCCAGATTCTAAATGAAAAACCCACATGAGATTCAACTTCAATTGTTGAAAGCACAACACATGTAATTGTAATTAGAAAAGTTATATAAGTAGAGATCTAGAAGAAATCAAGAGAGAGCAAGAGAGATCCATACTTAGAAGCAGGTAGAAATGTTGGTGAATTTGAATTGGAAAGAAGAGGTGGGGTTTAAAGAGTAGTGAGAATGAAAAGGACAGGGGAGCTTTAATGGCGGATGATAATGGTATGTCAGAGGTGATGCGGCGGAGGTGAGCCCAAACCCTGGTGGCAGAGGTGATGCGGCAGGTGAGCCTTAACCCTCGTTATCTAATTATGGTATGTCACCGATCTCCATTCCCCCAATCTGAATGTGAGCCCTAACCCTAGTGGCAGAGGTGATGCGACGAGCGGCGGAGATGATGGTGTTGTAGAGGGTTGCCGGTTCGGATCGAAGATGGAGGATGGTGTTTGGTGATGGAGAATGGCTGTTATTAAGGTTTAAACATAAAATGGAGTTGTGGGGAAGGAGATGGTTCTGGTATTAAGGTACAAACATAAAATGACCATTTTGCCCCTAAGAAAAAGGACAAAATAGCAGGATTTTATAAGACAAATATGACCCTATTTCTTTTTTGGACCAAAATGACAATAAAACTGAAACCACAGGGACTCAAATGCAAAAGGTTTGAGATTTGGACTAAATTGGCAAAAGTCACCAAACATCAGGGACCAAAATGGCAGTTTACTCATTATACAATCACGTGATAGATTATTTCACTTATTTTAATATTAAAAATATCATATTGTTATTAATATATATATATATATATATATATATATATATATATATATATATATATATATATATATATATATATATATATACAGGATTAGGTTCAAACGTGAACAATTTCTCCAAAGTGAACTGCGTGAACTGATCTTGGCTCTTGATTTTTATGATCTTAAGATTTTAAGTGAATGGCATGATGGTAATTATTTGGTTATTTGTTACTATTTAATTAAGTGAACAAGGGTATATGTATAATTTCCATATTAACTTGATTGCATAAATCCCGTTTATATCCACATTTAGGTTTCAAAATCCCACACATATCTTTCTCTATCACATATCAGCGCCGACAAGCAGAGGGGACCATCGAAGACTGCATCAGTCGCCGGAACTGGCCGGAAAAGCAGAGGAGACCATCGAAGTGGTTAAGATCTGTGTACCAGAAATAGTTCTGAGATTCGAAGTGGTGAAGATCTGTGTACCGGAAAAGCAGAGGAGACCATCGAAGTGGTGAAGATATGTGTACCGGAAAAGCAGAGGAGACCAACAAACTGATAACTCTGAAAATCTGAGATTCAAAGTGATGAGAGACGAAAAATCGATTGATTCATACCTCCGATCTGCATAAATCCGGTCTAACGAAACAGCATAAATCCCGTCCGATCTACATAAATCTCGTCTGATCTGCGAAAAAAAAGTATAGGGCCCTAGATCTGCATAAATCCCGTCCAATTGATTCATACCTCCGATCGATAACCATCACCTGCTCGATATCTACTACCTCCGATCGACACCTGTACCAACCGATGATTACAACCTCCATCTCCGATTGACCGCCGTCGACCGACCGCCGTCAACCTCCATCTCTGATTGACCGATCGACCACCGACCAGGTATGAAGTTTGCAATTTTTCATTGTTTTTAATGTTGAAAATTATTATTGTTATTTTTTGATTGAGGTTCTGAAGATTTTTTTGAGTTTGATTATTGAAAAAAAAAGTGTGCAATTTTTCATTGTTTTGATGTTGAAATTATCATTGTTTGATTGAGGTTATGAAGATTGTTATTATTGTTAAGTTGTTTAGCGTTTTTTGGAGTTCAATTTTTTTTATTTTGCTCTGTTTTTAATGCGATGTACACATGTGTATTCTGATTTGTTCTGTTTTTAATGCGATGTACACATGTGTATAGCGTCTGTTTTTTTTTTTTTTTTTGTGATATCTCAGTTTTTTTGTGTATTGAATGTGTAAAGTTTTTGATGTACACTTGTGAATTATGCAAAGTATTAGTTGCTGAGTTTTTTTTGCTCAATTTTTTTATTTTGCTCTGGTTTTAACGCGATGTACACATGTGTATTCTGATTTTGCTCTGTTTTTAATGCAATGTACACATGTGTATTCTGAATTAACGCGATGCACACATGTGTATAGCGTCTGTTTTTGTGATATCTCAGAATTTTTTGTGTATTGAATGTGTGAAGTTGTTAATGTACACTTGTGAATTATGCAAAGTATTAGTTGCTGAGTTTTTTTATTCTATTATAGGAGATGTCATTAACTAGAAAAGTGGAGATGAAATTTCGATAAGAATGATTCACATATGAGGTCGATAAGGATGATCCACATATGTTTGTTTGCTTGGTCGATAAGGATGATCCACATATGTTTGTTTGCTTGGTTGATAAGGATGATTCAGCATACAATGTGGCGAATAGTTGTAAAAGATTATGTTTTTTGTTTTTTCAGTTATGTTGGGTTTATTGTTTTGACGAAACTGGAACTTGTAATTATATGTTTATTTTTTGTTTGGTTTGGAAAACATTATGGAACTTGTAATTTGTTAAATATAAAATAGTTTTACAGGTATTGTTAGCTAATTACACATATGTACGATGCTAGTACACATGTGTACTGTTCTATTTATATCCAATTACACATGTGTATACCACTATACCGTTGAAATATGAAGGTTACATGGATCTTAAAAATCAAAATTTGAATTCTAGTGATGAAATCTGAAATAAAAATTAAAATTGAAATCTGGTGACTTATTGTTTACTTTGATAATTATCTTATTAATAAATAAAACATAATGTGGATAATGAATTTAAAATAGGAAAGATGTAACTTAATTCAATTATTAAAATAATGATTTAAATATAATTTTTTATATAATTACAATCATACCCTTAACAACTAAAAAGGAAATCAAGGATCCAGATCTGTTCACACAGTTCACTTTTGGGAGGTTGTTCACGCTGGAACCCTACCGTTTATATATATATATATATATATATATATATATATATATATATATATATTATTGACATTTATTTTTATGCTTTTCAATTGATTAAAACATACTACACATTTTTCGTTGCGTCGTACAACTTTTGTTTAATTACTGAATTTATTGACAATTAACCTTTCTTGTATCCTAAACTATACAGAGTACTGTGTAGCAAACTGAGTAATGATTAGCATAATAATGTATTTTTTTGTGTCGTAAACTATATTATACCTGGAACGATAGGAACTAAACCAATATCGACTCAACAACATCAATACAGGTCTCGGTTTAATCGGAACCGACGTCAACATTCTTTTTTTTGGTTATCGTTCAATGTAACATAATTTGTTTATTTCCAAATATAATATTTTATAAAATTCCGTAAGTATCGTTGCGTAAGTTGGTTTTATCTAAGCTTCAATATAAATATCATTCAAAACACAACCACTGCAACAAGCAGACGAAGCTCACTCCTTAATATTGAAAACCAACGCGATACTCTTTCATGGACCTATCCAAACATATTTTAGAAAAGAAATAATATCACTTTTCTAACATATAATTCTATCATTCTTTAATAACTTTTGTTTGTTAACAATCTAATAATTCTTAATGTACAGTTATAAATAGTTTCTTTTACTACGATATATATATATATACACACATATATATATACATATATATATACACATATATATATATACATATATATATATATACATATATATACATATATATAGAAACGGGATCAGGAGAAAACGCTCAAAAGTATGAGAACGGTGAGAATGCATCCTGGCCTAACACGTGGCGCGGGACATGATCAGGGTCCAAGGGGTATTTTTGTCTTTTCAATCTTCTTTTATTTTCCCAACTCGGTATAATATTTTCTGGCGTCTAAGTTGTTTTTGTCGTTAATTGTATTTATTAAACTTTTTGGCGTTGAATTAATTGTTTTTGTGTCACATAGATAATTTTTTGGCGTTATAGCGTTTTCTGGTCAAATTTTTTTGGTGTTTTTGTGGCGTTTTGTATAATAATTCACTACGAGTCATTAATATTTTCATAAGTTAACAATAAGACCAAATGTTTTTTTGGCGTTTAGTGAATTTTTTGGTGTTTAATACATTTGACAAGTTACTTTGCCAGCACCCGTTCTCACAGTTTTCACACTACTTTGGTGTTTGCAGTTTTTGGCTTTTTATATAATAATATATTTTATTTGTAGAGAATTATATAACAAAACAACAGATAACTTGATAACAAAACAATATAAAATGAAAAAGAAAAAAAAATTAAAAATGGCAATCTAATTTCTCTTCCGAATCTTCACTGTCATCAGCTACTTCTTCTTGAATTTGTTTTGGCATTTCGAACCTTTTGAATACCTTAGCTAGATGTCAACTTTCCAACATAAACCCCGTCTTTTTTCAGACGAAGCTGCTTAGTGGCATCCTGTTTTTTGGTGTGATATTCTTGTTTGGTGGCATGTCATTAAAGATCAACTCTTGCTTGATGCTATTTGTAATAATGGAGTCCAAAATAGCATTTTTCACTTGTCTTGATCCATTTATTCTATGCTTATATTCATCAAGAACAAAGTTCACATGATGGCTCAGTCTCTTTTTCTTGAATATTTGTCCATCTCATTCAGCAAAATATTATTGAGATAACCCCCGTAGAAGAAGAATCCATTCAGTAATAGCTTTTCCATCTGTGGTTATTTTAACCAACATTATTTGGCGTTTTAAAGTTAGTGGTTCCTAGAGTATATGGCTTTTTTTGTTTTTCTGGGTGTGATCAATTTCATTGTGTATATACCCCTCTCTTATAGGAGGTTTTTGGCGCGTAGTTTAGGCGGGACTTCTTTATTGTAATAAATGATAGTAATAAAGTAACCGTCTTTTCAGTTACTGTTTTTTTTATTTACTGTTTTGTTCAGCTTTTATCAGTTTTATAGGTGATAGGCGTCCCATCTTCTAAATTTGGCATTTTTTTTAAATGGCGTTATGTAGACCAAGATGACAAAATACAATAATGGAGAAAATAAAATATTAAGCAGGAAAAATATTTTTGTTATTTTTGGCGTTTTGTAAGAAATAACCTTTTTTAGTATTTTTTTGGCGTTTTGCTAATAAAGAGAGAAATATATCATTTAATTATCTTTAAAAAAAAGATTATACAGAAGAAAAAAAAGAGGAAAAAAATTATAACCCTTCGTCAAAAGGTACTTTATCCGAAAAGTATCCATCACTTGCGTCATCTTCTTCCTCGGAGTCTTCATCTAGATCTTCATCCATGTCATCGCCTTCACCTTCATCAGCTTCTTGTTCCTGAAGATTCGGAAGCCTCCACTTGAACATGTCTTGCATTAACTCCAATTTTGAGTCCATTTCTGTGTTCGTACAAGTGGCGTTATGCAATTCTTCCATGAAACCAAGACCCTGCTTTGTCATGATGTTTTCTAGCCAGTAGACTTCCTGCTCTCCGCTGTCGTATGTAACGGTCACCATGTCTGTTTCATCATCAAAACCCCATGATATCATGACAGGGTCCGGCTTCACATCTGCTTTGATTGGTCCAAATTTCCTGGTTAATGCTTTTATAAGCATATGTGTTTGATGTCATTAGTTGTCTAGAGCGATGCCAAGGGATAAGATACCCCTCTGTACCTCTTCTTCCATCTTCAAAATTTCCCTGACCGTCTTGACATACACCCTCCATCTGCTGTCAAAATGGGGGACGAATATGAGCTGTAAAAGACCCTTTTACCCTTAATGAAGCGCGTCCCATATAATAAAATTGATGTTATTAACGAAAACGCCACCACACAATCTAGGCCATGGATTGTTTTGATCGAACGACGCATAAGCGTTCTCACCGTTCTCATACTTTTCATCGTTTTTTCTCTAAATCCTGATCCTATATATATAGGGTCAGGATTTAGAGAAAACGGTGAAAAGTGTGAGAACGGTGAGAACGCTTATGGATCGTAACAATCCATGGACTAGATTGGCGCGGTGACATTTTAGTAAATAACACCAATTTTACTACGTGGATGCGCGTCATTATGGGTAAAAAAGTAAAAAACCATTCCTCACATAAAACGCCATTGAAAAATAAAACGTCAAATAAATACAAAACATCAATTTTATAACTGCGTACTTTTTTCGGTGTTTTTATTTAAGTTCTCTGGCTACAAAAACGCCATAAAATATGAAACGCCATTTTACATCCGGATAAAAGTTAATTACATTTTTTGTTATAAAAATAACATCCCGCCTAAACTATGCACCAAAAAAATTCTATAAATAGAAATGCTTCACCACCTTCCGTTTATCACACCAAAAAAAACACACAGTGGTTGCTAAAAGAATTTACAACTCAATGTAAAACGCCAAAAAATATGATGACAGCAAACATCTTTTCTTTGATTCCCAGTAATGTTCTGCATGAAGCTTCATTTAATGATTTGTTACGTGAGTGTAGAAAGATTTTGCTGCATGAGATGGACAAAATTGAAAAAAGAGGGACTGATGACACCCATATGTCATACTGTCATCTTTGTTCCTGAAGAAGGTTTGGATGATAAGAAGAGACCTGTACCAGTGTAAATGCTACTTTGGCCTCAATGAAAATAATGAAGACCACAGGCAGATAGCATCCACCCACAGGGGGTCGCTCTATGTCTCTAACATCCACAAAGACACTTCAACACATGAAGAAAGAAAATAAACAACGCCAAACCCAAAACGCCATTTATTTGTCACATTTCTTGTAGTTTCAAAAGAAAAAAGAGACTGATGACACTGAAGATTTAAAAATCAAAAATTGCTTCTACTTTTTTTTTAATTTTCTTTATTTATTGTTTGTTTTGTAATGTCAGTTAATAAACAACAAAATAATATTAATGTTATAATGAAAAATATAATAAAACGCTAAATTTAGCAAATACGTGTAAAACGTCATAATGCCATAAAAAAGCCCCCAAAAAACTACCAAACTATAATAAAATTAATTTGAACAACTAATATTATAAAAAAAGCGTCAAACAATGTGCAAAGAATATAAAACAAAAGAAGTCCAATAGTTATCTAACCGCCATTGGAAAACAAAACGCCATAATTACAGCCGTCAAAAGATTTGACGTGTGACACCATTAAAACAATTGAGTCTGAAAACAAAACACGGTAAATTGCAAAAAAACAGTAAAATGAAACGACAGAAAACCTAATTACTAACATTTATTATATTAAATTTATTTATCTTTTTTCAAAACTCCATAATTACCTGACATACGCGAGAAAAAAAAAGTCAATATAAATGAAGATCATCAGAACCCAAGCTCAAACACGCCAAAAAGACTAAAACGCCACATATTCTCCAAAACGCCAAAGAATTTAAAAAACGGCTAAGGTTATTGCATGGAGGTTTGAAAGGAAAGAAAAACGATTCATCATAAAGTTCTCTGACAGGAGAAGGGTAAAGGTAAGAACAATAAAAGCCATGATGAGAATGAATGAAAATGTTCAGAAGGATATCCTGACCCTTAGGGTTCCAAGAGACAACGATTGTAAAAGAACAAGAACTGTAATAAAAAGACTGGAGAGAAAGTTTCCAGCAGAAGATGATGAAGATGAAGATGATGATGATATTGAAGAAACTCATATACCAAAACTTAGCAGTTGGGTATTGCATGAGGAAGAAGGAACACTTGAAGTTACTTACAAAACGGGGTGCAATATTCAAGACCAATGGAAGAAATATTGAAGACAGGGTTGCTATTTATCATTGAACAACTCTGTGATTTAACACCTTCAAACGATCCAAAATCCAAGGATGCAGAGATATTCAAGAATAGGCTGCAGGAAAGAAGAGACGAGCTGATGGCGCTATACGCAAAAATGAAATTTGATGATGAAGAATTTGAACAAAGTAATGAAGAAAGCGATGGGTACATCTCTGATGTAATCCCACCTACGGAAGACTATTAGTTTATTTTGATTTTCGTGTTATTGTAGTTTTATAAAATATTAATCTATGGTAATGAATTATTAACAAAAAGATACAAAACGCCAAAAATGACATGGAAAAAGCCATAACGCCAAAAAATTAACTATGTGACACAAAAAGAATTAATTCAACGACAAGAAATCTGAGAAAAAACAATAAAACGCCAAATAATTAATAAATCTACATAACGCCAAAATTATCTTGCACGCAAAAAATAAAGAAGCATGTCAAACGCGAAAATCGTGAAAGGAGAAGAATACTAAAAAGACAAAAAAAAACCCTCGGACCCCTGATCATGCCCCACGCCACGTGTTCGGCAAGGATGCGTTATATATATATATAGAGAGAGAGAGAGAGAGTAAGGTTCATTTGAGAACCACCTTTATTGTAAGAAACCATGAAAACCAATGTGAACACACCGAAAAAACCTAAAAAAAAAACTAACCACCACCACCCTCCCCCCCCCCCCAAGCTAAATGCTAAAAACTAACCCCCCCCCCCCCCCCGCCCCAATAAAAAACCTACAAAACACACATTTTTTTTTAAATATTTTTTTTAGCTAAAAATCGCTACTTTTAGTAGTCAAAAAAAATTTTATTCTTTTCTTGGTAACGAAAATTAGCGATTTTTCGGTAAAAAATATTAAAAAAAATTCGTGTGTTTGTTAGCTATTTTTAGGTATTTTTGGTTGTTTTCACATTGTTCTCGCGGTTCTCGCAATAAAGGGTGGTTCCTAACGGATTTTTCTCCTATATATATATATATATATATATATATATATATATATATATATATATATATATATATATATATAGGGGATAGATCATGAGAAAACTAGTTTAAATGAGAAAACCAAAAAACTAACTGAAAAAGCCTAAAAATCATACCAATTTTTTTTTTTACAATTTCTTATAAAAAATCGCTATTTTTTATGTATGAAAAAAAATTTAATTTTTTTTTTGTTTTACTGCACATGTACACTAATACAGAAAGCCTAAACCACTTAACCCACCCTCCACCGACACCACCCGAAAAACCTAACCCCCACCCCTCCCCCTCTCGAAAACCTAAAACTAAACCCTAAACATAAAGCCGAAAAAAACCCACCCCCCCCCAGCCCTCAAAAACCTAACCTCCCCCCCCCCCCCCATCCACAGTTTAACGCCATTACATATGATATGATATGACATGATATTCATGTTGTGTTTGGGTTCATATATTTGACGTGATTTTTGGGTTCATGTCACACCATCCACCGTTTAACACCATTACATATGATATGAACATCTCCTCTATTATAAAACTCATAGAAAAGTTGTATAAGTATGTTTGCATTATGATACGACCCGTATAACAAATAATTTAGTAATATGATCCGTTTAGTAAAAACGGAAAACGTACGTGAGCAAAACTCTTTTGGTAATATATGTGAGTAGAAGTTGTAACATATCTCACGATTGATGGAGAGAAAGAAAGAAATGAGAATTACATGTCTGAACGAGAATTAGGGTCTAAAATACATTCGATTTTTCATTGCAATCTGACACACATGAGAATTGAGAAGAAACAATGCAAGCAGTTCGTGATTCACCTTCTTCATATTGTTGTTCGAACACAAATATAGATAGATAGATAAATAGAGTGGGATGGCCTTTTAAAAGAAAAACGTTAGCTGACCTTCGTTCATAACTAGCTTAGTGATATGAAAATACACATGGTATTTAATCTTATAATTAGGCAATCATGTGATAGATTATTTCACTTATTTTGCACATGGTATTTAATCTTATAAATTATACAATCATGTGATAGATTATTTCACTTATTTTAAGATTAATAATATCATATTGTTATATATATATATATATATATATATATATATATATATATATATATATATATATATATATATATATATGGGAGCGATAAAATGAAAACCACCTTCAGTTATAAGAATTGCAAGAACTAGTTCCTAACCACTAGATTAACAAGATGGATGGATAAGAATAAAAGAAACTAAAATTAATATTAAATACATTTTCTCTTATTATTTCTTTAATATTTTAATGCAAAAGGCTAGTTTAGTAAAATTACTATTTTTTTGTCTTTTTGTCTATATTATTTTTTATAACTTTTTTGTTTTATTATATTATTTTTTATTTTTTCAAAAGAATTTTTTTATTAAAAAAATTTTTAAATTCAAATTTTTTTAACAAGACAATTTTTTTTGCGCGCCGTTTTTACGCCCGGCTTTTTCACGCATCGTTTTTTAACGGGTAGTTTTTGCACGCCGTTTTTTACGCTCGGCTTTTTCAAGCGTCGTTTTTTTTAATGCGCCGTTTTTTACGTCCCGTTTTAATGCGGCGTTTTTTACGTCCCGTTTTTTTCGCGGCGTTTTTATGCGCCGCATTCACGCCTCTTGTTTAGGCACTGTTTTATCACACGGTTTTTTACGTTTTACAATTTACGTAGAAAAAGTTTTACGTTTTACGTTAAAAAGTTTACGTTTTACGTTAAACTTTTTAAACTTTTTACGTTTTACGTTAAGCTTTTTACGTTTTACGTATAACTTTTTACGTTTTACGTTAAACTTTTTACGTTTTACGTTAAACTTTTTACGTTTTACGCTAAACTTTTTACGTTTTACGTTTTATGTTAATCTATTTACGTTTTACGTTAAACTTTTTACGTTTTACATTAAAAAACTTAGGTTTTATGTTAAAAACTTTACGTTTTACATTAAAAAGTTTACGGTTTACATTAAAGTTTTACGTTTTACGTTTTAATTTTTACGTTTTACAATTTGCGTAAGTTTTACGTTTTACGTTAAAATTTTTACGTTTCTACAATTTATATAAAAAAGTATTACGTATTACGTTTTTACACGAAAATTGTTGGGATTGAACCCTATCAGAGGAACAAATAATTAAAGCCAAAACTGGGTCAGAGCAGTGGATCCAAAATAAGTAGAAGGTATGTATACAAGTCTCTCCCTTTGAAAGTGGTTTCAACATCTGATGACCTCCAATCCACTGATCCTTACAACTACTGACCTACAACTGCTGATCAAGTCAAAGAATAATGAAGATTAAAGCTCTGTTGATCAATCTACTGCTATAGGTCAAGCACTGCTGAAGTTATCAAGTACTGCTGGAGTCACAACAGTGAAAGGATAAAGAAGTAGTTTAGGTTGTTTTATGCAATGCATTGTACAGTAGTTAGCACAAGCAGTGTTTGTATTAGATCAGCTGTTAGAGTTTGTTAGGAGGTTAGATGTCCCTTTCATGGTGATGTCAGCAAAGATGCCACAGTGGTTTGGGCGTGCCTATAAATAGAACAGTAACCTGTACTGTTCTATTAGCTCTTCACCACTTTTCTTCCTGTACGAACAATCACTTTGAGCTCAGGCTGAGGGGGAGTTTGTTACATGCATGCATTGTAATCGTTATTGAAATAAATTCAATCATTCGGTTCTTTGTTGAAAATGTGTGCTAAAAGCAATTCTCCTGTTTGATTGTGTACAAAGTTTGTTTCCATTTATATTCCGCTGCATTACTTGTTCATCTTTCATCTTAAATCAAACATAAAACACAATCAATCCAAACTCAGATCCTAACAATTGGTATCAGAGCTCAGACAGTCAAATTTGATTTAACAGTCATTTTGACATAAATAGTTCAGCTCGCAATCGTTGATACTGATAGTTGTTCGTTTTGTTGAAAAACATAGCAAGGTTTAATCACCATTAAAGTTGATTAATCAGTGCGTGTAAAACAACCAGGATGACGTCTCAATCACAAGATGATAAGAATAACATTGGCTCACTTTTCAAACCACCCATGCTTAAACGAAATGAATACAACATCTGGGAGAGAAGGATGGGACAGATCCTTGCTCAACAGAACACTGATGTTGGAGATTTGTTGTTTTTGGACACATGTTCCTATGGTGCCAAGTGCTGAGGATATAAAGAAGTTCGAACCGAAAAAACCTGAAAACTAGACTGAAACTGATTTTCAAAAGTTCGAACTCGATGCCAAAGCATTTAGCATCATTGCATCTGCATTACCCAATGAAATTTATGCTGGGCTGTTACACTGTAACATTGCCAAGAAATTATGGAATGCACTTAAGGAACAGTTTGGGGGAACTAAAGAAGTTATTGAAAATAATAGGGAAATTCTGAATCAGCAGTATGAAACCTTTTGTCACATTAAGGGTGAATCATTGACTCAACAGTTTGAGCGATTCAGTTGTCTCATTAGTGAGCTAAGACTTGTTAAAGTTACATTTGCTAATTCTACACAAAATAGAAGGTTTCTTAGATCACTACCTGAAAAATGGGATACAATTGCTTTTGTAACTAGGAATTCTGCTGAGTTCAAAGATGATGCGTGTGAAGTGTCGTATAGTATATTTTAAGCCCCTTTAACACTTTTTTTAGTCAAGTTTTAAATTTATAAAACACGATATTTACTAACACTAAACACACAGATGGGCAAATGCACCCATCGTGAGCGTAGTATAGTGTTGGTAAGATACCGAGGTTGTCTAAGGACACAAGAGCTTTTAATACCGGTTTATCCTCAACGTCTAATCAAATCAAAAGTTTAGAAAAAGGTTTTTTGAACTAGAAAAATAAAACTAACTAAAATGCTGAAAATAAAATAAAAATAAAAATAGATAGACAAGATGAATCACTTGGATCCGACTCGTGTTTAGTGTAACCTTTGATTATTTCCGCACTTTTGCACTTTTTAAGAGATTATCTTAGTTATTGTAGTAAGCCCCTCTTTTGAAGGTGACGTTACCCTCAACCTAGTATTTTGAGTCAGCAAGGATACAATCCTAAAGGGTTGGATTATTGAAAGATAATTAATTAAGTTATTAATGTGTAATGTGGTAGGCCCCTCTTTTGAAGGTGACGTTACCCTCGGCTAAGTAGTCTGAGTCAGCAGGGATACAGTCCTAAGTAGCCGGGTTAAAGTTTTAATAGTAGCTTACATATGAGGGGATCAAAGAGTTTGGACCCCCGCCATCCAAAACCAGTGGGTATTGAAGGAGGTCCTACTAAATTTGACCCAGGTCCTTGCAGGATCTATACACTGAACAAGGCAAGACTCTTACCAAACCATTCCCTTAACCCCCGACCAGGTAGCCAACATATCTCCATATAGACCGTGGAGATATGAATGGTGAAAATTTTTTATTTTATATAGACAGTAAAATAATGCCAAGACACCACGGACAAATGATAAGGAAGAATCACCTTCAACATAAGAAACTAGTTATTAAAGTCATTAATATATAACCAAATAAAAAGTGCGAAAAGATTAAAAATAAAAAGCATTACACTAGACAATTGTCTTCACAAAGTGATGTAAGAGACTTAGGCAAACATGGCCTTTGATTGTCAAGAACTCTTACGATCAATCTTGGATCCCGGGACTACTCACACACTCTATGATGGATGATGGATGATGGTGGTGTGGTGGTGATGGAGTGTGGGTGAAGTGTGAGAGAGGTGGTGTGCCAAACGATGGTTTGCAAATGAGCCAAGCACCCCTATTTATAGCTTGAACAGAAGCTCGGGCACGGCCCCGTGTCCACCTATCTTCTTTTCCTTCATTAATTGCAGTTTGTCTGCATTAGTTGACCACGCCCCCGTGTCCGCTGGGCACGACCCCGTGTGCAGAAGCGTATCTGTACTATAAGATTTCCTCAGATTCTACGAATCTTAGAGTTGACCACGGCCCCGTGTCCGCTGGGCACGCCCCCGTGGTGGGTGATAGAAGCTTCTACAGCTTTGTCTTTTCTGCTGACACTTGGGCACGCCCCCGTGCTTATTGAGCACGAGGCGTGTTCAGCTGTTCTCTTGTTTTTGCTTGGGAAGATGTTGTCGGGGGTTTGGGCATGGCACGTTTATTCCTTTTCTTGTATTTATGTTAGATTTAGTTGCCTTTTTGCTTCTTTTATTCATTTGAGCTCATTTAATCCCGAAAATACAAAAGGAAGACAAAAACACACTTTTTCCATCATTAGTACTAAAAAGGGTTAGTTTTATGCCACATTTGATGTAATTTATATGTTGCATTTTGTACACATCAAATACCCCCACACTTGAATCTTTGCTTGTCCTCAAGCAAAACTCTTTATAATGTGGCTTTTACACTCCCAAATGGAACGAGTAGAAGAGAAGGTTTTTGGGCTTGTCATAGAGTGTCGGGATTTCCAAGATTCTTTATTAAGTTTTATTTTTATTTACTTACAATCCTATTCGTCATGATTTATTTAAAACATTACATAAGATAAATTACTTATTAGGGCATAACATGCCTTTTTAAAATTCCATTTATATACAAGTTCACATACCTCACGGGGGATCACTCAACACTCGGCCAAAGATGTATTTTTAGTGAATCACTCGAGAGCGGCATGGAACTTACTCCTACCATAAGCTTGCCAAGCAATCAATCCTCCTCCTTTTTAACTATACACCTTTGTAAATATCAAGAGGACTTTTGGATGAAGGGTTAGGCTTGGGTTAAAGGTAGGTGGTTGGGTTACTGGTTAGTAAAATGGGGAAAGACATAAAAAGCGTCGGTTTTCGTAAGACTTTTTATTTTTGTAATTTTTATTTTGATGAAGCCATTTTTCAAACAAAGTTATTTTTGATAAAATTGTTTGTTTATTTCTTGTTGCTTCATCATCATCATATTTTTTTAAGGAAGTCATAAAAAACCGAGCTTGTTACTAAAACAAAGGGTTAAAAATAAAAGAAAAGGGTTTGGTGGGTAAAAAGGTGTTTGTTTTGGGTTAAGAAATAAAAAGGTTTAGGCTCAAAGGGGTTAACTAGGGGGATTTTGGGTAGGTGGTAAAAAAAGAAAAATAATGGTGTAGAAATAAAAAGAGTTAGTCCTAATGCCTCCATCATTTACTTACTCGGGTTTAAGTTGGTAAGAACCGGGAATGTATCGTCGTGGCAAGTTCTAGAGTCGTAAGAACTAAGCGGCTATTCACACAAGAAACGAAAAATGAGCATTTAGTTTAAAGATGTGTATTTGTATGCTCAATAAAGGCTCAAAACTCACTTTTTGTGGGATTGGGTTTTTATGTGATCAAGTATGTATAATCAAATTTTAACTAGATTTGTCATGCCGTTTCATAATTTTCTTATGTTAGTTCTTTTTATCACGACGCTATCGGTTGTAAATTTGTAAAAATATAACCTTTTATAACTTGAAATTCCCAAATGAAACCTAGACAAGTAAAAAAAATGAATTTTTGTTTGAAAAATTTTTGGGGTGATTAGCGGTTCTAATAGAGTTTTGTGTAAGGCTTGTAATTAGGACTTGCAAGATTCAAGGTTTTAGCATCCCCCCCACACTTAAATTACACATTGTCTTCAATGTGTCCCAAAAATAAGTTTTTAGGTTGATTGAATGTGTAAAAAGGTGTCAAAAAGCAAGAATTTATGTTACTGGGCGTCTGGACACGGCCCCGTGTCGGATGAACACGACCCTGTGGTCAGAGTGCCAATAAAGATAACTTACAGAAGGTGGACACGGGGGCGTGTCGGCTGAGCACAACCCCGTGTGTGGCAAAAATCTGCAGAATTTTTACAAACAGCAGGTGTGGGGCAATGGGCACGGGGGCGTGTCGGCTGGACACGACCCAGTGTAGACAATCTGCAAAGGTGCAAAACAGGTTTCTGGCTTCGGTTTTCCTGTCCCGGCTTTAGTAGCACTAATGTTTAGTGCTCTAAGCCTCGTATGTACCTGTTTTTATCAATAACACTACACCAAACCATAGCAAGCATCCTAAATTACCATTGTTTAAGCATCCATACCACAAAGTTAAAAAGAAAAATAAATGCAGAAAGTAAAGGAGTTAAAGGAAGTAAATTGTTCAACACACGGCACGCAGGCCGGAAATTGTTCATAAGAAAAGAGGGTTAACCTGTGGGACCTCCAACCAGCTGCTCCTACCTCTGCTCCTCCCGCCTAGTCTATGTCCTCGTCTTCATCATCATTTCCTCCTCTATGCCCCGCCATGTACTCCCGGATGTTCCCAATGTCATCCTGTATGTCGGAGATGTTTCTCTCAATTGCTCCGACCCGGGTGTATGCGTTGGTGGCCATGTTATAGGTGTTCCTGGTGCACATGAAGTTTTCATGCAACAAATCATGTAAGCTTTAGAAATTAGGAAAACCGCCTCCTTGTGAGGAGGATTGGCCCGGATCACCATGGGGCTGGTAGTAGTATTGAGGAGGTGGTTGAAAATGTGGAGCGTGAAGGACGAGTGCCTCTTGCGGGTTCCATGCATGCCCCTGGACTTTTTGGAAGCTAACCGCCCCGTCTTCGGCTTCATAAATCAGGTTCATGGAGCGGCAGATGGTTATATCCACTCTCCCTGACCATGGGCTCTTTTGGAAAGACCTGGGCATGTTCACGAAATGCTTGAAGAGACGGTATATCCACCCTCTGAAGAAGATAGGGGTTGGTGGAGTAGCGAGCCGGTTCCAATGCATGTTTCGGAGCACGAGGTAAGGAACATCGAGGTGGGTGCGGGTATGAATGCAATGAAGAACTATCAGATCTCTTAACCCTACAACGCCACTGCTATCATGCCTTTGGCTAAGAGAGTAAGTGAAGACCCTATGGATGTAATGGTAAAGAGGGTCCCTCAACTTAGTGCTCTTAGTGCTGCTTGGGTTGTAGTGCCCTTCTCCTATTTGAGCCCAAGCGGCTTGGCGTTCGTTTTCTGATAATTCATGTAACCCTCCGGTGTTTTCTTCATTACCCGCATCTTCCTCCGCATATAACCCAACTATTGACCCAAACTATGCCATCGAAATTGAGTACTTAGTCCCCCCACATCGGAATTCTACTCCATCATTATCAAATGGGTCGGATCTTGAATTGAACACGAATGTGCCTATAGAATTCCAGATTATATTCGTGGACTGAGCGAAGTCGAGTGGTTAGGGCAGCTCTTAGTGGGCCGGTGACTAGGTTGTTAAACTGGTCAAGTTGGTTCACTGCTCCTAAAAGTACCATGCATACTTGTCGTGGGTATTCCTCCGGCCTGGTTCGAAGCACATCGTATCTTGCTTTAGCATCCAACTCATTTGCATTGAACCTTGTGAATTTCTTGGACATCTGCAAGAATACACTAAACAATTAGCACGAAACAGTGAAATTTTCAAAGAAAACTGAAAACAGTCGGCTGAACACGGCCCCGTGTTCAGCGGACATGCCCCATGTTGGCCTGAGTTTGGCTGGACACGCCCCCGTGCTCAGCGAGCACGACCCCGTGTCCAAACGTCTGTTTCCCAAAAATCCCATTTTTGACCCGTTCCCGAAAACTTGAAAATTTTTGGTCCAGTAGGGGCGGTTTTCCCCGAAAATGAAACCCCAAGTTTCGTTTTTCCCAAAACAAACCGTTTACCCCTTCAATTTTATCTTTTTCGGTTAAAAAACAAGGGTTTGAAGTTTTTGTGAGAAATCGGGCAAATCTATGAACAATACAAGTGGATTTACTTCCTATAACATGAATCTAAACTAATGCTAACAGATTTATGCAAAAATTTGAGGTTCAATCCGGATGAAGTTCAAGAACCCTAGATTTTTCCCCAAATTTTTTATGTTTTAACTACATGTAAATGCTTAATCTAACTACTAATGATGATAGAATCATACCTTGATGTTGTTAGAAGTAGAGGAGACGTCGAAATCTTGCAGAAAAATCGCCTGAACCCGAGAGTTTTCAGGGAAACGGGGCGTGTGGAATGAAAAAAACTGTGTTGGAAAAAGGGGGTTTTATCCCGACAGTTGCGCGGACACGGCCCCGTGGACGGGTAACTTTATATATATGTATATTTGTGCTCGCGTGAGTGCCCTTGTTTCCCAAAAACTTGGTTAGAAGACTTACCGATTTTGATGTCAACTCGTTTGTTCGTAACTTACCAGGTATGATGTTGATGCTTTTATTCTTCGACCGTTTGAAGCGGGATTTCTTCCTCATCATCCTTAATGAATCCTTGATAGAGCTTCAGCCGCTGGCCATTGACTTTGAATGGGATTCCATTCCGAGATTTAATTTCTACTGCACCGTGTGGGAAAATATGGGTGATGGAAAATGGTCCTGACCATCTAGACTTTAATTTACCAGGAAACAATCGAAGTCGTGAATTAAACAATAGAACCTGATCTCCTACTTGAAATTCATTAGGTTTAATGTGTTTATAATGCAAAATTTTCATTCTTTCCTTATAAATTTCAGAGTTAGAGTATGCACAATTCCTTAGTTCGTCTAATTCATTTAATTGAGAAAATCGGTTTTTTCCTGCAAATTCTAAATCTAAGTTTACATTTTTAATTGCCCAGTAGGCTTTGTGTGCTATTTCTACTGGCAAATAACAGCTTTTTCCATAGACGAGCTTATATGGGGTTGTACCTATTGTTGTTTTATAAGCAGTTCGAAAAGCACATAAAGCATCATCTAATTTATCGGCCCATTCCTTTTTATTTAACCCTACGATTTTTCGAATATTCGTTTTAAACATCTATTAGTCAATTCGGCTTGTCCGTTTGTTTGGGAGTGATATTCTGTTGAGACCCGGTGATAGACCCCATATCTTCTTAAAAATTTTTCAAGTTGATGGTTACAAAAATGGGTACCTCTATCACTTATTAATGCTTTAGGTGTTCCAAAATGAGAGAATATTTTTTTCAGAAATCTTACCATGCCTCTTCCATCATTTGTTGGAAGTGCCTTGGCCTCGGCCCATTTAGACAAGTAATCTACTGCCATAAGTATATATTTGTTTCTTTTTAACGATGGGAAAGGTCCCATAAAGTCGAGTCCCCACACATCAAAAATTTCACAAACAAGAATGCCATTTTGTGGCATTTCATTTTTGGAAGAAATATTACCTGTTCTTTGGGAAGCATCACATGTCTTGACAAGACTTTGGGCGTCTTTGTAAATGGTAGGCCAATAAAACCCAGAATCAAATACCTTTCGTGCGGTACTAGCGGCACCATGATGTCCTCCGTATGGACCTTCATGACAATGGCGGAGAATTCTTCTTGATTCGCTACCATGTACGCACCGTCGGGTGAGTTGGTCGGCACACATTTTGAAAAGATAAGGATCTTCCCAAAAATAATGCTTCACATCAGCAAAGAATTTCTTTCTTTGATGATGTGGCCAACCTTTGGCGATTATACCGCTAGCTAAGTAGTTAGCATAGTCGGCATACCATGATTCTATGTATTCCACGTTTATTCCTTTCATTGTATTTATGTTAGATTTAGCTGCCTTCTTGCTTCTTTTGTTCATTTGAGATCATTTAATCCTGAAAATACAAAAGGAAGACAAAAACACACTTTTTCCAACATTAGTACTAAAAAAGGGTTAGTTTTATGCCACATTTGATGTAATTTATATGTTGCATTTTGTATACATCAAAAGATCTGACCCTGACCCAACTTCATGGTAGATTCCTGACCTATGAAAGGGAGTTAAACCAGAAAAAGAAGTTGCAAGAGTCTGGTAAAGTTGCTGATGATTATTCATTTGGCAGCACAGCTCTTTTTGGTCAGGAAGAATCTGGTAGCAGTAGTAAGGATCAGAGTTATGATCATTTTATTGATATAACTGCTAGTGGAAACTTTAATAACTCTGATTCTCGCTCTGCAAATTATGCTTTTACTTCTAATTGTGAAAACCAGATGTCAGATAACTTGAGCTTTGAACTAAATGACTTACAGAACTTTGATCCAACTGATCTTGAAGAAATGGACACTTTGCATCAATTGGGTTTGCTTAGTGTAAAACAAGAAAATTTTATAAAAGGACAAGGAGAAAATTCCCAGGGTTACATGGGAATTTAAAAGTGGGGTTGGATAAATCTAAGATCAAGTGCTATAAGTGCAATAGGCTAGGACACTTTACTAGGGAATGTAGGAATCAAACCACTGGTCCAATTGTTACTCATCACAACTCAAACCCTAGGCCACAAAATCAAAGCACTGTGCACTATTCCCATTATAGCCCTGCTACCCATGTTAACATTGCTCATTATGTAGACCCTGTTCCTGTGCATTATGTTCAAACCACTGTCCCTCAAATTCAGTATGTTCAGGCCCCTGTACCTCAGGTAAAAGTGCAACCAATTGCACCACAACAAGCTGCACCACCAGCAATGGTTCAACCAGATCAGCAAAGCTTTTTCACCCAAGGCTTGGTTGAGTGGAGCAGCTTACCTGATGAACTAGGAGATGAAAATTTTGCACTCTATGCTACTAATGATGCTTCTAGTGATGAATTTTGTCTTATGGCACTAGAGTCAATACAAGAAGAGCTGAATGCTGAAAAAGGGAAAACAAGTGATGAAACAGTGGATGAAGTTGCTGAAACAGTGGTTACTGCTGTTGCTGGTGAACTACTGCTGGGAGAAAATTCAGAAACCCTGATTGAACCATTGTTTTACCCCTGGTCCAAAGAAGAAGAAAAGGAAGAAAAGAAAGAAGGTGAGAAAGAAGAGAGAGCTGATGAAGAAAATGATTATCAATGTGATTATGCCATGATGGCTGCAGCTAAGGGAGCTTCTGCATGCTTAGATAGCCTTTGGTATGTAGATAGTGGAGGCTCCAGGCACATGACAGGATGTAAAGCCCTACTCAAAGATTTCAAAATCCATGGAGGGGGTGATATATCCTTTGGTAATAATAGTAAAGGGAAAGTTCTGGGGTCTGGTACAGTACCGTCTGGTAATGTAAAATTTGAAAATGTCAATCTGATAGACAATCTAAAATTCAACCTCCTGAGTGTCTCACAAATGAGTGATAAGGGCTATGGCTCATTCTTCACAAAGGATTGTTGTAGGATTGTTGGACCAGAAATGGTTGAAAAGATTGAAGCAATAATAAAAACTGGAAAAACCAAACTTGTTGCTCAAAGAAGTGGCAATGTTTATGTAGTTGATATGTCAAAAGAGAGCCCCAGAACTGATGCCTGTCTGTTCTCAGCTGCCTCAAACAAAGAGACAGGATTATGGCATAGGAGACTGGGGCTCACAAATCTCAAGACAATGACTGCCATTTCAAAACAGGGGTTAGTATGAGGTTTACCTCAAAAACTATTCACCTGTCCTGAGCATTGTGTTTCCTGCCTAAAAGGAAAACAACATAAAAGCTCATACAAATCAATTGATGAGTCCAAAACAACCAAATGTTTGCAAATGCTTCATATGGATTTGTTTGGCCCAGTTAAAGTCACGAGTCTCAAGAAAAAGAGATATTGTTTGGTTATTGTTGATGACTTTTCTAGGTTTGCATGGACTTACTTTTTACACTCAAAAGATGAGGCTGCAGGCATTCTACAAGACTTTGTGAAATAGGTTGAAAAGCAGTTTGACTTGCCAGTAAAAATCTTCAGAAGTGATAATGGCACAGAGTTTAGAAACAAGGAGTTAGATGATTTCTGTGTGTCAAAAGGAATTGTGAGGCAATACAGCATTCCAAGAACACCAGAACAAAATGGGGTTGTTGAAAGAAAGAACAGGACCTTGATTGAGGCTGCCAGAACCATGCTTGCTGATTCAGGTTTGCCATTAACTTTTTGGGCAGAGGCAATAAACACTGCTTGCTATGTCCAAAACAGAGTTTTAATCAACCCCAGGCATCAAAAGACTACCTATGAACTGCTGTATAAAATAAAGCGATTGATTTCATATTTCAAAGTTTTTGGCTGCCCATGCTTCATTTTAAATTTAAAAGATTCTATCTCAAACTTTGCAGCCAAAATTTATTGTGGTTATCATCTGGGATACTCAACCACTTCTAAGGCCTACAAAGTGTTTAACACAAGGACTAAGACAGTGGAAGAGACTCTGAATGTAAAGTTCAATGAACTTTCATCAATGTAAATCCCAGCAAATCCTGCAGATTTATTTGATCTTGATAAATTCACATTTGAAAGTGTTGTTGTCAAGTCTAACAATGCAGGTCCATCAGAAAATTCATCATCAGACTATGGATATGAAATCATCATTCCATAACAAAAGTCTACATCAAGTGGAAGAGCAGCAAATGTTCAAAACAGCTGTCAAAGTTCAACCACTGCTACCTCAACAGTTGTTGACCAAAGTAGCCCATCAACCCCTGCTTCCACATCATCAAACACTGTTGATAAAAGTCCTCAAACAGTGGATGAAAGTCAGCATGTGTCCACACCATTACCTCCTATTCCACCACCTTTTGAAGCCACTGCTGGATCATCAAAGTCACCAGCAGTGGTTAACTCAGATGATTCACATCTACAGCCTTCCCCACTTAATGCCATTGTTCCATACCAAGGAGATCTTATCTTCTTGAAATCTCATCCACCTGACCAAATCATTGGCAACATCAATGAAGGGGTGCTCACAAGAAGTCAATCCCAAAACATTTGTCTTTTTGCTGGTTTCCTATCTCTCCATCAGCCACTCAAGTACCAAGAGGCACTAAAAGACAACAGCTGGGTAGAAGCCATGCAAGAAGAGCTGCAACAGTTTAGAAGACAACAAGTTTGGGAGCTTGTACCATTGCAAGAGGGTGTAAGTCCTATTAGCACAAAAGGGGTCTTCAAAAATAAAACTGATGAAAGGGGTATTGTTGTCAAGAATAAAGCCAGGCTTGTGGTTCAAGGGTTCAGACAGGAAGAGGGCATTGACTATGATGAAACATTTGCCCCTGTAGCAAGACTTGAAGATATCAGATTATTCCTGGCCTTTGCTATCAACTAAAACATCAAGGTGTATCAAATGGATATCAAATGTGCATTCCTCAATGGTAAGATTCAAGAAGAGGTATATGTATGTCAACCTCCAGGCTTTGAGGATCCATTTAATCCAAATCATGTCTACAAGCTAAATAAAAC
Source organism: Helianthus annuus (assembly GCF_002127325.2). Lineage (NCBI taxonomy): Eukaryota > Viridiplantae > Streptophyta > Magnoliopsida > Asterales > Asteraceae > Helianthus > Helianthus annuus. The sequence continues at coordinate 43,914,048 of NC_035441.2, forward strand.
TTTGTATGGCTTGAAATAAGCACCAAGGGCCTGGTATGAAACTCTTTCCACCTTTCTTCGTTCCATTGGTTTCACAAGAGGTAAAATAGATAAAACACTGTTTCTAAAATGGAGAGGAAAGGATTTAATGATTGTCCAGATTTATGTGGATGACATCATTTTTGGAAGCACATGTAACAAAATGTGTGAAGAGTTTAGAAAACTCATGACAACTGAGTTTGAAATGAGTGCAATGGGTGAACTCCAGTACTTTCTTGGTCTCTAGGTAAGGCAACTGCAAAATGGCACTTTTATCCATCAAGGCAAATATGACAAAGAACTTTTGAAGAAATTTGAGATGGATGATTATAAGCCATGCAGTACACCCATTGCAACAAATAAAATAGTCATGTCTGATGAAAAGGATGATTTGGTAGATCAAACTTTATATAGAAGCATGATTGGGTCTTTATTGTACCTAACTTCATCTAGGCCAGACATCATGTTTGCAACATGTGTTTGTGCTAGATCCCAATCAGCCCCTAGAAAGTCAAACCTTATTGTTGTAGAAAGGATATTCAGATACCTAAACGATGCTCCCACACTTGGTATCTGGTATCCAGCTGATGGTAAAATTGAGCTTTCAAGTTTCTCAGATAGTGACTTTGCTGGATGTGACAAGACAAGGAAGTCCACTTCAAGAGGGTGCCAATTCCTAGGCAGTTGCTTAGTGTCTTGGCAAAGCAAAAAGCAAGCAGCTGTTTCCATATCCACTGCTGAGGCAAAGTATATAGTTGCTGCAAGCTGTACAGCCCAACTGCTTTGGCTTTAAAATCAGTTGCTGGATTTTGGTATCACTGCTCTAAAGACTCCTCTCATGTTGGACAGTCAGGCAGCATAAAATATCATCAAAAATCCAATTTCCCATTCAACCACCAAACACATTGATATCAGACATCACTTTGTGAGGGATTGCTATGAAAAAGGTTTGATTTCTCTGCACCATGTTCCAACTAAAGATCAGCTGGCAGATGTGCTAACCAAAGCATTAGACACATCCACCTTTGAAAGCTTGATCTCTAATATTGGCATGCTAAACATGGAATAACAGGCAGAATTCTGTTTTTCTATGAATAAAAGCATTAAAATGTTTTCAGAAAATCAAAAATCCATCCTTAAAAATAGCTAAAAATGAATTTTTCATTAAATCCTTAAAAGTCTGTCATAACCACTGTTTTGTTTAAACATCCGTTCTGCTTAAAAATCTGTCCACTACTGAAAGTCAATCCCTGTTCTCTTATTTCCTTGATAAGCACTGTTGTCTAAAATCAGTGTTTTTATCCACTGATAGTAAAATCACCCACTTCTTTCATTGTTACCGTTACAACCACTGATATTGTTCCATCATTGGTTTTCATAAAAACACTTGTCCTTCATTTCATCAGGGGTTGGCACGTGGACAGTACATAGCGGTCAGATCTTTTGTAACCGCTGCCACGTCAGCATTCACTTTTTCACTATAAAACCCTGAGCAAAACCCCCAAACAGGGTTTTACTGTCGAATCAAATTAACAAAAATTCCTTTCTCAAAGCAGTTTCCATCTCTTTCTCTCAAATCCTTCATCGATTGCCTTCTTCAAAATGACAAAATCAAAGTCATCTGCGAAATCCACTTCAAAATCATCTTCTAAAAAGGCCACTCAAATGGCTACCATACCCATCGAAAAACTATACAAAGCTCCTCACAATTATCTGGGTCTCCTTACAAAACCTGGTACCATCGATACTTTCGATTCCATCATTGACACTATGTCGTCTTCATAGTACAAAACTTTGTTGACAGCAGATGCTCCGATTTTCCTAAAAACCCAGAGAGGATTTTGGAAAAATGCTACTCTTGAAACACAAGGTGAAGACATCATAGCCATTAATTCCTCTCTGATGGGTAAAACAGTCAAAATCACACCACAATCCATTTCAGAGATATTCGAACTTGATGATCAGCAAGGTAAAACCTTTTTCCCTAAAAACGAATATCAAACTGATTTTCTTGAAAGAGGGTATGCAGAACAAATGAAGAGGGATACCTTACAAAAAGGTAATTTCCCTCCTGCAACAAGATTTTTATTCCATACCCTACTAATGTGTGTTTCAAACAAAATAACTGCTTTTAATGAGATACCATTAAAGATTCAATAACTGGGATATGCCATTTTACAAAATGAAAATTTTAACTATTCCCAGGAAATCTTTGATGACTTGGTCAAAAATGTTTCTACAAAATCATTCTTATTATTTCCAAGGTTCTTAAGTTATTACTTTCAAAATAAATTTGGAAAGGATGATGCACATGTGCTCACCCAAGGTGATTCTTTTAAAATAAATAGCTTAACTGCTGAAACTTTTACAAGATTATCAACATCTTGCAAAACACAAGCAGAGGTGCCTGGGCAGAATTTAGCAGCTACCACTGCTCCTCAGGTATCTGTTGCTGAGCCCACTGCTCCAAGTGATCACAGCAGCAAAACAACTGCTGTGAAACCCACACCTAAAATCACCAAAAATCCAAGACAAAAGAAAACTCAAAAACCCCCCAAACCTACAAAAAAGGCAACTCTGGAAGATGAGATCCCAGAGCAACTGCCAGTGACAACGCAAAAGTCACAAGAAACCACTGCTGCTACTTCCTCACAGCAGATGGTAGAAAGATCTCAACCCATGCCTGAAACTCCTCCTGTTTCTTCTCAAAAAGAACAGGTTGTACATATAGGGACACCACAATATGATGCTCTAGAGTCACTTGCTTCCATCATTCACAGCCCAATGCCCGGGGCCAATTCTCTTTCTACACCCAACCTCACCTCCACAATTCCCCCACAAACAAAATTATTGTTGGATGCTCTTGATTTGAACCAGATATAAACCAGTCCTTCTCAATCACCTGTCAATGAAAACATTCCTCAACAAGTGACTGGGTCTGATGTATCAATCATTACTAACCCATCAACAACACCTAAGGAGGTTACACCCCTTGAGTTACAAGTAACTCTTGGTGGTAGTCCAAGTGAAGCAACCACTACAAGTGCTGAACCCACTGGTTTGCATTTGGCTAGTGGTTACATCAATAAGACTTCCTTAGAGGCAATTTCTTCTCTGGGAACACCTGTGTATCCAGTTTTCACTGGTTCACTAAAAAGTGTTTCTCTTTTTGAAGGAAGAAGTCCCCAGTTCCAAGACAAAGGGGCATCAGTGGATGATTTCTGGAGTAAACTCCCTGAATCAACCACTGTTACAACCACTGTTAGTGGGAAATTAGATGATCCTATTAAGTTGGGTGATGGTTTAATGTACAGCGAATTTACGGATAGAATTGACAAACTAGATACATCTGTTGCAGAAATCAAAGACATGCTGCAACAGTTGTTGAAAGTTCAAAAGGTACCCACTACTGCACCAACTCCAACAGTTGCTACATCATCTGCTCCTTCAACAGATGAGCTGTGGAGTTTGTTTCAACCATTGCTCCAAAAAAAAAAGAGAATTAGCTGATCAGCAGCATGAGATTCAAATCCAAAAGTTCAGAAATCTCATGGAGTCAAGGTTTAAAGATACCCAAGCTGATTTCAAGGCTATAAAGGCTCACATACTGAACACCACTGGCACTACTCCTCCCACTGTTATCTTTGTGGATAACCCACCACCAGATAATGCTAAAAAGGAGGAGAAGTTGAAGCAGATGAAAAAGAGGGGATATGAAGATGGTGTGTATATTGAACCAGAAAAAGAGAGCATGACTAAAGACATTCCCTTGGCAGATGGAACCAAGAAGATTGATGTAACCACAAATGCACTTGCTGAAGCAAAGGCAAGTGTAAAAAGGGATAGAGAGGCTAAGGATAAATCCAGGTGGGAACAGGAGAAAAGAGCATTTATGGAGCTGAATGAGCAGGGTATTTCTGAGCGAAAGGATGATAAAAATCCTGAGCCAAAAAGAAAGAATCCCACTAGAAAAGTGAGGGAACCCAAACACACACCATCCAGACCCATAAAGCAAACTCCTCAACCTACCAAAAACCTCACACATCAATCTTCTACCCAAACAGCTGTTGTAACACCTCCTGTATCAACAATTGTTGGTACTTCAGTGGTTTCAGCAGTTGTTAAACCGAAAACCACCACTTCAACCACAACAACTGCTCCCACTACAACCACTACCCCACCAAAACAACCATCACCACCAAAACAACCATCACCACCAAAAACAATCTCACCACCATCACCTCCTGTCAGAAAGCAGAAGACAGCTAATGACACATCATTAGTTGTAATGGCTACAGTGGTAGAAACACCAGTTGTTTCAACAATTGTTAGTCAGCAACCTCCCACTTCAATCACTTCCACTACAATAACTACCACTCAAATCACCACCACTGATCCATCCAAAACATCATCAGCCTCTCCTCAACCAAAAAGGAGAAGGTTAATTCTGAAAGATGATGATACTTCACCACCACCAACATCTTTACAACCTTTATCACTTGTTACAATACCAAACCCTGTTCCTCTCTCATCAGCTCAGGTCTAAAAGCCAATCACTGATATTACTCCTGCAGGTGTCCAATATCCTCTAGAGCTTGCAGCAGTCAGAGAAGAGATCAAATCCTTCTACTTTGAGGATGACCCTGCTAAAAGGAGTTTTCATCAGTTGGAGGATATCCCCGGCCTAATAATATTGAAGAATATTTGTAAATCAAGGCTCTACAAGCAGAGGATATCTCTAAAAGGAGTTCACAAGGGAAATCCGATAAAGAAATTCAAAGGCATTATCTATTCCTACTCACATAAGTCAGATCCTTGGAACAATTTGCAAAGAATGTTTGTCAGCAAATATCAGAAAGAGCAGATGAATCCCTGAGAAAAGACTACATTGATAACATTATGTCTTACAAGAAATACAAGGGAGAAAAATACATGTACAAAGAATGGACCATTCCTGAGCTTGAAAGTGAAGCAGCCAGGATTCAAGAAATGATTAAAAACAAGGTCAAACACACTCCTCCTGATTGGGCAAAGTATAAGAAGAATGTACGTGATAAGGCATTGGAGCTGAGGAGAATGAAAGAGGAATTGATCACTGCTGAATTTGGGTCAAAGAACCAAGTGATGAGGTGGAAAGAAGACAAAGTCAGGGTCACTTACAAAAAGTTGGAGGAATTAAGAAAGAAAAATCCAAAAATTCCTCAAAAACCTGACTATCCTGAAGTAGAGGTCTCAACAAGACCACCAAAGCTGCAAATCAGGAGAGCCACTACTCCACCTGGTGCTGTTTTTTTATCAAAGAAGAAGGCAAAAACAGATGGATGCAGAGACAGCAGAAGATATAGCTGCTGGTAATGAAGTAATAAAGATGGTTATGAAACAAATGATGGCTGATATTCCTGAACTTGCTCAAGCTCAAAGTACTGCTCAATCAGTCATCACCAGGCCAGCATCTCCAAACTCCTCATCTAATAAAAATCTCCCAAGAAACCCACCAGATTCAAAAGTACTAAAGTGGAAAACTGATAAACAGACCCATGTACTGACTGTGATCAAGTCTAGTGGAGAAGTGAAAAAGATTTCAAGGGAACAAGCACTTGACCTAAGTGTTGAAGATCTGAAGGATCTACTTGATCTACCACTGTGCAGGGATGAAGATGACACAGATGCCTTAGACATTGAGTTAAAACTGAAAGGGCAAATAAGGGAACTATTGATGAGGCAATAAAGCTCTACAATAATGATGGGTTTTGGCATTATCTGTTCCAGGGGGAGATTGTTGGGATTGAACCCTATCAGAGGAACTGATAATTAAAGCCAAAACTGGGTCAGAGTAGTGGATCCAAAATAAGCTGAAGGTATGTATACAAGTCTCTCCCTTTGAAAGTGGTTTCAACATCTGATGACCTCCAATCTACTGATCCTTACAACTACTGACCTTCAACTGCTGATCAAGTCAAAGACCAATGAAGACTAAAGCTCTGTTGATCAATCTACTTCTATGGGTCAAGCACTGCTGAAGTTATCAAGTACTGCTAGAGTCACAACAGTGGAAGGATAAAGCAGTAGTTTAGGTTGTTTTATGTAATGCATTGTAATCAGTAGTTAGCACAAGCAGCGTTTGTATTAGATCAGTTGTTAGAGTTTGTTAGGAGGTTAGATGTCACTTTCATGGTGATGTCAGCAAAGATACCACAGTAGTTTGGGCTGCCTATAAATAGAACAGTACCATGTATTGTTCTATTAGCTCTTCACCACTTTTCTTCCTGTACGAACAAATCACTGTGAGCTCAAGCTGATGGGGAGTTTGTTACATGCATGCATTGTAATCATTATTGAAATAAATTCAATCATTCGGTTCTTTGTTGAAAATGTGTGTTGAAAGCAATTCTCCTGTTTGATTGTGTGCAAAGTTTATTTCCATTTATATTCCGCTGCATTACTTGTTCATCTTTCATCTTAAATCAAACATAAAACACAATCAATCCAAACTCAGATCCTCACAAAAATGTTTTAGGTTTTAAGTTTTACAATTTGCGTAAGTTTTACGTTTTACGTTAAATTTTTAAAGTTTTACGTTTTACGTTTTAAGTTATATGTTTTACGTTAAACATTTTACGTTAAACTTTTTACGTTTTACGCTAAACATCTTACGCTTTACGTTTTATATTAATCTATTTACGTTTTACGTTAATCTTTTTACGTTTTACGTTAAAAAATTTAGGTTTTATGTTAAAAACTTTACGTTTTACATTAAAAAGTTTACGGTTTACATTAAAGTTTTACGTTAAAATTTTTACGTTTTACGTTTTACGTTTTACGTTTTACGTTTTAATTTTTACATTTTACAATTTGCGTAAGTTTTACGTTTACGTTAAACTTTTTACGTTTTTACAATTTACATAAAAAAAGTTTTACGTATTATGTTTTTACACGAAAATGTTTTACGTTGTAAGTTTTACAATTTGCGTAAGTTTTACGTTTTACGTTAAATTTTTAAAGTTTTACGTTTTACGTACAATTTTTAAAGTTTTACCTTAAAATTTTTACGTTTTACGTTATACGTTATACGTTTTACGTTAAACTTTTTACGTTTTACGCTAAACTTTTTACGTTTTACGTTTTATGTTAATCTATTTACGTTTTACGTTAATCCTTTTACGTTTTACGTTAGAAAATTTAGGTTTTATGTTAAAAACTTTACGTTTTACATTAAATAGTTTACGGTTTACATTAAAGTTTTACGTTAAAATTTTTACATTTAAAGTTTTACGTTTTACGTTTTACAATTTGCGTAAGTTTTACGTTTTACGTTAAACTTTTTACGTTTTTAAATTAACATAAAAAAGTTTTACGTATTACGCTTTTACACCAAAATGTTTTACATTTTAAGTTTTACAATTTGCGTAAGTTTTACGTTTTACGTTAAATTTTTAAAGTTTTATGTTTTACGTTTTACGTAAAATTTTTAAAGTTTTACGTTAAAATTTTTACGTTTTAAGTTTTACGTTTTACGTTTTATAATTTGCGTAAGTTTTACGTTTTACGTTAAAATTTTTACGTTTTAAGTTTTACGTTTTATGTTTTAATTTTTACGTTTTACAATTTGCGTAAGTTTTACGGGTTTAAATTTTTTTTTACGGCAAAAACTTTTTTACGCCAAACATTTTTTTACGGGAAAAAAAACATTTTTTTACGGAAATTTTTTTTACCCCAAACATTTTTTTACAGGCCCGTTTAAAAACTTTTTTTACGCCAAACATTTTTTTACGCCCGACCCCGATATGTGAAAAAACAATATCATAAACATTTTAACCTGCAGATCCAAAATTACTAACATCTCACAAATCACAAAACAAACAGTTATCAATTTCAATTAAACAAACACCACTCCCAAATGGGTTTCCAACAAAGATCAAAATTATACGAAGTTGAAACCAAGTAATTTAGAAAACCCCTAACAAACTTGGTCTAGTTCTTTTACATTCGAATCAAAATCTCAAAATATGTAAAAGATTAAAAGTTAAAAACCACCAAGAACAGTAGCTTACTTACCAATTGAACAATCCAAACTCTTACATTCTTTAGAAGAACACCTTCACCAATTGACAAAACCAAAACCTTCAAGCTCTTACCGGCTTCTAAACAACAGCAGACAAGTAAACCTCAGAATTCCCTGACCCGTTAATCTTCTCCCCAACAACCCATTTCGGTTTCTACTACCCGAACCGTTAATCTTATCCCCACCACCACAACCGCCTTCACCCACCGTCGACATCAACACCACCACCACAACCGTCCTTCACCCCATCACTGCCGCAAAAATACCAAACGTCGAAATCCCACTGAAAACCCTCTTCTGGTGAGCATACTTTTGGTTTGGGTTTTTATTTTGGTGAGGGGGTCGTCCATCAACATCACCACCACCGTATCACTGCCGGTCATTCATCTACATCACCATCTCCACTGGTCATCATCAACATCCGAAACAATGATATCACCGTCATTCAACGCCACTCCGGTTATCTGCTCCGATGGCCATCGTTCACCGCCGACGACCGTCGTTCTCCGACTATCCTTCTCACCTCCGGCGACCACCATCAACATGCTCTACCATCTCCGCCTCCACACCACCGTCTTCCCCCGTCTTCGCCACTACCGTTAACCCCACCGCTTCACCCCCACCACTGTTATTTCTTTGTTGTGGGTGTTTGATGAAGAAAAATGTGACATCAGATGGTATTAATCACCACCGATCAAAACATTGTTCTTGATTTGGGTATGAGAGAAGAGAGAGGTTTTGATATTAGAGAGAGAATGGTACAATTTTGGGGTTTTGAATATTAGAGAGAGAATGGATTCAATGTCTGGTGGCATTAATGAAGAGAGAGAGAGTGAGAGATTAGACATTTGGGGTGAAAGACCAAAACGCCTTTTTAGTTGGCATAATCTGATTGGTTGAGAGTGGTTCTCGCGGTTCTTACAACTGGAGGTGGTTTCTATTTTAGCGGCTCCCTATATATATATATATATATATATATATATATATATATATATAGGTAGAGGATCCTGTAAAAAGTGCTCAAAGTGTAAGAAGTGTGAGAAGTGTATTATAACACTATATATAATACTATATAACACCATATAAACACCGTATAACAATATGTAACACCAAATAATACCATATAACACTATGTAACACTATATATCATTATATAACAAATATAACACTATAGGTTGTCTGATAGTATGTCTATGATAGATGTATAGTGTTATATTTGTTATATAATGATATATAGTGTTACATAGTGTTATATGGTATTATATGGTGTTACATATTGTTATACGGTGTTTATATGGTGTTATATAGTATTATATATAGTGTTATAATACACTTCTCACACTTCTCACACTTTAGGCCCTTTTTACACTATCCTCACCCTATATATATATATATATATATATATATATATATATATATATATATATATAAAGGGCGCTAAAATGAAAACCACCCCTAGTTAAGAGAACAACGGGAACCACTTTCTTACGGTTTTAAACTTTTTTATATTTTTTACGAAAACTTTTTTTACGGTTTTCAACTTTTTTTTTTACAAAAACTTTTTAACAATTTTTTTACAAAATAAAAAAAAAGAGGAGAGAGAAATGTTATAAGAGAGAAATTGAAGTGAGAGAAATTGGAAAAACTTTAAAAAGAGACTTTAATGAGGAGAGAGAGATGATTTGATGGTTTTGATTAAATGACTATATTACCCTTTGGTTGTCATTATTTAATTGGTGGAGAGTGGTTCTCGCGATTCTAGCAACTGGGGGAGGTTTTCATTTTAGCGGCCCCCTATATGTGTGTGTATATATATATATATATATATATATATATATATATATATATATATATATATATATATATATATATATATAGGGTAGGGCTATATAGAAAACCCTATATATATAAAAAAACCCTAGGAAACCAAACGTCCCGACATTTTTTTTTTTGAAAAAAATAACACATGTAATATACATGTTTTTAAGAGTTGTGGGCCAAAAAAATCAAAAAAGCGCCGAAGGGATGATTTAAAAAAAAAAATTCAGCATTTGTGTCTTTTGTGCCTAACACATGTTAGGCAACCGGACATTGCTAAAATTTGTTTATTTTTAAAAAAAAATCCCTTCGGCGCTTTTTTGTTTTTTTTTGTCCCAAAACACTTTAAAACATGTATATTACATGTGTTATTTTTTTCAAAAAAAAAAATGTCGGGAGGTTGGGTAAAAATGGGGGGAGATTTGAGTTTCCAGAGTTTTCTAAAATTTTGAGGGTTTTTTGTCTAGCATTACCATATATATATATATATATATATATATATATATATATATATATAGGCCAGTTAACGTACAATACCTCTTATCCTACATTATGTACGCGATGCCCTCAGCCGTACGATCTTCAATCAATCAAACGCGAGCGAAATTAATTTAAATGATTAAGTTAATCATTTTAATATATCTAAATCATACCAGGAAGGTTAAACGTCATTGCGAGGTCATAAATCTCTGTAATTGACCGATGATAGTTCAAAATCAAACCTTAAATCAAATTCAAAAACCTGAAAATCTTCTTCCCAACCTCCCTTCGTTCCTTTTAGTGCGATATCGATAATAAGAACTACTAATTTGGGAGTTGTAAGGGTCAAACGGAAGAAGACTGACAATGATCGACCAACAATCGAAGAAGATGAACAGTAACACACACACAGATTTTTCACATGCGATATTCAAATTTTCCACATGCGATTCTACACACCCCATGCCATTTTTCACATTACCCCATGCTAGCCATTTTTTCACATGCGATATTCAATTTTCCACATGCGATTCTACACACCCCATGCCATTTTTCACATTACCCTATGCCATTTTTTCACATGCGATATTCAATTTTCCACATGCGATTCTACACACCCCATGCCATTTTTCACATTACCCCATTCCATTTTTTCACATGCGATATTCAATTTTCCACATGTGATTCTACACACCCCATGCTTTTTTTCACACTACCCCATGCTAGCCATTTTTTCACATGGGATATTCAATCTTCCACGTGCGATTCTACACACCTCATGCCATTTTCCACATTACCCCATGCCATTTTTTCACATGCGATATTCAAATCTTCCACATGCGATTTTGTCTATCTACACACCTCATGCCATTTTTCACACTACCCCATGCTAACCATTTTTTCACATGCGATATGAATTTGAATTCTTACCAGATCTGCACCTGATCGAACGGCTGGGATGATCGCGTACGTATCGTACGATAAGCGCATTTGTATTTTACGCTTTACCTATATATATATATATATATATATATATATATATATATATATTAGAGTAAATTACATTTTTCGCCCCTGTAGTTATATGACTTTTGCTATATTAGCCCAAAATAAAAATTTTTAACATATCTGCCCCCAAGGTCTTTATAACTAACCATGTTGGCCCCTAAGTCTAACCATTTTAGCCCCATGGTCTCTATAACTAACCAATTTGGCCCCCATGATTTGTAGACCTAGGGGCCAAATGATTAGTTATAGAGACTATGAGGGCAGATATGTTAAAAATTCTTATTTTGGGCTAATATAGTAAAAGTGATATAACCACAAGGGCCAAAAACGTAATTTACGCTATATATTATATTGACATTTGTTTTTGTGGTTTTCAATTGACTAAAACATACTATACATTTTTTGTTACGTCATACAACTTTTGTTTAATTAATGAATTTATTGACAAGTAACTTTTCTTGTATCCTAAACTATACAGGGTACTGGTAGTATGGCAAACCGAGTTATGATCAACATAATTATGTATTTTTTTTGTGTCATAAACTATATTATACCTGGAACGAAAGGATTTAAACCAATATCGACTCGACAACATCAATACAGGTCTCGGTTTAATCGGAACCGATGTCAACATTAATTTTTTATGGTTATCGATCAATGTAACATAATTTGTTTATTTCCAAATATAATATTTTATAAAATTCCGTAAGTATCGTTGCGGCACTTGATTTTATTTGTGCTTCAGTATAAATAACATTCAAAACACAACCGCTGCAACACGTAGACTAAAGTCACTCCTTAATATTGAAAACCAATGCGACACTCTTCAAAACCAACATAATGAGTAGTACTTAACCTATTCATTAAGTGTCCTTTAACAATTTTCATGGACTCATCCAAACATCTTTTAGAAAAGAAATAATAACACTTTTTTAACATATAATTTTATCTTTCATTAATAACTTTTATTTGTTAACAATCTAATAATTCTTAATTGACAATTATAAATTGTTTCTTTTACTTTGATATATATATATATATATATATATATATACATATATATATATAGAAAAAATTTATCGTACATTACGGCTTAACGTACTTCACGTACAACAATGTTCGTGATTTGTTCTATAACATGCGTAATTAATGTTTTCAATATGCGTGATTATTGTGTTTCAACATGCGTGATTTTGGATTTTTGAATTATAACGTGTGTGATTTTAAAATAAACGTGCGTAATTACCTGTCGTACGTACGTGATGTACGTTAAGCCGTAATGTACGTTAACCTTCCTCTATATATATATATATATATATATATATATATATATATATATATATATGTTGGGGAAGGTTTATTTGAAAAGAAAGAAATTGAAAAGACTTTAACAGAGACTTTAATAGGGAGAGAGATAATTTGATGGTTTTGATTAAATGACTGTATTTCCCTTTTGATTCTCATTATCTGATTGGTGGAGAGTGGTTCTCGCGGTTCTCGTAACTGTGGGTGGTTTTTATTTTAGCGGCCATATATATATATATATATGGTCGGGATTTGGAGAAAACGATAGAAAGTGTGAGAACGGTGAGAACGCTTATGGATCGTCCGATTAAAACAATCTATGGACTAGATTGGCGCGGTGGCGTTTTCGTAAATAACATCGATTTTATTACGTGGACGCGCCTCATTAAGGGTAAAAGCGTCTTTACACCTCTATACCAAAACGCCATACTGATGAATAAAACGCCATTACGGACCAAAACACATCGCTATATAAACAAAAACATCCCAGACATAAAAACACACCCCCCAAAATCTGAAACGCCATATTTTCTACTGTATACCATTCAACTTACAAATGCCAATATCTCCAAAACATCAAACACCATATACTCAAAAAACGCCATATTTTCTACTATATACCATTCATCTGAGAAAACGCCAAAACACTAAAACTCAAAGATTCCAAAAAAATCGACGGTTCTTTCAGATACACTATTTCCTCAGTAAAACACCAAAAATGCCAAATATCATTTCTTGTATATTAAAATATTGTTCTACGCCAAAGTTTCGGATAATGCATTCTTCCCTGAGGGGTTGTAACTCAAATAACATTTTGCTGCATGAGATGGACAAATCATAAACAAAAAGATGCTGGGGTCAGACTTATGTCATTTTCTGTGTTGTGTTCTTGATGAATATTTTAGTGACATGAAAAGACGAATGTCACTAATGAGTTGTTTGAAGATACATATTCAAAAAAAAAAAAAAAAACTCATGTCATTTTGTCTTTCCAAACGGCCACAAAAACACAAGCATGGCTAAGCCAAACCACCAGCGAACATGATTCAAAGAAGAAAGAGACTGATGACAGTGAAGATTTGGAAGATGAATTGTTTTTTTTAATTTTCTTTTTCTGTTGTTTGCTATGTATTTTTCAACTTAACATAAAAAATACATTATATTAATAAAACAACAAACAGTGATAATGCATATGAAACGCCATAAATGGAGTAAAAATGCCAAAAACTCCCAAACTATAATGAAAGTAATTTGCAGAAGTATTAATTAATAAAAGCTAAAAATGAAAAAAAAACGCCAAAAACTACCTAAACCCATTCAAAAACGCCAAACTTGGGAGATGGAAAGTCTATGACCCTAAAAGTTCATAAAAAGCTGAACAAAAACAGTAAAAATACACAGTAACTGAAAGAGGGCTACTTTATTAATATCATTTATTATAAATAAAATCCCGCCTAAACTACGCGCCAAAAACATCTTATAAAGAGAGACTTCTCTGCACTATCAACTGATCACAAAACCAGAAACAAACGCCATATTTCCTAGAAACCATTCACTTTAAAAACGCGAAAAATAATAGTTAAAAAAGCCACAGATGCAGAACCTCGATTCTGCTATATTGAGTATTGATCTGAATGAAGTTTCACTAAATGGATTCTTCTCTGAGTTGGGTATCTCTATAATATTTTGCTGAATGAGATGGACAAATATTCAAGATAAAGAGACTGATGACACTGATATGACATCATGTCACTTTGTTCTTGATGGATATATTGATGGCATGAAGGGATCAATACATTAGAGCAGACGTTGGTCTTCAACATGTCATCAAACAAGTATATATCCACCCACCATAAAGGATGCCATAAAAAATAAGCATCTTCTAAAGACGACCGTTATGTAGGAAAATAAGGATCTATATAAGGTATTCAAAAACAGGTTCAAAATGCCAAAAAGGTTAAAGTAGAAGAGGCTGATGACAGTGAAGATTTGAATGAGAAATTAGATTATAATTTTTATTTTTTTTTCATTTTCTATTGTTTGTTATGTAATTCTCTGTTGTTTATCATCTAATTCTCTACTATTTTAAACAAAGTGAGTATAAAACGCCAAAAACTACAAACACCAAAACGCCTGATAGTTTGAAAAACTGTGAGAATGAATGCTAGCAAAATACGAGGTTGCTATATAAAACGCCAAAAACGCAAACAAAGTATTACTGGAAAAATCAACACTAATTGACAGATGAAAATTGAAAGAAACAGTAAAATAAAGAGACGGTATCATTATTGCCAAACATTATAGTTATATTAATTCCACTACATGGAAAATTGAAATTTATTTATCTTTTCAAAACGCCATAATTGCCTGTCACATTATAGGCCTGTATCCTAAATGGAAAAACACTTGATATAGTAAAATCAAGAAAATTATTGATGTTTTTTACATTAAATGCCTGCATCCTGATCTAAAAAACAATAAAAACGCATATGATTCTGATCTGAAAACAATAAAAACACCGCGTATTTATTAAACGCCAAAAAATGGAAAGACGAAGTGACACGCATTAAAAAAAAGAAATATGAAAGGACAAAAAAGCCCCTCCGCCCTTCTCTAAGCGGCGTGACACGTGTTGGGCCAGGAAGCGTTCTCACCGTTCTCACACTTTTGAGCGTTTTCTCCTGATCCCGTTTCTACATATATATATACATATATATATATATATATATATATATATAATGTAAGTATCTATAGAAAACCCACTTTAAAATATCTACTCGGCGCTTTTTTGATTTTTTTTTGCCCAAAACCCTTAAAAACATGTATATAACATGTATAAATTTTTTCAATAAAAAAAAACATCGGGAGCTTTGAGTTTCCCGGGTTTTCTAAATTAAAGTGGGTTTTCTATACATCCTTCCCCTATATATATATATATATATATAGGGTCAGGATTTAGAGAAAACGGTGAAAAGTGTGAGAACACGGAGAACGCTTATGATCGTCCGATCAAAACAATCCATGGACTAGATTGCGCGGTGGCGTTTTCATAAATAACATCAATATTATTATGTGGGACGTGCTTCATTAAGGGTAAAAGGGTCTTTTACCGCTCATATTCAAAACCACATCAAATGATAAAATGCCATACAAAAAATAAAATGCCATTAAAAACAAAAAGCCAATTAAAAATAAAACGTGTTGAATATTACAAGAAGATGAAACAACACAAATAACTGAATTTCAGTTATTAACATTTATTAAAAGAAATTCCCTCCTAAATTACGCGTCAAAAACAACATTATATAAACAAAGGTAAAACATAGCTTCCATAATCACTTCAATCTATCCATTTTCTGCAAAAAAAAATCGTTAACGAAAAATGCCAAGTTAAACAAAATGCCAAAAATGGCAACAATCGTTTCGTGGAGATACACTCTGGGAATCAGGCGATACGTCCTCCATTTTGACAACAGAAGGAGGGTGTATGTTAATACGGTCAGGGCAATTTTAAAGACGGAAGAAGATATACAGAGGCAAATCTTATCCATTGGCATCGCTCTAGACAATGAATGCCATGAAACGCATATGCTTATGAAAGCATTAACCAGCAAATTGGACCAATCAAAGGAGATGTGAAGCCAGACCCTGTAATGACATCATGGCGTTTTGATGATGAAAAAGACATGGTGACTGTGACAACCCAAGTTTTTGTAATTTATTTGCGTATGTGTGCATTATGGGTTAGTTAGTTGTTATAAACTTAATATAAACTATTAAACTGTTTACAAATTAAAACCATACGCGAAGAAACATTAGTGCTTCGCCACAAACCGTACTCGACGAAACATGGGAGTTTTGCCATCACCTTGATCGACGAAACATGGGTGTTTAGCAATATGGGCCTTCGGCCCAGATGAGGCCCAGTAATGACTTTGTTATATGTTTGTATTCGCACAGTTATATGTAAGTCGATTGTTGTCAAACCCTAACTCTCTCTTTGAACCATAGGCAGCACCCATCTTTCCCTCGAAGTCTCCGTGCATTTTCGTGATCATCCCATCGATTGGTTAGCATCCCACTACACTTTATACTGTTTGATGTTTGTTTTGCAATGTTTATAATCTACCGTGGATATAGGGTTTTACTGAAAACCATGCTCCTTTGTTGTGATAATTAGGGTTTTGAGAGTTTATTGATTTACCAATTAAGACTAGAATATGCAGAATAATAATTCTCTGTTTGGTATTCATAATCACTTCATAAGTCCATGATTCTGTTTGTTGTCTGAATATTATGTAACCTGTGGTCTATGAAAATCAAATAAATCGGTGATACGGTTATGTGCGTGATGATGATTTGATAATCTAGGGTTCATGTCTAGGATTGCTAGTTTGATCGGTTTTAGAATATGGGAGGTATTTACGGAAATTACAGTGAATGGTTAAGTCAATGTATGAAACTGTTAAGGTCACGATGAATAACCACGGTGTTTCGTCAAACACATCTCGGTGAATAACCTTGGTGTTTCGTCAAACACATCTCGGCGAATAACCTTGGTGTTTCGTCAAACACGTCTCGACGAATTACCTTGGTGTTTCGTCAAACACGTCACGACGAATAACTATTGTGTTTCGTCACTCACCATGTCGACGAACTGACTTTGGTGTTTCCTCATTTGGAAAGAATCTCATCAACAGACTGTGATGTTAACTACGACTGAAGAAACATAATTTGGTTATTATGAGTAGTACACCTAACTGTTAAGTACTGTTGTAGATCATACATGTGAATTGTGGAATTGTATGAGTTTGAATAACTATTTTGTGCAATTTGGTGATTGTTGCTTGAACGCACACTCTGATTATAAGATACACGTGAACCATGCGAATGTAAACTGATTATGTATACATGAATACCATAGGCTTTGACTGATTAAGTGTGAACGAATATCTAGTCATACCGAGCAAACCAAGGTGAGTTCACTGCTCTTTCTCCAAGCATGCGTCCCGGGGAAGGACATCAGGTAATTGTTCCGGGGAGGAACGTCGGGTTATTGGGATGTTGGTTATTACACTCATTTCTATGATTAAGTCCCACCATATACCGATTGGTTGCCGGGGAGGCAACAGGGTTATTAGTTGATAGCGCTATTAGGTTTGGCACCCTCACACCGTACCGGTGAGGACGGTCGTGAACTAACTACCTTAACCACTTAACCAATGTAAGATAGAGCATTGGGGTTTGGTAAATAATCTGGATCCGTCTACGGTAATGGAGTTAATAACAACATCAAATCACTTTACTCATATCTAGTTTTAAATAATTGGGGTTTGAACTCACCAGCGTCGTCTGACACACTTGTCTCCAGGCTTGCAGGTCGTTAGGTGCCTGGTTATGGACTTGTGATGTGCGTTAGGTGTAATATATTTTAGATGTATATTTGAGCCCTTTTTACACTTTAGTCAAGTTTTAAATTTATAAAACACGATATTTACTAACACTAAACACATATATGGGCAAGTGCACCCATCGTGGACGTAGTATAGTGTTGGTAAGATACCGAGGTCGTCCAAGGACACAAGAGCTTTTAGTACCGGTTTATCCTCAACGTCTAACCAAATCAAAACGTTAGAAAAGATTTTTAAACTAAGCAAATAAAAACTAACTAAATGCTGAAAAAATAAAATAAAAATAAAAACAGATAGACAAGATGAATCACTTGGATCCGACTCGTGTATTAGTATAACCTTTGATAATTTTCGCACTTTTGCACTTGTTTAAGAGATTATCTTAGTTATTGTAGTAGGCCCCTCTTTTGAAGGCGACGTTACCCTCAACCCAGTAGTTTGAGTCAGCAAGGATACAATCCTAAAGGGTCGGATTATTGAAAGATAATGAATTAAGTTATTAATGCAAATTATGGTAGGCCCCTCTTTTGGAGGTGACGTTACCCTCGACTAAGTAGTCTGAGTCAGCAGGGATACAGTCCTAAATAGCCGGGTTATAGTATTAATAGTAGTTAACTTATGAGGGGGTCAAAGAGTTTGGATCCCCGCCATCCAATACCTATGGGCAATGAAGGAGATCCTACTAAATTTGACCCAGGTCCCTTGCAGGACCTCTAAACGCTGAACAAGGGCAAGACCTTTACCAAACCGTTCCCTTAACCCCCGACCAGGTAGCCAACATACCTCCATATAGACCGTGGAGATATGAATGGTGAAAATCTTTTATTTTATATAGACAGTAAAATAATGCCAAGACACCACGGACAAACGATAAGGAAAGATCACCTTCAACATAAGCAACTAGTTATTAAAGTCATTAATACAAAACCAAATAAAAAGTGCAAAAGATTAAAAATAAAAAGTATTATACTAAACACTTGTCTTCACTAAGTGATGTAAGAGACTTAGGCAAACATGGCCTTGATTGTCAAGAACTCTTACGATCAATCTTGGATCCCACGCCCCCGTGTTCACTGGGCACGGCCCCGTGGTGGGCAATAGAAGCTTCTATAGGTTTGTCTTTTCTGCTGCTTCTTAGGCACGGCCCCGTGCTGGCTGAGCACGGGGCGTGTTCAGTCTTCTGCCTCCTCTATTTTGCTTGGGAGGATGCTGTTGAGGGGTCGGGCAATCCACTTATGTTCCTTTTCTTGTATTTATGTTAGATTTAGCTGTCTTTTTGCTTCTTTTGTGAATTTGAGCTCATTTGATCCTGAAAATACAAAAGGAAGACAAAAACACTCTTTTTCCAACATTAGTACTTAAAAAGGGTTAGTTTTATGCCTCATTTGATGTAATTTATATGTTGCATTTTACACACATCAAATACCCCCACACTTGAATTTTTGCTTGTCCTCAAGCAAAACTCTTTAATACGTGGCTTACACTCCCAAATGGAATGGGTAGAAGAGAAGGTTTTGGCTTGTCATAGAGTGTCGGGAATCCAAGATCTTTTAGGTTTTATTTTTATTTATTTACAATCCTATTCGTTATGATTTATTTAGAATGTTTCATAGGATAAAATTACTTATTTGGGCATAGCATGCCTTTTTAAAATTCCATTTATATACAAGTTCACATACCTCACGGGAGAAATCACTCACACTCGGCCGAAGGTGTATTTTTAGTGAATCACTCGAGAGCGCCGTGGAACTTATCCCTACCATAGGCTTGCCAAGCAATAAATCCCCCTCCTTTTTAACTTGTTTCCTTTGTAAATATCAAGAGGACTTTTTTGGGTAAAGGCTTGGGCTAAAGGTGGGTAGTTGGGTTAGTGGTTAGTAGAAAAGGGCGAAAAGCGTAAAAAGCGTCGGTTTTCGTAAAACATTTTTGTTTTAGTGACTTTTTATTCTTAATGTAGTATTTCTTCAAACAAGCTTTTTGTTTTAAGAGCTTTGTTTCTTTAGTTCTAACTTCATCATTTTTTTTAGTCACACGAAAACCGAGCTTGTTACTAAAATAAAGGGTAAAAATAAAAAGGGTTTTGGTGGGTAAAAGGGTTTTAAGGTAAAGAAATGAAAGGTTTAGGCTCAAAAGGGGTTAACTAGGGGGAGTTTTTGGGTAGGTGAAAAGAAAAATGAAAATAATGGTTTTGAAAGAAAAAGGGTTAGTCCTAATGCCTCCATCATTTACTTACTTGGGTTTAAGTTGATAAGGACCGGGAATGAATCGTCGTGGCAAGTTCTAGAGTCGTACGAACCAAGCGGCTATTCACACAAGAAACGAAAAATGAGCATTTAATCTAAAGATGTGTATTTGTATGCTCAATAAAGGCTCAAAACTCACTTTTTGTGGGAATGGGTTTTTCTATGTGATCAAGTATATATAATCGAATTTTAACTAAGCTTGTCATGCCGTTTCATAATTTTCTTATGTTAGTTCGTTTTATCACGACGCTATCGGTTGTAAACTTGCAAAAATATAACCTTATTAATCTTAGAATTCCCAACTTAAACTTTAGACAAGTAAAAAAAAATTTGGGGTGATTAGCGGTTCCAATAGAGTTTTGTGTAAGACTTGTTATTAGGACTTGCAAAATTTCAAGGTTTTAGCATCCCCCCCCACACTTAAATTACACACTGTCCTCAATGTCTCCCAAAAATAAATTTTTAGGTTGATTGAATGTGTAACATGGTGTTTAAAAGCAAAAATTATTGTTACTGGCAGCCTGGCCACGGCCCGTGGGGACCGGACACGGCCCCGTGGTCAGGTGCCAGTAACGATAATTAAGAAAAAGAAACAGAAGCCTGGACACGGGGGCGTGTCTGGTGAACACGGCCCGTGTCTAGTTACCTGAACTGGGCATTTTTTTGCAGGGGGTTCAGCACGGGGCCGTGTTGTTAGGGCACGGCCCATGTTGAACCTACTGTAACGGAGAAATTGTCGACGTGTGGCCTTGTTCTTATGCATGGGTCCATGTTTCTCATTTCCCTTATCATCCTTTACCACCATGAGTGTGTTTTATTTCTGCAAATTAAAACTAAAAGATTAAACTAAGCTAAGGATAGTTCCGCGGAGTGCCTCCGTGGTGCGCCACGTTTATAAGGGTCCTTGGCTAGACCCAAAGTGAGGTTATATATTTTCTGAGTGGGATGTTTTGCATCCCATGTTGCACCGTCGGAGAGCGTCATCCAAACTCGAATCAATAACCTTCATGTAGTTGACCGGGTCATCGTCCTCTATTCTCCTCCCAACCCCGAACTTTACTTCATCATCTCCGTACCTTAAGGTGAGCGTTCCATCATTCATGTCTACCACGGCTTGTGCGGTGGCTAGACATGGTCTCCATAGTATGAGGGGGACTTCGGTGTCTTCTTCCATATCAAGTATAACAAAGTCGGCCGGGTAGACAAATTTGTTTACCTTTACTAGGACATTTTCGATGACACCTTGTGGGAATTTGACGGATCCATCAGCAAGTTGTATGCTCATTTTTGTAGGACTCGTTGTTCCTAGGCCGAGTCTTTTGAACACTGATGAGGGCATGAGGTTAATGCTAGCCCCATGGTCGGCTAGTGCATTACGAACGGGGGAGTCCCCGATCGAGCAAGGAATTGTGAAGCTTCCGGGATCGATTTTCTTTTGGGGGAGTTTGTTGAGTACGAGGGCAGAGCATTCTTCGCCTAAGTTAACTAATTGCAACATTTCAATTTTCTTTTTATGAGTGAGGAAGTCCCTCATGAACTTAGAATATTTAGGCATTTGGGTTAGGACATCAATAAAAGGAATGTTGACATGCAATTGTTTTAGTAGACTTTCGAATTTTGCGAATTGCTCATTGGTCTTTTGACGAATTAACCTACCGGGGTACGGAACTAGAGGAGCTTTGATAGGCTCTGATGATGGAGGGGAGTCCTTTTCTTGCAGAGGTGGTGGTGTTGTCTCCTCGGTTGGCGGTGGCGCTTCCGCAGGCCCCACGGTACGGTTTCGTAACGTGATGAGATGAACTTGCGCTTTTGGGTTTGTTTCAGTATTACTTGGTAATGCGCCTGGTGGTCTCTCGGAAAAATTTTGGGCTAGTTGACTTAATTGTTTTTCTATGTTTTGAATACTAGCTTGTTGATTTCTAAAATTTGATTCTAATTGTAGAAACCTTTCCGAGTTTTTCTTTTCAGTGTCGGAGATGAGGCGAGATATAGTATCTTCAAGCCTTTCTCGTCCACCTTGTTGTTGAGTGAAATTTTGTGACTCATTTCTTGGTTGTTGAAAGTTTGTTCGTTGGTTTTGTTGGTTACTACTATTGCCGGGTTCTCTCCAACCAAGGTTAGGATGATTCCGCCATCCTTGGTTGTAAGTGCCCGTTGGAGGACCCGACGGCCTAGGTCTATTGTCAATGTAGCTTACCGACTCTTGTTGATCGTCCGTTTCTTTCATACAACTCCAATTTTCATATGGCCCACCACACCCTTCACAAGCCATAACCAAGACCGTTTTTGTCATTTCCAATTTTTTTATTTTTGAAGAAAGGGCCTCGATTTGGGCTTGTAAGGAAGTGTTTTCATCAACCTTATGGGCGCCCGGGGCAATAGATTTATTTCCTCAGGGAGTATGCCACTGGAAATTGGTTTGAGCAATTTCCTCAATTTGGTTATATATTTAATGTGGGCGGCGATTACCTAAAAGTCCCCCGGAGCTAGAGTCAAGTGTCTGCCTTGTGTGTGGCAACAACCCATTATAGAAAGTGGATACTTGTTTCCATATCGCAAGGCCGTGATGTGGACACTTTCGCAATAGCTCCTTGAACCTTTCCCAAGTTTCATATAAGGATTCCCCGTCCTCTTGTGAATATGTATTAATTTCAGTCATTAATTTAGCCGTTTTAGCGGGAGGGAAATACTTATATAGAAATTTTTGGGCTAGTTCATCCCAGGTGTTTACCGATCCAGCTGGGAGGGCGTTAAGCCAAGCTTTTGCTCGGTCTTTTAGTGAGAAAGGAAACATTCGAAGGCGGATGGCGTCATTTGATGCGCCATTGATCCGAAAGGTATCACATATTTCTAAGAAATTAGTAATATGTAGATGGGGATCCTCGTCCGCAAGCCCATGGAAGGTTGCGGAGTTTTGGAGCATTTATATCAAATGCCGCCGAAGTTCGAAGTTATTGGCTTCAACATTCGGTGCATTGATAGCGGCGCCGAGTTTACCTACGGTGGGTCGTAGATAATCCATGAGAGTACGTTGATCCGCCATTGGGGGTGAATTTCCCGAAACTTTCTCTTGGTTTTTGGCTTTTAGTCTTTTTCTGAGAAAGCGTTCGGGTTCTTCTAGAGGTTCTTTTATGTCCTTATTAGAACTGGAGCTCATACACTACGTAGGGGTGGCGTCTGGTTCGAAGTCCTGCAATAAAAACAAAAAAGAATGCTGGTCAGAAGGTTAACCACGGCCCCGTGCTCAGTGAACACGGCCCGTGGTCGGAGTTACAGTGATTGTTTTCCAGATCCCAGTTACTGGAGAGTTGGACACGGCCCCGTGTTGCACCGACACGACCACGTGGTCAGCCTTCTGTAACTTGGAAAACTAAAAACTGCCAGTAACAACGCAGGGCACGGCCCGTGTCCGACCAGGCATGGCCCGTGCTGAGCTCTACAGAAGCTGAAAAGCTAAGAAAATCCTAAAAAATTAAAAAGGAAAATAAAAATATGATTAGGCCGTTGATTCCTAACTTCTTAAAATCCTTGTGTCCCCGGCAGCGGCGCCAAAAACTTGATGTGCATTAGGTGTAATATATTTTAGATGTATATTTGAGCCCTTTTTACACTTTTAGCCAAGTTTTAAATTTATAAAACACGATATTTACTAACACTAAAGACACATATGGGCAAGTGCACCCATCGTGGACGTAGTATAGTGTTGGTAAGATACCGAGGTCGTCTAAGGACACAAGAGCTTTTAGTACCGGTTTATCCTCAACGTCTAACCAAATCAAAATGTTAGAAAATATTTTTAAACTAAGCAAATAAAAACTAACTAAATGCTGAAAAAATAAAATAAAAATAAAAACAGATAGACAAGATGAATCACTTGGATCCGACTCGTGTATTAGTATAACCTTTGATTATTTTCGCACTTTTGCACTTGTTTAAGAGATTATCTTAGTTATTGTAGTAGGCCCCTCTTTTGAAGGCGACGTTACCCTCAACCCAGTAGTTTGAGTCAGCAAGGATACAATCCTAAAGGGTCGGATTATTGAAAGATAATGAATTAAGTTATTAATGCAAATTATGGTAGGCCCCTCTTTTGGAGGTGATGTTACCCTCGACTAAGTAGTCTGAGTCAGCAGGGATACAGTCCTAAATAGCCGGGTTATAGTATTAATAGTAGTTAACTTATGAGGGGGTCAAAGAGTTTGGATCCCCGCCATCCAATACCTATGGGCATTGAAGGAGATCCTACTAAATTTGACCCAGGTCCCTTGCGGGAACTCTAAACGCTGAACAAGGGCAAGACCCTTACCAAACCGTTCCCTTAACCCCCGACCAGGTAGCCAACATACCTCCATATAGACCGTGGAGATATGAATGGTGAAAATCTTTTATTTTATATAGACAGTAAAATAATGCCAAGACACCACGGACAAACGATAAGGAAAGATCACCTTCAACATAAGCAACTAGTTATTAAAGTCATTAATATAAAACCAAATAAAAAGTGCAAAAGATTAAAAATAAAAAGTATTATACTAAACACTTGTCTTCACCAAGTGATGTAAGAGACTTAGGCAAACATGGCCTTGATTGTGAAGAATTCTTACGATCAATCTTGGATCCCGAGACGACTCACACACTCTATGATGGACAATGGATGATGGTGGTGGATGATGGTGTTGTGATTGTGGTGGGTGGTGGATGAAGTGTGAGAGAGGTAGTGTGCCAAGGGATGAGTTGCAATGAAACCAAGCACTCCTATTTATAGGCTGAACAGAAGGCTGGGCATGGCCCCGTGTCCGCTGGACACGGCCCCGTGCCTGTCTGACACACTGTCTCTCTTCATTAATTGTAATTCGCAATTACAATTAATGCGCCTGCTGTACTTTCGCCACGCCCCCGTGTTCACTGGGCACGGCCCCGTGGTGGGCAATAGAAGCTTCTATAGGTTTGTCTTTTCTGCTGCTTATTGGGCACGGCCTCGTGCTGGCTGAGCACGGGGCGTGTTCAGTCTTCTGCCTTCTCTATTTTGCTTGGGAGGATGCTGTTGAGGGGTCGGGCAATCCATTTATGTTCCTTTTCTTGTATTTATGTTAGATTTAGCTGTCTTTTTGCTTCTTTTGTGAATTTGAGCTCATTTAATCCTGAAAATACAAAAGGAAGACAAAAACACTCTTTTTCCAACATTAGTACTTGAAAAGGGTTAGTTTTATGCCTCATTTGATGTAATTTATATGTTGCATTTTACACACATCAACTTGCTATCTGGGAGTGCTAGAGTGGTCATGGATCGAGACTCTTGGATACTTGTTTCATTGGTTTTGAACACTTGTTTTGAAGCAGTTGATTTACAATTTACAATATGCTTCCGCTGAACGTTTACTTTGGTTTTAACTTATGACTTGGATTAATATTATGAAATGAATCGAATGTTTTATTTAAATATTTATTATTGGTTCAATGTGATTGGTGGCTTGGATCCTGGTATGTCACACGTCCCGCGGGGTTCCCGCATGTGGTATTTTGGGGGTGTGACAGTTTGGTATCAAAGCCAAGTTTTAGTTAACTAGGTTTTAAAATGTTTTGATAAAACCAGACTATAACCGAATGACTTTGAAATCGACCATGACACTCAGCTCCAGATCGCAAAGTTCGTATCTCGTTTACTTATTGCATAGCGTATCTAGTATACTTTCACGTATGATGTTGCATGTGATCGCACACTTAGCATTACAGACTGAATTCATGTGTATTTGCCTAGGTTAGGTGGTTGATAGAGTCACAATGTGATATCTCGTTAGACTTTCGTGGTTTACGTTTTGTGGTGTCATGTGTCTTACTACTCGGATTTGAGGAACCTTTTAGCATAAGTTAGGAGGAGCTGAGATAAACATGCACATCGCATTGTTATTATGGGTGCACACATAATAATAATATGGGGTGCATGTGAGTCCCAGTGAGCCTTAACAAGTGTGAAAGAGGTTCCGCTCTGTTGATTGATGTAAACTTAGTAGTCTGTAGAAGTCTTCGTGAGCTTTGACTCCTACCTTATCTCGACTCTTGACCGGTCCTCTTTCTTATATAGAATCATGAGTGGACGAGGACATGGACGTGGTCACATTGCGATGACTCAGACCGAACTGATAAATTTGATTAACACCCGTGTGGCTGAGGCATTGAAGCCTATCAAGTTGGTACGATATGTGCCAAATATTCTTTATTCTTGTGTCGCGTACACAACTCTTACCCTTGTGTTGTATTTTCCCTTTCGTCCATTAGGTTAGCAAGTGAATCAGAATCAAAACCATCCGCCTGCTTGCACATTCAAGACATTCATGGATTGTAAGCCACAGCGTTTAGTGGGACTGAAGGGGCTGTGGGGTTACTGCGTTGGTTTGAGAAGGCTGAGTCGGTGTTTGCTATGCGTAACTGTCCCGAGGGGGACCGTGTGAAGTATGCTACAGGCACTTTGGAGGATGGTGCCTTAACTTGGTGGAATGCACAGGTGCAGATGTTGGGCATCGAGATGGCTAATGCCACTACTTAGGATGATTTAAAGGAGTTAATGCGAGAGGAGTATTGTCCTCGTGATGAGATTTAGAAACTTGAGAACGAGTACTACGATCTGAAGATGGAGGGGTCTGAAATTGAAGCGTTCACTAAAAGGTCACATGAGCTAGCAAACATGTGCCCTAACTTGTCTCGACCCCCACCTCGAAGAATTGAACTATACATCAAGGGCTTAGCACCATCGTGTAGGATCGTTTGCATGACCAAACGCGTTCAGAAGAGATCTCATCCAATACGAGTGGCGGAAACAAACGTATCGGAGTTATTTCAGCTGCATTGCATAAGAAATCACTTTAAACTGTCTCTGTATTGATATCAGATCGTTTTACAATGCTGGAGACACTTCGGCAGAGCTTCGCTACCGGAATCGAATCGTTACAAATGAAATCACAAGACACGTATTTATAGGCTGCTCCATTCCGCACGAAACGATCACACGAAATGGACTTGCCATTTCGTACGAAATGGCCATTGCCATTTCGTGCGAAATGAACATTTCTCATTTCATGCGAAATGAATATATCCTATATTTTCTCATTTTTCTCGTAAAACGTGCCCTGATCTAATTAACCTAAAACAAGACTCGATATAAGATGAAGTCGACAGACATATGCAACAACAGACTCCCCCTTGGATGTTGACGAAGTCTTCAGTGTCGAGTCTTCGAAATCTTCAGTCTTTATCAGTCTTCTCGCTCTTTTCAAAGATTCTCCATTGTAAGCATCCACTATCAATCTCTCTTCTTCTCTTTCTTAATCTTACTCTTTTTCTTCACAGGATCAGAATCACATCCTGGCTCTTGAGCTATCTAATTCTCTTGATCAGATCTCTTGATTCCTTAAGTTCTTCAGTATCAGCAGTTTGCTTGGATACAGTTCCAGAATCAAACACTGGCTCTAACTACTCCCTCTTGACTGTCTTCAGACTCCCCCTTTCGATAAGCTGGGATCCCAGTCTGGAATTCTCGTTCTAGGATCGTGACCTGGCTCACACTCTACTCAGGCTTTCTCAGGAATTAGGACCTGGCTCTTTCCAAATTTCATTCCTGCACATCCTCTAATTCACAATGAATTTCTCAAATTTTAAAATTTTACAATTTTAGAAATCACATGCAGGTATCATTCAAAATGATTTAATCTTTAATGACCACATGTAAGAATAACATTTCTTTCTTTTTCAAAAATAAACTCACCCAAACCTGTTCATCATGTTCACCACTTGGAATTTTGAAAATCAGCTTTTCAAACATCAGTTATCGAAAAATCTTTTTGTATTTTCAAAAATTTATTCTAAAACATACTGAAAATCTTTTTGGATTTTTGATTTTAATGAAATACAGTAAAGAAATATTTACAGACAATACTTTTGTGAGTTTGCGTAAGAGGATCATATCAGTTTTTGAGACATATCACCAACACTGTTAAGCTATTAATCATTTTAAATTCTAAACGATTCACTTAGATTGTCAGTATACTGATCCATTTAAATTTTCACACAAAGTTCAAATGTACCGAGATACGAGATTAGTGTTTTAAGCACTTGAACTTATTCATGTGTCCCACCTCTTGAATATACTCCCGTATCCAGACCTCTATATTCAGTCTTACAGGTGAATGTACACTGATGATATCTATAAACGGACAAATGCAAAACCATGAGAGCTCAGGTTAGAACTTCCGTTCAGACAAAGAGATGATGGCTCGACTTTAGGTATATCCCGTTTGGGGATCTTTTCTTCAACAGCACATGATTAGCATTTTTCAATGTTTCATCATTTTTTATGCTGAGGGTTGGCTTTAAGATTAAAGCTGTGCAAAGTATTATACGAGGACTAGGCTATTGCTCCCGCAAAATCAGAAGTCCTGGTATAATACCCAAGATATCATCACGCACAAAGACCTAGTATGTCAGAAATAGAAAGTCCTTCAAACAAGATTTCGGGGGTTACCCATATATCCGAGAAATGTTCCCCACGAGATAAGTAAGCATTTGATATTTATGTTTATATCTTGAAAACATTCTACTAAATGTGCAAAAACCTACTAGCACATCCTCAGTGAGATCATTTATCACATTTAACTTTCCAATTCTTTAGCGTGCTGTGATAGTTCACTGATGTACTATCATTTCCTCTTTTTTACAACAAAAACTCATTTTTGAGTTTTTTAATGTTTTTGGATTTTTCTGGTTTTATCATGTTTTTCTGGTTTACTCCCCATAAAATCAAAAATATGTTTTAATTTTTGATTTTCAAGAAAAATTTGAAAACAAACTATACAAATAAAGTGACAATTGTTGTGAATTACTTCAATTTTCCATCCACTTGCCATAAACAATCAGAACTCCCCCTATCAACAAACTATTATCCCATTATGATTTCAAAACACTTACGTTTGTTTCAATCAAAATGGTTTTTTCGGAAAATTAGTTTTGTTGAATTTACCACTTGTAGGCTAGGGGATAAACTCATCACTTTGTTTTTCTAAAACATTTTGTATGAAAAATAAATCAAGTTCAACTTAATGACCTTGATTAACCATTTGTAGGTGAAAACCCACTTTTCTACCACTTGTAGGTTTACTTCAAACAAACATATTCAATAATGATGCCGATTCCTGCTTCACGATTACCAACTTGGAAGCTCCGGCAAGTCTAGATTTTCAGTCATGATAAGTTCTATCCCAGTTGCTAACCTGGGATGAACCATCTTCCTTTAGTTTCTTTGTTTTCTTCTCATAAAATTCTTTAACCCCTTTGACTCTCCCGTCAATCATTTTTCCAAAAATACTTTGAACTGTGGGGTTAAAAGCCTTTCCAATATCAAATTCTTTCTTTTCAGGAAAGAATTGATTTGAAATCTCAACTTTTCCAATTCTAGATTTCAAATTTTCAGCCCGCAATGGTGGAAAATTTGCATCATCCAATGGCGGCACTGAATTTTCACCTTTCACCTCAACTGATGGCTCCACTGACTTTGACGAGTCAGATTCATTGCCAGAAGATAGCTCCTCTGATTTTGACGAATCAGAATCATTGCTAGAACTATCATCAGATTTCTTAACAACCCATTTTTTGTTGTTAAGCTTTGCTTTTCTTTTGTGAACACTCTTTGAACTTTCACCAACCTCATATTTTGAATTTTTGAAAATTTTAAAAGGTTTGGTTGGTGGTTCATTCTCAACCATCTTTTCTTTCAATTTATCAGAGACTCCCTGTTCTGTTTGAATTGCCTTTGGACAATTCCTGGCAATGTGACTAACTATTTTGCATTGAAAACAGGTTCTTGTTTCCTCTTTCTTCTGAGCAACTTCCTTTTTCATTCTCTCTTGCTTCTTTGCAAGGAATTCTTTGTTTGTCTGCTTCTGAACACAAGTTCTTTTTCTTCTTCAGATGATGTTCCTGAAACAAAAACAGTTTTTGGTTTATAAGTTTTCTCATTTTTATGATTTTCTGGTGGACTAAAGCCTAAACCTTTCTTTTTGAAATTACCGTTATGATTTGATTTCTTTCGATAACCTGAACCAGAACTGTAACCCTTTTTCTTGTTTAATCTTTGTTGAACTCTTGAGGTGTAAATTTTAGGGTTTCAGAAACATTTACATGTTTTATTTCAGAAATATTAATTTCTGTTAGTTTGAAAACCTTTTTAATCATTTCAGTTTTAA
Organism: Helianthus annuus; assembly: GCF_002127325.2. Taxonomy (NCBI): domain Eukaryota; kingdom Viridiplantae; phylum Streptophyta; class Magnoliopsida; order Asterales; family Asteraceae; genus Helianthus; species Helianthus annuus. The sequence continues at coordinate 43,944,625 of NC_035441.2, forward strand.
CACCTTTTATTGGAAATTCTTCATCAAAATATAATTTGTCAGAATCCTTCAAAGTATATGCCACTTTGATTGGTTCGTCATTTAAATTAGATTTTGATAACAGAAATTCTTTATTGTAAACTCTTTTTCCCTGTTTGACTTTTAGACTTGACGTGTCGGACTCAGACTTTGACACAGCCTTTGACTCCTCCGTTTCATCTTTTTCCAACACCTGATCGACCACTTTCTTTATTAATTCGGACTCATGATCAGTGTCGGATGATGTGAATGTGACATCAATATTATTTGGCAAGTTATCTGAAGGCTCAGATTCCCACTGTAAGTTAATTGCCTTTTTGATTCTTTCTGAATTTGGATTTCGTGGAGAATATCCATTTTCAAGCGGGGGTGGACACTTGTTATAACTGACACTTTGTTTCTTACCAGAATTTTTCACTTCAGTTTCCTCTTTTGTTTCAGAAGTCCTTACTTCAGATCTGACTTCTTCAAATGCCTTCATGCCTTTAACGGTGGGGTAAATCCTGTCAATGACATAAGAAGCACATGAGTAACTTCTCAATAATCTCTCAACCCTTTCAGTCTCTATTCTCTGAGTTTCTAACTTTTGTTCAAGTTCAGCACATTTATCAATGTAATGATTGATGCCTGACTGCTTCGACATGAACGCTCCTTGAAGTGTTTTCAAAGCAGTTGCTTGTTCATTACTTGATTCATTGTATTGATTCATAGCTTTGTTCAGAATATCATACGATTCTTTCAACCTGTTCATGTTGTGAATCAACTCGTTGTTTTGTTTTCTCACAGTCTCACAATTTTCACAAATTTCAGATGTCTTTTCTGCAACAGCTTCCTCATCAACTTTGAAAGCTGGAACTTCTTTGACCTTTATCACTCGGACTTCTTCTTCATCATTCTTACCTTTCCTTCTTTCTGCATCTCTCTCAGCTAGATATTTTTAATTGCTCTCTCATTTTTTCTGCATAATAATCATCATCACTATCATCTTGTTGTTTAGCCTCTTTTTCCTTTGCCATTCGAGCATTTTCAGCATCTCTCTCGGCTTGATACTTTAAATGTTTTTTCATACTTTCTGCCCAATAATCATCTTCATCATCTTCAACAATTTTAGCAACAAAATCTTTAGCCAAAAATTCTTTATCTGGACAGTAATTGTCCCAGCTAAAACCTTCTGGCAATCTTTCATCATCTTTGATGACTCTTCTATCGCCTTCTTAGCATGTGCAGTTTGTGGTTCTTGTTGTTTATAAGGTTGTTGAGCAACTTGATAGATCGCTTTTCGATAATAATCATTGTTGTTGAAAGGATTTTGAGCTCCATTTGCTTCGCGGTTTGTACATTCATGCTTGAAATGCCCTTTTTCCCTGCAACGAAAACAAGTAACTTTAGATTTATCAAATCCTAAAGTAGACACATTTGCATCACGAAAATCATCTCTTCCCGTAATTTGTTAAACTTCTCAGCTCTTCTCAACACACTTGCTAAACACCACTTTATATCCATCAATTCCATTTCCTCAGCATCGATCTGATCATAATCCTCTTTAGTCAGCATCGGATTTCCAATTTTACCTGCAACCAAAATCCCATATGACTCTAACACAGTTACTAACAAAGACATATGACTTTTTGCAACTTCTTCCGAGTAATTTTGATCATTCTCAAGATTTAAAGAAATGTTGCATTGAAGTACTTTCCCACTCTTTGTTGCAGAAAAATGTGGATCAAATGATGGATATGGAGAAAACCCAGTTTTGCTACTTGATCCTTGAGATGAACTTTTAGAACAACTCTTTGCATTGAAAGCTGTTTCAATCTTTGGTGCAATGTTAGTCTTATCACTAACACCACCTTTGTAATACAAACCAATGTCTTGTTCGCCATCATAGTTCTTCATTCTCGCTATCTTTCTTTGTTCCATCTCTTGTGCTTCAAGTTGTTCGATAAAATCATTCAGTGATAAATTGTCAAAATTAGGTTTATTTCTCAACATCATAAGATATGTGCCCCAAACATCATGTGGCAATGCATCAGCCAACTTTTCAATCAATTCATCCTTTTCTTTATTGATGCTCAATCTTTTCATATTCATTACCAGATTGCAATACCTTTCTATAATCTGTTTGGTGCTTTCATTTCTTAATCCACGAAATAGATCAAATTCTTTCTTCATAAGCGACTTTTTGTTCTTGATCATATCCTTACTGCCAACAAACTTTGATTTCAGTTCTTTCCATATTGATTGTGCACTACCGTTGTGTTGTAGTAAGATCAAGATTTCATCCTTAATAGCTTGCTGCAAGAGAGTAACCATCAACTTTTCAGTTTTGTATTTTTGTTTCTCTTCAACACTTAGATCTTTAATATCAACCTTCCTTCCATCATCCTTAACCGGTCTAACGTATCGAAATTCAGTATAATCCCATGCATCTAGATAATATGCTTGAACCCAATTCTCAAAACGTTCGGACCATCCACTATACTCCTCAATACTCATAAGCTTAGGCGGTTTTTGCGTTGTCCCCATCTCATTTTCTAGCATCGTATTCTGAGTAATAGTCATCAGACTAGCAAAGGCATTGTACAACTCGTTTTCCATGTTTCAGTTATCAAAGATTCACAAATTCAATCTTTCAAATGAAATGAACTATTCAAGCGGAATGAATTTTCGTGCGAAATGGAATGCTGCTTTCGTGCGGAATGGAAATCTGATTTCGTGCAGAATGGAAAGCTAATTTCGTGCGAAATGAAGGTTTATTTCGTACGAAATGAATCACCTGTTTTCAATTTGTGCGAAATGAGAAGCACTGTCAAACGAAATAATATCTATTTCGTGCGAAATGACGCTGATGTCACTCGAACGGACAGTTTTTCACAAAATTAATCATGTTTTAAGCCGTTTTAAAGTCTGATTCTTTCAAGGGTTTGTTAAAACACTGTTACGCACGTTATATTTTGAAATTCAAGCCATTTTAACCGTGGAAACTTGTTTAATTTCGAAAAGAAGGTGTAGAAAACAGAATTTTTAGCTGAAATGGTAAGAATTCTTCCTCCCGAGCTCTGATACCACTTGTAGGATCGTTTGCACGACCAAACGAGTCGTTCAGAAGAGATCTCGTCCAATACGAGTGGCGGAAACAAACGTATCGGAGTTATTTCAGCTTGATTGCACATGAAATCACTTTAAACTGTCTCTGTATTGATATCAGGTCGTTTTACAATGCTAGAGACACTTCGGCAGAGCTTCGTTACCGGAATTGAATCATTACAAATGAAATCACACGACACGTATTTATAGGCTGTTCCATTCTGCACGAAACGGTCACACGAAATGGACTTGCCATTTCGTACGAAATGGCCATTGCCATTTCGTGCGAAATGAACATTTCTCATTTCGTGCGAAATGAATATATCCTATACTTTTCTCATTTTTCTCGTAAAACTTGCCCTGATCTAATTAACCTAATACAAGACTCAATATAAGACGAAGTCGACACACTTATGCACAAACACATCGGTAAAGAGTTTGGTCACTGCTGCAAACCTTAACAACCTGCCTCAGATCATCCGCTTAGCACACAAGATTACTGACCAAGAGGTCGAGCATGGTGCGTTACCGCCCCGTATTTCTGCTACTACCCCTACAGCTACACCTACCACACCTGCTAGTGATAACAAGCGTAAATGGAATGATGTTGTCAAGGCAACCAGTGCGAGTCAATCTTAGAAAAGGCCTGACAACAGCCATAATCGTAGTTTCAGTCAGTCGTCCTCAGTTAACCAAGGCCAGGGCAGCAATCAGAATCAAGGCTCCTACGTTGGTAAGAGGCCAAAGTGCAACAAGTGTGGTTATCATCATTATGGGTCGTGTGTCCGGGCTTGCCGTAGGTGCGAAAAGGTGGGCCATGAGGCAAAAGACTGTAGAGCTTCGTACCCAAAGCTGCAGCAGCAACAGAATCATCAGCATCAGCAACAGCAAAGGTAGCAGCCCCATCAGAACTAAAGCAATAGGAATGGGTGTTTCAAGTGTGGGGATGAGGGCCACATTTAACGGGATTGCCCTCAGCTGAATCAGAACGCTAATGATAACAACAACTGTCAGAATAACAACAACAATGCTGGGAACAACAATAACGGCAACAATGGGGGCAATGGTGCTGGTGATGCTAGGAACGACGGCAATGTTGTGACTGGTATGTTTTCTGTGAACAATCTCTTTGCTTCTGTGTTATTTGATTCCGGTGCCGATTGGAGTTATGTGTCCCTAGAGTTCAGTCAACGATTAGGGTTAGCTCCAACACCTCTAGAAACTAAACATGTAGTAGAGTTAGTCGATGGTAAGACAATTGAAGCCTCACACGTTCTTAAGGGATGTGAACTAGATCTTGCGGGTCAAGCGTTTGATATTGACCTCCTTCCTGTTACCCTCGGTAGTTTTGATGTAATGGTTGGTATGGATTGGTTGTTTAAGCATCAAGCAGAAATTCTCTGTAAAGAGAAAATCGTGCGTGTACAACTTCCTAGTGGAGAATTTTTATCGGTTCAGGGGCATCGCAGTGGTGCGATGGTTGGTATCATCTCAGCTATGCAAGCGCAGAAGTGTCTACGAAAGGGGTATCCTGCTATTCTAGCACTTGTTACTGATACTCCCTCAGAAGAAAGAAGGATCGAAGACCTGCCAGTTGTTCGTGAGTTTCCTAATGTATTTCCTGAGGAACTACCTGGTTTACCTTCTCACCGCCAAGTGGAATTTCAGATTAATCTTGCACCAGGAGCGGCCCCAATTGCTCGTGCTCCTTATCGTCTTGCACCTGGAGAGTTGCAAGAGCTATCCAATCAACTTCAAGAGCTGTTGGATAGAGGCTTTATCCGACCCAGTTCTTCGCCTTGGGGAGCCCCAGTTCTGTTCGTAAAGAAGAAAGACGGGTCCTTTCGCATGTGTATAGATTATCGAGAGCTTAACAAGGTGACAGTGAAGAATCTGCCAAGAATTGACGATTTTTTGACCAGCTGCAAGGGTCAAGTTTTTACTCGAAGATCAACTTAAGATCAGGCTATCATCAGATGAGAGTCCGAGAGGAGGATGTTCCTAAAACGGCCTTTCGAACATGGTATGGGCATTATGAGTTTTTAGTTATGTCGTTTGGGTTGACAAACGCACCAGCGATCTTCATGGAGCTCGTGAACCGGGTATGTAAACCGTATCTCGACGACTTTGTTATCGTGTTTATCGACGACATTTGATCTATTCAAAAAGCAAGGAAGATCACGAGCGACATTTGCGCCTTATCTTGGAGCTTCTGAGGAAGGAGCAGCTTTACGCGAAATTCTCTAAGTGTGACTTCTGAATTCGAGAGGTACACTTCCTTGGCCACATCGTGAATGAGTCTGGGATGCACGTGGATCTTGCTAAGATTGATGCTATAAGGAACTGGGCGGCACCGAAGACTCCTTCGGAGGTGCGAAAATTTATTGGTCTTGCTGGGTACTATCGAAGATTTATCAAAGACTTCTTGAAGATCGCTCAACCTCTTACCTCGTTAACACAGAAAGGTGTTGTATACTCATGGGGAATCAAACAAGAAGATGCTTTCCAGTTGCTGAAACAAAAGCTCTGCAGTGCACTGATCTTATCCTTACCTGATGGCACTGAAGATTTCGTAGTATATTGTGATGCTTCTATTCAGGGTCTCGGTTGTGTGTTGATGCAACGCGAGAAGGTGATAGCTTGCGCCTCTCAACAGTTAAAGGTTCACGAGAGGAATTATACGACACATGACTTAGAGTTGGGAGCCGTGATGTTTGCACTTAAAATTTGGAGGCATTACCTGTACGGTACTAAATGCACTATTTATACCGACCACATGAGCCTTCAGCATATCTTTGACCAGAAGGAATTGAATATGCGATAGCATCGCTGGGTGGAACTCTTAAACGACTACGATTGCGCCACTAAGTATCATCCGGGTAAGGCTAACGTTGTAGCTGACGCTCTCAGTCGAAAGGAACCGAAACCCAAATGTGTTCGCGCTTTGCAGCTCACCATTCATTCTAACCTACCTGACCAGATCCATTCCGCACAAACTCAAGCGTTGAAAGAGGAAAACCTTGAAGCGGACTACTTAAGGGACATGGAAAAACAACTTGTAGAGAGATCGGATGGTATCCTCTAGTTCTTGGAGCGTGTATGGATTCCTTTGTTTGGTAACCTTAGAGAACTTGTGATGGATGAAGCACACAAGTCTCGGTACTCTTTTTACCCAGGTTCGGATAAGATGTATCAGGACCTCAAAGTCATGTATTGGTGGCCGAAGATGAAAGCTCACATCGCGACGTATGTTAGTAAATGCTTGACGTGTTCAAAGATCAAGGTGGAATACCAGAAACCGTCTGGATTGCTTCAACAACCAGAAATACCCATGTGGAAATGGGAACAGATTGCCATGGATTTTGTCACTGGTCTACCTAGAACTCAAAACGGAAATGATACCATTTGGGTGATCGTTGATCATCACATGAAGTCAGCGCACTTTATAGCAATCAAGGAAACGGATAAGTTCTCGCAACTACCTGTTGTTTATCTTAAGGAGGTGGTTTCTAGGCACGGGGTGCCGACCTCTATTATCTCTGATCGTGACCCGCGTTTCATTTCGGATTTGTGGCAGTCGATGTCGTTCGGCTCGCGTCTCGACATGAGCACTGCTTATCACCCGCCGACGGATGGTCAAAGTGAGTGAACCATCTAGACACTTGAGCATATGTTACGAGCATGCGTAATTGATTTTGGCAAGGGTTGGGAGAAACACTTGCCGTTGATAGAGTTTTCTTACAACAATAGTTACCATACCAGCATCCAGGCGGCTCCATTCGAAGCATTGTACGGACGGAAATGTCGTTCACCTCTATGTTGGGCTGAGGTGGGTGACAGTCAGATTACAGGCCCGGAACTTGTACTTGAAACCTCCGAGAAAATTGTTCAGATCAGGAATCGTATGGCAGCAGCGCATGATCGTCAGAAAAGCTACCCCGATAAGCGTAGAAAACCTTTGGTGTTCGCATTTAATGATCGTGTTATGTTGAAGGTCTCACCCTGGAAGGGTGTGGTGCGTTTTGGAAAACGCGGCAAGCTTAACCCTCGTTATGTCGGGCCATTTAAAATTCTAGAACGAGTTGGTAAAGTGGCCTACAAGTTAGAGTTACCTACGGAATTGGGTAACGTTCATGATGTCTTCCACGTCTCTCAGCTAAAGAAGTGTTTGTCCGATGCAACACTTGTGGTATCGTTTCAAGAGTTGAAGATTGACGACAAGTTGCAGTTTGTCGAGGAACCAATAGAGATTATGGATCGGGAAGTCAAGGTCCGTAAGCATAGTCGAATTCCGATCGTAAGGGTTCGTTGGAACTCAAGACGTGGACCGGAGTTCACATGGGAACGCGAGGATCAGATGAAGCTCAAGTACCATAATTTATTCCCAGCTGACAAGTCTAAATCTGATGCAACTAGTGAATTTCGGGATGAAATTCCTATTCAAGTTGGGGATGATGTGGCACCTGTGGAAAATCCACTGTCATCTTGATCTAACACCTTGCCGTTTTGGGTCTACTTATCAAATTTCAGGACGAAATTTCTTTTAAGTTGGGGATAATGTGACAGCCCAAGTTTTCAAGGTCTTTCCTTGACTCGTTACTTGTTACAAACTCTGTTTTTTTAATTCATTTGCGTATGTGTGCATTATGGGTTGGTTAGTTGGTATAAACTTAATATAAACTATTAAACTGTTTACAAATTAAAACCATACGCGACGAAACATTAGTGCTTCGCCACAAACCGTAGTCGATGAAACATGGGAGTTTCACCATCACCTTGATCGACGAAACATGGGAGTTTCGCCATATGGGCCTTCGGCCCGGATGAGGCAAAGTAATGACTTAGTTATATGTTTGTATTCGCACAGTTATACATAAGTCGACTGTTGTCAAACCCTAGCTCTCTCTTTGAACCGTCGGCAGCACCCATCTTTCCCTCGAAGTCTCCGTACATTTTCGTGATCATCCTATCGAATGGTTAGCATCCCACTACACTTCACATTGTTTGATGTTTGTCTTAAAATGTTTATAATCTACTGTGGATATAGGGTTTTATTGAAAACCATGCTCCTATGTTGTGATAATTAGGGTTTTGATAGTTTATTGATTTACCAATTAAGACTAGAATATGCAGAATGATAATTCTATGTTTGGTATTCATAATCACTGCACAAGTCCATGATTCTGTTTGTTGTCTGAATATTATGTTACCTGTGGTCTATGAAAATCAAATGAATCGGTGAGACGGTTATGTACGTGATGATGATTTGATAATCTAGGGTTCATGTTTAGGATTGCTAGTTTGATCGGTTTTAGAATATGAGAGGTGTTTACGGAAATTACGGTGAATGGTTAAGTCAATGTATGAAACTGTTAAGGTCACCACGAATAACTACGGTGTTTTGTCAAACACATCTCGGCGAATAACCTTGGTGTTTCGTTAAACACATCTCGATGAATAACCTTGGTGTTTCGTCAAACACTTCCCGACGAATTACCTTGGTGTTTCGTCAAACACGTCTTGACGAATAACTATTGCGTTTTGTCACTCACCATGTCAACGAACTGACATTGGTGTTTCGTCATTTGGAAAGAACCTCGTCAATAGACTGTGATGTTAACTATGACTGAAGAAACATAATTTGGTTATTATGAGTAGTACACCTAACTGTTAAGTACTGTTGTAGATCATACATGTGAATTGTGGAATTGTATGAGTTTGAACAATTGTTATGTGCTATTTGGTGATTGTTGCTTGAACGTAAACTCTCATTATAATATACACGTGGACCATGCGAATGTAAACTGATTATGTATACATGAATACCATAGGCTTTGACTGATTAAGTGTGAACGAATATCTAGTAATACCGAGCAAACCAAGGTGAGTTCACTGCTCTTTCTCCAAGCATGTGTCCCGGGGAGGGACATCAGGTAATCGTTCCGGGGAGGAACGTCGGGTTATTGGGATGTTGGTTATTACACTCATTTCTATCATTAAGTCCCACCATATAACGATTGGTTGCCGGGGAGGCAACGGGGTTATTAGTTGATAGCGCTATTAGGTTTGGCACCCTCACACCATACCGGGGAGGACGGTCGTGAACTAATTACCTTAACCACTTGACCAATGTATGATAGAGCATTGGGGTTTGGGAAAATAATCTGGAGCCGTCTGCGGTAATCGAGTTAATGACAACATCAAATCTCTGTACTGTTTTATACTTATATCTGGTAACTAAAACGTGTTAACAAACTTTGAACTCACCAGCGTCGTCTGACACACTTGTCTGCATGCTTGCAGGTCGTTAGGTACCTGGTTATGGACTTGCTATCTGGGAGTGCTGGAGTGGTCATGGATCGAGACTCTTGGATACTTGTTTCATTGGTTTTGAACACTTGTTTTGAAACAGTTGATTTACAATTTACAATATGCTTCCGCTGAACGTTTACTTTGGTTTTAACTTATGACTTGGATTAATATTATGAAATGAATCAAATGTTTTATTTAAATATTTATTATTGTTCAATGTTATTGGTGGCTTGGATCCTGGTACGTCACACGTCCCGCGGTGTTCCCGCATGTGGTATTTTGGGGGTGTGACAGTGACGGTTACATACGACAGCGGAGAGCAAGAAGTCTACTGGCTAGAGAACATCATGACAAAGCAGCGACTGGGTTTCATGGAAGAATTGCGTAACGCCACTTGTACCAACACAGAAATAGACTCAAAATTGGAGTTAATGCAAGACATGTTCAGGTGGAGGCTTCAGAATCTTCAGGAACAAGAAGCTGATGAAGGTGAATGCGATGACATGGATGAAGATCAAGATGAAGACTCCGAAGAGGAAGAAGATGATACAAGTGATGGATACTATTCAGATAAGGTACCTTCTAACGAAGGATTTTATTTTTTTTCTTCTATGTAATCTTCTTTTTTTTAAGATAATTAAATGATATATTTCTATCTTTATTAGCAAAACGCCAAAATAATACTAAAAATGGTTAACCATAACAAAACGCCAAAAATAACAAAAAATATTTTTCCTTCTTAATATTTTATTTACTCTGTTATTGTATTTTGTCATATTGGTCTGCATAAGGCCATTTAAAAAAACACCAAACATAGAAGATGGCACGTCTATAACCTATAAAACTGATAAAAGCTGATCAACACAATAAATACAACTAACTGAAAAGACAGTTACTTTATTACTATCATTTCTTACAATAAAAAGTCCCGCCTAAACTACGCGCCAAAAAACTCCTATAAGAGAGGGTTCTATACACAATGAAATTAATCACCAAGAAAAACACAAAAAAAGGCCATATCCTCTAGAAACCACTCCCTTTAAAACGCCACAGATGGCAAAGGTTTCACTGAAATGGATCCTTTTTCTGAGGGAGTTAACTCAATAATATTTTGCTGAAGGAGATGGACAAATATTCAAGAAAAAGAGACTGATGACAGTGATATGCCATCATGTGAGCTTTGTTCTTGATGATTATAGGCATGGAAGAAAGGGTTCAACACAAGAATAAAATGCTATTTTGGACTCCATTATTACAAATAGCCTCAAGAGAGAGTTGATCTTCAATGACATGCCACCAAATGAGAATATCACATCAAAAACTGGATGCCACTAAGCAGCTTATTCTGAAAAAGACGGGGTTTATGAAGGAAAGTTGGCATCTAGCTAAATTATTCAAAAAAGGTTCAAAACGCCAAAAAAAAATTCAAGAAGGAAGAGGCTGATGACATTAAAGATTGGAAAGAAAAATTAGATTACCATTTTTAATTATTTTTGTTTTAATTTTATATTGTATTGATATCAAGTTATATGTTGTTTTGTTATCTAATTCTCTATAAATAAAATACATTATTATACAAAACGCCAAAAACTACAAACACCAAAACGCTAGTAGAATGAAAACTGGGAGAACAGCTGCTGGCAAAGCACCTTGAAAAGGGGTATTAAAACGCCAAAAAATTCAATAAACGCCAAAAAGAAAAATTGGACTTATTTTAATCTTATGTAAACATTAATTACTCGTAGTGAGTTATTATACAAAATTCCACAAACGCCAAAAAAATAACCAGAAAACGATATAACGTCAAAAAATTATATATGTGACACAAAAACAATTAATTAAACGCCAAAAAGTTTAATAAATAGAATTAACGCCAAAAAAAACTTAGACGCCAGAAAATATTATACCGCGTTGTGAAAATAAAAGAAGAATGAAAAGACAAAAAAGCCCCTCCGCCCTTTTTAATGCCACGGGACACGTGTTGGGCCATGATGCGTTCTCACCATTCTCACACTTTTAAGCGTTTTCTTCTAATCCCGTTTCTCTCTCTCTCTCTCTCTCTCTCTATTTATATATATATATATAGGGAGAGGATCATGAGAAAACTACATATAAATGAGAAAACTAGAAAACTAACTAAAAAAACCTAAAAAAAGCTAAAAAACATACCAATTTTTTTTTACAATTTTTTATAAAAAAAAATCGCTAGTTTTTATATATAAAAATAAATTTTCAAAAAAAAAAAATTTTGTTGTACTGCACATGTGCATTATATGTGTACTACACATATGCACTATATCCGTAATAGTGCATATGTGCAATACAACAAAAAAAAATTTATTTATTTTTTTTTTGAAAATTTTTTTCCATGCATAAAAAGTTGTTATTTTTTATAAAAATTTAAAAAAAAAAATTGGTATGTTTTTTAGTCTTTTATAGTTAGTTTTTTGGTTTTCTCATTTAAACTAGTTTTCTCATGATCCATCCCCTATATATATATATACATATATATATATATATCTATATATATAGGGCCAGGATCATTTCAGAACCATAAATATTTACAGAATTCGCAGAACTCCTAATAAACAATCTTTTTATTTACATATTTTTATGTTTAGGATAATTTTATCATTTATTATGTGTACTTTTACGATTACATACATGTTAAGAATAATTTTATCATTTTTTATATGTAATTTTTTAGTTACACATATGGAAACTAGTTTTTTTACATATATGTAATTAGTTATGACACATATATATAATTTTGGCAATTAAACATATGTAAACTACTTTTAACATGTATGTAATCAAAGAAATACATATAATAGATGATAAAAAGATCCTAAAGACAAAAACTTATATATAAAATGATTGTTTATTAGGAGTTCTGAAAGTTCTGTAGTTATTTAGAGTTCTGAAATGAGTTCACCCATATATATATATATATATATATATATATATATATATATATATATATATAGGGAGCCGCTAGAATGAGAACCAGCTCGAGTTGTAAGAACCGCGAGAACTACACCCCACGGAGCGCCGTTCGCCATGATTTTTTTTACAAGTAGATGTGTGTATTATAAACACGGCCGTAAAAAATCATGGCGAACGACGCTCCGTGGGGTGTAGTTTTTTACACCACAAGTTTGGTGAAAAAAAAAAGAAAAAAGAAAAAAAAATTAAAAAACACCAAACTTGTGGTGTAAAAAACTACACCCCACGGAGCGCCGTTCGCCATGATTTTTTACGGCTGTGTTTATAATACACACATCTACTTGTAAAAAAAAATCATGGTGAACGACGCTCCGTGGGGTGTAGTTCTCGCGGTTCTTACAACTCGGGGTGGTTCTCATTCTAGCAGCCCCCTATATATATATATATATAATGGAAGTATCTATAGAAAACCCTTATAATTTAGAAAAGTTGGGAAACTCTAACCTCCCGATTTTTTTTTTAAATTTACACATGTTATATACATGTTTATAAGGGTTTTGGGCAAAAAAAAAACAAAAAAGCGCCGAGTAGATATTTTTAAGAAAAATAAACAAGTTTTCGTGTAACATATGTTACATATATGTCAGATGAATGTAACATATGTTACACCAAAACTTGTTTATTTTTTTTAAAATATCTACTCGACGCTTGTTTGATTTTTTTTTTTGCCCAAAACCCTTAAAAACATGTATATAACATGTGTAATTTTTTTCAAAAAAAAAAACATCGGGAGCTTTGAGTTTCCTGGGTTTTCTAACCAAAAGTGGGTTTTCTATACATCCTTCCCCTATATATATATATATATATATAGGGGATGGATCATGAGAAAACTAGTTTAAATGCCAAACTAATTCAAATGAAATGAACCTTGATTACTCAATCCGTACGAAATGGAATGCTGATTCAAACGAAATGGATGTTGGTGCGAAATGGAGGCTATGTCATGCGAAATGAAAAGTTGATCTCGTGCGAAATGGTAGCAAACTCAAACGATCTGGTACCAATTCGTGCGAAATGGAGCTGACGTCACACTTTCGGACAGTTTTTGTTAAAACTGATCATGTTTTAAGCTGATTTAAGGTCTGATTCTTTCAAGGGTTTGTTAA